>NC_090924.1:379264687-379867795 GCF_040938575.1 Ambystoma mexicanum | reverse complement strand
GTACCGCAAAGGAACAGTGCGTGACTCAAGATGAACTTTTGCGGATCGAGAGCAAAGACAAATGCGAATCGCTGAATATTCTCTAAACATTTGACGTCAAGTAAATGTACTTTACCAATTGTACAATCTTGCTGTTTGCTTTTGAACCAAAGTTTCATATTCCGAATTGTGGCGCGCTGTGTTGTGAGATGATCTGTGTTGTTTTACGGGTTCTGTGTGAAGTCGCATAGAAGTCGACTGGGCGCGTTTTGCTACGCAGCCCAGTAACGTCACGGAGAGAGGCGGGAAATATGAATGCTTTGTTGATGTCAGGCTCAGGGGCGGGGGATATGATTTAGTGCCACAAAAGCAGGTCAGCCAGGGCGATGGGGCAAGTGATAGGATTATCAAATAATGTCATCGCACAGCAAACTGATTGATCGTTTGTTTAATGGACAAAAAGTCGGGTAAGGTCCATAGGAATTTTTTCTACGATCGACAGATCCATGCCTGAAAACACATGGCTGACCCGTAGGGACAATTCCAATTTGGTCACGGAAATACCCTTTATTCATTTAGTGGCATCACCATATCCCTGAAATGCTGTGGATGTGCTGTCTCTCAAAAGTAAATGCGAATCAGTGCATCCCGTGCTCGTTGTCCATCTAGTGGACCCCCAGGAGGTGGTTGTGCCACCCCATCCCCATCTCCATCTCCGTCACCATCCCCATCTTCATCATCTCCGTCTGGGGCATTGGAATGTTCCTGCGCTGGCACAGATTGTGCAGCATGGCACAAACAAGCGTACTTTTACCCGTCTTCACTGGGCTATACAGCAGTGATCTGCCAGATCTGCTTAAACAGCGGAACCGGGCCTTCAGTAGTTCAAATGTCCTCTCAATCATTCCACGTGTGCGGACATGTGCCCTGTTGTACGCATCCTCAGACCTGTTCCTTGGCCTCCGTACAGGCGTCATCAGCCATGGCATGAGTGCATATCCGGAATCTCCTACATGGGATGTAGATGTGGGAGACATGTCAGTGTTGGTAGTATCATGTCTTCATCAGATGCAGTGCAATCTTGTGTCATTGTTCATTCATGCGTATGTGTCATGCAGTGTTTTCACTGATGGGTGTTAATCTTCTATGGCCATCATAGTGGGGGTTGGCAGCTGGACATTGACCAATGCATTGGTGTGCATGTGGCTTGTGAGTATGGCATTGTGCAGTGATGTGCAAACATGGCAGGGTCACTCCATGGTGATGATATAGTAGATGCAGGACGTCTCATGTACAGCCATCATGTGCATTGTGAGTGCTGTGTTGCATTTAATGGGGGGGGGTTTGCTGTTAAGCTCCAGGTGTGTGTGCCAGCGGGAGTTCACGCTGTGTGTGTCAGGTGGCAGGGTGTGTACGGCCACACTGTGGCTACCTGTCATTTGTTGCTTTGTGAAGTTTGGGTTCTGCTGTCTATTCAGTGGATGGGTGGGGGGTGATGCATGTGCAGTCGCAGCAGCCCACTCACGTAGGTCATTGCCCTGGTCACACACACACACACCCCACTTACACAGGTCCGGAGCATTGGCAGCTGTACTCACCCAATAGCAATGTGCTTTGTCCAGCATAGCGTTCCATGTACCGTGGCAATGTTGAATTCCGCAGTACCATTGAGTCATGGGTTGAGCCTGGGAAACGTGCGCAGCAATGTGTAATCACTAGCGTCGCATCACAAACCATCTGTACATTCAGTGAGTGGTACTGTTTCATATTGCGGAACACCATTTCAATTGCACGTGGTACTGTCAGCTCAATGTGGGTGCAGTCGAGAGCATCTATGCAAATTGGCATGCCTGCTATGGTATGGAAGGCCAACTTGGTGGCAATCACCTGGGGGAGGGTACGGGGTAGGGCAATCTGTTCAGACACATGGCGCAACAGGGCATCCAGTACCTGAACCAGGATTATTGAGAAACACGGTTGTGATAGGCCGTGCAGCTCACCGACTGTGTGTTGATAGGTACCGGTGCCAAGAAAGTGCAGTACAGACACGACCTTCAGGAGGGGGGGGGTGGCGGTGGGGGTGTCTATGTGGCTGCTGATGTTGTCCTCTATCAGGCCAGTAATGTACAGGATTGTTGGACGGTCCAGCCGTTATAATGTGTGGATCTGTCCTGGGGTGAGGTTCCAGGGTGAGAATCTGATGCGTGGTATTGCAGGCTGCCTGCGGGGTGCTGCCGGCTGGACAATGGGGTTTGCCATGGGTACAGGGTTAGCTGGTTGCCGCCTGCGCCTCCTACGCCTCTGCCTCCTTCTCCTCCTCTGCAACATTACTGACATCATGTGCAGTGCTGCCTGTTGGTTGAGTAGGCCCAGTCCCAATGCTACTAGAGCTGCTGCCTGCATGGTTCTGTTTTGAGTTGGGCTGGGTGTGGCCCTTTTGTACGCACCCAGTGGCCTGCTGGGTCCAGCTGGGCTGATTTGGTGCACCTGTGGCCTGATTCAGGACACCAGGCACAGTTTAACGTCATGTTCACAGTGGCGGCGGTACCACCAGCGTGATCACGGTTTTACCACCATTTTGTTGTCGGTGTTTCCATGTCCGCGCTAGTTGTGATGCTCGTGGTGTTTCGCATTGCCGGCAACGGAGGAGTTTCCGTGCAGGCAGAGTTTATGGGAGCTTTAACTCCGTGGTGGCGGTTGGAGGTGGTGCTATTTCCGGGTTCGCAGGCCATGATTAGGCGGACGCGGAAACGGTGCCGGTATGGTTATACCGGCTGCGTTAATTCCGGACCGGAGCACTTGTAATGAGGCCCATAGGGGCTCTTTCAACAAGAACATCCGTTGATTACACCCCCACTCACCCAATGGCCATATTTCTTTTTCCTCATGCACTCCTTGTGTGAACCCATTTGTCATTTTATTTTTTTTAAAGATCCAGGATTTAATTGCGATAAAGCCTTGTTGGCTGACTGCCCCAGCTAGTTACACCCCACGGGGTCTCCTTAAAGGCCTAAGAGATTAATTAAGGCAAGTGGTGGTTGCCAGGCAGTTGCCAGTGTGTATGGCCCTATGTACAATTAAGTTATTTTCACCTATATACATATATATGAACATGGTGAATAGTAAATATCAATTCCCTTTATGAGGTTGATTTGACAAGTAGGACACTATGGAACACCATGAGTGGCATACGCCAAGCAGGAATGCTGCAATCCAAACTGGGCCTTACACGGATGCCTTAACTCATGAAACTGTGGTACACGGTCATGCTACTTCTCAAAGGTGAATCTTTCCTAACCCTCAATAAACTATTGTTATGGTAGAAAACCAGTCAATTATTTAAATAATCTCTCACTGCTCTCCATAGGCCTCAGCACTTGATGTTTAGCTATCCTGTCAGTTGATACTGCAAAGTAACCAGTCCTGAAAATGACACCTATGCTTTCTCAATGAAAATGAGAATGTTCGGTAACATTAAAGGTAGGGATACATATTTCCAAACCTTATCTCCATGTCTAGAATACCCACACAGAGTCAAGAATCATAATTCAGTGATCAGCAAGTTGACCTTCAGTCTGGGCTACAACAGCAGAATCATCAACGTGGTTTTGAAAGCTGGATGTTTTCTAATGTGGGCCAGATGCCCCATTATTCTCTGCTGCAGTTTTTGACATGCAGCGGATGATCACATATGTGCACGGAAATTATCGTTGTCCCCATCTAGGGCATGAATGGAATAAATTGGTTGGTTCTTTCTCAAGCTGAGGTTATCCTAGCACCTTGTAAAGATACCATCGCAGTCCAACTGTAGATACCTGCCATTGTGATTGCTCAGTCTTTGATGTGACTCACCAGGTCCTGAAAGGACTCCCAGGTGCCTCTCCTTCTCCATTGGCTGTAGAGGAGAGTCAAGTGATTCTAGGAATTCTGACGATATCCACCACAGGATAGGGGTGCTCAGCATCAGGATCACTGTAATGTTCACAATCAGCTGGTCAGCCATCTAGCATCAGCTGCTGCTCCCTTCCTAGACCCACCACTCTCCTTCCTTGACTTGCCTCTAGAGAAGCTGTCAAGATGCTGCTGTGTCATGTATACAGAATGGGCAATGAGGACCTCTGTTTGCAATTGCCATTGGGCAACAGCAAGAGCGAGGGTGCATGGGGCTTACTGCTGATAACACCCCTAGAATAGGAAGTAAAAAAGATAAGTCTGACCTGATGTGTCTGGGTAAGTATGCGCGGATCCAGATCATTTGTATTTTTTTGTATTTATTGGAACTTATATTTTGCTTTCACCAAAGTGCTGCACAAACATACTGAAAATGGTACAATGCATTTGATGGTGAAGCGGAAGATTTCAATGGGGTTTAAGAAACCGAAAAGTCAATGATCAATTTTACGACAACAAATCGGCCTTCAAACGACTGCGAAAGATATGCAGAGTGGTGGAACAGCAAACGGGTAGAGGAACAGTGTTCCAGAATTCCGGAGCAAGTAAAGAGATGGACTGGAAGTGAGATGAAGCAAAGAGTGGTTTAGGAACTGAAAGTGGATGTAATGATTGGGAGCAAAGCGAGTGGAGTAGCCTATAAAATGATGAGGGCTTAACAATACGGGGATGCAAGGATGTGAATACATTTATAAATGATACAGAGGAAGTGGAGAAGAATTTGCTAATCAAATGAGAGGTGTGAGTGCGAACCAATAGTGGCAGTGTTAGAGGAGCGAGGGGTAAGTAAAACATATGGAAAATAACTGCTCTGTGCACTGAACAGAGGGGTGCAAGATGGGAAGCAAGAAGACCAACCAGTGCAAGAGAGCAGTATTAATGACAAGCAAAGATAAGAGAGGTGATTAGAAGCTTAAATACATGAAATGACAAAAAGGCACGGGCATTGCAAATAGTATAGATATGATAACTACTGATACAAGCAGTGTTAGAGATTTGTGCAGAAAAATAATGAGAAGAGTCACAAGTGACACCTAGGTTGAACGCAGAGAAAGGAAAAACTAGTGCGAGGGAAGAAGAGGCTGGAGAGAGGCAGTGGGAAGTAATAGAAGCCAGAAAAAAGAGAACCTCAGTTTTAGTAGGGTTGAGGTACAGAAAGTGTCTATGCATGCATGTCTGGACAGCTAAGAGACAGGCAGAAACAGCAGAGTGGAGAGAGTCCATGAAAGAGGAAAAAGAGAGGAACATTTGTGAATCATCAGCATAAAAGTGAGAGGGAATATTGAAAGAAGATACAAGATCAGATTCAGTAAATATATGTGGAGAATACGTGGGAATGGGCCACGCAGAGAACCCTGGAGAACACAATATTGAAGGGGGTGTTCAGAGGAAGTTTGGCCAGCCAAGGAGAATGAAAACATATTATTGGTAAGATAGGAACGAAACTAGTGAAGTATAGAACTGGAAAACTATGAGAGGTAAGAGCTGGAATAAGATTAGCATGATCGACCATGTCAAAAGCTGTGGATAGGTTGAGAAGAATGAGTGAGAGAAGAGGAGTTTTTGTGATAACGAACAGAGAGTGGAGAGTTAGAGACATGGGGGAAAGCTGTTTAAGTAGAGTGGGATGGACAGATCCACATTGTAAATGAGGAAGTAATAATGAGTGACGATTTAGATGAGAAGGAGCTTCAGTATAGATAACTTTTTCTAGCAAATTAGAGAGAAAAGGAAGGAGAGAACTAGGTCAGTAATTATCAAATAAGGTAGCTTCCAGATGAGGCATTTTGAGTAGGAAATAACTATAACATGTTTTAAAAAAGAAGGTAAGATTTCAGAAGCCAATGAGAGATTGAAAAGACAGGTAAGATACATAGTTGGAAAAAGGGAGCAAGGAAGGGAAGAAGTAGTAGGATGGGCATGGAATAATAAGGCAGTGGTGTTGAAATCAGAGGAGGGGTGGACAGATGAGTGGGGAGAACAGAGGGAGCAGTGGGAGAAGGTGGCGGAGGGGAGGAAAGAGCTGTACTACTAGTACATGCAGAATTCAAGTTAAAATCTTTAGTGACGAAAAAGTTGGCAAAGTCAGAAGATGTAACGTGCTAGAGAGGGAAGGATCTTGAGACTGAGATGAGAAAATACAATTAACTAGCTGAAAGAGATGTAGAGAGTGGTGGGAAAGAACGAGAGTAAAACCAGTGAAATTATATTTTTTAGCTTCAAGTAGATGAAGAGTACACATTGAAGTGTTGTAGTGCAAACAGCTCTCTTCTTATAGAGATATGTTAGATCATGTTTTTGGAAATGTGTACGTTGGTTCCGGGAGCTGATGAGAAAAATGCAACTCTGGTACATGACGTTTTTGCTATGATCAATAATCAATTAAGTGCCCTTAAGTGATGGACGCTGCCATCCCCTGCACACCATCACTACTGATAATCAGTCAAAACTAATGAAGCTTAAGCTAATTCATCATTTATAGAAAAATAATTTGTAAATTCTAGATATAGCATCATAATTTAATTCATGAAGATAAAAACAACATATAAACAAGCTCAATAATTTTCTGGTATTCCCTTCACCAGGAAAAAATGTTCAATAATTAAAATCTTTAGAGTACTTCAAATATCTATGGAGTAAGTAAGAGGATAGACAATCCCATCTGCTTAATAAGTGTCCAGAAGTGGACAATATTTTATAGTTTTCCTCATATGGCATTCTGTTCCTATTCTGGACTATATGGACTTCTGATGAATGATACCCACTGAACACCATTAAACCTAATTTAGGACCTTATTTTGATATCTTAATTAAACCTTCATATTCCCAGATCTTCGTCTAATTTCAGATAATACTGCACTCCCAAGCAATTGAATGTTAATGGATTCACAATCAGGACCGTCCTGAATTCAAATCCTCCTACTAGAGGTAAACCTTTGTGTTAACATTCCAAAATGATATCTAGTGTATGCACTAATCCATCAGGGATATAATGAATTGAGTGTTGTTTGATTTGTCACACAGATATTGAACTTACTTGAGAGAGAGTGCAAGATACAAAATTGAGAGTCTGATCTCACCTACCACCCCAAGAGAAATGATCTTGTGAACTTATCTAACAGCAAAGTGAGCCAGAAGAATAGGAGCATAATGCCATGTGAGGAAAACTGTAAAATATTGTCTACTTCTGGACATGTTTCAAATGATGGTTTAGCTTCCTAAGCTTCAATAGTTTTGATTGATTATCAGTATTAATGGTGTGCAGGGTATGGCAGTGTCCATCACTTAAGAACACTTAATTGACGTGCAGGGTAGAGAGGGAAGACACACCAGGAGGCAAATGAGATTTTTTCCAGCAGCTTTCTGCCTTCCTCAAGGAACAGAGTATTGAAAGTAGATTGAATAGTCCTACGTAGGGTTGATATAGCATGATTGGGCGAAAGAGAAGCAAGTGTGTTGATAGCATATATGAAGGAGATCAGTAAGGATAGAAGTGAGGGGGAATCAAAAGGACGTATGTATCATCACAGTAAGAGGCTGATAAGGGTACAGGGGGTAGACAAGGAGGTAGAACTGGGGAGAAGCATAGAAGAAAGTGGTCATACAAAGGATGAGCATTGACACCAATGTCAAGTGCGAAGGAAGAAAAGATGACATTGAGAGCGGAGCTAAAGATGTGAGCCAAACAGGAACAAATGTGGCCAAAATTAAAATAGCCAAGGAGAGAAGGAGAATAGGAGTGCATAGAGGTGAGATGAAGATTAAAATCTTCAAGAAATTGAAGGGTGGGGGCGTGGTGAGACATATAGAGTGAATGGAGTCAAAATCCTCATAGAAGTTAAGAAGAGGGCCAGAAGGTCGATACATGATGAGAAAAGAAAGAGATAGAGGTTTAAGAAAGGGAGAGAATCAATATTGAAAAGATCAGAAAATAGGTAGCTGAACACTAGGAGGGGAGAATGGGATCGGAGCCCAGAATTCCCTCATCACTGTCTTGATCACGTGGGCAGGAGCAATGGGAAAACGTGGCAGTAGAAGAGCAAAGAGAATCTGGAGTAAAGGAGCTACAAGGAGAGATGCTGGTTTCAGTAATACAAAGAAAGTGCAGGCATAGTCGGACGAAGGCTTACATGTGATGTGTTGCAGATAGACAGAGCAAGAGTTCCACAGTCTAATAGAAACTGAAGAGGGGGCGAGGATGAAGAAATAGTGGGGTGGAGGAAGTTATTTGAATTTTGAGTGTGTGTAGATTTGGAAAGTGCTGAACTGGTATGGATTAAGTCATGAGGGTGGAAAACAAGATACTTGACAGAAAGAGAGAGGAGGAGAAGATGATTAGAGGGAAAGGGATAGGAGAAAGGGCTGATGCCACCATATGCAAATGCTGGAGGACAAAGGACAGGACGAAGAGAGAAACAGCACGAGATAATACATTGAAAGCAGATGTAGGGCAAGGAAGTCCAGGAGAGATAGAAAAAGTAGGCGATAGGAAGGACACATGATCCATCATGTGATCCCCTGCATTGTGTTCTGGCAGGAGGGGATAGAGGCGGTCCCAAGCGGCTGGAGCTGCAGTGTCACAAGGATCACAAGGAACCTCAGTCGGCTACCCTGCCCCCTCTATGTGAGATGTGGAAGCCCGACCATTTCAATCATGTTCATTCCATTTCCCACTTGAACAATATTGCATGATCCCTGCTAAGAAAGGCCAGAGAGATATCAAAGGGAGGAGGGCGGCTGGGCAATTCCCGTCACTGCTTTTTCACAGGACAGCAATGGAGAGAGTCTAAAACCTGACTGAGAATATGCCAACCAGATGTGGGGACCTAGAGCTTGTCTTTTCGTACCAGTGAATGCTCCACAGTTGGCAGGTTTGGGGTACAGTAGCAGGTAGAGGGATATAGCATTTACACTTTGGAGTTCTTCCGGAGGAGAGATAAAAAGGCCTGCATAAGGGATTTCGGCATAGTGCATTTTGCAAAAATACACTTTGCACAGTTCCATGAATCAGGGTTTGTATCGGCAGTGCCAAGTCACTTTTCTGCAGTGCCAAGTCACTTTGAACCGTGCAAACAAATCCACGAATCGGGCCCACAGTGAATAGAGGAACCACTGTAATTCCATCTACAAAAAGCAGCCATGTTCACTTTCCAGGGGGTAACCGATACAAGGCAATGCTACATGTGTATGTATGATGCTAACAAAACACATGTCTTAAGTGCATGCACATTATTTTTGTAGAATGGGAAGGTGAAAGCATTTCACATCCCAAGACAAAAAAATGTGTATATCTGTACTATGCAGCACATTGAACATGAAGGAAATAGAATATAATTAATTATACGTTTAGTACGACCGGCAAACGATACTTTTATTTAATATAGGCTTAACATACACAACAGCTAAATTGCAAACACATGTTTTATTATATATATTTCTCGAAATGTAATATGAGCTACTCGCAACAAATGCAACACATATAGGGTTACACAAGTACAATTTCATGGGTAATTTTCAGATATGTTTACTGACTAGTATGTGCCAAGTGTGCACATAAGACAACTCCTGCATTCAACCTGTGGCACCGTGTACAACAGTAACTGTGCTAGCACAAAAGCCAGTGCACAGCCTTATCTGTGACACGTGCTAAGTTTCAGGAAAAATCAATGCAGATAATGACTTGCACTGACCACTTGGGGGGCCTTTATCAGCCACTAATAGAGATGCTCATGCTTACCATGAATGTTGTTTTTTTGTCACATCTAAAACGGATCTGGAAATGGAAAACATGCTTGTGCAATGAATGGTATTTCAAGGACAGTCCCTTTAACTCTGAGCTCTATGGCCATGCAGGTAGGGGGCAGACCCAATTCCTACACCCAGGTGGGGGTCAGTTGCTGATAACATATATTGGTGTCAGGGCAACATCTTGCACTTAGCTATAACTAGTGAAGGTGGGCTGCAGTTATTTTGAGCCAGTAGCTATTAAGCCCCCTGCACGCAAGTCTGTGCTGTGATTCAGGCATTTTCATCCTGGGAGATGTGAGAGCAGAAGTCGAGAAGGCCCAGCACATGGGCCGAAGATAATGGCTCTACTTTGGGAGATGTTGTATATGTTTGATGTTGTGTGATTGTATGCGTCATCATGCCGGGTCCATTGAGCGTGGTATAAATGAAAAAGAAAAAGAAAAAGTTGTTAGAGCAGTAGTCGAGAAGACCCAGCACATTCTATACTCAGATAATGGCTTTACTTTCGGAGATGTGATAGCAGAAGTCGAGAAGGCCCAGCACATTCTATCCTCAAATAATGGCTCTACTTTGAGAGATGTGAGAGCGGAAGTCGAGAAGACCAATCACATTCTATCCTGAGATAATGGCTCTACGTTGGGAGATGTGAGAGCAGAAATCTAGAAAACCCATCACATTCTGTTCTCAGATGATGGCTCTACTTTGGGAGATGTAGTGCAGAAGTCGAGAAGACCCAGCACATTCTGTCCTCAGATAATGGCTCTACTTTGGGAGATGTGAGAGCAGAAGTTGAGAAGACCCAGCACATTCTTTCCTCAGATAATGGCTCTACTTTGGGAGATGTGAGAGCAGAAGTCAAGAAGACGAAGCAAATTCCATCCTCAGATAATGGCTCTACTTTGGGAGATGTGAGAGCAGAAGTCGAGAAGACCCAGCACATTCTATCCTCAGATGATAGCTCTAATGTGGGAGATGTGAGAGCAGAAGTCGAGAAGACCCAGCACATTATATTCTCAGATATTGGCTCTACTTTGTTATATTAAAGTAAATTACTCCTACATTTTTTCTTTTTTTTGTAAATGGGATCACTCAGAATCCCCCTACTCACCCACTACCACCGGTCTCCCCAGCCCACAAACCTCCTAACCCGTTTAACACATATATCAATTTACTTCCCCACAAATATAACAGTATTATATGCAGATAATTTTTCTAAAACGTCTCCACGGTGCCACTACCACCGGTCTCCCCAGCCCACAAACCTCCTAACCCGTTTAACACATATATCAATTTACTTCCCCACAAATATAACAGTATTATATGCAGATCATTTTTCTAGAACGTCTCCACGGTGTTTAAGTCTGTATTCAACTTAAATAAGCGTAGCTGAATTTAAAAAATAATTGGATATAATGAATGGTAATCAACACGTATAAAATACTGCATTATTGACATTTGAAAATAGGTTTCTACCAGAGGCGTCGGGGCTGAGATAGAACCTCCTGGAAAGTGCCCACAGCCTTATAACACTTAACCCAGTACATATTACTCCAAAACACCGAAGCAATTTGAGCCTCCAACAAAAGCTAAGAAATGGAAGGGTCACAGAAGGTGAATTCGTTTCATAAGAAAAAAGAAAACAGCACACAATGTGATCTGGTTAAATAAGTTATCATTTGAGCGGTACTAGATGAATATTCATATAAGGAAATGAGAAGTCAGAGTCTGTCAGCAGAATTGGAGAAGCAGAGCGCAGCAGACTGGAATAGAACGCATCATTTTGTTCACATAGTTTGTGTCCTTGCATTAAACAGAGCCTTTTTAGGGACGTGCTTAAGTGGAATGCTGTCTATTTGCGTTCAACAAAAACCCACTCTTGGGAGGATGGGTTCTATGACAGCATATTTTACGGGTCCAAATAGACACGACAACTGTATGATCAGAGAGTGTCGACGCCCTCCAAATAGCCATCCTATTGATCAGCCTGCTTGCTTTTCCCTTCCCTTAATGCCCCGTAATGTCCGAAATAAGCGGTGCTAGCTAAGACATATCTCGTGACTGAAGATATGTGGATGAATGCATGCTGCCACACTTCACCCAAGTGCTCTTTCTAAAGTCCTCCTGGGGAGACTTCATTGTGCCCTACCCCATGCCTCGCTAGATGTTTTGGACTAAAGTTCCCACAATCCCTCGCCATTGAATATGCTGTGTAAGGCTGGTGGGCATTGTAGTCTAATAGATCTGGCACACCAAAGGTTGCAGACCCCTGCTCGGCACATTTCTAGTCCTGGAGTTAGTTTAGTAAATGTCCCAGTCACAAGCTTGGGTTCGTCATCATCCTAATCATCATCATCATCATCCTCATCCTAATCATCATCGTCATCATCGTCTTCATCATCATCATCCTCCTCCTCATAATCTGCATCATCCTCATCCTCATCATCATCATCATAATTCTCATCATCATCCTAATCATCATCATCATCGTCCTCGTCATCATCATCCTCATCATCAAAATTCGCATCATTCTCATCATCATCATCATAATTCTCATCATCATCAGCATCATCTTCATTGTATGTAGCAAAACTCCATTTCAATATAACAGCACGTCTTTAAACAATATAAAGCATAACTAATCAGCGCAGTATCAATCAACTATATATCATAGTTTAAGCATGTGAAAAAGAGACTAACCCCCATCCTAGGTTAGCCCCACACCCTATGTCAACCCGACACCTTTATATTTGCTGTAACGTGTTCGCTTATATTTGAAGGAATCCTAAGTGCCACCTTTCCTCTTCCTGCTCTACCTGCTCTACCCACCATAACAAATGGCCCTCAGCAAGTCGGACGTTCTGTAATTAATGCTGCGAGAATCGTTGTTTACCTTTGGTAAGGTGTTCAGTTTCAATATAAATGATACAAAGAGGTTCCCCCTATGGAACACTGCCCAGAAAGGAGTGCAAGGGAACCAAAGGGAATGCGGTCTGCAATCTTTGGGGCTCTGCCTGTTTTGAAATGCAACTCCCATCAGCCCTAGCCATAGTATTGAATAGCAATGGATCAAGGGAGATTTAGTCCAAAACATCTGCAGAGCCAAAGAATGCCGACCTCTGAATAAAGGTATTTGATATTGAATTGATATTTATCGAGGTAATGTTTTTTCTCAGACTGGGTGATTTATCACATTGTAATATTCTTATTCATGCTTGAGCGTCTGTCCATGATGGCCTGTCTTCCACGTTATGTTCTGAATTAGGAATGGCTTTAATGATCTGTAGTTCTTCGATACAAGTTGCTTCTAGGGTTTACAAGAAGGAATATTACACATTTCTACCCTCAAATGCATTTGACCAGGATTCTTGGAATATTGACCAGGGGTATGAATATCCACGGAAAGAGGGTTGGCTTTCCGGTATTTCCCGCTGGCTTCCCTTCCAAGGAGCAAGCCAGCATTCTTCTCCAAAACACCTGTTTATGGACACCAGCCAAATGCATGATGCCAAGCCATCAAGGTCTTTTAATTGTTCAAATTGTAAGCACAATGTTCCTTAAATGTACGATATGCTCTGCAACTGTTTGGAATTGCATGATTTCAGGCAAGCGGTCTGGTCAACTATGTGTAAGATGCTAGCAATCACAAACCAACTCAAACGTCAGCTTATCGTAATTAAATCTGATGCTTTATTATTTAAATTGACTTCCCTCGAGATTAAAAGATTAACATTATTATTTTTAATTGCCACAACTATCAAAATGTAAATCACTCAACTAGAATAAAATGCTAATTATGTTGCCATGCACTTGTGATGGGCCTGGATATGTTTTGTAAAGCATGTAACTTGTTCATTATTTAATAATAAAATGAGATCCCACAAGGGATATTCAGAATGTTGGTTTCCTGCCAAAGATTTCCGTATTGCATTTGTCTCCACAGATGCGCCCACTAATGCCACTGTTGGTTTTGAGGAATACGAGTCCTGCCTGTTAGTCTGTTGTTTCTGAGGATTAAACATTTTGCCTATTTCTATGTTGTCTATGAAGATTACGCATCCTGCCTGTTTCTATGTTGTCTCTGAGGAATACACATCCTGCCTATTTCTATGCTGTTATTTTGTACACCACCCCCTTTTGAAAAGGAGATTCAATAATGAATAAGTTAGGGGGTCATTTGGATCCCTGGGCAGACCATAATGTACTGGTGGAAAGCATATCTCCACAAGTACATTACATTCCACTCTTTGTTACAGAGGTGCATGCACTTCATTCTGCAGTGCATTTTCATGTGGGCAGAGATGGTTTGCAACAGCAAGGACCAGATGGATTCCATAGGCATAGGGTGACCAGATGTCCAGGTTTTCCCAGGACAGACCATTAATTGGCCTCTGGTTCCCTGTCCCGAGAGATTTTTTTATATATATTTTGTTCAAAATCCTTTTCCTGGCTTTGTAGAGAGGGAGGTGCTTAGTCCCTTTTTTTGGGTGATGTAAGGGTAACAACTTAATTCAATAGGTGATAATAAAGATTATTACAATGTTTTTAGACTTTCACAAATTGTCGAACAGAGAACATTATTTTGCTGTCAACATTTTGACATAGGGGGATGGACTCGAACCCCCAGCCTTTCAGATAACAGGCACATGCATTACCTGACTGTGCCATAGATCATCGAGTATGGCATTGAGGACTGTGGACTATCTCCCATCCATGCAGTAACCAGGACCAACCCTGCTTAGCTTCAAAGAAAAGAAAGGGGCCGGCCTTCTCAGTCTATGTTGCCCAATTAACAAGCACAAGTAACAAGACCACTTAGAGAAACATGTCTGAGGGGGCCGGTCCGTCCTCGCTTTGAAGCTGAGCAGGGTTGGTCCTGGCTACTGCAGGGTTGGGAGATAGTCCACAGTCCTCAATGCTGTGTGTTTTCTTATCTCACAACACACTAAGGAAACACCTGGCATCCACATTCTTTTTTATTGAAACCATGCTTCTATCAGTCCTTGAAAGTATTGTACTCTAAAGATCAACCTGTCATGAGGCCCACATGAAAAGAGCTTCTATCTCTGTGTAAGGAGCTGTGAATACATGGGCACTTACAAATCCAGCCTGCACGTGCGAGCCAAACTAGAATAAACCTTTGTTATGTGTATGTATATATATATATATTACATGGCCACGGTAGTGGCCATGTAGTTATGGTTAAGTTGCTGTTTCCATAGGAAGAGCACTTTTTGGGTGGCTTATAACTTCACTCTCCCTGGACGAATCCTCACCAAACGTTGCAAAAAAAGTATTTGGGTCATTCTGTATTTTATTGCAAGGTTTGGTGAGGATTCGTCCAGGGGGGGCAAAGTTATAGGGGTGGTCCCAAAACTTTTTTTTTTCCCATAGACTGAATGGGAAAAAAATGTGCTCGCGCCTACAGCCCAAACCGCTGGACGGATTTCCACCAAATTTGGACCAGGAGCAGCAGCTTGGTCCCGAAAGCGTGCTTTTGCAAATTTGGTGAAAATCCGTCCAGTAGTTTTTTGTAAAATTACCAAAAAGTAGGTAACAAAAAATAGTGATATCTGTGTTCGGTTCGCGGACACACTTCCCTGTTCGCTCCGCGGACAGTGTCCTGATTGGCCAATCGTCTTGCGTGATGTTAGCGGACATGCAACGTGTTCGCTGATTGGACGGCGTGGAACGTGGAGCATGAAGCGCGTCAGATTTTTCGGTAGCGCCCGCCATCTTGGATTCGCAGACAGCGCGGTGAAACTTTGTTCAAAATGTGTATTTAGTAGAGTGTGTTGGTGTGTAGGAGTGTTTGGGGAGGGTGGGAGTGTATGAGATAGGATGAAAGTTGTGTTTTTTATGTGTTAGACGTTCTTTTTGTGTTCAATTTGTTTGCGGACATCACGGGTGTTCTGAAATGTTCTAAATAAACTGACTGGGGGTGTTCTAAGGACTCAATAGGTGTCCGTTTTGTTCGCAAGCAAAGTGAAACTATTCTAAGAACACTCGCGGTGTCCGGGGAGTGTTCGTAGGGGGTGTCCTGAGGACGCTGTCCGTATTGTTCTCTGTCAAGTTGAATGTGTTCTAAGAACAACCGCAGTGTCCTGAAATGTTCGCAAATAAACAAAATGGGGGTGTTCTGAAGACGTTTTTGAGAACACTCCTGGTGTCCTGAAATGTTCGTAGGGGTTGTCCTGAGGACGCTGTCCGTATTGTTCTCTGTCAAGTTGAATTTGTTCTAAGAACACCCGCGGTGTCCTGAAATGTTCGCAAATAAACAAAATGGGGGTATTCTGAAGACACTTTTAAGAACACTCATGGTGTCCGGGAGTGTTCGTAGGGGGTGTCCTGAGGACACTGTCCGTATTGTTCTCTGTCAAGTTGAATGTGTCCTAAGAACACTCGCAGTGTCCTGAAATGTTCGCAAATAAACAAAATGGGGGTGTTCTGAAGACGCTTCTAAGAACACTCGCGATGTCCGGAGAGTCTTCGTAGGGGGTGTCCTGAGGACGCTGTCTGTATTGTTCTCTGTCAAGTTGAATGTGTCCTAAGAACACTCGCGGTGTCCTGAAATGTTTGCAAATAAACAAGATGGTGGTGTTCTGAAGACGCTTCTAAGAACACTCGCGGTGTCCGGGGAGTGTTCGTAGGGGGTGTCCCGAGGACGCTGTCCGTATTGTTCTCTGTCAAGTTGAATGTGTCCTAAGAACACTCGCGGTGTCCTGAAATGTTCGCAAATAAACAAGATGGTGGTGTTCTGAAGACGCTTCTAAGAACACTCCCGGTGTCCTGGAATGTTCGTAGGGGGTGTCCTGAGGACGCTGTCCGTATTGTTCTCTGTCAAGTTGAATGTGTCCTAAGAACACTCGTAGTGTCCTGAAATGTTCGCAAATAAACAAAATGGGGGTGTTCTGAAGACGCTTCTAAGAACACTCGCGATGTCCGGGGAGTGTTCGTAGGGGGTGTCCTGAGGACGCTGTCCGTATTGTTCTCTGTCAAGTTGAATGTGTCCTACGAACACTCGCGGTGTCCTGAAATGTTTGCAAATAAACAAGATGGTGGTGTTCTGAAGACGCTTTTAAGAACACTCGCGGTGTCCGGGGAGTGTTCGTAGGGGGTGTCCCGAGGACGCTGTCCGTATTGTTCTCTGTCAAGTTGAATGTGTCCTAAGAACACTCGCGGTGTCCTGAAATGTTCGCAAATAAACAAGATGGTGGTGTTCTGAAGACGCTTCTAAGAACACTCCCGGTGTCCTGGAATGTTCGTAGGGGGTGTCCTGAGGACGCTGTCCGTATTGTTCTCTGTCAAGTTGAATGTGTTCTAAGAACACCCGCGGTGTCCAGAAATGTTCGCAAATAAACAAAATGGGGGTGTTCTGAAGACGCTTCTAAGAACTCTCGCGGTGTCCGGGGAGTGTTCGTAGGGGGTGTCCTGAGGACGCTGTCCGTATTGTTCTCTGTCAAGTTGAATATGTCCTAAGAACACTCGCGGTGTCCTGAAATGTTCGCAAATAAACAAAATGGGGGTGTTCTGAAGACGCTTCTAAAAACACTCGCGGTGTCCGGGGAGTGTTCGTAGGGGGTATCCTGAGGACGCTGTCCGTATTGTTCTCTGTCAAGTTGAATGTGTCCTAAGAACACTCGCGGTGTCCTGAAATGTTCGCAAATAAACAAGATGGTGGTGTTCTGAAAACGCTTCTAAGAACACTCCCGGTGTCCGGGGAGTGTTCGTAGGGGGTGTCCTGAGGACGCTGTCCGTATTGTTCTCTGTCAAGTTGAATGTGTCCTAAGAACACTCGCGGTGTCCTGAAATGTTCGCAAATAAACAAGATGGTGGTAACCTGAAGAAGCTTCTAAGAACACTACCGGTGTCCTGGAATGTTCGTAGGGGGTGTCCTGAGGACGCTGTCTGTATTGTTCTCTGTCAAGTTGAATGTGTCCTAAGAACACTTGCGGTGTCCTGAAATGTTCGCAAATAAACAAGATGGTGATGTTCTGAAGACGCTTCTAAGAACACTTGCGGTGTCCGGGGAGTGTTCGTAGGGGGTGTCCTGAGGACACTGTCCGTATTGTTCTCTGTCAAGTTGAATGTGTTCTAAGAACAACCGCGGTGTCCTGAAATGTTCGCAAATAAACAAAATGGGGGTGTTCTGAAGACGTTTTTGAGAACACTCCCGGTGTCCTGGAATGTTCGTAGGGGGTGTCCTTATGACGCTGTCCGTATTGTTCGTTGTTAAGTTGAAAGTGTTCTAAGAACTATCGCGTTGTTCTGAAATGTTCGTAGGGGGTGTCCTGAAAACGGTGTCCATTTTTTCGCTGGCAAGTTCAAAGTGTTCTAAGAACACTCACATTGTTCGCGGACATTAAAAGTTTCCCATAGATCATAGTTGAAATGTTTGACTCTATGGATGTGATATGCTGCGGTGGTTGTTGCCAGGGCATAGAGTCTTGAGTGCATGGCCACTTGGCCATGCACCCAAGACTCTATGCCCTGGCAACAACCACCGCAGCATATCACATTAATATTTGCTTATAACTTTGGGTGAAAAACAAATGTATGGTTCTCTGTCAAGTTGAATGTGTCCTAAGAACACTTGCGGTGTCCTGAAATGTTCGCAAATAAACAAGATGGTGGTGTTCTGAAGACGCTTCTAAGAACACTTGCGGTGTCCGGGGAGTGTTCGTAGGGGGTGTCCTGAGGACGCTGTCCGTATTGGTCTCTGTCAAGTTGAATGTGTCCTAAGAACATTTGCGGGGTCCTGAAATGTTCGCAAATAAACAAGATGGTGGTGTTCTGAAGAAGCTTCTAAGAACACTCCCGGTGTCCTGGAATGTTCATAAGGGGTGTCCTGAGGACGCTGTCCGTATTGTTCTCTGTCAAGTTGAATGTGTCCTAAGCACACTCGCGGTGTCCTGAAATGTTCACAAATAAACAAGATGGTGGTGTTCTGAAGACGCTTCTAAGAACACTTGCGGTGTCCCGGGAGTGTTCGGAGGGGGTGTCCTGAGGACGCTGTCTGTATTGTTCTCTGTCAAGTTGAATGTGTTCTAAGAACACCCGCGGTGTCCTGAAATGTTCGCAAATAAACAAGATGGTGGTGTTCTGAAGACGCTTCTAAGAACACTTGCGGTGTCCCGGGAGTGTTCGTAGGGGGTGTCCTGAGGACGCTGTCTGTATTGTTCTCTGTCAAGTTGAATGTGTTCTAAGAACACCCGCGGTGTCCTGAAATGTTCGCAAATAAACAAGATGGTGGTGTTCTGAAGACGCTTCTAAGAACACTTGCGGTGTCCGGGGAGTGTTCGTAGGGGGTGTCCTGAGGACGCTGTCCGTATTGGTCTCTGTCAAGTTGAATGTGTCCTAAGAACATTTGCGGGGTCCTGAAATGTTCGCAAATAAACAAGATGGTGGTGTTCTGAAGACGCTTCTAAGAACACTTGCGGTGTCCCGGGAGTGTTCGTAGGGGGTGTCCTGAGGACGCTGTCTGTATTGTTCTCTGTCAAGTTGAATGTGTTCTAAGAACACCCGCGGTGTCCTGAAATGTTCGCAAATAAACAAAATGGGGGTGTTCTGAAGACGTTTTTGAGAACACTCCCGGTGTCCTGGAATGTTCGTAGGGGGTGTCCTTAGGACGCTGTCCGTATTGTTCGTTGTTAAGTTGAAAGTGTTCTAAGAACTATCGCGTTGTTCTGAAATGTTCGTAGGGGGTGTCCTGAAAATGGTGTCCGTATTGTTGGCTGGCAAGTTCAAAGTGTTCTAAGAACACTCACATTGTTCGTGGACATTAAAATTTTCCCATAGATCATAGTTGAATGTTTGACTCTATGGATGTGATATGCTGCGGTGGTTGTTGCCAGGGCATAGAGTCTTGGGTGCATGGCCATTTAGCCATGCACCCAAGACTCTATGCCCTGGCAACAACCACCGCAGCATATCACATTCATATTTGCTTATAACTTTGGGTGAAAAACAAATGTATAAGGAACAAAAGTATTAGATACTATGGATGTGATATGCTGCTATGGTTGTCCTTATTATTGTATACTTACTGTTTGGTCTAGTAATAGGAGTCCATGTTTTTCTTCTTCATGATAAAAGGAAATAGCATGTTAGTATTAGTATTTTGTAATGACTTATTACATTATATTAGCAATATACTTTTATTTTTTTTCGACCCTCACATTTAGTAGAGTACAAATCAGAGTACTGTGCAATTTGCTTAGTTTCTGTATTTGTTCCTAAAAAAATTGGGTCTGTGGAAGAAAAAAAAAATCCATGTTGTATTAAAAAAAAAAAAAAATTTCTGTTATGCTACAGTTTATTTGTTTGTTTGTTTTCAGTGTTCACTTGTTGTTTCTGGCTAATGCTTTATACTTTGCTTTGTTGTATTTTTTTTGGAGCAGTAACAGATTTTTCATTTGTTTTGATATTATAAAATTTTGGAGCAGTTAGATACCAATTGGCGTATTCTAACTGTCTATTTTTTTAATATATTTTAGTGGTTTTGATTTATCTATTTGGATATTGTTAAATTTTGGGACAGTTAGATACCAATTGGCGTATTCTAACTGTGTATTTTTTGGCCTAATTTAGTGGTATTCATTTATCTGATTAGTTGTTGTAGAATCTTTGAGCTGTTAGATAGCTTTTGGAGTATTCTAACAGTTTATATTATTTTAACACAAATTTATAATTTTGGGACAGTTAGATACCAATTGGCGTATTCTAACTGTGTATTTTTGGTCTAATTTAGTGGTATTCATTTATCTGATTAGTTGTTGTAGAATCTTTGAGCAGTTAGATAGCTTTTGGAGCATTCTAACAGTTTATATTTTTTTAACACAAATTTACTTAAAGGTTTAAATACAGTTTATTTATCAAATTTTGGTTTTAAGAACATCAAATAAGCGTTTGTAAGATTTGCTGGTAATCTCTGCTTTAGAGTAATGGTACTATCATTACATTCAAACCATCCACATTTCTTTTTTATATATGCCGTGTAGTGCCCCGAATTGGTTGTGGCTCCTGCGTGCTAGATTATACCTATTGTTGTGAAGGTTTTCTTACCAAGTGATATTTGACTATGTGTGAATCCAGTCAGCTTGCAGTTGTTTTTGGTACCATCTGCATTGTAACGTAGAAGCATTAGTATTGCGTATTTACTATGTGTTTGTGAGGTAATTATGTTGGAAGCCAATTTATCTTCTTGTGGTATATTCCATTTCAAAACATATTGTATTTAAATGAATGGTTAGTGTGTTACATATATGGGTTACATTTCTTATGTATTACTATATATAATGTGATTGTGTGCTGCTTTTTGAATTTGTTAAATGTTCCTATATTATGATATAACAATCAAAATACCCCACCACCCCCCCCCACAGTTTTTAGGTAGTGGTACTGTTCTCCGAACATGTCTGCGAACATTAAATAAGTTTGCGGACATCAAGTTCATAAGAAGAGATCTAGTCAGTTCCATATGACATGTATATAAAGTCAAAGTCATTATTGTTAAGTTGTGCTACTAAAAAACTATGAAATTCAGTGAAAAAACTTTGTTAAAGGGACGTTATGGTTAAGTTGCGCTACTAAAAACCTATGAAATTCAGTGAAAAAAACTTTGTTAAAGGGACGTTATGGTTAAGTTGCGCTACTAAAAACCTATCAAATTCAGTGAAAAAACTTTGTTAAAGGGACGTTATGGTTCCAAGTAAAACCTAAAAACCCTTGAAATTCGCCAGTTATGGTAAGCTAAGCAACCATAACTTGCACCACCACCGTGCACTGCTAAGACTAACACCCAGGACATCAAATATGACATCGCAAATGTCATTGATGACATCACTGATGACATCACATGTGTATGTACTTCTTATGTACATGTGTAGAAGGGATTCTTATTATGTTGCGAAAATGTGTCAAGAATCATTGCAAGAAATATACCCTAATAAGTGCATTGAACGATGCATTGATATAAATAGCATCCTATTATGGGGTTCTATCTAGTATACTAAGCTACTCATACAGAAACATAACATTGTGTGCAGCGTACAAGATGAAGGTATGATATTCGTAATGTTAATATGTTGAATAATGAAATGATAATTGTTTTCTTAACAGATTTTTGTGTACTGTGAAATATGTAATAAGTAGCTAATAAAACCCATGTATTACATAATTGCATTACTACAGACAAAACACAAAGACACAAGAACACATACCAATATGGGTATATACTGGGAAAGTGAAGTTAGCAAAAAAGCACAAGTAGTAGCAGAAACAATTCATAACTTAACTGATTAGTTTCATGCAAATAAATGATTGTTCTGTTTCAAAGCTGCTATTTACCCTATGTATATTTATCACTTGATGTGATTGGACCCTAAGGAAAGTAGTGTGAGTACAATGTATACAAATATGACCATATACAGGGAAAGTACAGCCATAAAAAAAAAACAACAGAACTATCAGAAAGTGCTCATAGTCTAGTGATTATCTATATGCACAAAAATGATTGCTGTCTTTCAAGCTTGTGTCTTCCCGCATGTATATGTTTCATATGATGTGACTGTACTCTAAGGGAATTACTGTAAGAACCTACTAGAAGGATATGTCTACAAATAAAATAAAATTCTTAGTTTCTGACTGTTACTGAAGAAAACCATGTGGCCTAGATATGTCAGCAAAAGAAAAAATAGTGAGCCAGACATGTGATGTCATCAGTGATGTCATCAATGACATTTGTGATGTCATCTTTGATGTCCTGGGTGTTAGTCTTAGCAGTGCACGGTGGTGGTGCGAGTTATGGTTGCTTAGCTTACCATAAATGGCGAATTTCAAGGGTTTTTCGGTTTTACTTGGAACCATAACATCCCTTTAACAAAGTTTTTTCACTGAATTTGATAGGTTTTTAGTAGCGCAACTTAACCATAACGTCCCTTTAACAAAGTTTTTTTCACTGAATATATATATATATATATATATATATATATATATATATATATATATATATATATATGCCCTGATATGGATTAAATGGATTAATAATTTTCTATGTTCCCTGTGTTCTCTGGGTGCTCTGAGAGACAATGGACAATTGTTTGCCTTTTGCTGAATTGCATTCTGGTATTTGTATTCTCCCAGTCAAGATAGGGGGAATAATGCCACAATTGTTCACTTTATGCCTAACATAGTTCAAGAAGGATTTATAGATTTGAATGACACTATGGCATGTGTACTCTTCAAGTTATCTTTATAAAGCAGAGTATTGTTGAAAGTCAGGCATAGGGGTGGGGAGGGAATAGGTTGAGAGGTCAAGTTAGTCATGAGTATTTGCCCAGGATGTGGCAAGAGAGATTGCCATCCTGGACACTGGTGCCATTATTTTCCCCTAATTGTGGACAACATAATATTTTTTCAGAAGGCAAACACAACCCCTTGGGGTTAATTTGAGGTTGGCAAGCCTGCAAAAGTATTTGGCAACCAGGATTTTACCCAGGTTGTTATTTCCCCAGTGCAGATGCTTACGCACAGGACCACAAGCCCTTGTTTCATATTGGGATTGTGTTTTCCAGGGGATATTTCACTACAGAAAACGGTTTAAAATATGAGCACCTTTTATACTTTGCCAGCATATTTATGTGGCTAATGGTCAGGTAGTGTTCTAAAAATACAGTGGGAATGGCCAGAGGCCATGGCCAGTGGTGCGGAAATGCAATCTATGGAATAACAAAACTCTTGAAATTCAAGAAAACACGCTAGTTGCAGGGACGTTAAGGTGAGAACTTAATGCAACAAAACCCCTGAAATTCAGCTTAAGCCACCTTAATGTTGTGCCCTCTGTTGTGCAGCCTATGACCACAATGATGACATCACAGATGACACCCCTGATGACATCACTGATCGTATCATCTGTTACATCACTGATGGAATCACTGGTGACATCACTGTTTACATGATATATAACACCACTGATTACATATGTGATGGAATCAGACATAATATAATGTATGACTTAGCTATAAAAGCTTTGATGAACTAAATATCAATTTAGGCTGTGGGCACAGTCATGGCTGAAGGCCTTGGCTAGTGGCTGGTTAGTGTTGTACAATATACAGTGGGCATGGCAGAAGGGCATAGCCACTGCCCATGGCCGAAAGCCCTAGATAGTGGCCATTTAATGTGTTACAATATACAGTCGGCACAGCTGAGGCTGGAACCACTGCCTATTGCTCAAGGCCATGGCTAGTTGCCGATGAGTGTTGTAAAATCTACATTGGGCACAGTTGAATGCCATGGCTAGGAGTCCTTTATTGTTTGAAAATATATACTGAGTACAGCTGATGGCCGTGGACACTAACCCTGGCTGATGGTCATAACTACTGCCCCTTAATGTATTATAATATATAGGAGGGTTGCTCAAAGGGCATGGCCACTGGCGATGGATGAAGGCCATGTCTAGTGGCTCCTTAATGTGGTGTAATATACAATGGGCATGGCCGAAGGCCATGACTCGTGTCTGGTTACTGTTGTAAAATATACAGTGGGCACAGCCAAAAGCTGTGGCGAATGCCATGGCTAGTAGGCCCTTAATGTGTTAAAATATACAATGGGCACGGCCGAAAGATGTGGCCACTGACCATGACCTTTGGCCGTGGGTAGTGACCCCTTAATATGTTAACTATACAGTGGTCACAACGAAAGGCTATGGGCACTGGCCGTAGCCAGTTAGTGTTGTAATCTAATCAGAGATTCCATCAGTGATGTCATAGATGATGTAATTAGTGATGTCATGAGTGAAGTCATCAGTGATGTCATCAGGGGTGTCATCTGTGATGTCATTGTGGTCATAGGCTGCACAACAAGGGGTGCAAAGTTAAGGTGTCTTTTGCTGAATTTCAGGGGTTTTGTTGCATTAAGTTCTCACCTTAACGTTGCTACGACTAAAGTCTTTTACTCTTTTTTGTTGTTGTGCACCTTTTATTAGTTTTCATTATAATACTTAAGCTGCAATAAAGTTTTTGAGCAAAAGAAATGAATATTTCATTTTCTGTTTGAGAATATTCAGGGGGAACATACTTTCATGAATCTACCATGCGTCGACAGCCATGTTGGATTGAAGACAACCCTTTGCTGGTGGATTATTGTTCAACCTCTGATTTAATGCAGTTCTTTCAATGGTATCAACAAACAACATGTTTATCCGGCCAAAGATCTCGAAAAGACAAATGGCTAGAATAATTCAGGCCCTCTGAGCTGGATGAAAGAAAAGACATTTTCTTTATGAAACCTTCCATTACTTGTGATGGAAGTATTCCAAATAAAGCAAACAACTTCCACTAGATCCTAAATTCCCTTTGATGGAAATGGTATTCAGGCTAAAGAATCTCAGCTAATTCACTCCAGGCAATGCGAGATTTCCTTCTTTGGTCACTAAAGTAAATGGACGCCTCGAGGCTAAAACCCCCTCTCACAGTCATGCAAAGCCTCTCAAATTATTCGTCGGAAATATGTGTTTATTTAGAACACAGGCATCATAATCACCACTTTAAATTAGCGAGCAGTGTGGCAGGTGTGTTGTAGATCACCATGTAGTGTAATAATGCTGTGATGATCCAGTCACCTCCTTAAAAGATACGGCCCAGTTTAATTCTCACAGGTAACATACGTAAGTAGGCATATAGTCCAGCATTGCCACCACTGTTGCTTTACTGTAACCTTGGGCACACCGTGGGCACTCAACCCATTATTCTGGATCCCCATGTTTACCCATGTAGAAGTGATATACGTTGCTGACATCTCCAACTCTACTGTGAATTAAATTGATGGTTGAAGACATGAGACTTGGGGGAAACCTTTCTAGGAAGAACAGGAAATGGTGGGTTTCATTCCCATGAAAGTGATGGGAGGAGACAATAGAGGACAGAGTTTGTGTTGGTAAGATGTCTAAACGAGACAGGGGAAGTGGCAGATGAAAGTAATAAGTTAAGGCAAAAAGAAAGAGAAGCCATAGGAAGGGGACGCTGTCAAGGTATCCCACTGGAAGTGGGTGCCTTTGTAGGTTTTCCCTCTTCAAGAATGAGAAACAATCAAAGTCAGCTGCAGGCCCCACCTGAAATGAGCGTATCGGTAACAAGGCCCAATAATGTTCAGAAATGCCCAACCGAGAGGTGAAGCAGAGAGTTTCTAATACAAAATGTCACAGCCCAGGGCATAGATTGCCACCTTTTACTTGAGGGCATGTGTGCCTATTTATATGATTGACATTTCTGAGGTTGTTCTAACAATTCAATGGTGGAGGAAAGAGAGGATTTACCGTCTCCTGTGTGTGTTTCCACCATCTGTGAAGTACTTATGGTGTAATGAGAAGACTCTGTGGCTCTTCTCCATCTTTCTTTGCGTGAATACACCTGTGTTTTTGTTTACATGTCAAATGTGTGTCTGTACCTTTAAGCCTTAGGGGGAGTGGGGGCACCATTTTGAGCAATTAAGGCAGGTCTGCATCACTTATGTATGATGGAGTGTGACGAGGGTTGAGTGACTGCCAATACCTCCCAGAAAGTGACACCACAGCCTTCAACAGGTTAGGGAGGGAAGAAGCGGTTTTCTCTTCATGAATGGCTGATGGTATCTGTGGAACTTTGAAGAACAGTTCAGCCACCAGCCATTACCCACGTTTGGTGTCTGCTATGGATCAGACCAATGGCGTCAAAAGTTGGACGGTGAGACTGCGAGATTGATGGTGAAGGAGAGAGAAGCAGAGCGTGGGAGAGACAGAGAGGCAGAGAGAGTGAGAGAGAGAGAGAGAGAGAGAGAGAGAGAGAGAGAGAGAGAGAGAGAGAGAATGACTCTAGTGTAAACAGAACTAGAACGGGGAAGTACATTCTATTTGCTCAGCAGCAACTTCTGTTTGTGATGGAGAGGAGCACCCCACCGGCTAGAACGAGTTCTTTGGGGCAGTGCCCCAGGGTGGATCTCCTCAAGGATTGGCCATGTATTATATAGTGTCTCCTGAAAGATGGGCAGCTCGGGAATTAGCTCTCCAGGATACCGCAGACTGTGGTTGCCATGGCATGCCTGTTCAACTCTGAAGGGCTATGGACTATGCACCTTTGGTATGTGGAGGGGTGATGCTCCCATGACTGTGGGAAGAGTGTCCAGGCTAACTCTGCTTGTGTGTGTACCAGGGTCCCTAGGCTGGTAGCAGTATCACACAAAAGGAGATAGTGACCAACAACAGCAGGGAGCGAGGAATAGGACCTTCCCTGTGGTATACTTTGTAACTAATCAGCACATTGACCAAGGAAACTGACCAAGAAGGCCTGACATTTCTTTCTTTGTGGAATGAATGGCTTTGCAAAATGTTCTTTTCAAGACCATCATTTCCTTTTCAGGACAAGAAAACTCTTGACACAAGCCTGAAATAATACAGATCTCCACACAAACGAATGACCATGCACCAAACCCCACCCGATTAGTCTGTGGGTGTATTTGTCCCAGACACCTTGCTTCACAGCGCTGAACGGGTGTCACAAAGTCGCTCATTCATTTACCAGCGATCTTTGGAATTGCTACAAGTTTGAAGTGGGGGATTCAGCCAAAAGCAGACCACTTCTCAACGATTTACATCAAATATAGACATGGTTCACTCTGTTCGGGCTTTGTAAGTGTGACATCGTTTTTATGGCTTAAGCCCTTAAATAATTTGGGCAAAGCTACGTCACAAACCATTGATAATAAAAAAAGATAATAATCTAACTGACCGGAATTCTCCTGTTAAAGTCAACCCAAAGTGCCATCAGAGTGCCTCCCTGAGAGTGTTTGGCCTCCGTGCCTCTCTGGGTCGGCCTGTGACTGCAGCTAGCCTCCCTACTTGGGCTGACAATTTTCTGAAGAAGGCTGGGCTCCATCGGCTCCGCCAGCTGCCAACTCTGCCAAGCCGGGCGTCAAATCCCCCGATTAATGGCCTCCATTGTGTAGCGGTGGCCGGTCGGTGTTCATCACTTGGCACACCCAGGGTAGCTCTCTGCCAACACTTGCAGAGCCTTTCACCGAGTCATCCATCACCAGCACACGGCGAGTGTATGTATTATTAGCTGACTTTGAACGGCCCTGCGCCATCGCTGAAACACCTCATGGGCAAGCGGCCTGCTGCTGGAGTTGCCTACCCCCCTTTAACTCGCCCTTTCTAGCACCACTGGCTCACCGCCAGTCCCGCTTTGCACTCAGCCACAGAGCCACCTATACGAAGGGGTGCTCAGCCACCGTGCACAGCTCTGTTTTGCAATAACGCTTCAGTACTGTTCACATGGAGCTAGACTGCGAATACATACGAGGCCTGCTGCAAAGCAATGAGCGCCAGGAGGCCTGCTCTCACTCAGCATGCACGCTTTTCTTGTTTTCTAAGGGTGCATAGTCCACACTCCACTCTGTGATCTTTCCCCGAAATGCAGGCTACGCTAGCCTACCCTAAAATTGAGCGGTGGGGGGAGAGGGGGTTAGGATTCAACACAAGACATTTAAATTGGAAAGTATTTTATTGTTTTTGGTCATTATGAAAACCCGGAAAGTGGAGTCCTGCCATAACCTCAACACACGGTGTCTTCCACTTTATCAAACTCCTCCCATCATGGTTTCCCATCTCTTCTCCTCCCGGCACCACATCTCCACTTTTGCTTCTTGTTCATCCCTAATAGCCCAGCTCTGTTACAGTCGAGCCTGTCCCTGTTTAGCTCCTCCTTTCACCAAGCTAAACCTCCTTTTCACTCTCCTCCCTGCTCTGTATGATTACTCTACCTACACACCCTGCCCAAATTGCCACCATGTGCTTTTCTCTCTCCACACATGCTCTCCTTTCTTTCCCATTCCCCAGTGTCCCAGTTTATTTCATGTGTCAAACGATGCACTCGGCACCAAGATTTCAACCTATTTTTCCACCTCGGTATTCACTGTTCTCCACTTTTCATTCAAACGTCCCAGTATTGTATACCATCTCCTGCTTCACTATCATGACTATCCTTCCTGTACAATATCTACCTCTCTTCTTCAGCCCAGCAACACCCACACTCCCTTCCTATAATGTACTCCTCTTCTTAGGCTCAGGATTGCCCACACTTACCTTTATTTATGTATGTATTTATTTATTTATGTATTTACTTATTTCATTTATAAAGCACACAGGCGACCCCGGGGCATTGTTGTGCTGTTACAAGAAGGCTTACTTAGTTGCCTAGATAAACAGACATATTATCTACCCCTCTTCCTCTGCTCTGCACCCCATTCGTCATCCTGATCACCATTTCATCTTCTGCATATGGTGCACTATCACCCACAATGCTACCTGCTCACCATCTCCATCTTGCTCCTCACCTCCCCATCCTCACGTGGTCACATTTCTTCCACGGTCCATGTTGCATATCCGCTAGCCCTGAGTCTGCCTGCACCCCAACTATACCTTCAATTCCACGCTATGAGGATCCCCTCTTCCTGTGCCTGCCTGTTCCCTTCCGGTTCGCTCTTACATTAGATTATCTTATGAAAACATATATTTGTATGCAGTAACTAATAGTGCACAGATATAGGGACTGTTACACGCATAGCAAACTATATGACACATAATTACAGTGAATCAAACAATGAAAAGGATTATTAAAAAAAAAAAAAACTAAAAAAATGAAAGCAAGAAAAACAATGAGGAATAAGGGGAGTAATTATGATGACTTAAACAACCCAAAAGCACCCACCAGGAAAAGTTAATTTAGTGCACATGAGTTAAGGTGTAGTCAATGCTAAAATTCACCAGGCAGAGGTCTCCATCAATAAACACACTAGTAAGTGAGTTCAACAATCATTTATTGCAATGCAAAACTTCCGCGGAAGGGCTGACTGCAAGATACACCATAGGGATGCTATCTAGAGTGAGCTACTAACATTACAGTGAGCAGGCTTTTTATAGGAAAACGTTTACATTGAGTCTTATGACTGGCGCGAAGCCCAGGCACTTCCTGAAATACAGTTTCCTTCCAAAACACTTTTGGCTGTTATTCCAGCCATTGCGGTGACAATTTACAAAGGCCGGACATTTGCAAATGGTCATTACTCATATAGCTTATCTAAGCAAGTTAAAATATCCTTCAGGATGTACGTATAATCTTTAACATGCGTGGTCGTAAAAACAAGCTAATTCATCATATTTGACACAGTGGGGAATTTGCAAACTACACATATCTTGCCGCGGTAGTGATAATAATATCCATTCATGGGCTGCTGGACAATAGCAGGACATATCTTTTACAGAATGACGCACAAGCTCTGACACAAGTTCCCCTTCCCACATATCCCAGAGAATAACAACTCCGAATATAGATACGCTTTATGCTTATGTTTCGGGAAAGAGTGCGGATGCTAGCAATCATCATTCATAGAGGAGACCCCAGGGTCAGTGAATGCATGCTGACTCGCACGGCAGCTTTAGACAGGACGAGAAGTGCAAGAGTTTTAACAGACATTATTTATGTAGCCTTTACAGGAAAGGAGAACAGAGGGAACATTCCTAAGCCTGTGAGTAATATCTGTTCCAGGAGAAAACCCTGGGCCTCGTGTGCGGACACAAAAGCAGTTGGTTTAGCATGGACATAATGCTATAACATGGGCAATGGGTTTAAGTCTTGCTGAGGCAAAGAAACATGGCAATTACATGAATTTGGTATTTACAGTGTTTTCAATAAGGCAGAAGTTCTTGAAAAAGACAAAAGAGGGTGGAAACTCCCGAATAAGGAGCTTGAATGAAGAAAACCTCGTGTTGCAATTCAGGAGGCTTAAACCTTCCATTTGAACTGGACTTTATGAGTGTTGCGAGTTATATTATGCCATTTTATTGGATTTTGGAGAAAAAGAAAAGGAATTGAAGAGTAGGACGGCAGTTCACTACTTTAATCTCACGTTTGATGTACCTCTGGCCCCTTACTAGGTGAAGATCTCTGCCAGATGTCACTGGAAAGCTCTGGAAGTGGAGCAAGTCCATAGGAAGTGCCATTCTTTGCAATTCCATGAAAGCAGCCGGCATTCTGCCATTTACCAGATTTTAATTTGTTTGTGTATTTGTTGGGTTGACCTCACCCCACTTTGCCATCAGTTGAGGAGTTGAGATCCTTTATTTTGTATGTCTAGTCAATGACATAACAGAGTTACAAAGCCCAATGCCCTGATTGTCCACAATGTAACCAGACAAAGCGTCTTTATCTTCAGAGCGCATGAGCTCTTCTTTGTCCTGGGGCACAGGTGCCATGCACCCATCCCTTTAACTGGTGCAGCAACTAGATCTGTTTTACAAATTGACAATGTAACCACCTAGACTCGGCAGGTGGCACAGACTTACCTCATTAACCTGACTAAGTGCACTGTAGTGCATTCCAAAGCACAGCAGCAACGCGCCAATCCTGGAGGATCTGCTGCTCCCATCTCTGTTATTTTCATTTTGGATAATTAGGATATTGTTAGCATCATGTCTACTGCACTACTTCCAAATCGGAAAATCAGCAAATCTTTCTTGAAAAATAAGAATACGCGCTGCCTTGTATCAAACCTATGGAAACAGAAGGCTATGGGCACAAATAGAAATGTTAAAATTTGTTTCTCAAGTCCTTTTTCTGTCGCTTCAGAGTACCAGTGTAAAAGCCCACCAAAGAGCTAACATGTGCCAGGATGTCTGCCCACAAGCAGTGCCAGTGTTTGCGCAGTAAAGACTCACCATCAGTTGATGGCAGGTAGGAAAGCACAGGTGTGTGTGAGTCTGCAATGCCAACGTCCTCACTAGACACTCCTTGGGAGTTTGACACTTTACTCTCCAAAGCCTTGCATTCACGGAAAGGAAAGCAAACGTGAGGACATCAATCTCACAAGTCACAGTTTGTCAGGTAAGCACTGACGCAGGGACACCTGGCGCAGGAGCATTTACTGCTGGTCACTTGGCTAGACCTTACGCTCTTTCTGATTTCCTATATATCTCCGCAAGCTCTGCCCCCACCTGCCTGATGAAGCGGGCAACAGGACCGCTATGGTGCGTCCCTTTGCAGTGAGAAGCGGAAGGAGGAGAATTCAATGTGTCAAATCCTCGGAGGCAGTGGGAAGCCGCAGGGCCTGGAGAATATCCTTAGACTTGATCAGTGGAAACTATACAGATCAGTATCGACAGGGACTGTGTGGAGCATTGACTGTTCTTCCTGCTCCACCTAAAACTGACCAAGATCTGGTCGATGTCCACATCCATTCAATGACCATGCCGCAAGTCTGCCATGCTTCTTCTGAAGTCACTGTTGAGGGTGGCATCGGAATGAGGTAGAAAACCTCGAAATTAAAACAACATATTTTAGGTAAATTAAATGTGGGGGGAGACCCCTAAGATTTCACAACTTTAATAAATACCCCAACCCACCCCATCTATGTATTTGCCTAAATGTGTTATTTTAAATTCGAGGCTTTCTACCTCACAATATTGGTCTGCAATATTTTGTAGTGATATCGTGGCATCATGCCAGTGTTCTGTAGGTGGTTAAAATGCTGCACACAGTTCACATGTTTATCAGTGTTTTTGATGGGGACCGCTTTATAGTCATATAGTCAAAGGCATTGATTTACATAACAAATAAATTGAAGACCTCTCTCCATGCCCCCCTTTTACCGATGGAAAATGCTACACTTCTTCAAAAGGTCCTGAAAATCAAATTAGACACACTGGTCCACACACACATGAATACAGATCAGTCCATGTTTGTTAGGCAGTGGCTTGGCAACAATTCAAGTCCATTAGACCTGATTCATATAGTGTGGGACACAGGGGAAGAAGTGACAAATCTAATACGAGAGGCTGAGAAAAAATTGGATCCCTGGAAATGACTTTTTTTCTTGTCCAGCATTAAGAATTCTGGATTTAGAGATCAGTTATTAAAATGATTCCAATGTCATCTCATCTGCCTCGGTGATTGTGAAAGGCAAGGCATCTATGGACTTCTCTTTCTTATTCACAGGATATACTCCAGGGATGATCTCAAGATCGCAAGAAACAAGGACATTATAACAAAACCAAAACACAAGCGTGGCATATTTGTGGTAATGAATTCCAGAAATACAAAAGGGAGATATGCAGAACATGTCTTGACACAGAGTACTAGCAGGAACTGAGTGATGACCTAACCATAACGTGCAAAAGAACTCGGGAATAAATCATCACACCATACTCCTACTCCTGTGATGTTCTATGTACTCTCAAAGATCCATAATTCACAGAATCTGGCTCACTAGACCATCTCTGGAGTGAACACATTACCCAAAACCATATCAGGGTATAGTAAAACCATTCTAAGATGTCTGTTGATGGACACAACAAGCATTCTACAGGACAGAACATATTTACTCAGGAAGATTTGAGAAATTGAATGCATACTACAAAACAAATGTTCTCCTCATCACTTTGGATGCACCTCACTGTATTCCTATGTTATACAGATAAATGCTCTCAACACATTTTTTTTAAAATAATATTAAAAACATTCTATTTGGACCATGTAAATTAAAGCAGTTTATTATGCAATAAAATACAGTGTTTTAAAAAATAAATATAAATTCATATTGTAGAAAATTATATTCCACTCATACAGCAACATGTGGCTCTCATTCACTCACTCCTTTATACCAATCACTTTTCATAAATTGCACAACAAACATTTGTTTTGTGTTATAACTCATTTGAAGAATGTTCATTGCTTTATCAAAATAACATTCACATGACTAACTTAACAATTTGTAACAATGTTATTTTCCATTGACAGTTTCAAACAAAGATTTACATATTTCAAAATCAAGTCGCCTCAATTTCTTTGTACTGCAACACAGTGTGTGTAACCACCATCTCTACTGATTCACTTACAACCACCTTCAAGATAATGAATTCCTAACGTATCCCATGTTTTTAATGATTTAAATTAGCACCCTACTGGTTCAAACCTATTTCAACTCAGTCAATACTTAGCTTTACATTTTCAATTTCCACTGCTATCTTCCATCATCACTATTTGGGGAATGTTATTTCGTATTATTATTTTTTTTAAATGTGTTGCATGAAATAATTTGTTTAAAACACAGTGATATTGACCCTGGCGTTCAACAGCAAAGGGGGTATCCCACAAAATTCATGAGGTAATCAAACTTTGTTCCAGCATTCCCTATCAAGATAGACTAGATGCATGCTAAAGATTTTTGCAAAACACGACAAACAACAAAGAGCCAAATCTGTCCCTCATATACCATGAGTTCCTTACTCACACAGGGCAACTTGGGCTTCAATGGAAGACTTTCCTATAAAGACCTGAACAGTCATGCGCAGACACGTCATCACATGAAGCACACTTTTTAATGACAGGAATCACACAGCATTTGTTACAACAACAACATCAGAACCCACCAAAATTCTTACAATACTTCAATGAAATGCTCTTGATTTGGACCCTAGGCACAGATTCCCTTAGACCATTTAATGAATCCCCAAATGGCTTCCACCATTGCATTACATTCACCATGGAATGCACCAATATGTCTGTTAGAAGGAATTGCCACCTAGAAAAAGCTGCTACAGGAAACCAACAGACAGGGACACATTCCGGCACAAGCCAAGATGCAATCCAAGCCACACAAAACAATCTATTATCTAAATCCAGGTCATCTGATACCCATGTATTTTTCTCCAACAGGGAAAAAAGGGAAATTCAACCTCTGTATATCCACCTTGCAGAAAGTTAAATTAGCAACAATATTCAGCAGGGAATTTAATCGGGCTTTGACAATACAGTGAGATGACCTGCTACAATACAGAAACAGCAACATTACAGAATGCATACCCTTGGTTTTCACATATCATCTAGCACAACTTAATAGAATTTTAAAGAACCTACAATCAGTATTCATCAAATCTGACGACCGTAGGGACATTTTCCAGTAAACCCATTTAATTTCATAAAAGTAACTAGAAGATCACTCACCAGAAGTGTATTTCTACCAGATCAAAACCAAATAAGTCAAGGAACATATCCAAGCAATTTTAGGAGATGCACAACCTGCCAGCACATCTGCACCAGATCTGTTGTAACAACAGCAATGTTATGTTACAGGCCTCATCCAATGCAAGCAATGCCCAATGGCAAATTCTGTGATCAAGTCTTGCCAGGAGCTACGTGAAAGGAGGAACATGAATAGATACACCACCTTGAACCACAAACAAAATGGCCAGTGGATAACCATTTCACTTAGGGTTGACACACACCACTGGACCAGTGAGCCTATTTATTGATGGCCTCTCAAACATCACATGAAAAAGAAAGAGGGACTTTGAGTACTTGGACATGCTCATCCTAAAATATGCCTGACTGAACATAGATATATAGTTTATTTCATTGTATTGTTTTAATTATTTTTTTTTTATAATGCACTTATGTTTCTAAGCACAAATCTGCGATTCAAACCTCCGTTGCTCTGCGTGGTCTTTCTTCCAATAGCAGCACGTTGCCCCTGTGCTATCCTCCATTCACACAATGGCCAACTTTGAGCCTGGAACTATCAAAGCAACCACACTGACAGTGCCTGCAGACAACCAGCCATTATCACCTGTCAATCACAGCTGCGGGAGCCAATGTTTCAAACCCTGAATGATGAGGCCACAAGAAACCAAAGTCTAATGTCGAATGATTGGCACCCATTATCAAGCACGATACACACTGAGATAACACTGAATATTGCACCATTTTAAATGTGGGAGCATCTTTTTTTATATTTGGCACTTTATATGCAAGCAGCAAAGGCACTGCCAAGCAGGAGGTGCCCTACTATAACATTTTTCATTGCACCATTTACACCTTGAAAACATTACTAGTTTGGTTCCATTATATGTAGACCAGTAGGCATCAATACATCCTGTTGACCAACTGTACAGGTTTGCCACTCAATGGAGTCTGCTAAAACATCTACTTGTTTCTGGCAATGTTTTCGTTTTACCACACTGGAGCGGTGTGCTATTCTCAGGATAGTTTGGGCAGGGGAATCACTGGAGGTATTTGTATGGGTAACAATGCCAGGGTGATGCAAACAAAGTGTGTATTTGTAGCATCTGAAGGCTGGCTGAAATCATGGAATATTAAGCATACTGTACCTGTGACCAACTTTAGGCTGTGTGGGGAGGTATGAAACAACACCTTGTTTTTTTTTATTGAGTGCTTTTGAAGGATCTATGTGATTCGACCGTGGCTGATTTTACCGCGGCCGAAAAGTTTGCATGTGAAATGTATGAACCACAAAAGGTTTGTACATTTCCCATGCGAACACACGTACAAAACTCCTACATACCCACACCTCCACCCACCACACACCCATGACACACACCCCACCCACACCCTCAACACACCCTCCACCCACACCCCCAACATAAACAAACCCTACTTACCTTCTCTTCACGCTGTCTCCCTGCGGCGCCAGTTCCCTTTTGTAGAGGAGGTCCCAGATACGACCTGCACCCCTGCCCCTCATTGCGAGTTGCCAGTAAGGTACTCGCCAAGGTATGTGAAGTACGAGGAGCAGCTGAACCAACAAAGGGCTGCAATGGGCCTCTGCCCTGTGTACATTAGAAGATCAATACCTGTTAAAAAGCCCATAACTAGGCAACCCTGGGCAGCACGGTACCCAATCAGACAACCGTACCTGCCATTGGTACGAAACGACGAGTATTTACAGACTGTCCACGAGGAAACTCTGAAGGCCTTAATGGAAGGCCAATGGAAATAGATTAAGGGCCTGGGCAGCCCCGAGAACAACCAGAAGCGGCTACTGAAAGCTATGCATGCCAGTACCGACAACTGCAAGGATAATTGTAATGGACGAATGGGAAAGACACTGTGAAAAACGTATGAGAATGGTGCCATGAGACAAGATGGAAGCAACCGCCTTATTGAACGTGTGTAAATAAGCTTGAAACGCAAGATGCTAAGTAATCGAGTCTGCTTGCAATGCTTAGTAGAAGTTAGAGCTGCAAGCGCCGACTGTATACATCTACCTCAATACAGCACAATGTACATGTGCGACTCCATTTTGTTTGAGCAGAAGGATGCCCAGGCGTCCCAGGGCCAACTGGCTAAGTTTCACATCTAGGACCAAGCCTGGAGGAAGAGCGGAATCAAAACTTAACAAAGGATGGCTCATGCCGGGGAAATCGAGGTGAACCAGTGAAGGGGAGGTGAGCATGAGCTCACGAGGCTCCAACTTCAGAGCATGCCAGCCCGCCCGTGAAGGTCAAATAAGAGAGGCCCATGCAGGTGGCCAAGTTAACACAGAATCAAATGCACAAAAAGGTTGGAAACTGAAGCAGATTCATGGTGGACCAACACGTGACCAGACAGGTGCGAAGATGTACCACCGCCTGATGTCATCCAGAACCTGAGGGTGCCATAACTTTTCTTGATAAGAGACTACAGACCTGAGGCCATATCCAGCCAACTTATTGACACATAGCCCTAAAAAACTGATTGATGGAGGGTAGGCAGGGTGAATCTTGGGACACCCGGCACCAGTGTGTCAATCCTGCATGCTGCTAATTAAAGTGGATATTTATGTTAACGATGTAACTCGCACAATCACAAGGGACCATGTAATCTAGGGTCCTATAGACATTGTAACCAATGAGACGTCGTACTTGTAGTGACGTCAATCATGTGTGGTGTAGAGGGATGGGCATAGACGCCCACCCGATAAGAGTTGTCCAATCCGTATGCCTTATTTTCATATACAGATATAACACCTATACTTAAGTTACCTTTCCCAACCAATTATATTGCATGATGATTTTTTATAGAAGTGTACGTCAATGATGACGGGATCTGCCAATAAAAAAGGCTGTTTGACTGAAGTTCGGGGAAGTCGGGGCGACACAGGTGTTTGCGATGCTGCTGATTTCCATAAGCTGAAGTATGCATTATTAAACGGACTTCCCTTTGCCAATTTACTGAGTCCTGATTATTGATTCTTGCCGGAGTATGTGAATCCTGCACTCTGTTCTTGCATGGTGCAGCTATCTTGTATTACAAGTTTTCGAGGGTGAGTGCTGACCAATGTCAGTAATTACCTCTCCTTGTCAACACTTTCACTTCTGTGATCGAGAATCGGCGCACAGGGTCCTTTTCTTTTTTTTCCTTTTTTTTTCTTCAAGGGGGCTGCTGGGGTTTCCCCCGCAACCCTTGCTCACTATATTGTAAAGTATAGTGAGCGGGGTGTTGTGGGGGACAACCCTGCAGCCCCCATTTTTTTATTTTTTTATTTTTTTTTATTTTTATTTTTCGGGTGTGCTGCGGGGGTGTCCTTCACAACACCCTGCTCAGTATACCACACAGTACAGTGAGCAGGGTGTTGCGGGGGACATCCCTGCAGCCCCTGTTTATTTATTTATTTATGTTTTGGGTGTGCTGCGAGAGTGTCCCCCGCATCACCCCACTCACTGTACCACACAGTACACGCAGTATTTTTTTTTTGTTAAATACTTATCTACAATGCTACCAAAAAAGGGTAAAACTTTTGGTGTTCGAACCTTTGGTGGTAGCATTTTTCGGGCTTTTTGTATTGTCGGACCTTTTGTTTTCGGTCTGATCGTACTATTCCCTTTTGAATCTGATGTTATTCCAACTAAGTAGGTTCTTATTGGTCTTCACGTGTTTGGGCACATTATATGCAACCTATTGGGTGAATAACATGGTTCTGCTGAACGTATTCCCAATACTGCTGAGGTTGAGAACAGAAGTCCAGTGGGTGCAGGTATGTGTCTGTTCTTATCTGAAAAATATTGCTGTATAGTTATGGGGGTTCTTCTGAGGGCTGAACGCAATGGATTCTTTTTCCAGCAGCCAGTGCAGTTTAAAGAGACAGATTCTGATCTTCTGTCTTTATATAGAAAAGGTATGTCCAGCCATGTTGCTTTATTGTGTGACAAGCATCTAATGAATATTAAAAACTTCGAAACCTGGGCTGTGTGCAATTTGAAAACTGGATTAAAATAGTGTCAAACCTTTTCAATGCACAGGGGAACATTTGGAGATATAACGTTGCCATCTGCCCACTTTCTTTCAAAATAGAGAAACATGCATTGAAATGGTTAAGGATTGCATTTCCATAGGAGTCGGATGGTCATGTTTACCTTACTCCCTCTTCTTTGCTTATTAAGTTTAGGGAAGACCTGCACTGATGGATGTCCGCTAGGGGCCATATTACAGAAGCTTTGCACCATTGCAAGTGCAAAGTTGCATGGTATTAATACTAGGGCAAAGACACTGTGACATATTAGAAAACCATTGCACCATGACAAGTGCAGTTTGCCATGGTACTAGCACCAGGGTATACATTGCCCTAGTACAAAGACAATAGGCCTCATTACGACCCAGGCACTAATGGGTTAACGGCGCCGTAAAAGGATGCGCGCCATTAACCTATTAGCGCCTAATTACGAGGTCCCTTTGCGGGGCCCGACCTTAACGGCTGGCTTTACCAGCCGTTAAAGTAGGATCCCGCAAAGGGACCTTGGTGCTAAGTACGGTGCCGCAATTTGCGGCACCGTACTTAGCGCCTTCCCCATTCCCATTGAGCCCTATGGGGCAAAAATGGGAATGGGGAAGGGCCATGGAGGAAGGGGGAATTACCGCCCGGCGAACCTTGTAATGGAGTGGTAATTCCCCCTTTCTCCATGGCGGAGTCGGTAACTTACCGGCATGGACCATGGTGCTCAGAGCACCATGGTCTTCCGCCAGGGTCGTAATGAGGCCCAATATATATATATTCACTGGACCTTTACACCGAGGCAAACTTTGCCCTAGTGCTAAAACGGAAAGATATTAACACTAGGGCAAACTTTATCATGCTGCAAACCAAGGTCCGATAAGCTTTTATAATAGATCTCTCAAGAACTGTGATGGAAGTGTATGAACAAAAGTAGTGGAATTATGTTCCCTGCTGGCCTGCCCCTGCTCTACACAAACCCCATTGCCATGCCCCCTCCCACGTGCAATGCAAACCCCCATACAAACATACCTGCACGCATTTGAACTTCTTCCTACACTTTTATTTTAAAAGTAAACCATCCAAGAATTGTTTCTTTTTAAAATAGACGTATAGGAACAGTAGAACTTTGTTTTAAAAAGTAGAGGACCACCACTCCCAACCGGCCACCTCGACCTCTGCTCAAAATTAACTATACTGTTCTTCTGGCACAAGATATAAACTTGCATATCCTAAATGATGTTGTCTATCCCAAAAGAGGCAGCTGTCTATATTCTCCTGCTTTCCCTGTGTGTCACAATGCAGCTCAGCACTGAACCCTCACTGACCTCTTTCTAGGCGGGGCGTTTTCAACCTGCAGTTCTCCAGATGTTTTGTTAATGGCACCCATGATCCATCACCATTGACTATGCGACTATGCTGGCTATAGCTAATGCGAGTTGGAGTCCAAAACATCTGGTGTGGCAAATGTTTCTGAACCCTGCACCTAGGCGATCCAGATACTAATGAAACTGATTTGAAGAACAACTGGTCGGATAAAAGCTCTTATTTCTTCGAAGACAAGACAGTAAGAGCTGAAGAAGGCAGGGGGTCTTTTTCAGATAGTAGACAATGGGCCTCATTACAAGTGAGGCGGAACGGGATAACGGGACCCGCTGAAGGAGGCAGACACGTTAAACCCGTTCTGCCTCACTACAAGCTCCCCTTGCGGGACCCGGTAAATAATACCTGGTCAAACCAGACGTGCTTACCGGGTCCCACGAGAGGAAGAGGGAGCAAACAACGGGCCACTTGTAATCCGCCCGTTGTTTGCTCCCTCCCCCATTCCCATTCAGCCCTATGGAGGCTGAAATGGGAAGGGGGAAGGTCCGAGACCGGGTTCCTGGAGGGAGGAATTACCGGGCCCTCCGAACTCGGAATGGCCCCGTAATTCCCCATTCTGGGAAACCGGACCCGGACCTGATTTTGGCGGCAGCGCTACCACCAAAATCATAATGAGGCGCAATGTTAGCAATGGACCGACTTAAAGTGCCACTAAATTAGTCATGCCTATGTCGATTTGGATAATACTGCTTGGGCTTCTATATAGCAGAAATAAAGCGGCTCCAAAACCAATTCATGAAATATGGGCTTAAGCTAATATGCAGGTGGTAAAATACTCTTCATATGATTCCCTGGGTAAGATTGAACAGATCAGACACATGCCTGAGAACTCCAGTTCACATGCTTAACACTTCACACAAGCTACATTCAGTCAGGGCAGTCAGAAATTCCCAACACACCAGAGTCCAAATGATTGGGATACACATGTTGCAACTCTACCATTGGAATCATCGCGCCAATGAAACGCTGCGGGTAGATGTGCACTGCCTTATTAACCTAGAAGGTGACCATGCCATCTTATAGCCACTGGACAAACATAGTCACGCATCTACACGTCTTGGAACTACTCGTATCCATGAAGGGGGAAATGTGTAAACGTTGACAAATATGTCTCGGCTCTCACAATTGCACCCAGTCTCACCCAAACCCTAGCCCATGAGATGTGGATCCCTGAGAACCTGGAGCATCTCCGTTGACCTCATTGGAGGATTCTTACATGAATTGAGAACCGTTGCATACCCGGATTGATGTCAGTGTCAACTTCAAAGATCTCTTATCTCATTGTTTTATCTTGAGTTTGAGTCGCAAAATGCCATGTTCCTCACTCTCCCAGAATTCAGAATCTTAATGCTGCAGTTCATTTTTTCAAATTCTTCCCCTCCCCCTGCTTTTTCCCATTCTCACATGTAATCATGTTGTCCCCTTTGAGGGATATTTCATTGGTTGTTCGGTTTTTCTTAATGCCGTCTTCTTTTCTTCTAGGAATGTTGTGACATTTCATTTTATATAGCAGACAGTCAGCATCCTGACCTCTTTTGCAAGAAACAGTGGAACTTTCTGATTGCACTCTGCTTCCTCGGATTTCATTGAAGGTGTGAGCCGCCAGCACACAGGGACTAATAGTTGTGGGTCCAGTCCTTTAAGATGGTACCTTGGGGAGGCCAGGCTAAGTGTGTTGTGCACCGGAGACCTTTGGTCTTGAAGAGCACTGCCTAGAAAACCCAGACACTGGATTGTGAACTCAACTGCACTGGCACTGGATGAATGATTTCTTGCACTGAGCTATGTTTCGAAATATGCTGAACATATAACAGTACCCGGTGGGAGGGCGGAGGGGTCAGCCTCTCAGCCAATGAGGAGGCTCTGAACAGGGAAATTATCAGCAGTAATCCCAGCGCTCCAAGCCACCTCACGGCTGGAGGCCACCATTTTACCCCACAGGGGAATGAGGGAAGTGCTCCGCCTGCCTCCCCCTAACCCCTACACGGATTTCCCTTCCCTCCCCCACCAATTCCCTCCACTTACCTCTCTGCTCCTCGTCAGGAGCAGATGCACTGAAACACTTCTGACTCCAGGGCGTCCGCTCCCGATCTCCGACACACCACCATGGAAAGGAAGCAGGGACTACATGTAGATCCTTCTCTGTTCCATGGTGGCCATTTTTTAGTTTACATTTATTTTCCTTTTTATGAATGGCCGCCATCCAAAGGGAGCCCTTCTCCTTTTCCATGACAGAGATTTTGTTTGTTTACTTTTTTTTATTGTTTTCAGTGGCCGCAATAGAAAGGGGAAACTAACTTAATTTTCCCTTGCCCAGCGGCCATTTTTTTAAATTTTTTTTTCTGTTTCGCAACACTGGAGCGTTTTGGAACAGAAAAAAATGCTTTTAGTACCCTGGTTTTACGGGACAGGGTACTGATAGCAAAAATCCCCTCGCAGGGGGAGGGGGCATTACCACTTCAGGTATTGCTCCGGGGCCCATAGTTACAGGCCCAAGTGAAGTCAGCTTATTGCTGGGGGTTTATTGCTTAATGGAAGTCTGGTAAAAAATGTACTTAGCACCAATAGCTGTGGAATTCCAATTGTACGCGTATTCTGAAGGGATTTCTTTTTTTATTTACATCACTTGTTCATCAGAGGTGCATTTTATTTTTCATTCTCATGCTACCTGCAACAAAAATGACTTCATCACTTGGTAATCTCAGTTGAGTAAGAAAGTTAACTGGTTTTCAGTCAGCAAGCTGCTGGCTGACTTCTCCGCAGCCGTTCTGGAATAAGTGAGGAGCCTGCCTCGGTGAAGCCCTCTCGTGGGCACCATTGGACAACGATGGGAGAGTGAGTTACATCAACATCGAGTTGTCCCTTTCATTGAACCTGCTCTTTGTGAGCAACAAGAACTCTGCTTGTTGTGCACTTACATCCAGGGAACTGCGGAACCAAACACCCTTCTTCTGTCTGTATACAATCCACAGTCCACAACGACACGCTTGCGCTATTCTATTGATGCGCCACTTAATATCATTGGACTCAAGAGATGATAGATCATGGCCCAAAAAGGTTTGGAGCGTTTATTGGGCCCAGCCACAGTCCCAATAGTTCTTTCATGGGTCATTGTATTCAAAGGATCCCCCACATTTGCCATCTGCAAAGGGTCGGATTATGACTGGCTACTTAACTCGAAGACTCTATTAACTTCCATCTGTATTATTTTAGCTGACTTCCTCACGCATGTTTTTGAAGCATTATGTGTGACTACTGGTTTACTAGTGCAATATGTCCTGCAATACAACGTAGGCCTTTCTAGATAGTATCATTAGTATTATTATTTTCCATTTAATATAATGTGGTTTTAGTTCCATCAAACTATTTCAGATTTGCTTAAAATTATAATTACATTTTGTAATAAATATCAACTAAAATGCATGTACTTTTTCAGAGAACGATAGTACGTGCTATGCTTCAGCACATTTAATAAAAATACATCAAATCTTCTCACCCAATTGAACTTCTATTGCCTTCCATACATTATATAATGCTATTTGTATAAACCTATTGTTTGAATTAAGGCATTTTAACCAACAATTATCCTCACATATTGCAGAGTTGTTATGCACAAAGCGAGTGCATTGAGTTGTGTATAGCAGTGCCATCGTTTCACAGGATGTCCTTATTATTATTATTATTATTATTATTATTATCACTATTAATATCTAGCACGGCAGACTCATTTTGGTGGACTAACTAAAGTGGTTTCCACTGATACCCCCTCAAAAGACATCCCCTGCATATCTGTTTTGTGGTTGGGCATAAAGCAGCTACTCACATTAGGTCGCACGTAGCCTTGTGACTCACATATGCACACTTGTGCATCTTGCGTCCATCTGCACACCTACCATTCCTTAATAGCAGTAGAACTAGATTTGCCTTTCAACACATAGGGGGTCATTACGATCCTGGCGCTAAGGGGTTAACGTCGTCGTAAAAGGCTGCGGTGCCGTTAACCCCTGAGCGCCTAATTACGAGGTCTCTTTGTGGGACCCGACCTGAACGGCTGGTCTGGACCAGCCGTTAAAGTAGGGACCCGCAAAGGGACCTTCGAGGTAATTACGGTACCGCAGTTTGCGGTACCGTAATTACCGCCTTCCCTAGTCCCATTGAGCCCTATGGGGCACAAATGGGAATGGGGAAGGGCCATGGTTCAATGGGGAATTACCGCCCCGCCAACCTTGGAATGGGGTGGTAATTCCCCATTGAACATTGGCGGACTCGTTACAACATCGGCAGCAACCATGGTGCTAATAGCGCCATGGGTTACCGGCAGTGTTGTAATGAGGGCCATAGTATACCCACACACACACAAGCACATATGCTTACTAATATCTGCACACCTGTTAATCCTACTCACATCTGCACCGCTGCTGCCCCTACTCACATCTCCACATCGGCTGTCCCGACTCATTCATCTATACACGTGTTAATCCTAGGCACTTGTTCACACCTGCTACCCCAACTCCCATCTAAACGCCTGCTCTTATTACTCACACGTTCAATCAATGTGCATACCTGCTCGCATTGTAAGAATTAACCCACGCTCCTTGCATGCCCAGTTCACCTGCACACCGGCTTTCCCTGCTGACACCTGCACAATTACTAGTGCTGCCAACTGCACACGGCTACGTAGTCTCACATGTCCTATGCATGCGTATCACACTCACACAGCCCTTCCATGTACATCATGACACCTACTATTCAGATGTTCAACGTTACACCTGGCAGTTTCTAGCCACATCTGCAGATTAACATCTGCACACCTGCTGTTCAGGCCACAATAATGCCAGAAGTCCGTTCTAGAAGATTCTACAGTCTCGCACCTGCTAGATCCTTGGACACCGAACACGTGGAAGGGTTATTCACAAATGTTCATGTTATGTACGCATCGGCAATTCTCATTTTGAATATCCGCTCACGCAATGCTCCATCTTAAACACGCCAACAAGCACACCTGCCCACTTGCTATCACTGCTCAGGCCTGCTCTGCCATCTGACGCCGGCGCGCCTGCTACTCCTCCCTACTCCTGCAAGTCCGCTGTTCTTTCTCACGCCTCCTGCAGAGCCTGAGTCGTGCACGCCACTCTGAAGCGACGAGCGTCCCTGAACAGATGCGCGGCACGCCGCACAAACGGAGATGGAAGAGGCCAGCGGCTCGGGCCCCTAATCACTTCTGAGCAATTTTAAGGTATGAACAGTTTAATTATTCACTTCGCTTTCCATTAGCGGACACGGCTTGTGCATTCCCTCCGTGACACGTGCACCCCGGGGACACGGAGGAAAATATAGCGTTCTCTCCAAGAATCTGAACAGCGCGTCAGATTCGCTTAGATCAAAGCCACACTCTGCGAATTTCCAGGCCTGAAAACACTCGAACAAGATTTAATCTGGTAATGAAAAAAGAAATTGGAAACAGTATCACAATGTGAAAATGTACCCATCACGTTGCGCTGAGCGGGCCTGTGTTCTTCTTGATTGAATGCGCAAGCAGCTGTGTGCCTGGCCTCCTTGCCCAGAAGGTCATCAGGTTTATTTCATCTGGAGCTTTGAAATGCTCTTGATTGTCAAAGCCTCAAAGCGCTTTGATTTCAAAAGAGAAGCCAGAATCGAGAGTCAGGAGGATTGAAGGGAAGGTTGTAAGGAATGTAATCTCCCAAAAAGAATCATGAGTTGGGATCCAGGACCTTACGCAGGGATAAGATCACATATAACCAGGAGGACTAGGAAAGAAGGATCCACTGAGAAGTTGTAGATCCAAGAACCTATTGAGGGATACACCGCAGTCTATTACCACGCCTCAACCCTGGCCAGGTCTATTTATCTCTGAACATTCGAGCTGCTGGCAGCCCAGGCGAGCTGATGGAGATGTTGAGGAGCAATGAAAGTAGGGTGACCGGGCGTCGCGGTTTTCCAGGGACAGCCCCAGTATTTGGTGCTCTGTGCCCCTTTCTCAAGATTATGTTCCCATTGGAAACTGCAGTGGTCCCAGTTTTTTGTAGTAGGTCTTTATAGCCGACAGGCAGGAATACACAATCTCGCACAGAAGAAATGCTGCAGTTTACAACTTAAGATAGTGTTAGTTTGTCATGAATTAATATTTATAATATGTATTTCTTTGAACAGTGACACTTTAAACCCCTTCTCCTTCAAATGCTACTGAAGTGTAGTGCTTTGACAGCTACTTTCAAGTTAGTCCTACTTTTATGTTAGTTGCCCTGTCCCAGTGTTTTACTATTTAAATGTGGTCACCCTACGTAAAAGCAGTGTACGCAGATCATCCCTGTGGCCTATCCAGAGTGACATTGGCTGCCATCTTAGGGTCAGAGTGATCCTACTCATCATAACTCATCCCTCAAGCACTGCACAGTCCAACGCTGCTAATGTCCTATCCCTCTACCGAAGTTGCCAATCAACCTATTGTGAGAACTAGATCTGAAAAAATTCCAGTTAGTAATCATTAGCATCCCTTTCATAGTGCATCCTGGGACAATGACTCTGTGTTTAAGCAGTGCATCCACTCTCTGAGATGCTGCATCGGTCCATGCAATCTGGGCCCAAGGCAACTCTCTTAATGTCCCCTCATGAAGGCAACCAGCACCACTTTGTCTCAGTGATCGTCTACTGACAGCACCCACAGGTGGCTGATGGCACTTCCTTGACCAAATATGGTGAAGATGCTCGAATGCCAATCTTTCGGGTATGCTTTGCCAGTGGCTGGAATTGTGGTGTGTCTTCATCTGCTCTGGTCTTATGTGTAGAGTCCTGCATAATAAAGGCATCTTGCTCTTCTCCGTTCAGAATAGTGATAACCGCCAGGGAAGGCTATGCAGGAAGGATGGGAAAGATTCAGCAGGTCTCAGTCAGAAGCTGGTCATCATTTTCTTGCAAGTCACAGTGCACCTTGAAGGACATCCCTAAACCTCTGAATATGACGCTCGTAGACCACGGGCAGACCCTTGAACAAGGGGACCCAGGCGGCCGTGCTTCCCCACCGCCCACAGACTGTGCAGCCCACAACAAATACCCTGGAGCCAGTGGAATTTTGCAGGGATTGTTTGCCTTCGCCCCGAGACAAGGCATCGCCATGTTTGTCGACTTAAAAGCATGTGATTAACAAAGGTGACTGCTATTTAAAAAAGGTCCTGCATCGGGCGCAGAGCTATACATGGTACAAGTGCACGCGCCGTATGCACCACATAGAACCACACCAGTGGCCTTGTTTACGCTTCTGTAGTTTAGAATGTGGCTTGGCTTTTTTGAGTGCCTCCTTGTGACTTTGGGACAGCGGTTGAAAAACATCCATGCAAAAGCTCCAATGCCACCTTTCCCCTGCACGTGAGCTATTGAAGTACATGCCCCAGGGCAATTGCTGCTTCCAGGAGGTCCATATTGTAGGCCATCCCAAGGCAAGTTTACAACTGCTGGAAACGGAGAAAGAAATTACTCCAGGACTGCTCCTGGGAGGCGGCGTTACAGCAAAGGGAACAGGGCTGACAGGAGTCAATTGTATAGAACACAGAGGCAAAATAAAATTCCACAATGCTTTTTAGAGAAGCAGTCACAGATCTCATAATACACCAACCCGACAGTATACCCATCATTATAGTAATGTGTTTAGTAATTGGAGTATGATAGCGTTTATTTTTGCACATCCTGAACCGTAGCCTTAAATTGCCAGCATGCACAGGAATTTTAGCCTAAAACATCTAATGTGAGTTTAAATTTACTATAAAGATTGAAAGAAACCCAGTAAAAGAAAAATGCAGTGCTATCACCTGAATGAAATCATTCACACAGCAAGCCGCTTAATGCACCCCTCCCATCCCAATCACTCAGCGTCCACGCTTCTTAGGACACACACACTGCTGTGTCTGCAGTTATTTCACATTAGTGGCACCATCATAGTGTAACTGTAAAACAAAGACAAAACATAGCAGAGCACTTCTGTTCTCGGAGTTCAGTCGCCCCACACTGGGCAGACGTCATCACGGTAATTGCAGAGGTGGAAACCTATTGTTTTCTCAGATTATGGATCCAAGGAGACAGTTTGGCCGTTCTCTGAATCTGGGGAAATCTGGCCAATTACAGTACCAGGATTACATTTTGAACTTCCCAAGGTGAATACCTGGGAGAGAGCCAAAGGAGTCTCACAAACATTCTGCGATACCCATCCAAGCATGCGGTGGGACATCACTAACTTGGAGTCTCAATATCCCCACTAAAGCCACACCTGTATTACCCTGTCCGAGAGGATTACAAATAAGGCCAGATAAAATGAAATGTATCCATGGCAACTTGGAAGATGGGTGGGGCCAGATTGGCTATGGTGCATTCAGTGACTGTGGGCAGTGGGATGGTATCTGAAGGCCACTGAAGGCCACTCTTCACAGTCTTGTGGGCACATATCAAGAACACTGGCAGAGAAGGAAGCAACGGCCGATCTGTGGAGCACAGGAGAAAGTTGACACACAAATAACAAATGTGTGCAGCCGATCTACTTGTGCTGGCTTTGAATTATATTTGTGGGATGTTCTAAAATACATTGCCGCTAGAACAGTCTATGGTGGGGAAACATGCACACCATTGTGGAAAATGTGTTGTAGGAGGTCCTTGCATCAATTGTTGCATAACGGATCTCTGTCAGCCTCTGTATCACATGCCTCCATCTCTGTGTTTCACCAGGAATCCCATCAACCCTACCCAGCATAGTCAATGGTGAAGGATCATGGGAGTCAGAGTTCGAAACAGCTGGAGAGCCACATGTTGCTGACGCCTGCGCCACATGCTGCTGACGCCTGCCCTAGTCCAGGGACGTTATTGCACCAAAATGCCACGGGTCGCAGAAGTGACATCACGTGACACTTGACCTCTGATGACATCACAGGAAGTAATGCAATTTGACCGCACACTGAAATGACATCACAGGAAGCGATGGAACACGACTGTTTACCCCTTGACAGAACAGGAAGTGGCATCACATAGCATTGTTTCTAAGGACACTATGAAAAATATGGTTACTATATTACTGTAACGTGATATACATTTCATATAAGAATGGATCACCATATGTATCGGCAGAAAAAAAACATGCTATTACTGCATCTTGCGAAAAGCAAAATAAGTAGTCCGAAGTGGATGCTTATTCTACTCTAAATGCTTTTTGGAGTATTTTGTCTGCATTGTGTATTTGAGGTGTTTAAAAACAGACTGAATAAGTGCCTCAACGCCTGAAGTGTGTCTGAAATTAACCTTTAATGAGTCTTGCAATTATTGTATGAAATTCAGAAAGACAAATTGGTCAAATAGCCACATGGTGAAAAACAAATCTTTTTTTAGGGGTAGTGAGGGGGACCACAGGGGTCGCAAGTGCGGCCCCATTGGGACTCCTAAATGATGTCCCTGCCCTAGTCCCTATGGCTGGCTATGCTGCTCACTGACATTTTCCCGCCCACATACTGACGGCTGCACGGAGTAAGTTCAGTGTCTTGACACTTACTGCATCGCATAACCAAGCACAACGCTTCCAGGTGCCCAGGCATATCGTGCCCATTCACCGGTTGAAATTGGGGTGGGGGGGCTGCTCCATGACGCTCAGCTACCGGTGGATGTCGGGCAGGCGAAGATTCATTGGTGGTTGTTGGCCCCTTTGCAAAATATTGTCAGGCTAGTGGAGAAACAATAACAATGATAGATGTAGACTATTAGAATTGTTCTTTATATTTTCTTATTTATTTGAAGTATTGTATTTTTTTTTTCATTTTGTGATTGGGCATGGGATGAGGAGTGTGCTCTTTTGTTAGTTTGTGAGAGTTTGGGGCACTGAGTGTGACTTGCTTTTGGATTATGGGGTAATGCATTTTAAGGATTTTGAAAGCACTGTCATTGTAAGTATAGCACGTTACATGTAGTAAAACCAGATGCCATGATTACTAAGTCTAAGATGATTGCAGGATTGTACATGCAAATCTTTGCAGGCTGTGTCAATCCTTATTTTTATAAAACAAAATGACGTGTGAATTACTTTTCCCACACCACAGCAGCAAAAATAAACTGAGATTCTGCCAATTCATGAAATTCACACTGACCTGCTAATTGTAAACCTCTCCCAGTCTTTACATTTTTAACAACGATATTAGTTTGGAACTTGTTTGCATTTGAAAAAATATTTCCAAAATGCGATTTAGCTGGGCAACTTACATTTTCAGTGATGCACTTGTATTTAAAAATCCCATTTCCCATGCTTCTTCAATTTAATTGGTTTTTAAATCATCTTGAGATATTCCAATACTTTACAAGTCATGGTTTATAGGACACAGAATACATTCATTTCAGTCTAATCAAATGGTATCATGATAGCTGAATCCGGAATCGAATGCACAGCATGGGTGCAAGAGTCAGAGCTGGTCGGCTGTAGCTATATATTTGCGGCTCTTCCGCCATGCCCTTGTATAATATATTGCTCAGAGCTTAAGGTGCCATGCACATAGCTCATTAGCAGTGGTGTAGTCAGGATTTCTTACCAGGGTGATCCTGCACAACATGCACATGGGGAAACTGAAAGAGATGCATTTATTTTATGGGAGTCTTTTATATACCATTCTACCGTGGTCCAGGCCAAAGTATGAAATATTCTGAGTCATACAATACTGATTAAAAGACGCAACGCAACAAAAAAAAAAGATTACTTTATCGTAGAAGAGGAAACAATATGAACGACTCCCACCCGAAAATAAATGTCCTATGCTCACACCATGACAAACACATAGACTCATGCACTCTTTCTGGGTGGACAGTCTGCCCTGACATATTTTGTTGGAATGTGACAGACAGGAGTGCACCATGTCATCTCCTTGAAGGGACAGGGCCAACCTTCCCCCTGCCATGGCCAGCCTGATTTACTAACAAAGGCTCCATGGATCTGCCTGATCTTTTGTTAGGCCCTGAAGCCGGTGGCAGTGATTAACCTCCCAATTAGAGGGTACTTCAAACAGGCCCACATGGGTCCTGGCTGCAGAGGTTAACAAAAGAGACAGAAAACCCAACACTTTGTCAACCTGAAGTCAGCTCCCACCCTCAATAGCAATGACAGTGAGCGGTCCTGTGTTGGACTGTGTGTTTACAGTAGGCCACCATGGTAGGGGACCCCATTCATAATGTACAAGCATGTGGTTTCCAGGAGCAAGAGAGTCTGGTTCCATTGCAGCTACAAGGGAGACCTGCCGCTTTAATCAGGGAACATGCAGAGATTGATTAACCAGGGGGACCTTTTCATTAACAAGAGACAGGAAGATGGGTGGGACTTAGTATCGCATATTTTCACCTCTGTACCTCTCCACTCTGGTTATGACCTCATGTATACAGGAAATTGTTGGTAGGGACACCAGATTAGTTCATTGAGTTAAGCTTAGCCTACACCAATCAGTGTGGCCCACTTGTCTTTAAAAGAGGACTGAGCCCTTCTTTTGGCCAATCATTTGATGGCTTCACCAAAAGTAACAAAGAAGAACTAAATTTTGGACACTGGCTGAAGGTATAGTCTGCCTTACATCTTCCGCCAGTGAAGGAAGGCCAGGTTTTCCAAAGAGGGAAGCTAGATCCCTCCCCTGAACATCTCCCAGGGAACAGAGGGAGATGCAGAACTCAGAGGACCCTCCAGTGGCAACCGAACCGGTACCCAGTCAGTGCACAGCGTATTCAGCTGGGCTCTGTAGCAAGCTTCCTGGATAGGAACTGCCGGAAGGTCTCTAAACCTACAACCAAGGACAAGGAAGCTTGCTGCAAAAGACTCCTCAGCTTTTGGATGTAAACCTTAAAGGATAACATAAGCCAATTGAAGAAGCTGGGAGAAGTGCTTCAACAAGTATCTACCAATGTCCACCTTAAAGGACATTTTCGAGCCAGTGAAGTTCCTCGATCTGCAACTGACGGCAATGCTGACCGTTGTCAAGTTGCTGTTGCTTAAAGACATTCAAGATGTCCCGACGAGTGCTTCAGAACCACAGGTCAGCATTGAGACAACGATTCCTGACCCCAAGCTGGTGTGTAGGCCAGTATGCACCTGTTTGTCCAGCTTCGATCGCTGAACCGTCTTTCCACCTGATACCCTCAGCTGACTCCCACCTTGAACTCTGTCACAGAAGCCTGCATAGTGCCCTGAAGCTGACTCGGCCGTGTTGAGCACCAAGAACACCTGCAGCAAAAGGTACATTGTGGTTCTGTCCCCCTGGTCCTTCCCGAAAGGCCCCTAGTGACATATTAAGAGCTATTGCTCCCTTTGTGCTGAAGCCATGTAACCTTAAACTGTTGTGATTAACCATACCAACTACCCTCCTGTCAGTATACCGACTGCATCCTTTTTCCTTTTTTGAAACTGTCTGTCCTCTGCATTTCTTTACAGGGTGGGTTGTATTTTGTAGTGTTTCTAGGACTGTTTGTTGTGATATAAATAAAGTAGATATTTTGTATACAACCTTGACTGGACAGTCCCTTTTTTCATTGGGTAATATTTATATTTCTGCTGTGCTGCAACTAACCAACGATCCACAACTTTTCGAGATAAGCCTGCTGCTCCGTCTATGTTACCAAATTGGACAAGGAGGTTTATAATTTGGTTGTTATTCCAACCCGTTTGGATCCCTTCTGGTGTATGAGAGGTGTAGGGCTGATCGATTGTTTAGAAACCGATATCCATCCCTGGGCCACTGGTGTCCCAGAAGTTGATTTCTCACAGTTAGGGTTACAGTCTTGTACTTTGTTTTTTTTGTAATGGATTTGATTGGTGACATTATTACAGGCAACAGTTTTACTTTTTGTTTAGCTTACATTGAATAACTACATTTGTGAAAGCGACTTTTTGCTGACTACCTTTACACATGACTACTTTTTTCTGGGGACATTTGCACATACTATCTTAATACATTTGTGCTCTCTGCACAAAACACCTATAAACTAACCCACATTCAGAGCACAGAGCACTCCTGGGCGGCACACATCAATGAAAGAGCAAAGAAATATTGCATTATCACTCTCTCGCCCTACTAGTGCAACTCATCCCACATACAAATGTGAGCAGAGCAGGGAGTAAATCGTAAACAGCATAACATAGTATAATACAATTAAATTGCCAGTGCATGCCAACTCAACACCTGCCCTCCTACCCACATCCATTCATTGTGCGTTTGATAACAACAGTTTACATCGCTTTTCTTGTTTAATCTGAGAATCTGAGGCAATATACCTTTCATCTACCAGTTGTCCATTTGCCCTGTAAACTCTGGACACTTTAAAATAAAATAGAGGAGAACAAAAAGCATTTTGGAAGAAACGTAATGCACTCTGTTTAACTTTTATATTTTTAGTACATTTTATAAAGATGTAACAGTGTCTGTGAAAAATGTATATTGTTTTCAAGAAACATAGTGAATTTATTGCATATTATGGGCTACACAAGTGAACTTGAGACCTATTTATAACAGAAACGAGTTCTATTTATTAGAATCAATTAGTTGCAAGTTTCTAGTCTAGTTCATAATCTGCACTGCTCAGTTTGCAGAAAGCAAAAAGGCTGCAGGTACATCAGGGGTGCACTGTAGGCCATTTTATATTACAGACTCAGGGGAGAGCAGGGGCAGATTACGTGTCAGCAACCTGACTTTGGCCAATGATGGGTGCGCTTGCAGAGGACTCCCCACACTGTAAGAAAGGCTTGGGAACAGTGTGTCGTGTTTCATAATAGAGCCCATGGCCACATTATGTACTGAGTATCCAAGATTGCAACACTGTCTTCAATAATACAGTCACTCTTCAGTGCTTATTAATTCAAGTTGTACACTTGGTGTTGACCATGACCGTAAGGCTGCACTGCATTTAACCCATGCATTTAACCCATGCACCACCATGTCCTTCTTCCTTTGCTTTCCTCTGCATGGCTATCAAGAACATCAAATACACTGCCTGACCACGAGCACAATGAATTCTTACAGTGCCAAATGCTTGCCTTTTTCTCCACGTTGAACGCGAGTGCTCACAATAGAACCCTTTCCAAAGATTAGAAAGGCACACAGTAAGAGTGTCTGTATCTTCACGTGCTGATCACCACTCTCACCCCTCAACAACGTAGAAGAGCAAATCATTCATGGTGTGTTCCCAGAATCGCAAGAATAGATTGTAAGAAATCAGGATGAAATTAACTTGCACGGTATAAATCAACATAATATAACATAACTACAACATAAACATATTTTCTAATTTGCATTCATTATTTTGCATGTAGGAATTGGTTGGTGTCTTTTAACGCAGTGTTTTTTTATTTTTTCTTATGGTACAATTGAAATGCTTCCTACTTTGAAGGAAATGTTTGTGTATCTTCGTATTTACAAATTGTGTCTCTCTAACATTTACAGTTGTAACCATGACAACTGTTTTAAGTCCCTTCTTGCTCTGACTGTGAGGTGAGTTGGTAGGTCATAAATCGTAATATCAATGTTCATTAGACCATATAGTGTGCACCACTAAACGACGCAACCTTGCAGACACACTTTATGTGACTATGTTCTCTTACAATATAATGCAACGTCATTTACTGTCATGTATCGTTATATTACATGCCACAGTTTAATTTAAACTACGAAAACAGGGACAGTGTTCTCCTATAATAGCTTCCGCAGGGGCATTCATTCAAATGTACCATTACATTCTGCAGATGGATGTTTTCAAACACATGGAAAATGTCTATGCCCCCAGAATATGGAACTTCCTCCCCATCAACATGCGACTCTGCCCTTCAATTCTTCATTTCAGGAGGGAGTTCAAGGCCTGTTAGGGGCCTGCCATTAACTGCGCGCCCACGGAGACGCGTCCGGGCATTTGTCGTTCTGCGGCGGTGCACAGAGGCCTTTTGGCTTTTCTGGCTGCTCCCATCCTGGACTGTAGATACTCTGCGATGAATGGGGCTCTTGCATCCCTCACGCTGTGTGTGTGTTCCGGAGGTCATGTGACACAATGGGCCTCATTACGACCCAGGCGGTAAGGGGTTTACGGCGGCGTAAACAGCGCCGACCCTTACCGCCTGATTCCGAGGTCCCTTAGCGCCATGGAGGATTTAACACCTGCTTTTAGCAGGTGTTAAAATCCATGGCGCTAAGGGACCTTGTTGTTAATTACGCCACCGTAATTTACGGTGGCGTAATTAACGCCTTCCCCACTCCCATTATGCCCTATGGGGCAAAAATGGGAATGGGGAAGGGTAAATGGGGATTGGGGACTTACCGCCCCGCCAACCTCGGAATGGGGCGGTAAGTCCGCCAACCACCATGGCGTAAACGTAGTTTACGCCATGGTGGTAAAGGTACGACCCAGGCGGTAACTTACCGCCTGGGTCGTAATGAGGCCCAATAACAATTATGTCAGAACGCACTTCAGGAAGCTCAACGCTGGGTAATTTAATCACTTCCTGTTTCTTCTGACAACGCTCCTCAGCTGTTGTGCGAGTGGCGTTTTCCCATTCTGTTGGATTTTGATTATTTGCACTTCTTGGATTATAACTTTAGTTTGCCAAGACTTCTTGGATTTTCCCTATACATAACCTCTTCTGGATTCTGTATCTTTGGATTTCTAGTGACTTTGGATTTTTGCACATTGTCTTTCTGGAACTGTCCGGATGTATGCTTCAGATTTCACACCTTGGAACAAGGCTCTATCCCTCCTGTCCCTTGCTGCACCCTCGTGCCACTCAGCGTTAGGTTTCTGTCCCTAGCTGTGCCCTTGTGCCACCGGATTTTCGGTTCCTGTCCCTAGTCATGCCCTTGTGCCGCATGGGCTCAGCTTTCCCCTAGATCTTCCAATATTACCTCCCCTCTAGCTTCCTTCGTACCTCCACTCCTGCCTGCACCCAACCTTCCTCTACCACGACATGCAAACGCTATTTGGGGATAAGGGTTGTGGATGCTATTATTGCAGTGTTATTACGGTTTCTGGCCCTGATTCATGGAAATATTTGCGCGGAAACCGGGGATTTGCATGCCAATCTGTTTGCAAATCCTTGTTCGGTGATTCATGGAACCAAATATGCTGGACTTTTCCAGGACCTGCGTGGATTCAACACAGGCCTGGCACGTCTCTGCGAGTGGACGGGCACATTGCGCGTGACTCAAACAGAGTATGGGCTGGGCCTAAGCAGCGACCCAAAAAGGGTGAGGAACATGCAGAGTGAGGAAGAACACGCAAAAATGTTGGTGTGTAGAGGGAGGGTCCAAGGCCATGCAACCGGACATCCATACCAGCTCAAATACTACTGTATTCATGGATTTGAACTCAGAACGATGCATCACGAAAATTCATACGCAAATCCTAGGACCCATATGCCACATGATAGCAGGCATAAAGTCCAAACGCCCATAGGAAACAAACAGCATGCAAAACGCGGTGGATGGTACATACAATAGCTGTGGTGCACACAAGTTATGAGCACTCGTAACTTGCATGTCCTCTGTAAATTACGATCAGTATCACTCAACTTACGGTCAGCACCACACAAATTACGATCAGCACCACTCAATTTACGATCGGCATCACTCAACGTACGGTCAGCATCACTCAACTTGCATGTCAACACAATACAACGCAATACAACACATTCTAATGCAAATGCGTTCATCAATGTACCAAGCAGAACAAATGAGAACAATTATATGTAAATAATGCAATGCAGCACAGTGTAAAAAGACATGCACAGAACAGTGGTGGAGCAAAGGTAGGTCTAAAAAGCAATATTTGACACCTTCCTCCCTAACGTAACCATACTAACTTGTTTCTTCAAAATGACAGAACCCATAACATACTTTTCACTATGATGCCCTTGTTATGCATAATGGAGCAGCTGACACTATCCCAACTCAAATTTTTATATTTAAGAGTTAATCATGCTAGCTTGAAGAACAAGAAAACTACTGAAGCAAATTTCCTATTTGCTGATGTTATGCCTGCAAACATCTCCACATTGATGCTTTCAGTGACCTTTGTGAGGCTTCACTCGATTGCAAAAAGGGCAGAAAAAGACGTAGGTGAACACAGTGGAAAGTCCCGCAGAGGGGCCTGTTAGCTGTCAGTCACTGTCTGAGCTACCAGGAAAGCACATGGGTCAGAGAAGAGAGATGGGCAAAAGTGAAGGGAGGAGCCCGGGATTGGCAGTAACAGGGACCCTCTTGGCTAATACCTTTTTGGGGGAAATAGTTGCTACTTTGCTGCCCGGGACCTGGAAGATATTTCACCCCTGACGGTCCCCTTCACTTACGGTGCCTCCTTAAGCCCATTCATCCTCTTCACCTCTGGTTGTCCTTCCCCTCATCATTCTCTTCATTTTATACACCCCTCGCATTTCCCATCTCTCCTTGACGGGGTGCTAGACCATTACAGACACTTGGGCCCTCATTACGAGTTTGGAGCTATTAGCGCCATGACTACCTCCAATACCGGATCTGACTCCGGTTTGGCGAAAAGGGGACTTACCGGTCCAGTGTGACTTTGGCAGGACCGGTAAGTCCCCATTCACCATTCCCATTTGAGCCCCACTAGGGCTGAAATGGGAATGGGGAAGGTGCAAATAACGGTACCGCAATTTGCTCCCTGGACCCTTTGCGGCTCCCACTAAGGCCGCTTGGTAAAACCGGTGCCCATAATCCCTTTGCCCCAGCCTCGGAATGAGGCCCTTGGTTTAGAGAATCCCACATATTACCCAGAAACCTCTTGGAAACTGCATCCCTTTTGTAGGGGGCGTCTTTCATCCAAAGCACTCATTCATCATCAGATCTTCAAGCAAATGAAATCCCCACATGAACTCGAACGTGTTCCACGCACTTTCCATCCAGCTCAGCTTTGAAAAAAGGCTGCTTCGGAGCATGAAAAACAAATTGCTGCACCCATGAGCATTTAGTCGCAACGTTCACGCTGTTTTCATTTATAGAAAAGACTGTGTGTTTCTTTGCTGAAGCAGAAACATATATATATTTTTTTTTTAAACAAAGAAAAAAAAAACAACGAGTCGAGGTCCTGGAAGTGAATGTGGAGGACTGACATGATGAAAGTCTGCAGGGACTCCCATGCCTTCCCTAAAAACGCCCAACAGTTTCAGAATACAGTTCAACAAACCTGACAGACACTGCAAGCTTTTTGTTTGTTTTTGGATGTGTATGTCATGCCACATGCAAAACAGGTCATGTCAGTGTGCTAATGTTTTATTGGCGTGTTTGCACACTGTCTACTCCCTAGCAATGGTATACCAAAAATTCACATCTCACCATTAATTCAGGTTCCGTCATTCTCAGAGAGGGCTCTAAAACAATGCACAAACCACAATCTTAAAATGCTCTGCAATTGAATAGTAGATGTCGGGATGCTAGGTACCTTTCTCATACAAAAGATCACTCGAGACAAAGAAAAGTGAATCCTATCCAGGCTTTAGCCATTTAGTAACACCATGAGGGTGGGCACGTCTAAACCACCACAAATAGGAGGGACCAGAACTATGAATTCTGTTTCAATCCATCACCATTTATTGTTCACTGTTTCACTTGTGGGGATATAAGACATACTGGGCCTCATTCCGAGATTGGTGGTAGTCATGGCGCTATTTGCGCTATGACTGCCACCAATAATGGGTCCGGCACCGGTGTAGTTCAATGGGGACTTACCGGTGTAGTCCGACCCTGACGGGACTGGTAAGTCCCCATTGAACATGCCATTCCCCCATTCCCATTGAGCCCCCATACGGCTCAATGGGAATGGGGAGAGCGCTAATAACGGGCTCGCGACTTGCAAGCCCCTTATTAGTGCCTGGTACCTTAGCGGGACCCGTAAAGGACGTGTGGTCAGACCACACATTCTTTAAGGTCCCCGCCAAGGGACCTTGGAATAGGGCGGTAAGCGATTACCAGCAACAGTCTCCTTACTGGTGCCGATAATCCCTTACTGCCCAGGTCGTTATGACCCCCACTGTCTGTTTCTGTTTTAAAGACATACGAGGATGGAGAACCTAGGAGCTTGGAATGATTTGATCCCTTGAAATACATGTTCCATATTTGAAAGATCCAGGAGAATATGAACCCCCATGAAGGAGATTAGAAGGCGCTGGCTTCCGTTGATGTAGATGTATACCCAAGGACTCCCAGATTTGAAAACAAGATGCCAGTGTCCATCCATAGCCAAAAAGCAGAGTCTTGCTGCCCTCTAGAAGTGGAGAGACAACCACTCTGTCAAGTCTAGTCTCCACTGAACAGTTGCTACCTTACAATACGGTGAAGCTTGTATGTATGCATAGCATCCCAGAGACTTAGCTGAAGGCCCAAGTTACCCTTTACCTGAACAACAATGCAATCTCATACTAAGCAATCATCATGCCAGGACTGTCATATTGTGCAAGAACTTCCCCATCTCAACAAAAGGCTGACCTCTTGGAGAACCATAGGAGAAGGACTGCTGTATCACAGGACTCACAATACAACCTCCATAGAAGGAGTCTGTTAGAATATGTGTTTAGGGATTGGGAGGATAGTGATTTGGGAAGAAAAGTCCAATTATCCTAAGACATCCTACCTCCAGAGGGAAGAAGGCATCATTAGCCTGAAGCACTCAATGCATTTTTGGTATAGCCTGAGAACATTTCTTGGAATACCTAACTATTGGCCATGGAATACTCGAAAGAACAACACTTCTGGCAGGGCAGAAAAACACTTGAGATCTAGAAAAAACAGACCCTGCATTCATCACTAGTAATTACAAATTGTGATATCTATGTTCGAGTCAAAAGATACAGAGAGAAGGGCAAAGGGGTATTTTATAAAGTTAGGATCCTGACCCCCATCCTAAGGGGCAGGGGACCCAAGTGTCAATGAAAGTTGGCCTCTTGTGGCACTTGTCAAGTTAGGGCTGCACACAGTGTTCTTCCCAGTTCCATCCCCTATCCTTCACCACTGATTAGTGAGGCCATGCATGCTGACCACAAAGAAGACTTCTTTCCACCTCTTCCTAATCGGGGTTCTCAGCTTTTATGAGGCCAGTACAGCAGCATGTTGCCTTGTGTGGAGAAACAGACATATGAGTGGAAGGCCAAACATGCCCAATCAGTAGGATTCACTGCATGGTGCCCAGGATTCATAATTCACTCCTCACAAACAGCCCGCTCCCTGAACAGCAGAAAACGCAGTACAGGAAAGCAGTGAACTGGGAGAAGAGGAACCACATGGATGCCAGAGCAGCCAGAGATATGTGGAAAAAGGACACACAGCTCCAAGAGGAGCCGGGGCTTCTGCCTGACAATAAGAAGGTCATTAGGCTCTTTCAAGCCTCAGTAGTGCACATCCAGACAACAGGTACGTCTGTTTTATCTGGTTAAATGGAAGATTAAAGTAGGGTGAACAATACCAAGATGGGCTATGGAAACAGAAGCACATGGAACACTATAAAAGCTTCAAGCAAACCAGGTCATGGGTGTCAGTTGCAAGGAGTTGCAAGAAAGTGGAGGATGTCAGCCAGAAGGATAGGGGGAACCATAAGAGGACCTATTGCTTAACAGAGAAGATTGATATTTGCAGGCTGCATTTCCTGTGCCACTTGGAAGAGTGGAGAGAACAGAGGAGGCTAATGGAGAGATATTGCTGGTGGAACCTAAAAGGTGCTGTAGGGCCTGAAATCTCTACACAAGTGTAGACATGCTACACAGATTGAGTTTGGGTTTCCTCTGCTGCACGTCAGAGCCCTGCCCCAGGGGAGACAAACCAAACCAAAGGGCAAGTGGGATCTGGGGCTGGCTGAAAATGCAAGCCTGATGCTACATTCCTAGAGGCATAATGAACTGGGCACCATACACAGCAGACTGTCAAATAGTGAGTTCTGCACTGTATCCCTGACCTTCACAAAGAGAGAGCTGTGTAATGTATCCCTGAACCTGATCAAAAGTGATGTGGGCACAATATCCCTGGTAATGAGCTTCACATTATTTGAGATTGTAATCTTTACTTCTGAGCCATTGCTCCACAGCAGACAGCATCTCAATTGTTGCAAGCACATCGACCAAGACCCTACAACAATACATGATAGTTACTTAAACTTGTGTTGTATATTGAAATACGAAAATAAATTCATATGAATGCAATAAAACAAACAGTTCACAGTACACTACAAAACCAAATTCTTGTCAATCTGATAACATGGTCGGATCAGTATGTGAAAGGATCACCCACCCATGATAAACCATCATGTCAATGGTCATTCATGGCAGCCAGTAAGAAAACTGGAATGAGGTAAACACGTGTCCAAGTATAGTCTTAAATTGGTGGGGACCCGTGGCAGAACAAAGATGCAATAGTGCTTCCTAGGGTGCAGAGTATCACATCAGAGCCCAGAAACTCGTATAGATTATAATAAATGAAAACATCGTACTGCCAAGCACCTTTGGGATTACTATGTTCGCTCTTTAGTAGAGCATCAGGATTTTCCACTATCCACATTCTCGAGGCTCCTTGTAACGCTACGATAAATGAGCTATTAACTGTGGCATCGGTACATGAGTCCACTAGGACGTTCTTCTTGTTAATGCCTGTCTTAAGAAACTGCAGGAAACACCAGCTGACCTTCGGCGTAGCAGCCCAAAGTGAATACATCAAAGCTTGGCGCCATTGTGTGAAGTCTCCCTCTCTTAGTATGGGGATCAGGGTTCCTGCTCTTATCGTCCTACATTCCCAGGCAAAACGACACAACATGCAGAAGGTCCTCTTCTGTATCGTCCTACATTCCCAGGCAAAACGACACAACATGCAGAAGGTCCTCTTCTGTATTATGACAGAAGGGATAGCAGGTCCCCCTCTTTGTTTATTAACCAGCGTGTCGTGATTGTTCTCAAAGGGCGACAATCCGACCTCGCCCTGGTTATGAGCACTCATTCATTCAGGTTGTTGGCCCATTAGAGATAGTTTTAAATTGCATGTGAGGTTAAAATTAAAGGTCTTCAGTATGCTAATGTCTGGATTTAAGATGATTCTCGAGTGTCATTGACAGCCAATAAAAACCTGTTTTTCAAATATGAAGAAGCGGATATATCCAACAAGGTCTGCAAAGTCAAATAAGACTGTGGCCCTCATTACGACCCTGGCGGAGATCATGGTGCAATATGCACCATGGAGCATGGCGGAAAGCTGCCAATACCGCCATGGGGGTTGGCGGATTTACCGCCCCATTCCGACCTTGGCGGGGCGGTAAATCCCGAATCCCCATTTTACCCTTCCCCATTCCCATTTTTGCCCCATAGGGTATAATGGGAGTGGGGAAGGCGTTAATTACGCCACCGTAAATTACGGTGGCGTAATTAACATCAAGGTCCCGTAGCGCCATGGATTACTCCGCCCGGAAAAACCAGGCGGAAAAAGGCTCCATGGCGCTACGGGAACTCGTAGTAAGGCGGACGGGTCTGCCACGATTACCACTGGCGTAAACCCACTCCACCAGGGTCGTAATGAGGGCCAGTGTGTTCAATTTCAACAGTTTTGGTTTTAATTACGGACAACCAGGGGAATACAAATGTGCCAGTGTAACCAATAGTGTATGTCACGCAAGATGTATTCAAGGCAGCTTTGGGCTTGGTCCAGATTTGAAGCCAATGCAAAATTCGTTTGACTGCCATGTCGTATTCCATAAAAGTCATACCCAATTCAAGGTGAGTGCCATCATTTGGAGCTGACTGTGGTAACCCTAGAATAGCTTTAATAAAATCACTGTCAATCGCGCGGAACTCATGCGTGCTCCCGTACCCCCATTATGTTGCTTTGTATTTAGCTGCTGCTCTTGCTTTGCTTGAATATACTTTTTTTTAATTAGATCTGGTGGTTTCTGCTTGGGCATATGCATAACCCTTTGCACGCCACCTGAAGCTTTTTTAAACTTGAATGCCTGTTGTGCCGAATGCGCACTTGGTTTCCGGACAGAGGTGACGCGTATCCCAAAGTAAAAATACATGTGTTTGCTCTCGGTATTATAACGTTGTTGCTCTACATTTCTACCATCCTGGTCTTAGTTCATTTTAAATGGCATACCATCACCCACTCATTCCTGCCCTTCCAAAACATCTCCTCATGGGAACTCGTTGAGATTGCGTTTATCAAGCCTTACCATCAGACTGTGCATTAAAGTGCCTGCCAGTGTTTATTCAAAGCAGTCTTCAGAGAGTTAATGATTCAATTGTAGTTGTAAACACGCTACGTGTGTAATAAAAATGTCGTACCAGGCCTGCTTTCAGCAACTCGATTGATAAGCATTCTGCCTGTCCTTCCCTGAAGTCCAGTTAAAAACAAACACTGGAGCCAAACCAGCATTGGCAAAAACCAACATTTTTGGCTTGTGCATACGTTTTAAGCTTTTACCAGGTACTGCTATTAGATGTCCAGATGCACACCATTCTGCCCCTGCTACCAACAATGGGTAGTTAATATCACTATGGCTGTGCCTGGCAAGTGAATTTCCCAGTTCTACACAAAAGCCCAAACTGTTGGCACTGGCAAAGCTTGTCTAGTTAATCTATGCCCTTAATTTTACTAAAGGTTTAGGATGGCCAACTCAGATATGTTCCTTTATTAGAATAAAGCATGAGTGAGGATACCACATATTTGAAGACTTTAAGAAACCATGAACATTTGGCCAAACAAGTCTATAAGATGTTTCTGGTGAATCTGCTGTAAGCACTGCAGACAATATCAAGCAGTTGATCTTGAGAGGTATATAGGTGTCAGTATATTACATGCATGTAAGTCTTGTAGCAGGGGTTCCTTTTATGTAAGTGACGTAAAGGGAGTGGTAAGTGGTGCCCTCTCCTCAAATCTGATTCAAGGACCAGAGCAAAGAGTGGGTAACATGTAAGCAATCTGAGGTGGCACTTGAGTAAGTCCATGCTGAGCATCCTAATGAAAATTAAAATGTAGGAGGGCTTTCAAAAAGACTTAACATTAACAGCAAATAAAGTCCATGTAAAACATATGTTATGTAAAATTGATGTCATACATGTTCACTGTCAATATCCTGAAACCCTGAATTAATTTATCATTTGGTGGGTGGAAGAATACAGAATGTGTCACTGAAATGAGCAAGGAACAGATTAAATATATGTCAGACTCCAGAACTGTGCTGCTTGGTTAAATAGAATAATTCAGTGGCAGAACAGGGAGGATGCTCAGGGATACCTGCCTCTTAGGAGTGCTCCTAGGTTTCCATGAAATCTCACTTTTGACCAATAGGCTGGGGCTGCCACTCCTTCTTTATCATTAACAAAAAGCAAATGTGCTGGAAGTGAGCTGCTGAGTACACTGCCGCATACTGCCACTGCTTATTACAGGCTATATTGCCATTGCCAGGTGATTAAGAAATACTCCACCTATGACATACATTATACACATCTTACGTGATCCCATCACTTCCCACTTCTGGTGCTAAATCGAATGGCTGTGGTCTAGGTGCCTCAACAGAATGAAGAGAACTTGAAGACTGAAGAAGCTGACCATACATGTAAAGATACATATAAAGTGTATGTATGTGTGCATGTATGTTTCAAATGTTATGCAACATGTGTGCAGCTGTGTGTTTGCACATTTTGAATACGTCTGTGAGGTGTGTCTGTGAGCGAGCATGTGAATGTGTTGTGCATGCATGTGTATGTTTCTATGATTGCGTGCGTGTGTGAGTGAAACTGAGTATGTGTGTGTGAAAGTGCTAGCTGGTGAGAGTTTATGCAGGTGATGGAGGAGGACACCCTTAACAGCAAAATGCAATCACAATACTAGAATGTAATGAGCCAAAGTGCATTGAAGCATGTATCACAGGCCTGGCAACATAACATTGATTTATCTTGGCCGTGGCCGACCATCATAGAAAACGATTTTCAATGTCAATGCAGGCATATATTTTAGGTGGGGGTGAAGCATCATGAACATGATTTACAATGGCAATGTTGGCATATATTGTTGCCACAGAATCATGAAAGTGATTTAAAATGGCAATGGTGACATTTGCTGTGTACACATTTTCTTGAAGGTTGTTTAAAATTGCAATACTGTCATATAATGTGTGCTCAGCATCAGGAAAATGATATATGATGGGAATGCTGAGACATGTTATGGGCACATGGATTATTGAAATGTTTTAGATTATTCCTCTGTACTGTTATTGACATGGCATCTATTGCATTTTTTCATGTGATACCCAAGAGAACCAACTGATAATAAATGGTAATGCACTTTAATTCATTTGCCCAATCCTGTGCTGAAAAACCAATCATGTCAACCATGATTTCAAAATTGCTTTTGTGGGGGTAAACCCAGTACCCTCCCACATTAAGGTGGCCTTTGCTTGCCACACTTGGTCATTCGCTTTAATTTGTATGTACAAAGATGCAATATTTCAAAAAGAACAAAAAATGAGAACAACCAGAGTTTGATCATTGTATCTATTGTTGTTTTAAGTGGGTAAAAGTCTGTAATTCCTCCTCACACTGGGAACCACTCCCTTCCCATAACCAGCTGTCCATTTCTGGAATGGCTGCACTTCAGACTTCAACAAGTAAAGGGAAGACTGTCCCCAGAGCTCAGATCTAGATTGTGTGATGCCAGTGCTTAATTTGATAAATAAGTGCTGGTGCTCAAATAATTCTAGCACACACATGACACATCAAGATGGGCAGCTATATGGCCACTCTTGCCACCACCCACGGCTGCTTCCCCTTGCTGTCAATATATTTGGGGTTAAATCTGCAGTTGCCACCGGCTTATTGTTGATGGATGCACTCACTATGGCAGAAGTGTGATTTACAAACGCCACTCAACATACACCAAAAATAACAACCTGGTGTCTTGACATGAGACACATTTAAGTGTGTCTTTACACACAATCACCATTTACATTTTGCTCTGATTCTGTGATGTTTATTATGTGACTGGCATTTAAAATAATAAAGTTGCCAAAACACCCCATCGTAACCAAATTGTGTCTGAGAGAATAAGTGTCAGGGCTCAGGAATAAGTTCTAGGATTGAGCCCTGGCAAACGCCCGCACAAATTAAGTGCTGTGTGATGCAGCCACAGGTCCCGGACCAGGAGGTGATTGAGTCTATGCAAGAGCTTGGATGGGGGAAATGTTCAACAGGAAAGCATGTGTCTTGCATTCCCAGAACATGGCATAATGTTTTTGTTTATATCATTTTGGGGGAGGCAGCAGAGTGATGTACCCAATTCATAAACTACTATTATAAAACGGTACACACTTTGAAGAGCGGATTAAACGGCGATTAGAAATAAACATGACAATAAAATACAAAGTCAAATAAGAATAGTTGTCAAGCACAGCTGTATCTGGAAATGCAAGCCTTAATGGAAAACTTTTAAGAAAAATCAGAACTCTCTTGATGTGGAAACCAATCAAAAGACCGCATGGAATGAGTGCCACAATCAGGGCACTGTGGCAGACAAAGTCTGATTTGATCATTTGGTGTGGTTAAATCTCCTATTTATGAGTAGCCTTCACCAACGGTGTCGCGGTAGGCAGCACTGATTGTCGAGACAAAGATGAGTCAGGTACATGACAAAAAAAAAATGTTTGCTTTCCAGTTTCAAAGCAACCAAAGGTTTAAACATTGTCCGAAAATCAGTTGATGAAATAGATTCCTGCATCTTTTTTTAAAGTTAATAATTGAAAGAATAAGGAATGGGTTCGTTTCAAGATAAGACTTTCTAAATTTAGCAAAGAATCCGCAATGAATCTTAACTGAAATACTGTGGATATAAATCTTTATGACATTGACATTCCCAAAAAAAGTTAAGTCGTTTATCCCAAGTTGAACATCCACACTGGAATGGAAAGTGATTGAATTAACCAAATTTACCGGCTTGCATGGATTCAACTTAAGATAGTTTGTTTTGTTTTGTTATGGAGTCCTCTAATGCAGCAAGACAGACCCCCGTGCAATAGATATCTGCTAAAGATGGCTACCTAAGTTGGCCGCTGTCTGCATACGGGTGCAGCCCAGTTCACTCTATTAGATCACCCGACAGCTCCCTTTAGATTTTAAATAACATAAGGGCAGAAACTTTGGGGAACATCCAGTACAATTTATACACATTTTGTGTAAGGCTCTAGACATTATGAAACCATTGAGCAAACCATCCCCTGGTTCCAATATATGTGGATCAAAGCTTTACCAATACCCTAAAGTTTACAGTGTAGAGAGCCAAGAGGGCCAGCAAACAAATGCGGTTGAATGCCCTTAGCTCTACCTTCTGAAGACCCTGTGATTTATATGTGTTTGAGATAGAAGAAGGTCTCCAAGGCTGAGAGCTAGGCTCGCGCCCTCCCTATCTAGGATCATCATGGCTACTTCCTTCCAGCAAAGAGGAATTCTCATAACACCCACTTGGGTTCTGAAGCTCCTTTAGAAGGACAGCCTCCTGGGTCTGTGACCAGCATGAGCCACTCACTTCTCAGAAGTATGCCCGCTTGTTGCAGGTTCTTGGATCTGTGACCACTCTGCCGCCTGCAGGCTACAGACTGAACAACCCACCCAGTGGACAGTATGCCTAAAAGCTGCAGTACCATGCTCATGCAGGAAACATCAAGGTCGAGTTCAGAACCAGAGGTTGCTATTCTAAAGCAGGACACCCATCACTCGATTCTTGGACCAATTCCATGAAGAGCATTTATTAAACTTTCAATTGTTCCTTTCATCTGGCTGACAGAAAGGATCAGTGTGTTTACCCGGCAGACACAACATGGGTGGCAGTAGTGCAGGATTGCTGAAAACACAGGGTGGTTCCCTCAGGAGTGAACGATTTTAAATTGAAAATATATGCTATTTAGTCACGGCGTGGTATACTGTTCAACTGGCTGAGGCCCATCACAATCTGTTTTCATAACCTGATCTTAACCGTACCCCAGCAATCTAACCGTTCTATGTACAGAGGATCATATGTGAGATGATCATACCAACATAAATGCTGTATGTCAAGCACACCAGAACAAGTTTCATTCAAGCACCAAAAGCTGCTTCATCGGCGGAAGCTGTGCAAGAGTCACAGAAGAGATACAGCACAAAAAGCAGGAGTACCTGCTACCAGCAAGTACACCTAGCTAGTTACAGAGTCCAGCACAGGCAGAAACAGTGCATGCTGCCCTCAAGCAGAGACCAGGTGTAGCACAGGCATACACAGTGCACAATTCTCTATCACAGACAGATCGGACATAGCACAGGCAGAAACACAGTAACAGTGCATGTTTCTGTCAAACAGAGACCACGTATATTACAAGCAGAAACAGTGCACACATCACTCTCACAGACAGATCAGGCATAGCAGAGGTGGAAACATTGCAGGTTTTCCTGAAACAGAGATCAGCTATGGTAAAAACAGAAGTAGTGCACATTTTTCTCTGACAGAATGGACATGGCAGAGGTAGAAGCACTACAGGTTTCCCTAGAACAGGCATAGCAATTGCAGAATCAGTGCACTCTACCCTCTCACAATTATAGCATTGGCAGAAACAGTGCACACTTCCATCTGACATGCTGTATATAGCAGAGGCAGAACAACTGCTGGATTATCTTAATCCAGAGGCAAGGTACAGCAAAGTAAAAAGCAGTGCTCGCTTCCCTCCTATGGATAGAGCAGAGTCTGAAACAGTGCATGCTTCCCCCAAACAAAGACCAGTTATGGCACAGGCAGAAACAGTGCACACTTCCCTCTCATAGACAGATTGGGTATAGCAGAGGCAGAAACAGTGCATGCTTTCCTCTCGCAGACAAATTGGGTATAGCAGAGGCAGAAACAGTGCACACTTCCCTCTCATAGACAGATTGGGTATAGCAGAGGCAGAAACAGTGCACACTTCCCTCTCATAGACAGATTGGGTATAGCAGAGGCAGAAACAGTGCACACTTCCCTCTCATAGACAGATTGGGTATAGCAGAGGCAGAAACAGTGCATGCTATCCTCTCGCAGACAGATCGGACATAACAGAGGCAGAAACATTGCAAGTTTCCCTCAAGCAGAGATCAGGTATAGCAAAGGCAGACACAGCACACACTTCCCTCGCACAGATTTGATATAGTAAAGGCAGAGCAATATAGGCTTCCCTCCCTCTGATACATTGTACATGGCGCTTGCGGAAGCTTTGCAAGTTCACCTCAAAAAGAGACTGGATATAGCAAAAGGCAGACGCACTGCATGCTTGCTTCACATAGGGAGCAGATACAGCACGGCATAGGCAGAAGCAGATCATGTGCCCATCTCAGAGAGAGACAACTGGACAAAACACAGGCAGAAGCGAAGCATTACAAGCTTCTCTCCCACCGACTAAACATCGCAAAGTGGGAAGCCTTTCAAGCTTCCTTCAAACCGAGACAATGTGTAGCACAGGTGAAAGCAGTGTGTGCTTCCCTCTCAAAGACAGCTTGGATATAGCAAAGGTAGGAGAATTGCAAGCTTCTCTCTCACAGACAGAGCACCCATAGAACAGGCAGAAGGCTGGCAGGTTTCCCTCACACAAGGGCCAGATATAGTATGGGTAGAAGATGTGCATTCCTCTGTGTCACAGAAGACGAGACAGATGCAAGGGTGCAGAAGTACGACTCTGACATGGAGGGGTCATGGTGTTGGCTATAAACATGTATTCAAAGGTGCAAAAGGAAAAGAAAACCCTAACTTGCCCTAACTCTAAGAGGGGTTTCCCTGCCTCGACGAAATAATAACTAGTGTCAGAATGTTCAAAGTAAAAGTCCCACTGTCCAGTGTCAAAATCCGAACACTGCCCCTTGCACACTAAGATAACTAAATAAAGGTGATATCTTATTAGTGACTCCCTTCTCCTGGGCAAAAAGCAGTTCTTGTCATGATGAGATTCTCTTTATTTTACAACAGCCACTCCTTGGCTGTCAGAGAAATGCTGTTCTTTCTTCAGCCTTCCTCAGGCTTACAAATCAGTTATTTGGAGTCTCAGATGCTGGTTGGTAGCTTTCACTTATCCTCGCCAGTTATTGAACTGAAGTCGAACAGCCTGGATACTCATTCCAAGCTGACATGCGTTCTCGACCATTTGGGTGCAGACCTGGTTCCCTCTCACAACGTGCTGCACAGCAAAATCATTGCCTGGATGCTATCTCCAAGCTGTATGATTCCCTGACCCTTGCGTGCAGACCTGGTTCCCTTTTACCAATTTTATCACTGAAGATTCATTGCTTGGATGCTCTCTACAATCTGTAGACGTGGTTCACTCTCCTGCCCAGCCTTTATACAAGTCAATGTACGATTTGGATGTGAGTCCCAAACTCGCCTTCCGGCTTTAATCTCTCTTTCTGTTGACGTGAGTCACTCTACTGCCATGTTGTGGTACAAGTCCATGTTCCTTATGGATGTGAGTCCCAGACTCATCTTTCTGGCTTTATTTTCCCTTTCTGTAGCCTTGGTTAACTCTCCTGCCAAACCTTAATATAAGTCCATGTACGATTTGGGTGTGAGTTCCACAATCGCCTTTCCGGCTTTTGCAAAAACCTCTTTGAGGTTTCTGAACCCCTGTGGCTTCCCGCGTACCTTGTTTTAAGGCTTACACGAGTGCTGGCTCCCTCAAGGCAGCTGGGCTCACTTGCGGTACTACTGTGACTTCCCAGAGCCTCCTTCCCCTCTCTGCGGCACTGCAGGTTTCTTCTGCACTGGAATGGTGTGCTGATGTGCTTTTCCGTTCACCCAGTCCCTGTGGCACCTGGAGTCTTGGTGCACTTCTGGCCACGCAGTTGTCCTCTCCTGGACCAGTCCTAGACTATCTCTCCTCTTGCACAGTGTATCGGTCAGTGCCCCTTCTGTATGTCAGGCTCGTCTTGGCTCTCACAGATCCTCCTGGGAGGGCTTGCCAAACTATCAAATCTTTTGTTGGTTTTTATCTTACTTTTGCCAATCACTGTTCGTGAACTACTAGACTGGTGAAAGTGTTTCCAATGGTGAACATTCTCATCTCATTTCAGTAGTAGTTGAGTATTGAGATGGTAGCTCACTAGTACTCCTCCTCATCTGAGTACTCTCTATTTGATTTGCCTTTGCAAAGTAGATAGGGTAAGTGTAAAGAGGAATGAGGAGAGGAAGGAAAAGTGGGGTAACTCTGGTAAGGGGCACCAAAGTCATGTGCTGGTTGTGAATGCTGCGTTCTCCCGGTGTGGTCGTCAATGGTCCCAAAGGGTGTCTCCTCTGCCATGAGAACAACCACTTGGTACCAACAACAGGGGGACTATTGGGTAGCAACCTCACCACCCTGGCCTCATTGGAAGTGGCTCCCCCCTCGGAAGAAGTGACAACATTGTGACAAATCAACTTCTGGGCACCAGTGATTCCAGGATGAATATCGGTTTCTAAACCATCAATCAGCCCCACACCTCTACTAGACCAGAAGGGATCCAAACAGATTCAAAACACAAGCAAATTATAAACCTCCTTGTCATTTTGGTAACGTGGACGGAATGGCATGCTGATCCCTGCAAGGTCGTGGATCGGTGGTTAGTTGCAACACAGCAAAAATACAATTATTACCCAATGATGAAAGGGATTGTCCAGTCAAGGTTGAGTAAAATATCAACTTTATTATTATTCAACAGACAGTTCTAGCACAATACAAAATACAACCCACCCTCAAAAGGAATGCAGAGGACAGACAGTTTCAAGAACGAAAAGGGATGCACAATTTCACTTAGGGACATTCGGAGAAGGACCAGGGGGAGAGAATCATAATAAACCTTGTGCTTGTAGAGGTTCTTGGTGCTCGACAGGGTCAAATTGGTTTCAGGGTGCTTTGAAGCTCCTGCGACAGAGTTCAAGACAGGGATTCAGCTGTCAGGTGTCTGGAAGTTAGGCGAGCAAGGCTGGACGGACTGCTGCAGGTTGGCCTAGACAGCGCGTCAGGGTCAGGAATATTTGTCTCAGTGCTGGTTGGCGGGTCTGAAGCACTGCTCGAGGCGTATCGGATGACGTTAGTGACTATGACCTAACAACAGTCAGGGGTGTAGTCAGTTGAAGCTGTAGGAGCTAAACTCGCCTGAACATGTCCTTTAAGGAGGACACTGGTTGATGCTTGTCGATGCACTCCTCCTCGCTTCTTCACTGGGCTCATGCCATCCTTTAAGGTGTACAGCCCAAAGCTGAGAAGATTGTTGCAGACAATGGCCTTGTCCTGCATTTGGTTCAGAGACTCTCTGGCACTTCCCACCTAGTAAGCTTGCTTTCTTTGTTTATTTTTTTTATTTGTATTAGCTGAAATAAATCAACCTTTCAAATACAAGATACAAGAAATGTATACATAAAAATACAAAGTCATATTATTTACATTTACATTACATTTACATTACATTCCACGAAAACCACAAAGGGACACAAAAAAATTGAACATCGTCATATAATCAATACATAATAAGACAAACAGACACATTTAAAAAAAATTCCATTTGTGGTTTCATGGTTAATACCTTTTACTGTCTAAACTCATAATGCAATCGAGAAGAAATTCATCCAACACATGATTAGTCATATTTTGTACAATAGTGATAGGATTAGATTTTTGTAGCCTCTAAGTTTAAGTATGATAGGAAGTTGACAGTTGGAATTTGTAAAGGTAAGCAACAGGAACCCAAAATTAATGACCAACACAAACCCTGGTCTGTGAGGCACAAGTATTTACAGTGCTTGCTTTAAGGGCATGCTATGTGCTAGCTGGGTACTCGTTCTGAGCCTGTGGGAGGGTCCTCTGGATCCAGTATCTCCCTCTGTTCTATTGGAAATGTTTAGGGGAGATATCTTGATTCCCTATTTGTAAATCCTAGCCTTCCTTCACTGGCGGAAGCTGTAAGGCAGACGGTACCTTCAGCCAGGGTCCAAATTTGTTCTTCTTCTTACTCTTTGAAAAGTCTTCAGATGATCTTCTCAAAAGAGGGGTTAAACCCTCTTTTAAAGCCAAATGGGCCACTGTGATTGGTGTAGGATAAACCTACCTTAATGAACCAATCCTGTGTCCCCACCAAAACTCTCCTGATTGTGTGCGGTCATAACCAGAGTGCTTTTCAAAAGAAAAGATAAAGGGTGAAAACATGTAATACTATATCCCACCCATCTTCCTGCCTGTTATGGATCAAAGTATCTCTGTGGGTTATTGAACTCTCCGTGCTTTGTGATTAAAGAGGAAGTACTCCCTTGAAGCTGCGGCCAAACCACATACTCACACCTTCTGAATTTGGTCTCCTTACAGGGATGACTACTGTAAACAGCTGTCCCAGACATGACAGGTCACTGCCCCTGATACTGAGATGCGGGCGCTGGCTTCAGGTTGACACAGTACATATCAAAGGTTGTTGGGGTTTTCCTATCCTTTCTTAGTCCAGTGACCAGGAACCCCTGTGGGCCTGTTTGAATTAACTCTGATAAGTATGCAACGTTGCATGCAGCAGCTCACAAAAGGCAGGGTGGATCCAGTTAATTAGGCTGGCCATAGCAGGAGGAAGGTTTTGCCTTCCCCCTTCTGAGATGCCTTGATGTACTCTTGGCTGTCATATTCCAACTAAATAAGCCAGTGGGGGCGGAGCCTGTAGGCTGAGCCCACCGAGAGTACACATGTCTATGTGTATGCCATGCGGTGAGCATAGTAAAATGTGTGCATATTAGCCCCGCACATTTTCTGGATGTTAATCTACCATCATTTAAAATTTCACAAAAGACTAGGCGAGCACACACCCACCGTGCGGATGGTCGAATTTCTCACACACATCATGGGATTCATCAGACATAGCACAGGCAGAAGCATTGCAAGCTTCTCTTTCAAAGACAAAACAATTGCACAGGCAGAGCAAGCTTCCCTCTCACAGGCAACCAGACCTGAAACAGGCCATGGTATTGCAATTTTATCTCTCACAGACAAACCATCCACAGCACAGGCAGAAGAACTGCAAGCTTCCTTCAAACCGAGACCAGATAAAGCAACTTTAAAGTATGTGCAACCTTCCCTCGCACAAACAGACCACGTATAGCAAAAGCAGAAGCATTACAAGCTTTCCTCTCACATATACTTTGTTCATAGCACTTGCAGAATCATTGCAAATTTACCTCAATTGGAGACAGGGCATAGCAGAAGCAGAAAGATTGTAAGCTTCCCAATCACAGACAGATCGGACATAGCAAATTCAGAAGCACTACATCATTGCTTCAAGTAAGGAACAGATACAGCATAGTCATACACTGTTCAACCTTCTCAGAGAGGACCAGACATAGTATAGGCAGAGGCATTGCAAGCTTCCCTCTACCAGGTGACCAGACCTGGAGCAGGCCAAAATATTGCAATGTCAAGCCACCCATAGCACAAGCAGAAGCATTGCAAGCTTCCCACTCCCAGACAGAACGTGCAGAGCACAGGCAGAAGTAAGGCAGCTTCCCTCAAACAAAGCCCATGTATTGCATGCGTAGAATCTGTTAATTCTTCCATCTCACAGGCGACCATGCATAGCAGATGCAGAATAACTGCACGCTTCTCTTAAATGGAGACCAGATATAACATAGGTAGAAGTTGTACACACTTCATTCAGAGGAGATTTTGCAGGGGAAAGCATTGGAAACTTCTCCATCATGACAGACCAGATGGGGCGTTACAAACTTCCCCTGCACATTCATTTAGCACGAGCTGCGCAAGCTTCCCATAGGAGCACCTAACATACATACTGCAACTGAATATGTGTCCCTCTGGCTCCTATTCGGTATAGCAAGGACAGAACTAGTCCCAGCTTTCTTCAAATGTCAAACAGGTAAAACAAAGGCAGCAACCATCATGCTTCCCTCAAACGCACAATATGCACACATATTGCACGCAATATCATCAGTTCTATGTTCCAAAGCGCACAATACAAAGAACAGTTCTATACTGTGGCAGTATGTACCCACTCCATGGGCAACACTGGGGGTAATGGCCAGGGGCCCCAGTTAACGGCCCAAGCAAAGCGAGGCAAGTTAACGTTGGCCACAGGACTTTACCCCCGGTGTTGCCATTGGTGCGGGTACATAAGGTCATTAGCACTCGTTCCAGATATGGAAAAATTGGGGAAAAAAACTAAAAGCGCACTTACAAACAGCACAATGAATGGGGAATGCGCGAGCACCTTCAGAGCAAGATGTGAGAATGAATGCGCACTAGAATGCTCGGGGAAACATGGCGAGGGGGAGGGCGGCGGCCATGCTGGAAGTAGTAATCGCCAATGCAAACCAATGCATTGGCTATTGCTACTTGCAACATGGCCGCCAGCCACCTCTTCGCCATTTTTCCATGAGCATTCTAGTGATCATTAATTCTCAGTGATGTCTTCCTCTGAATGTGTTTGCATGCCCAGTTCACTGTGCTCTTTGTATGCGGCAACACAAAGGGCCTCATTACACGGTAGGCGGTAAGGGTTTACCGGTAGCGGTATTTTACCGGTACCAGTAAATCCTTACCGCCTTACTATGAAGTCCCTTTGCGGGTTGGGGAATTTAAAGCCTGCTTTTTGCAGGCGTTAAAAACCAACCCGCAAAGGGACCAGTGGAGCTAATTACGGTACTGCAATTTGCGGTACCGCAATTAGCGCCTTCCCCATTCCCATAGAGCCCTATGGGGCAAAAATGGGAATGGAGAAGGGCAATGGTGGAAGGGGGAATTACCGCCCCGCCAACCTTGGAATGGGGCGGTAATTCCCCTTTCCACCAAGGCGGTGCCGGTATTTTACCGGCATGAACCATGGCGCTAATAGCGCCATGGTTCTCCGCCTACCGTGTAATGAGGCCCAAAGGATAGCAAACAGTCAGATGGAAGAGGGGCTGGATTGTCCATTCCAGCCCAGGCTTCCACTGACCTGATAGGCTTACCAGGAGTTCCAGGGTACTAATGGAACACCAATGCAAGCTTTCCTCATGCACAAAACATTTACATATATGCTTCAACAGTGTAACTATGTGTGCAAACTTCCTCGGGCACATACTGGCAGCCACATACAATCTTATGTCACATACAACACACATGCACAGCGACGTCAACAGCAATACCATCATTACTCACACACTTAGAATTGATAAAGCGCAAGCAGCAGTAATGCAAGCAGGCCGCTAACTTACAGCAGGTGCAGCACAGTCAACAAAATGCGACGCCTTGACTCTTACACCGACTGGCATAAAACGATTGACTCTCCTTTGGTATATTGTGTAGCAGACACACGGCACTCAACACAACTGAAAAATTCTGAGCTTCCCTCTTAGGGCAGACTCGGTTACAAGATACAAAGACAGAACGTAAAGCAACATTGCATCACCTGTCACAAACATTGTCGCGGCGCATACCGTAAAGCAGTCACACCACAGGCAGAAGACCAGGATCCTCTCATTGTACAAACAGAACAGCCATGACCCAAGAAGCAAAGTGCAAAGTGTCTTCTGCTCTGCAGCTCCTTCCGCATGTTGTCTCTGCTTCCGGGTAAATTGTTGCCATTGGCTTGGTTGCTCTCGGCACAGCTCCTGTGTTGTAATGAACCCAAAGTGGAATCATTTCTAGGAAATGGCAGCCAAAGGACTGTGGCATGAAATGAGGGTGCGAGGGATCTCGTTATGCCTGTCAGATAAGCACAGTATTGCTAAACATGCAAGCCCAACTGATTGGATCCAGGAAACAAAAGGCATGCACGCATAAGCACGTCAGGCAATTGCAGAGAGGCGCGAAGCGCGCGCGGAATATTCATGAGGAGAGAGCGCTTCCTTGCAGCAGCAGCGGCTGCATGATTAGGATCAGCTGCATTCATAAAACATTGATTAAGCCAGGCTTCTATGTTTGTACATATGCTAATTAATAAGACCTCTGTGTTTTAAAGGTTCACGGGGGGTAACGAGATTAATTCAATTAATTCTGCGCTGACAGTAGCCCTCCCACTTGCCTGCCGGTTGAGTTACTTGGTGGTTACAGTGTGTGACGGTGAACATGATTGATAGCCCAGACGGGCGGACTATGTGAAATGTGGTGGCGTTTAGGCACCTGGGTCCATGTATATGGTACCCTCCATCATCACTTCTTGAAAGGCTTTGAATTAAAAAAGGATAAGTTGTTATACAAGTTAGAGCCTCACTACATTGAAGTCATGAAGATAGCAAGGGGTTGCAGTAGCCAGTGATTCTTTTTTATTTTTATTTATTTTTTGTATTTGTATAGCGCACTAACAGCCCAAAGGCATTGAGGCGCTGTTTCAGGAAGGTTGCTTAGTTACAGTAAAATTCTTTACTCAAGGTTACAACGAGCGTGTAGCATGGATGTTACAAGTTACAGTAACAGACGATTATCAGTTCCATTAGTAGACAGTTGTGTCAAGGTACAGACAGTAAAAACCGACAGTATAGGCTAATTATACAAAAACAGTAACGTTTTTTGCACTTTCCTGAAGCTTATTATTATCATGTTCTCATGTTTAGTATGAATCACTTTTGGGATTGTGCTGTTATCTTTTTAACGGTGTATTGATACAGTTCCTTTTAATGCAAGTGTCTTTTTTGTTTATATCACACATTAACGTTTGGAGGAGCCCAGTAGACCTGGTGAGAGCTTGAGTCATCCCTATGGGTGCATGGCGCCCCTCGCCCCCCGGAGATGGGGACTGGGAGGAAAACTTGTCTGCAAAGGGCCCTGCTTGCCCAGAGTAGTTTGCACCAGACGAGGGGTATTTGTGGAGCAGGTATCTGGAGAAATAAGGCGAAAGTGCACAATAATAACAGGCCCCAGGAGAGTAAATGGAAGCACGGCCCGGCTGTGCACAAGCGTAGAGCGGCAGAGGAGATGAATGCATAAGGCAGGTCCCTGCTGTGAGGCTAAACGTCCCGAGCTGCAGTGGAGTAGCAGACTTGCTGCCATGATATGACTATTTATAACGCGCTTAACACCCAGAGGTTTCTAAGCACGGACCCGGGGATCGAACATGTGGTGCTCAAGGCGAGCACGTTGCCCCTGAGCTATACTCCCGAGACTATTTTTCACCCATTAGATCACTGCTACCAATTACAAAAAGTATGGGCTCTGACTCTGAGAAAAGTACAGGGGGACTATTAATAGAGTAAAACCCCTGTAACCGTTATGGTCCATCGAGTACACTCACCCTGCAACAGTTGCGTAGCACACAATTTGGTGGCCCATCTGCGAGCCATGCTGAGGGCCCCCGATCTCAGCAACAAATCACTGGTCGCCCCAAATTCTGTGCTGGCTTACACTACCACGCTTGCACAATACACATAATCATGCTGCAGCAGGCGCACACCTCGCATTGCACTAAGAGAAAGATATACATATGTTCTTTTACTGCATTATACAGCATACTTTCCGGAAAAAAAATTGCTAAAATGCCAGAGTGTCTGCAATTTTTTTGTAGGGTAACACCAATCCAAGAATACAATACAGGCAAGTCACCAATAGTGTACAGGAACAACAATGCTTTCATTAATTTAGTGCTTTGCTATTGAAAATGCCATGCCACAAAGAAAATATGTCCAATTGGCTGCACAATGATAGACCAGTCTAGACACATAATAACATATTACAGTAAAACATGCCATGTCACATTAAGCTATACCTAGACTGGTTGCACCAAAATGCCAGTCCAAGCAATAACACTTATCATGGTTATTTGTTCACAGATGCAGAGAAACATATACAATGACACAGTAAGAAATGGCTAGACTAGCAGCACCCAAACACCTGTCTAGACAGGTAATTACACTAAGCAGGACTGCTTTATCATAGATGCCCAATTTTAAAAAGTCAAGCCAAAGTAAGAAATGGCTATATTGGCAGCACCAACATGTCTGTCTAGTCACTAATAACACATATCATGCCTGCTTAGCCTGGGCATGGATGTCCATTATGATTTAGTGCACAACCTTGTACCCCCACACCTCCACAAATCCCCTGTCCCTTCTACCCATTACCTCAACCCCCAAAATCAGCTCCTCTGCCCAGTATCACCTCCATATCCCTATTCCTCGTCCCAGGGCTTACGTATTTGACACCTTGCCTCATGGGTAAGTACTGGGACGAGGAATAGTAGAGCTAGGAGTAATGACGATTACCCATAAGTAACACAGGCAATAAACATAAGCACACACACACAGCACTCACAAACACCTAGCAGCTGTACATTTATATGTGCACCCTTTCACCATACACTCACACACGCACACCCTTGCAGCCACCCACACATTATTCATTCACACACATTACATTAAGTAAATATGCACACAGACTTAAATTAACGTACACATATTTAAACAGAATACATTTTCTTACCTTTTTGAATCCGTTGGTCTCGGGAACAAGGCCTTCAGCTGCCTGCAGCAGCCAGGAACATGTGTTCCCGTCATTTGCAGAGGATCTGGAGACTTCCATTTCATGGGGTGGAGGGGGCCTATGACTTCAAAAAGACAGTTTAATTTTGAAGTCACTCTGCCTTTATAAATACATTATTTCCATGATGGTTTTCTTTTTGAAGTTATATCCCCTCACCCCCTACTCCATGACATGGAGGCCTCCAGGATGGAGGCTTCCATGCCATGGGGTGAGGGGTGGGGGGCGTTGGACTTCAAAACGGAATAGCTTATTTTTGAAATTACTCTGCCTTCATTTAGAAATTATTTGTGAAGGCAGAGCGACTTCAGAAATAACCTATTGCTGAAGCCTGAGGGGGCCCCCTCTGAGGACATAAGGCCGCAGCCCCCCCCCCCACACCACACGGGCTGCAGGGGCCCCCGCTGCACCAGTGCCTTGCAGTCTATGTGAGAGTACTTGGCTAGTGATGGAATGCTCACATTTTGAGGGCTGTACACAGAGGGGATTTCTACCAGCGACCCATTTGCCTATCCAGGTTGCAGGGCTCAAGTCGAGGGGCCATGCCATGCCGGTGGATGGCATCTGCCTGCTTTTTTGAGAGGTTGGACGCTGTCTTTTCTGTGTGTTTAAAATATACAAACATTTCTAAGAATAACAACAGGCTACAGCGCTGCAACCCTGGTCTCGCGTGGTGCGTTACAGGTTCTTCTCAGATTTAAAAGGTGCACAGGTTTTACATGTCAGCAGCAAGGTAATATGCAAATCCGTTCTCTTGGCAAATGCTTTTTTGTCGTGTTTGTTCCAGTCTTGAAATGCAAGACTGAATAAAATGTGACTAGTCACTTGCCAAATGACGTCAGAGTCTCCCCACTCTTCTTTTGAGGACTGGAGCCAGATATTGTTCCTATGAAGGACTCCTTGCAGATATGCGTGTGGCCCCATGTGGCCATGCCTCTGTCCTGCGGGATCTAGAAACAGACATGACCCCACTATGTTGAGTGTTGGTCACTGCCATCTTTCTAGGCCGAAAACACAACCGTGTTCAGAGGCGAAGTCCTGCAAGAAAAACATGCACAGTTTGAAGGATGGTGCCTGCTGCTGTCAGGCAACACCATGTGTCTTTGCATGAATGCAGCTTTGATACAGAATTGACTTACTGTATAAGCACCTAATAAATGCACAATATATCAAATGCACCCTGCTAACCGGGGCCTGGAGCCTGACATTCACTCCCAATTCTGGAGAAGTACTGGCGACTTTGCACCAGTGTGCTGGAGAGAAGCACTACAGAAGATGATGCGGGGAACGCAGCAAAAGGCAACTCCTCGCCACCTCCTCTGCAGGGGCCGCTGAGAAGCCAGCCTCGACTTTCAGACGCCTGGTGAAAGAAGAGGAGGCAGGACCACAGAGGGCAGAGACCAGCAGCAGCCAAATGATCAGGATGAGTGACAAGTGGACATCTGGGCTGTCAGGTCCCCTGCTCCCTTGCACCTAGAACCTAGCAGCTGGAACGCAGCATTCAACCTCAAAACTGTACTCTGACACAAAGAAGGTGTTCTACATTGGTGCTGAGTGCACTGATGCCATAGCAGTTCCCGGGGATGTTTATTTATTTATTGTGCATTTGTAAGGCCCTTATACATCAAGAAATTGGGATTCAAAGCGCCCAGGCCTCACCAACCTTAAATGTGTGTCCGCTGCACCCAAGCACAGTGACTCCGTTCTGAGGATTGGACGGACCATGCCACTGCTAAACCGGATGAGTAGCGTTCAACCCGAAATCGCATCTCTGATCGGTTGTGTCCCGCACACCTTTCCACACCGACATGCCGAGTGCCCCCTCTACCCCGAGCATGGGCGTGCCATCTCTCATTGGAGGCTCCCAAACAATCAGAACCGTAGGGATGACAACTTTACAGAAACTCAAGGGAACAGAAAAGGCCTGACTATGATTTTCCATTACAAGATTTCTGTTAAATTCTTATAGACTAGCAGATGTCTTTGGTCATTACTATTATCACTATACATATTACTCATAGTAACATGTTTTTTGAAGTAGAAAGAATTATTTCTTTTAAATAGTGATACATATCATTGCGTGGACACTGGCGTGTATCACTCAAGATAATATCATAGCCCTTTATTTGGTGCACCAAAGACTTGGCTTTGATGTGTCAACCATGTCCACTGAAGGCAAATGAGGGAAGCGATACAATCCAGCTTCGCATATTACAGACACAAACGTCTCTGGAGAGTGGGGTAGCTGGACAAAACTAAAGAATGTGCTTATTGCCCTCCTTCCACTGTCCAGGGTGGTGATACACTTTCTGACATGGTGGCGCACAGAACAGGCATCAGCAGAGGGAGTAGGTCCCAAAATAAGCTTCAGCATAGGAGCTAGAAGCAAAGAACATGCCCCAGCAGAGAGAGCAGTCCAGGCTTCATCAGAAGAGTTAAAAGTTAAGAACAGGCCTCAGCAGAGGGACTGGTCACTTAATACTATTCAGCAGAGGATGTTAAAAAGCACAGAGACTGCCTCGGCAGATGTAGTGTGTCACATAATAGGCTTCAGTAGGGTGTGGGGGGGCGGGGTAGAAGCATAGATCAGGCCCCTGCAGAAGGAAGAGGTGATGTAATATGCTTCAGCAGAGCGGGTAGAAGCATAGATCAGGCCCCAGCAGAAGGAAGAGGTCATGTAATATGCTTCAGCAGAGCGGGTAGAAGCATAGATCAGGCCCCAGCAGAAGGAAGAGGTCATGTAATATGCTTCAGGAGAGGAGGTAGAAGCATAGATCAGGCCCCAGCAGAAGACAGAGGTCATGTAATATGCTTCAGGGGAGGAGGTAGAAGCATAGATCAGGCCCCAGCAGAAGGAAGAGGTCATGTAATATGCTTCAGGAGAGGAGGTAGAAGCATAGATTAGGCCCCAGCAGAAGACAGAGGTCATGTAATATGCTTCAGGAGGGGAGGTAGAAGCAACGAACGGGCCACAACAGAGGCAGTGGGCAGTGGCATGATTACATGTGACCTAATCTAGCTGATCCCAACCCCCATCCTGGATCTTTTGCCCATCACGCCTCCACTCTCTGAGAAAAGAGTAGGCCTTTAAACTGCCCACTGTCCCCTTGAGATTCACTGAGTGCCCAGGTAATGGCGCATTTATATAACAACCTGTGTGGCTTTTTGACACAACGGGATAACTATCAAGCAACTAAGACATTGTGATCGAAAAGTGATCTTTTTTCGAGATAAAACAATATGTGAAATGGCATTTTAAACTGAAATCTGCACTTCCACATACAATGGCAAACATCTTTTAAGGGCTGCAAATGTGTTAATATTTCCTAGGCCTCCATTCTCCACTCTGAGTGTTTGTTATTAGAGGCCTTGTTAGATGTTTGGTGATATTCATGTGGTAAATCCACCTGAATACCGGAAAAAGGAATTACTATTATTGCCACTTGGTCTGTGATCTGTGGATTTACCATTGGATTACAAGTGGTGTTAAAGTGGTGTTAGTCTGTGCGGAATTCGAACATCCGCACGGTGGGTGTGTGCTCACCTGGCCTTTTATGAAATTTTAAAAGATCAACCTCTGGAAAATGCATGGGTCTAATACGCACACATTTTCCTATGCTCACCACACGACATACACATAGACCAGTGTACTGTGGTGGGAGAGAACCTTCAGACACCTTCCCCTCTGTAATATTTAGTTGAAATAAGACAGACAAGAGTACATCAGGTCATCTTAGAAGTTGGAAGGCAAAACCTTCCTCTTGCCACGGCCCGTCAAATACATTTTCATGCGCATCTCTCCAATTAATGTGAAGCTCTTTAATCAATCATCATCAGTGGCAGGCTCAGTGGGTAATGCATTATGGGAGTGTCCAGAAGTTATGACAAATCCCACTTGTGTGATAATGTTTAGGACATTATCCTGGGGATGGACATGTAGGGCCTAATTCATGGAACTTTTAGAGCAGAGTAATGTGACTTTGCACTGCCAATAAACACGCTCCTCTGGCCTAATTCACAGAGCGGTGCAAAGTGTATTTTTGCAGAGCAAAGTCAATATGCACTGCAAAAGTACTCTTTGCACCATGCTAAATGGGCCTACTTTAAAATAAAGCTCTAAGTAACGCAGACATAGTGTTTTTTTGTGAATTAATCCCATTTAGCACGGACAAAGAGTACTTTTGCAGTGCAAAGTGACTTTTCTCTGCAACAATACACTTTGCACCGCTCTGTGATTTAGGCCCTGTGGAATGTGTTCATTTGCAGTGCAAAGTCACTTTGCTCCATTCTAAACGTTCCATGAATTAGGCACGTAGTCTTCTCAAAGCTTAAAATCGCCACACAGCCCCCGGTTTTCTGCCCATCATGCGCCTCCTTCCAATATTGCGGTGGCGATTATTTTACCTTATTAAGAGAGAAAAAGCAGAGCCCAAAATGTTCAAGCAAAGGGCTGGTATCAAGCCTATTCCGATCTATCAACTCCTTGCTACATTTGCGCTTTTAATTGTCCCAACACCCCCATTTTGAACCCTTTTGCAATCAGCGCTAGACACAGACTTAGCCCCACACAGTATACCGCTACTCCACACATAGCCTGTGATTTCCATCTGCTAGAAGGAATCGCCCAGATTGTCTTCAGTTTTAAAAGCTCTAGAATTGATTCTCCGCAAGAAAGTCAGGTCCGCTAACAGACTTCCTTTCAGACAGTGCTCTGTTTTGTACACAGGGGTGTAGGTGAGTTTGTGCCGAGATGGTCCTGCCAGATATTGGGTGCATTACTGAACTTCCAACATCCATGTTTAAGCCACCCCATGTAAACGTCCTTCTGGGCATCAGTAATTACCATGCCAGGTGTATGTTAGCAGTAATGAGGCTTCACTTTTAGAAAGTGCCCCAGGGAGGGATTTGTTCACTGGTTGCTAATCCAGCTGCAAAATTGTTAGCAGCCTATCAAAGCAGTCTACAGTAGCTACACACTGGAGGGAACAACCATGACTAATTCAGGAAGAGGGCATACACAGGGATTCTTGCTGGAATTTACGGACCCACGTTACTCTGAATTGTGAATTCCCATTTTTTGGAATACAAATGGTATCCCTTTGAAAGCAAACAAGCAGTTTTCAATATAAGTGCAAATCTCTTAGGCCTGCAGACATGTCACTCTGGTTCTATGTCTGTTTGCTGTGGACAAAAGGTTGCACTGTATTCCAGAACAAAAGGCTGCATTCCGCTGGTGCGACCTTTTGTGCATGGCCCTCTCCCCCTCCTTGTCGGGTTCCCCCACCTGAACTTGCCGCCATTACGCGACACACTCTGCCCCCCTCCAACCGCTCCCACCCATTCCCCCACTTACCTGCTGCAGGCTCCAGCCCCGGGCTACCAGCTTCCCTGCTCCATCTTCAGTCTGTAGAGGGAGGCGTCAGAAGCCTGGGGCACTGCACGGAGTGCTTTTGTGCGCTACGCTCCTGGCACCACGATCTGCAGACTACGAACGGTCACTTTACAGCATGGCACTTATCACAGCCGAACACTTGAGTCTTCGGTCCAACAGGGAAAGTGTCAAGAATGCCTGTGGGACATTAAGAGAATCACTGTTCACGCCCTTCAAGGTGGTAACGTTTCAGGAATTAAAGGATAATTATGTTTTGTGATGCTGTGGGGATTGTTAAACAGCACCTCCTCTGTTGTTTGCATGACATTGCGCCATGCGTTTGAGCAATTACAGACTACAGTCTTGGGAGGATAACTCAGGGGCAGCATACTCGCCTTGGAACCAAGATGACACGGAGCATCCCCGGGTCTGTGCTTAGAAACCTCTCGGTATTAAGCATGTTATAAATAATCTATCATATCATGCTGCAGTCAGAGATTAAACACAGGTAAATGATTGCCCCGCTGCAGACATAGAAGGTGTGTTTGTAGAGCGTGTTTTTCACTCTCAGAGGAGCATCTTGGTGCTATTGACGTATAGCAAATGTTTATTGTTACCCAAGTTAATGGTACGCATTTTCTCGACCTAAGAAGGATGAAGGGCTGAGTGGAACTGCTGGGACTCAAACCTGTGAATATGAGGTCAAATATAGACCCCTCTAATGGATGCATTAGTCCACTGAACCACAGTGTACAGCAGGTTCCTCTCTCTACTGGGCTGGCAGGACTGGGGAAGATTAAGTCACTAGTATGGTTACCAGAACTGTCTCGTCTCTAGGTCTAAGGACCTTTTTGGAGGCATATGCATGCTGTGGAATCTTCAGGATTCTCGCAGGCACTACACGCTTCTGTGTTACTAGCCTCTCAATACCAATAGGGGTCAGTTGACGGCAGTGGCATGTCCAGACTCTTTTGACTGGTATGGCCCAAGCAGGGCACTGACTTATGCAGGGGTGGCAGGAAGTATGAGCGCACACACACACACCCACACACATAATGATCATAGTTTAGGGTAATGGTGTGGCACCTGGGGTGGCCAATCAGGTTCCAGGGGTAGCACGTGCCATGCCAGACCACTCCCCAGAAACCCCTATGGTTGGCTGTCTCTTCATTAGTGGCTCATTATGATTGTTGTGGCGGGTTATTTTGCCCCCACATTACCACATGTGATAATTGCAGTTACACCAGGCAGCAAACTCACCATTACTAATCTTAAGGTAACGCCTGCAGATTTTCTGAAATACCGTTTAAGTTAGGCAGACTCGGAATTGGCTCATGACTGAACCAAAAACACAAAATGCTAGTGTGGGACACTATTTTAGCCAACATGGGCCAGTTTGATGAGTTAATTCACTCTGCGGCTAGTAGTTTTGACAGTGCTGCTGATTAAATATTTTGTAAAATGCACAATTTGCATGACACTTTATTAAAATTCTCCCCCTTGGTTACTATTCAAACAGTATCACAAAATGAATGAATAGCCATTTGCAACTTTGGGCCCCTTTTTCATTGGTGCCCAAGACAATCTTACGGCCCAGTCCGACCCTGACTGTTGGCCCCCACATCCACTCCATTCCCATCTGTATGTGGGGTGTGGAAACTGATTAGGTGCCAGGTTTATAAAACAGCTGTGCTGCCATGTGCAGCAATGCACCTCGGGGCCAGCATTTAGCAGGGTCAGACTGGTACATCATTTTGCTTGGGCAATCAATGAAAAAGTGGCCCACATTTGCAAATGGCAATTCGTCACTTCTCATGATAGACTTTTTGAGTACTGCCCACGTGGGAGGGTTGACAAAGCCCACCTGGTGCAAATTGTTTGTTTTAAAGAATATTTGCTCAAAGCTACGAGCTGGAAAAGGCAGTAACTCAAACGTTCACACTTTGGCCAAACAAATGGTCCCACATTGAGAAAAAGCTGCCCAAAACCAGCGTCCAGTTCTTCAGACGTTGCCCTATTGCCCTAAAGTCGGAGCTTGGCATTGACCCTTCGTGGATTACATTGCAAAGGGGGTGAGAAGGTTGGAATCAGAGATGCCCACGTGTTCACTCATATAAGGAGTCTATCACCCATGCATGTTCCCATTATGTGCTGCAATACGCATGCACTGCCACATCCCTACACACATGGGAGGTTTTTCTTTTCAAATGTTGCCGGATGGGGGTGGGCTTTATCCTTCTTTCCTCTCCCTTTTTGGGTGGAGGAAAACCATGGAAGTCCGTTAAGGGGGTGTATCACTGTAAATAAAGCGTGCAAAAAACACCTCCCAGCACTACTTGATAGATGGCTTAGCGAGGTAGCATTTCAGAGGTATCAGGTAATGTTATCCCCACCAATAATACACCCATATATATGGCCTTGGGTAGGGCCATAGGCGATATTATTAGTGGGGATAATGTATGGGGTTATTGGGACTGATGGTTGCGGGGGTGTCCCCCACTCCATTAAAAAAATGATGAGGGTTGCGGGGAATGTCCCCTGCAGGTTCTATGGCTTAATATCACCCCAGAAATATGATATTTTTTGTATGGCGATATTTTTGTGGGGCTATTAACACATGGAACCATTTCAAATACATCTGTTTTTTTACGGTCAGCGCTAAACTTATAATGCAGGCCTTAGTGCCCATCGACTACGTAGACACCAATCCCGCCCGACCCTTATTAACTGATCTTAGGTTCGATTCATGGAAACTGGGGGCTAATGAAGCGATCTGTGGTTAAAGTCATATTCACAGGCTTTTATCCCAGAGAAGCAGAGCCATCCTTCCAAGATCAATACAGCACTTTCTAAATGTGTTGGGGGATAGATACTCTGGGCCTTATTTGCAAAGCGATTTTCAATGGGATTTTCCCAATGTTCCCATTGTTTTTAAAGGCTATATAAATACAGCTTTTATTAATCACCATCTACAGCTGCCCCTTGAGGAAAAAATAACCCCCCCAAACAAATCTGCAATCAGTACTATATTGTCTCACTAGCATTTCCGCAGGATCCCACCTTTTACTCCTCCCTGTCATTGTGGCGCAGCGGAACGTGATCGCACGACATGCACTTGGAGGTGTACTTGGACATGATGCAGCGAGGAAATAATAGCATTCATTCCCTCTTTCCCCGCCAGCTCAGGGGTACAGTAGTGGAGGAGCAGCGCCTTGGGCCCGGGGTGCATTGGACCTTCTCCAGTTCTCCATTGGACCATGGGTCCGGCCACCTCCCCGGGAAACTGTTAATGTGCTGCAGGCGCATTTATTTATGTATTCTCATCCTAAAGCAGCCAGGAACTTTAATATTTCCTAATAGAGTCTACAGTTATTCATATTTGACAATATCACTGCAATTTATGAGCCATAAACGTCAGTGGAGAGGCCAGCAGATAAGTCGGGCTGCCTCGGCTGCAAAGTTCAATCAGTTACTGCGGGACAGCAATCTCTCCTCCACCGTGAATAATGAGGCCAATAACATTTAGAGAGATACAGCACTTTTTTTATTTATTTATGTATGCTGGTTGGGGAAACTGCGCACCGATCGGCGGACTTTTTTAGTGCTGCAAAGCTCAGCTGGAATCGGGCCATCCATTATGCTCGCGTCTCGCCCCATCTGCTCGGAGGGCTCAGGTGCAATGCAATGAGCGGGCGGGTAGCCAGAATCAGACTTCGGCGAGGGGTCTTCACCGGTAATACCTTTGAGGTACTGCCCTCTCTGCCGCAGAAGCCAAGTGTACATTTCAAGTGCAGTGGCGAACACGTGACCTTGGGTACCGCTGGGAAGGGATTTCCGTGTCAGTTACGGCTCACCTTTTCAGTCGAGTTGACATGATGTTAGCATAACCAAACTTAAATCACAATCAAAATCACAAAAGCACAAGCAATGCTAATGGGTGACTTGCTTTTCATGAAGCATTTCAAGGATCAGAACTAAAGAACGTAGTGTGTCACAGAGAAACAGGTAACCTAAAAATGCAGCACAAACAAAGCCGTTCCGCGCATACTTAATCAAGGCAATGCTTGTCCGACGTCTGGCAATTTCCTCTGCTAAATGCATTGAAAGAATATGGTGCTGATTTACAACACGTGTTGCAATGGTTGTTTGAGCTAGGGCAGTGTCCGTACTGGTGCTAATTGCACTTTCAGGGGTTGGTGCACAACTCACGTTATACTGCCCCTGTGGATGGGTAGAATGAATTATGACCCGAGTTCTTTGAGAGCGTCGTTTCGGACTAGGTAACATAATTAGATCTGTCCAGACAACTTGGGGATTGCACGCAGTGGTGGCAGTTAATTTAAATATCTAAAGATCTATGCTTTTAGGAGAAATTATGCAATCAGATACTTAAGCATGTAGGTGGTGATGTACTATGAATAATGGGTCTTTTGGTATGAATTATATATTGTAAATACATTGGGCCTCATTACGACCCTGGCGGAGAACCATGGTGCAATTTGCACCATGGTCCATGGCGCTAAGCTGCCAACTCCGCCATGGGGGTTGGCGGATTTACCGCCCCATTCCGACCTTGGCGGGGCGGTAAGTCCCCAATCCCCATTTACCCTTCCCCATTCCTATTTTTGCCCCATAGGGTATAATGGGAGTGGGGAAGGCGTTAATTACGCCACCGTAAATTACGGTGGCGTAATTAACGACAAGTCCCGTAGCGCCATGGATTTTTCCGCCTGCAAAAAGCAGGCGTAAAAATCACCATGGCGCTACGGGAACTCGTAGTCGGGCGGAAAGGTACGCCATGGGTTACGCCGGCGTAAACCCCTTTCCGCCAGGGTCGTAATGAGGGCCATTGTAATTTTATATTGTAGAGCGAATAATTAAAATATCGGTCAAAGAAATAGACATTGGGCCTGATTTACACAAGTGTTTTGCAATAGCGCAATCCCATTGAAAAACACTACGTAAACCAGGCCCATTGCATCCTTCATTTTGTTGCAACTCATTCCATTGGTGGACGCCAGAATGCATTATTAATGATGGTTACTTATTCAAACTCAAATGCTGTTCCATAAAGGGTACCCTCTGGGGCATCGGGCCGTAAGTCCCGGTGTCTTCCCGATGTTAGGGTTCCCGTCTCAATTGGAACATATTTTGTATTGAATTGACTAGAACACACATCACCCCTGTGGGATGTGCAGATAATGCTGGATAGATATATTTCATGGCCTTCAGTGCAGCGCCGAGGCATACGGAGCAACTGTGAACAGAAGCACACTCCATTGGCTTACCGGTTTTTATTTCATGACTGTTGTTTGCATGGAGTCAGGCCAAACACGTGGACACGAGAGGAAACCCCCTACCATATTCACTGCAGGCCAGCTATTATGACGAGACTGCATTCAGCTCCTGCTCGCCATCCCAATCCCTCTCACCCTTAACACATTATGAAATATCCTCCCTGATACTCCTCTTTCCTCATTATGTGAGGTAGGAGTGTCAGAGGCTCTCGGGAATATGTTCAGGTTGGACACAACATGATTATGACAAATCAAATTTGATTTTTTGAAATTGTTTCACCTCCTTGGATTGGAGGAAATCAAATGAGACTAGAACTTTTAGTCCAGCCAGTAAGATTCTATGTGAACTGTTGGACATCATTCTATTATTTAGTTAGAATACCAATATAGAAGAAAGGTGATACATTGGCCCTGAGGAAGACCTGTTTCTGTAAGGTCGAAACATGTGTTGGCAGGAGCATTCCAAACACCAATTGAAATTACCTCTTGCTGTAATTGTTCTTGGTACTCAACAGCATTAAGTTGGCTTCAAGGCAGTTTTCAGGCCTCTGCGACAGAGTTTGAGACGGGAGTAAGCGGTGTATATCAGGCTGCAAGATGGTTCGGCGAGCGAAGCTTCGTGAACGGCTGCAGACTGGCCTTCACAGCGACTCAAGGTCAGGAATCCATGACTCAGTGCTGATCAGCACCTTTTAAGCACGGGTTGAGATGTCTCGGGTTCAGTCAGTGATTGCTGCTTGCATGTGGACCTGTTTGAGTACCCTCTATTAGTATGTTATTTGCTGCCACCAGCTCCAGTGCTAACAAAAGAACAGGGTGGTTCCATGGGCCCTTGTCAGTTAATCAGGCTGTCCATGGCAAGCAAAAGCCCCCCCCCTCCTTGGAATGACATTGTGCTTTCCTCTTTAGTCATATTTCAACTAAATGTGACAGAGGCGGACAGTACCTGTAAGCCGTGTCCAGGCCGGAGTACACAGGTCTATGCCTTTGTTGTGGTGTGAGCATAGGAAAATGTGGGTGGATTATCCCCACACAATGTCCTGAGTTAGGTCTACCATTATCCATCTTAAACATTTAAAAAAAGCCCAGGCGAGCCCACGCCCACCATGTGGATGGACGAATTGCTCACAGTCATACAGCTACGCCTCGTAAAGTTGGATATCATTGCTCACCTTATTTAGCACAACTTCAGGAATCTTTAGGTCAAGAGGATGAATTTGCAAAGATATGTTATTGGGTAAGGTGGGGTAAGTCGCCTCAACGTGCTTAGGTCTGGGGTTGGTGGGATCAAATATCCTATACAATGTGAGAGCACATTAAATACTCTATGAAAGTGTGTGATGTCTGAGCATTACCAAGTGAAATGTGTTCATCTCCCCTATTTGTTGTGGCTCCTTGGATCACTACCTATGGGGACAAGAGTAAGAGATGAGGTGGTTTTGATGTAGGCTAAGTTTGAACAAGTTCACATACATTTCAAGTCACCTGTTTGATTTGATTTTTCACATGGCGTTGGTAGTTCCTTGAATAGCCAATTGTTTCCACTGGTTTAACTCAAGACAATTTGAACAGGACAGGGCTGTGCAGGAGGGCAACCAATGATACCTCACAGGTTCCTTAAACATTTCTATGTGCCCCCTAACCAGTAGATATCACAGGAGAGAAGCATGTTTTCTAGCCCTCCCCTCACTTGACTACCACAGTCTTTTGTGCTAGAAATAGAAAACAATCCTAAAATACAAATGTTCCAGCACAAAGTAAGCAAAGAATTTGCATAGATTATTGGAACTCAGGTACCCAAGTCTCCTTTGCAAATATTACTGACACTAGAGCTAAGTCTCCCCCTGATAAGACTAGATGTGTGTACCTGGCATTACTGCTGGTGAAGGGCAGGATATTGCAAGGTTGGTTGAAAGAGATCACACCAAATGTCATAGAATGGATACGAAATATGGTCTATTTTCATGAATTTTAGGAAATCTATAGAATTGTATGACACCCAATGTGTCAATCAAAGGACATCTAGGTGGAAGTTAGGGCTCACCTGGGCTCTCGTCAGCAAGAGACTCCCTCTGGAATGGCCTCCCTGCCCCTCTCAGGCTTGAGACGGAACTTCTTAAATTCTGAAAGCTCCTCAAGACCCTCCCTTTCTCTTCATCCTTGCCTCTACCCCTCCCCTGCTAATGCCCCCCTCTGCTGCATTGACTGGCTGCCTGGTCCCTTCTGAGTCCTACAGGGCACCATGCCCTCCTCGCCCATTCTACCCAAGCAGCCCTTCTCCCTAAGCCCCCCCACCCTGCACTTGCCCCCTTTCCCTGAGCAGCCTAGTGGGGTGTGCATCTCTACCGAGCCTGTTGGTCCGCCCCTGTCCTCACACTTAGCATTGATCCTCACTCCCAGCATCACCTGGCACTTGCCCACCTGCTCCCCCTTAGTATTTGCCATTTGCACTTGCCCCTTATCACGTGCCTATCCCTAGGGGACATCTTCTTCCCCTCCCACCCCCCTGCACCTGCCTGTATGCCTCCAATCTGCCCCCCACCCTAGCATTTCTCCTTCCAACCCACCTTGCACTCCCCCTCCACACGGCCCTCCCCCTGCACTTCTTGTTACTGCACTTGCACGATCCAAATAACACAATTCCTAGTAGGACAGTTATTGTTGTTTTCTCCCCTGCCCTGCCCCCCCCTTTTTTTGTGTTGTGGTGCCTTGAAACACTATTTGCTGTATAGGTGCTTTATAAATAACAGATAAATGCAAATAAAGCAAATTAAAGAAAAATATGTTGGATCAAAGTTGACGTGAGTTGCAGTAGATGCTAGAGAACTGACCTGTATCCATTTGATGTACAGTCCAAACTATGGTGAGTGGTGTCCTTTCAATGCTATGGGACAGCTTTAAATGTACCTTGTAATGAATAGCGCTGACATGGAAGTACAGTTTTAGTAGGAGGGGATTGTTTTTTGGGGTTGATGGATGGGGGTTTAGATGTCATCAAAACTCTTATGTAATGTGAGAACGTAATTTAATGTACTGGACACACTCAAAATAAAATTGTAAATAAATAAATAAATAAATAAATAAATAAATAAATAAATAGGACACCATACTATGCTGTTGTTCAAATAACATTAAAAAAAAATGATTTTGTGGTCCTTAGAGTTTGATTGTGGCCATTAAATAATTCCCCCTGCCTTATAATGAGTGTGCCCTCATGAAGTGTTTCCCCCGTCCTACTACTCCTTCCCTCACATCTTCATTGGCCCTATCATCATATTTATCTATACATCATTTTGGTTGGAATGACCAAATTACCACTAGCAACCAGTCCACATTTAAAATGTTGTAGGTCAAACAACTGCAGAACGTATGAAACATGCTGTTTTTGTATTTCCAATGTGAGGTCAGTCTCATGCTGGCACCAGAGAAAAATAAAGTTCTAGCACAAGCGTCTTCCATCACAGCCAAGCGAAGAGGCAGGGTAGGTGCCCATATGTGGGGGGGAGGCATGGAAGGGGGGATTCTTCAATGGGAGGGCAAGGGAAAGATAGGGCCATGGGTCCATGTTGCCACTGGGCACAGGAGCCTATGAAGTTGGAGTTTTGTAGCCCTTGAAAGGTGCTTCCAGACCCACCATAATCTCAGGAGCTTTCAAATGACCTTTGAATATATCTGCAGGTCACAACATTCTTCCAGAAGGGACTCATGAATATTTTTGGGTCCGTTATGTTATGGTTTGAGCAGCGCTAATTAGGAGTGTGAGATAAAACCATCTGACATTAGTCTATATGAAGGATTCGTTAAGACCTTACCAAAATTGTTTCTTTGTCCGCCACTGTGTGACCATGAACATATTTCCCATTCGAGTCAGCTCCAGGATGCGTATCATCATGTTCTACAGGCAGAGTCCAATATAGGGCTGTTATTCTTTATGGGCTGGTTGCTTAAAGGTAAGTTTCTTTTTTATTTATTTTGATATGCCCCTCAGTGGCAGGCCGACTCTGTTTCCCTCATTAAGGGGCATAGCGCCTCATTCCATGCTGTTAAGGGGACACAGTAGCCAAATAAACCATGATAGACGTTTTGAATGTGTGATATCTTCTGTTTGATGGGATAACTATTTTTTGTGTTTTTATTTTGATTTACTTGCATTATTGGCTTATTACAAACCTTTTAGCAAAACTGTAATCCATAATGCTTCACATAAAAACAATTCATACATAAAACGTTTTCTTAAAAGAAATGTGCAAACATAAACTCATCCTCTGAGTCATCCTTATGTATCACGCTAAAAACAACAATTAATATTATTAAAACCATCGTCCAGCATTCAAAATATTCCTTTCCCTTTCTTATCAAATACAATTTCTAAAAATGATACTGCTGCTAAAACCAATGATGTCCATTCCGCACTCAGTAAAGGACTCCACCATTCAGCAGGTGTTAAGGTGCTTAGATTGTTCAAGAAGCTCTGGAAGTGGTTAGTTCTCAAGCCTGTTAACAATGTGTCTTGCACCGTTCCCACTTGATTACAAAAGCTGTGTTGCACATCTGTGGGTCTTGTGCATGCTCCCACAGACAAAACCTCATTAGTTGGGAATACATTCAAATGTATCCTCATAAATTGAGACCTGTAAAAACTATTAGGAAATGTAGTCAGATATTTGGGGATAGTGCCAAAAACCCTAGCGTCATGTGTAAGGTTGTAAAATAATTTAAACGTATGTCCTTCTTACAATGTCACTATCCAATCAGCTTTCCATAAGTTCTTTTTTACCTTGTTCAGGTTCATTCTTAAGTCGTCTTCACAGGCGGACACTCTTTCAAGTAGGTCCCTACAATGTAATTCCCATTTTCTCTTTTTAATAGAAGAAAAAGAGGTGATGACGTTTCCAGTATGAACTTCCTGTACAGACTCAGAGATTTCCATTCAGTCATTGCCTGTATTGAGATCAGCCCCAGTTCACGCCTAATCACCTGTATTGGGGTCGATCTCTGCAATCCCAGTGCTCTCTCCCAGAAGGTTCCTCAACTGTTGACCATATAGAGTGATGAATAAAGAAAACCGATTCTGATCAGTAGCTCAAAACCGCAGCAGTTTTTAATGTATAAAATTATGACAGCGAAATAATAGAGTAGAAACATAATTTGATATTAAAGAGGCTTGCTTGGTTTGATAGCATTTTCGCCTTGTTTTTAATTATCTTTTATGTTTTGGCCTCGATCTTACTCATATTTATACATACTCCCATGTATTTAAATGACTCAACCAAATCAATCTGTGATGAACCCAAACACCAATGAAACCACAGTCAGGCCCTTTTCTGACATTTCCCAAGATCGTAATGTTGGTTTTGACCGTATTTACTGCCAGCTCATTTTCTTCAACGTACTCCTTTGGGTTCTTTAGCTGTCGTTGAAGACTAATCGCGGTTTGGTCCAGCAATGCCAAGTCGTCTGCATATAACAAATAGCCAATTGGGCTAGCACCAAACCTCGGTCGAAAAGACCATGCCTGATTTAATTTCTCCCCTATGTCAAAGTTGTAGAGGCTAACTGCCATGGGGCAGACTTGTTTAAGCCCCCGGAATGTGTTTATTTCGCCTCATTACAAACCGGCACCATTATCCTCACCCTCAGACTAGTTCCTGTATGTAATGCCTTCAGTTGGTCCAAGAGGTCCCCGGGCAGCCCCATTTTGACAGTTTCTTCCACAACCTGGGCCTGCTCACACTATCAAATGCCTGCACCAGGTCAACGAAGGTGACATAAGCCAGAGATCTTCCTTCCAGGCCCTTGCCCTTTTAACAGAATAATCAAGGCAAGGTTATGGCTGGCTCCCAAGCCTCTATCAAATCCTGTTTGAAATACATCCAGGCGAGACTCCCTTGCAGACCACTCATTCAATCTCTGTAACATATGTGTGGTTTTGCCTCTGCCCTGCACTTACCTGTTGGGTGGTAGACCTCCCTCTTTGCCCGGGAGGTCTCCACCCTTGCACTTACCTGTTGCCTCCCAACAGGCATCTCTGGGACTTCCTCCGTTAGTGGACCCCAATAGCACTTACCCTCACCCACCCTTTTTCCTTTTTTCACTGCAATTGCATGCTCTGAATGTCACAAGGCCTAGTAGGACTGCTATTTCTTTGCTTATTTGCTCCTTGTTCCCTTCCCTTGTGCCGTGTGGAGCTTTGAAACACTGTCTTATTGTTTAAGCTACTTATAAATATCCAATAAATAACTAAACAGGCATGACCCAAAAATCTTTCCCATAACTTCAAGAAGAGCAATCGGTCGATGGTTTTTAGGTTCGTCCCTATTGCCCCACTTGAATATCGGCACGACAATGGCGCATCTCCATGAATCAGGAATACTCTGTTCATACTCTATCCGCCCAAACATCACATTCAGAAAGTGAGGCCACATCTCTGGTTCCTGTTTTAACCTGGCGCTTGTCAGACCGTCCGGACCTGGAGCACTGGAGGCACTCTCTTTATGCCAATATGTCCTCACTGCCAATATGTCCTCACGTTTTTCGGGATGTGCCATGTCCCTGGAATCCTGTTTCCATCTACAAGCTCTAATTTTGTGACTGCGGAAATAGAGGGTTTTAAAGTGGTCCAGCCAAGTGGACTCTGATACCTCATTTACTTGGAGGGCATTCTGAGGGGTGTCATTGATCTTAATTAAGCCCCAAACAACACTTGGATTTTGTTTAACTAATGGCCCTCGACAAGTCCTCTGCATGTTATTGTAGCATAGCAGCTTTATGCCCCAAGAGCCAGTATTTATAGTCTTTTATTTTTTGCCTATTAACACCAAAGGTTGTGCCTTTGGATTTAGTGATTTCAGCCTTCACACAGCTCTTTGTAACTCCCTTCTTTTTCTTACAAGAATGTTGTCGTAAGTGTGACAGTGTTTAATCGAACTGCTCAATTGATCGTCTTTTTTTAGCATAAACATTGCAAAATAGATATATAATCCAGTAGATTTGGTACATCATTCCCCTTCCTTAAATTTGCCCTTGATGACTATTGGTCAACCAGGCTCTCAATGTTCTTTCGTGTCATCTTGAATTTGCTGCCTCCATTAACCACTTCCACAATCACATTCATCCCGACCAAAACAATTTCATCAAGTTGTGGTCACTTGCTGCTGAGCCTACCACATCAAAAGCTTTTATATTCTGTAAGAGTTCATTGGAAACAAACATATAATCAGTCATTGCCACTTGATTACCATCTGATCATGTTGGTGTAGACAGGATATCATCCTCAAAACAACTGTTCAGGATATGCAAATCCCTTGAATTCATTAGGGGAGTCGATGCCAACCCCCGCTTTTCAGACTGGGTTAGAGTGACCCCCTCAACACAACTTATCAAACCACTGTTTTTTAAACAAGTGTTGTTTAGGTAAGAGGTGATATCTGTACTCTGGATTGAAAGTATGTGTAGAGTATATAAATGTTTGCCCATGTCATGGGATCTGCCTTCAAACTGGATACCACCAAACGATGATTTCCCAATCACATGTATGGTAGCACAGAGGCATAGCAACCAGAGAGCCTACAAGTGATGAAGGAGGACACCATTTCTGTGTTTGCTGCACCCAACCTTGCTCAAGCATTGCATTTCTGTCTCAGGAGCAGAATAGTGGGGGTGTCCCTGAGATGTATGCTGTCAAAAGGAGATGGGGTAGATAATATAATTCAATGCGCCTTTATTGGTGTAGGCACACAGGCTTCATTATAGCCTTGGCGGTATCCCAGCAGTAACTGCGCCAGGATACCGCCAATGCTATTAGCGTTACCGCTACTCGGTCTGGTGTTATTAGCTTCGGATCCAGAGTAGTGGTAAAACAGTAGTTCCCTATTTTCTTACAGTCCATAGGATTCTATGGAGATTAACCACGCTATTACCTCCGGTGGTGATGGCGCCGAAACCATGTGGAATTTCCAGTTTCTCACCCAAACTCAGGATTGGGTGGAGTGGTAATGTGGCGGTAATAGCATTACCACTGAATTTATTACGTTCCGCCCTACCCCTGATGAGGCCAAATTGTCCTGCATGAAGAAATCCAGCAGAAAGCGTTTGGATGATCACTTATAAGTTTGCCGAGAAAGCAGTGTTTAGTTGCCACAGACCTGTATCATTCAGGGACCACCTGTGCGCTAAAACTCAGGAGTGCACCTTCTTTCCATGACAACGCAGGGACTATGCTCTTACTCTAAAGTCAAGCAGTGACGTGAAGCTCCATTGGTCGTTAATGGATAGCGAGGACGAACTGACAGGCCCTCCGCTAAGAGCAAATAGCGAGAATATGTGATAATATGTGTCATTTGTTGAGTGTTGTGATACACCTACAATGGAATGGTCTAACCTTAGCTAAGTTAATAATAAACACAATAACATGTATTACCAACAACGCACACATTGCTCCACTTTGCCCATAAATGTACTTATTTATGTATTTATTTATTTATGTATTCACTTATTTCTTAGGCACCATAGCCTGCGCCCATGAATGTATTAAATGATGCCATTAAAGTCTGTTAAGCACTATGTGTACACATGATCTTTCTGCACACATGGCTTGATGCTCTTAACAGAAACCCCTAGATACTCACATGCACGGTGATCTCAGAATACATCCAGTCTGCACACATTGACACAGAAGGACAGCAAACGTGAACTCTCTCTCGTCCCAATTAACTAAACTCAACCCACTCGCTTTCAGTGCCCTCAGATTGGTTGGAGAGCCGGCAAATGGCAGCAGATTGGGATATAAATCTTAACAATGCCACATATTATGAGATGTCTCTATCTTATTTCCCATAATATATTTACTCTAGTTCCTCGACAGATACGTGAGTTCTCGTTTATGGGTTTGGACCAGGAAATAAAAGGTGCTGCTGAGCACGCAGAGCAGTCAAAAGTCCGGTGCCAGGTACTAATCAGGAATACACCTGAGAACTGCTGTTGAAAAAGCCCAAATGGGTCAGGCTTTCACAATGCAGCAAGCCTGCCATACCCGCAGTGCTATCTTCAGAAGATCACAAGAATTGCCAGTGCCTATGGACTCAGCAGGGCAATAACAAAACGATAGGCAGGAAGAGCTCACAATGATATCAGCAGGAAGACAGTGGGGCCTCATTACAAGCATGGCGGTCCGGGAACTACAGTACCGGTAAGCATGCCGATACCATTGTTCCTGGACCGCCATCCTACGTGCTCTGCTCACGGGTGCCGTTTCACCCACCAGGTTTGTCCTGGCGGGTGTAACGGCACCCGTGAGCACAGTACGTCGGATGCACCGGCACAACTCTGAATGTGCCAGTGCATCTGACGTCCCCAACCCCATTCAGCCCTATGGGGCAGAATGGGCCTGGGGAGGCCCTTGATTCCGGCATCCGCAAATGGGCAATTACCAGGTCCGCCGAGCTCGGCATGACCCAGTTCTTGCCCATTTGCGGGTGCCTGAAAAAATGCAACTCCGGTGGCAGCCGTGCCGTTTTTTAACGGCACGGCTACCCCCAGAGTTGTAATGAGGCCGAATATACAGGAAGGCTGCTTCACAGGTGGAGTATTTGGCTAAGCGCTCCAAAGGGCAGGAACATGTACAACTACTCACATACTCCATTGATGACACATCTGTAGACTGATTCATTGAAATGGCACAGCCAAGTGGCAACAGCCAGAACACAAGTATATCTAATGGGCAACAGTGCCAGAGCAGCCCGGTGTTAGTTGGCTAGATCACTGCTCTACAGCGTGTTGTGACTTAGAGCCCATCCCAGGGTTCGTGAAGTGTCACATGTTTGTGACACATGATCCACCATGTGATGGTCCCAATAAAAGGGGCACATGACTATCAACTAAACTCACTGTCTCCTGTTGTCGGTTCCATGAATTTATGCAGGAGGGGCCCCACCCTTACCCGGCCCCATAACAACTGAGGATGAGGAATTATTGACCAGCATGCAGCCGGGTCGTGCCCGGGCACTCTGTTGGGAGCGTTCACCATATGGAGCTCTCACAATCTTTGAAAGATCTATTCCCATAACCATTAGCACTGCCAAGGAGATCCCGTGATCTATGGGCGTCCACTCTGGAGTCCCCAGTGTGGGCAGGAAGGAGGACAAGGGCCATGCACACCGCCAAAGAGGTTGGGTGTGTGTGGCCAGAGGAAATAAAAGAAGAACAAGTTCCCATCTGGAAGAGCGGAGCAGCACAACGAGGACCACTGCCACAAGGATATTTTTGAAACTCCTGCCTGTGGGAGAGCGGCAGCACAACGACTACCGCTGCCGCATTCACATATGCGAAACTCCCACATGGAGAAAGAAGCAGCGAGGGGAGGACCGCCGCTGCATTGGCATATATCAAACTCCCGCCTGGGGAGCAGAGCGGCGGCACAGCATGGACTGCCGCTGCAAGAGATGAATGTCTTCCCTCTTGAGAGAGAAATGCAGCGCGGCCCCACCGCTGGCACACTGAATGAAGTGGCATGCTGCTGCTCTGTAGGATGCAACAATCCCATCTCGGGGGAGGAAGGAGCAGCACGGCTTGTGCCGCCATGGATCTGAGGAAGCAGCGGACTGCAGCCTTGAAATATGCACATCTCCCGCCCGGAGGAGAGAGAGAGGGTGGCGGATGGTCTTTACCGCTGCATGAAGAAAAGTATCTTCTGCCTGGGGGACTGAGAGCAAAGCATGGCACAGACACCCTGCCACCAGAGTCTTGCCACTGCCTGCCCCACCATAAAGGAACTGCAGCCGATGTGTCCCCCGGTGTCCCAGGGTGTGGCTTTTCCAGTTTGTAAAAGGTGCCCTTTACTCTTCTGGACTAATAAATGTGAGGTGTCCCCTAACCCATGCCTATGCCTATCCTTGTGGCCACGCTAACCTAGAGTGTGGGGCCAGGAGCCAGTCATGCCCCCTGATCCAAAACAGACGATGGTGTGTCAAATCAAGCTGGTTTCCTGATCCCGCACATTGGGTGCCAGCTTCAAATGGAACCAGTAACAGACCGCGGTGTTGTCCGCTGAGGGAAGTTCCCGCCTCCCCTGTTTAATAACGCTTCCCTTATAATGCATTTGCCGGCCTTTGATAAACTACCCAACTGAAATGTGTCTATAATTGAATGTGATTAATGAAACAATTTGTAATGTAGATGTTTCGATCTGTATCTAATGCTGCATCATGTCATTGCTTTAACATTATACCCTTGGCATGGGATCTTGTGACTTAGAGCCCATCACAGGGCTCATGCAATGTCACGTGATTGTGACACTTTGTACACCATGCGATGGTCCTGAAAAAAGGGGCGCACGGCTTCCCGTGCATCAGTTACCAACTGATCTCACGAGCTCCTGTGGTCCGTTCCATGAGCTTATGCAGGAGGGGTCCCGGCATTACTTGACCCCATAAAACAAGGGTTCTTAGCATCATGGCAGGCCTAAAACTGCAATGTTCGCGGAAAAAGTGACTGCCAGGCGTGTGAGCGAAAGCACTGTGCTGCCGTCATGTTCTAGAGAACCCCTGCTTTCTGTCCCAAAGCAGGCCAGCAGCACTGTGCCTTGAAAACACCCGCGGCAACTGCAATCGCTCAACTTCTACTTGGACCTTGATTCTGTTTAAAAGAAGTGGGGGGAGGAGTGTGTTCAGGTTATTTTTGGGGCTGAGCTGGTATAGCCTGTGCTTCCATGGAAACCTGGGCAGCCCAGGGATGAATTGAAATAATGAATAGTTGGTCCCAGGGAGAAGCGCGCAAGGTGGCATCTGAAAAAGAGCCCCAGTCCCCCTGCCTTGTCTCCTCCTTACACATAATCCAAAAAATGATAGGCAGGTGCTCTGGCGCTAGTCACAGGCGTATCGGCCATTATCAAATCTAGTGAAAGTGATTCTATTATGGTTGTACTCATCTCATTAATATTAATAGAATTTTACAGAACTCTGCAATTCATCGTATATAATACTTCTGGCTACATCATGTATGTAGTATATATATATATATATATATACATATATATATATATATATATATATTACATGCCCACGGCAGTGGCCATGTAGTTATGGTTAAGTTGGTGTTTCCATAGGAAGAGCACTTTTTGGGCGGCTTATAACTTCGCTCTCCCTGGACGAATCCTCACGGAACTTTGCAAAAAAAGTGTTTGGGTCACTCTGAATTTTGTTGCAAAGTTTGGTGAGGATTCGTCCATGGGGGACAAAGTTATAGGGGGGGTCCCAAAACTTTTTTTTTTCCCATAGACATAATGGGAAAAATCTTTGCTCACGCCTACAGCCCAAACCGCTCGACAGATTTACACCAAATTTGAGGCAGGAGCGGCGGCTTGGTCCCGAAAGCGTGCTTTGCTTTATTTGGTGTAAATCCGTCCAGTAGTTTTAAAAAAAATGACAAAAATGTAAGTGAAAAAAATGTGTGATATCTGTGTTCGCTTCGCGGACACACTTCCCTGTTCGCTCCGCGGACAGCACGGTGATTGGGCAAGCAGCTTGCGTGATGTCCGCGGACATCTGACGTGCTCTCTCATTGGATGCGGTGAAAGCGTGCAGTGCGTCTGGCTTCAGAGACGCCCGCCATCTTTGTTCCTCGCCGCCTGCACAGTAAGTCTTGTGTCTGTCTCCTGTTCCTCCCACCCCCGCTCACGCCCCGTGTGTCCTTCTTGTCCCCCCCACCTCCACTCATGCTCCGTGTCTCCCCTGTTCCTCCACCCCCCCACTCACGCCATCGGCACACAGTGGCCAGCAGCGGGCCGAGGAGCAGGATCTGCCGCCTGCACACAAACGCTGTGTGTCTCTCTACCTCTCCCCCACCCCCCGCTCGTGCCCGTGTGTCTCTCTCCCTCCCCCCACCCCCCGCTCATGCCCCGTGTGTCTCTCTCCCCTTCCCCCCAACCCCCGCTCATGCCCCGTGTGTCTCTCTCCCTCCCCCCCACCCCCGCTCATGCCCCGTGTGTCTCTCTCCCTCCCCTCCACCCCCGCTCATGCCCCGTGTCTCTCTCCCCTTCCCCCCACCCCCTGCTCATGCCCCGTGTCGCTCTCCACTTCCCCCCACCCCCCTCTCATGCCCCGTGTGTACCTCTCCCTCCCCCCACCTCCGCTCATGCCCCGTGTGTCTCTCTCCCCTTCCCCCCCGCTTATGCCCCGTGTGTCTTTCTCCCTCCCCCCACCCCCGCTCATGCCCCGTGTGTCTCTCCCCCTCCCGCCCACCCCCCGCTCATGCCCCGTGTGCCTCTCTCCCTCTCCTCCAACCCCACTCATGCCCCGTGTCTCTCTCCCCTTCCCCCCATCCTCGCTCATGCCCCGTGTGTCTCTCTCCCTCCCCTCCACCCCCGCTCATGCCCTGTGTCTCTCCCCTTCCCCGCACCCCCGCTCATGCCCCTTGTGTCTCTCTCCCCTTCCCCCCCAGCCCCCACTCATGCCCCGTGTGTCTCTCTCCCTCCCCCCACCCCCGCTCATGCCCCGTGTGTCTCTCCCCCTCCCGCCCACCCCCCGCTCATGCAACGTGTGTCTCTCCCCCCCACCCATGCCCCGTGTGTCTCTCTCCCTCCCCTCCACCCCCGCTCATGCCCCATGTCATTCTCCCCTTCCCCCCACCCCCGCTCATGCCTCGTGTGTCTCTCTCCCTCCCCCCACTCCCGCTCATGCCCCGTGTGTCTCTCGCCCTCCCACCCACCCCCGCTCTTGCCCCATGTGTCTTTCCCCCTCCCGCCCACCCCCGCTCTTGCCCCGTGTGTCTTTCCCCCTCCTGCCCACCCCCGATCATGCCCCGTGTGTCTCTCCCCCTCCCGCTCACCCCCGCTCATGCCCTGTGTGTCTCTCCCCTTCCCCCACCCTCGATCATGCCCCGTGTGTCTCTCTCCCTCCCCCGACCCCCGTTCATGCCCCGTGTCTCTCCCCTTCCTCCCACCCCCCGCTCATGCCTCGTGTGTCTCTCTCGCTCCCTCCCACCCCTGCTCATGCCCCGTGTGTCTCTCTCCCTCCCCCCACCCCCGCTCCTGCCCCGTGTGTCTCTCCCCCTCCCGCCCACCCCCCGCTCATGCCCGTATGTCTCTCCCCCTCCCGCCCACCCCCGCTCATGCCCCGTGTGTCTCTCCACCTCCCGCCCACCCCCCGCTCATGCCCTGTGTGTCTTTCCACCTCCCGCCCACCCCCCGCTCATGCCCCGTGTGTCTCTCCCCCTCCCGCCCACCCCCCGCTCATGCCCCGTGTGTCTCTCTCCCTCCCCCCACCCCACGCTCATGCCCCGTGTGTCTCTCTCCCTCCCCCCACCACCCGCTCATGCCCCATGTGTCTCTCTCCCCTTCCCCCCACCCCCTGCTCATGCCCTGTGTGTCTCTCTCCCTCCCCCCACCCCCGCTCATGCCCCGTGTGTCTCTCCCCCAAAAGCCCCACCCCCAGCTCATGCCCCATGTGTATCTACCCCTCCCGGCCACCCCCCGCTCATGCCCCGTGTGTCTCTCTCCCTCCTGCCCACCCCCCGCTCATGCCCCGTGTGTCTCGCTCCCTCCCCCACCCCCCGCTCATGCCCCGTGTGTCTCTCTCCCACCCCCCACCCACGCTCATGCCCCGTGTGTCTCTCTCCCCTTCCCCCCACCCCCCACTCATGCCCCGTGTCTGTCTTCTGTTCCCCCCGCTCATGCCCCGTGTCTGTCTCCTGTTCTCCCCACCCCCCGCTCATGCCCCGTATCTGTCTCCTGTTCCCCTCATGTGCCGTGTCTGTCTCCTGTTGCCCCCACGCCCCCCGCTCATGCCCCGTGTCTGTCTCCTGTTCTCCCCACCCCCCGCTCATGCCCCGTGTCTGTGTCCTGTTCCCCCCACCCCCCGCTCATGCCCCGTGTCTATCTCCTGTTGCCCCCCACACCCCCACTCATGCCCCGTGTCTGTCTCCTGTTCCCCCCACCTGCTCATGCCCCATGTCTGTCTCCTGTTCCCCCACCCGCTCATGCCCTGTGTCTCTCTCTTGTTGCCCCCCACCCCCCGCTCATGCCCCATGTCTGTCTTCTGTTCTCCCCACCCCCCGCTCATGCCCCGTGTCTGTCTCCTGTTCCTCCCACCCGCCGCTCATGCCCCGTGTCTGTCTCCTGTTGCCCCCCACCCCTCCGCTCATGCCTCGTGTCTGTTCTCCCCACCCCCCGCTCATGCCCCGTGTTTGTTGTTCCCCCCACCCCCCGCTCATGCCCCGTATCTGTCTCCTGTTCCCCCCACCCCCGCTCATGCCCCGTGTCTGTCTCCCGTTGCCCCCAACCCCCCGCTCATGCCCCGTGTCTGTCTCCCGTTGCCCCCCACCCCCGCTCATGCCCCGTGTCTGTCTCTGTTGTTCCTCCCACCCGCCGCTCATGCCCCGTGTCTGTCTCCTGTTGCCCCCACCCCTCCTGCCCAGTGTCTGTTCTCCCCACCCCCCGCTCATGCCCCGTGTTTGTTGTTCCCCCCACCCCCCGCTCATGCCCCGTATCTGTCTCCTGTTCCCCCCATCCTCGCTCATGCCCCGTGTCTGTCTCCCGTTGCCCCCAACCCCCCGCTCATGCCCCGTGTCTGTCTCCTGTTGCCCCCCACCCCCTGCACATGCCCCGTGTCTATCTCCTGTTGCCCCCCGCTCATGCCCCGTGTCTGTCTCCCGTTGCCCCCCACCCCCGCTCATGCCCAGTGTCTGTCTCTGTTGTTCCTCCCACCCCCCGCTCATGCCCCGTGTCTGTCTCCTGTTCCCCCCACCCCCCACTCTTGCCCCGTGTCTCTCTCCTGTTGCCCCCCACCCCCGCTCATGCCCCGTGTCTGTCTCCTGTACCCCCCCACCCCCCGCTCATGCCCCGTGTCTGTCGCCTGTTCCCCCACCCACTCATGCCCCATGTGTCTCTCTCCTGTGCCCCCCCATCCCCCCGCTCATGCCCCTTGTCTTTCTCCTGTTGCCCCCCACCCCCTGCTCATGCACCATGTCTGTCTCCTGTACCCCTCCACCTCCCGCTCATGCCCCGTGTCTGTCTCCTGTTCCCCCCACCCCCCGCTCATGCCCCGTGTCTGTCTCATGTTGCCCCCCACCCCCCCGCTCATGCCCCGTGTCTGTCTCCTGTTCTCCCCACTCCCCCGCTCATGCCCCGTGTCTGTCTCCTGTTCTCCCCACCCCCCGCTTATGCCCCGTGTCTCTCTCCTGTTGGCCCCACCCCCCGCTCATGCCCCGTGTCTGTCTCCTGTTCCCCCCACCCGCTCATGCACCATGTGTCTCTCCTGTTGCCCCCCGCTCATGCCCCGTGTCTGTCGCCTGTTCCCCCACCCGCTCATGCCCCGTGTCTCTCTCCTGTGCCCCCCAAACTCCCCGCTCATGCCCTGTGTCTCTCTCCTGTTGCCCCCCACCCCCTGCTCATGCCCCATGTCTGTCTCCTGTAACCCCCCACCCCCCTCATGCCCCGTGTCTGTCTCCTGTACCCCCCACCCCCCGCTCATGCCCCGTGTCTGTCTCCTGTTGCCCCCACCCCTTCGTTCATGCCCCGTGTCTGTCTCCTGTTCTCCCCACCCCCGTTCATGCCCCGTATCTGTCTCCTGTTCATCAAAGATGACATTTGTGATGTCATCTTTGATGTCCTGGGTGTTAGTCTTAGCAGTGCACGGTGGTGTTGCGAGTTATGGTTGCTTAGCTTACAATAACTGGCGAATTTCAAGGGTTTTTTGGTTTTACTTGGAACCATAACGTCCCTTTGACAAAGTTTTTTCACTGAATTTCATAGGTTTTTAGTAGCGCAACTTAACCATAACGTCCCTTTAACAAAGTTTTTTCACTATATGTTTCAAGATTATTCTGCACGGTGGCCAAGATGTGATAGTCTTCTGGAACGGACACAGGAAGTAAGACAGACTAAAGGTCATGGTTTACATTTTGGCTATTAGGGGGTGCTTTAGTTTCACATATTAGCCCAAACTATTGCTACAGCTAAGAGCGAAGAGTCATGTGAGGAGAAACAGACACCTTGTGGGTGTTTTTTTTTGGTTATTTACTCACCCATTGACTGCCCAACGCCATGCTAATCTGAATGGTCATTCCCACCCACAGCTGCCCATCACAGTCCAAAGCACATCCGCCTGAGCTCTCTTCCAGCACGTTCTATCAAGCAGTAGCATTAAGCGTTGGCCTATCCATTTTATTTCAGAGCACTCTGCTGAGATTGGATAGCTTAAGTGCCATTGTATATGTGCTACTGGTGAGAAAAGAAATATCTTAATCAAGTGTGCCTTCATGCCTGCCCAAAAGCCAAAATTGTTGGCTTTGCCAATACTAGTTAGGAGGGATGTCAAATCATATGATATTATAATGGTCATTTGTATAGTGTCTTTCAACACTGATATGGTCCCAAAGTGCTGTAGGTTGAACACTCTCGAGGGACCGAAGTCCAAGAATGGGAAATTCGCCAGATGAGTTTAGAATGTGTGTGTGCATTTTAGCCAATACAAAGCTAAGTAGGGGTGGCTAAATCCCTGTTAGTCACCCATGTCAAGCTGGCATGTGGATGGGTGCTAAGAGGTGGTCTGGAGGGTATGCGAGGGTAGGAGAACCATTACATGTGCAGCCAGACCACATTTTTATCATGGGGGATAGTTGCATTCGGTTATAGGTCATAGTACCGAATCCCCCTCCCCCCAAGCCCCTGTTTTTGGTGTAAAAACACCCCTTTAAAGCTAAACTAGAGAAGAAAATACATTCTAACTTTTTTTTTTTCAATCCTTTGGTTTTCGGTCGAATGCACTCTCACCTTTTGCATTCGATCCTTTTGTTTTCGAGACTTTAACTGGACACTGTTGCATTCTTATGCAGAGGTGCTGCACAAAGTGTCTTAGAGTAGAGTATAATAGCAGATGCCCGTAGGTTGGTGGTCGTGCCCTGAGCTATTTTCCATAAGCATGGAGTATGATACGTGCCCATATGTTGTGGCTGGTTTCTTAGTTGAAAAGATGCAGTTTTGGGTTTCAGTGCAATAATCAACATATCATTCTTGAAACCCTATGCTACAAAGAATACCAATATGAAGGTGCAGACCCCACTAGTGAGAATAAAGCCAATTATGGGAGATTCACTTTGCACAGAACTCCTGTGGTGCCACTGAGCACTGCTCACTGCACCTGGCAAACTTCCCAGGTTCCATATGTTTGGCCTGTAGGAAGAATTGTTAATTAAAAAAAGCTCCACTCAAACTCAATGTTTATGTGATGTTCACAAGGGAGCGGCCATTTTGACGAGAATGGGATTAGTCCTATTCATTGAAATAAGAGGTTGTCAATCAAGAGAGAGGCGCTAAAATTAATCAATATAATGTTTCCCGATAAGAAAGCCAGCCCGCTACAAAGAGAGCAATGATTCAGGCTTGTGAGTGGGAAATGGAATTTAATTTGCAGGCTGTTCTTCGGTAATAGTGGTATCGGTAGAGCATAACATTTGATAACTTTGCCTGAAAACAGCCTCTGTCCATTGATTGCAAGTATTTTTGCACTTGTATTCATGCTGCGTAAATATCTCATGTGAAGTGCAAAGCAAACAACCTTATCTGGCAAAGGCAGCCTCAAAATCAGACTCATCATTAAGAGACAGCGCCATGAGGCAGCCCCATCTCAAACGAATTGCACCAGAAATCTGAGCTTTGAAAAGAAACTGTGATCTAGAAATCAGGGCCAGCTTGCAGAGACTCACACAAAATTGGTAGTTTCACTTGGCTAGTTCTGCCACAATCAAGCCACTGGCACAGAGGATGTCCCAGAAATCATTCCAGCCAAGCAAGAGATATGCCAGCATTTAGAGTCGTTAAATAAGCTCTGCCTATGGACTCAGCCCAGTCACACCTTGAAAGAGCCATGATGACCAGTTCCCTCTCACCAGTTCCCTCTGCCAGATACTTCCCCAGGCCCATAGTCACCAGACCACACAGAATCTGCATTGGAAATGACACTGCCTTCTTTTCTTTCCATCAACAAAAGATTACCGCAGAAAGGAGCCCAATCACACACTCTGTGCCATAAATGAACTCCCCCATGTGAAGACTGCGTCAGAAACCAACCTTACTCTCCAACAGACTGTGACAGCCAACAGAACATCAGGCTGATTATTTTTAGATATAGCCTGCAATCCTAAAAGGCTGATCCACGCCGTCATATAGAGGCAACCACATAATTAAGTACACAAGCACTAACATGTTGTCCTCAGAAATAATCACTTGGAATCAGCCATGGCAATCTGACCTTCATCACCCAGAAACTGCTCCAAGGTGAATAAGCATTATCAGCTTCTTAAGTGTCCTGGAAAGCATTCCTGAATAGCTTACGCATACTGTCAGAAATGTTTATTATTTAATGTCAATCATATCTTAAAGGAGCTCAGCATTATTTCAGAGTCTGGGTGCAGTTGAATGGATGGAGGTTCTGGGTATCCTAGGTGTCTGGGTGCCAGTGGGTGATTGTATTCACAATATTACCAAAGGGGTACTCCTTGCCATGATGTTTTAGTGCATCATTACATCACTTTGAACATAATTTCTAGAGGCAATCAGGTCTTATTTAGAGGTTGGTTGTGCTCAAAACTATTAAATATGTGTTACAAAACTTGGAATGTTAGCATAGCTGCATGGAAATCTGTGTAAAACCCTTGACCTGTTTATGTTTAAAATCTAAATTAAAAAAGTCTAACACCCAATATTGTGTTGGCATAAACAATCATACTATATAATAAAAGGCCAGATGTATGTGTGTCCAAAGCCATCCTGCCCACTTCACCTGTTATTACCACCAGAGGGAGATGTTGCCTAACGCATACAACAATAAGACTTCAAGTTCATCTTCCATGCAAACAAAATGTGTATTTCAACAATGATAACATACAGTTAGCTGCAGAAAAGGCCCACGTCAGGGCTACCACTTAAACAGTATACTTCAAGTTGCATACACTAAGAGAATGTGTACTGTTTAAAAAAAACATATACACAGAAATTAATCTGATTAAGCAATATTTCTCTAAAAAAAATCAATTACTTTTTTATTTTCATTGTACTTATGTATTATGTAATTATTAATTGTGATAATTCTTGGTATGTATTATTATATCAATAATGGTCTCCATTTCCGTTTTAAATTTCATTTGACTCCACTTTACTTTTTTTTATGATCTCATGTCTACTTCGAATCATGCTGCATGTGATTTGTATTACTCCGACACCACTCAACATTATATATTTGAGTCCAAAACCTGTAAGTGGAATCCAAGACAATGATGAACAGATACAACAATTGACCGTATGTACTATGTTGAACTTTCAACAGATTCTGCAAGATTTAGTTTGAGGTTACTGCTCCTCCAATTAAAAGGAGCAAAATCCTTACATGTATTTTTCTAGAAAATACACCACATAATATATTTACTCTCTGCCAACATTTGTTTCATTACAATCCACTGTTATGAGCTTATTCAGGGCCTTATACTTAATCTCCCAATAGTGGTGCACTGTTTCAAGTCTAATTCAGTTGCTGTGTTGTTATAAAGTCAATTTCTTTTTAAAGTTGCCTATTGAATTTATCTTTGAATTCCTTTTGGCTTAGTATGTTTCCATAATGTTAGTTTGTTGTTCCACCTCTGTACGGTGAAAGAGAGTCCAGTGGTCCGATAACCACTGCCTCGTCCAGCTAGTGCTTGCCCTGAAACTGTGGAAAACAAGTGCTGTGCCTCATAGTTAGGGATGCCGTAGAGTAGTGCAGTGACAGGATTAGGTGTAGCGTAGTGCAGGGGTTGTGGCATTGAACACCTGTAGGTAGGAGCTCCGGGAGCATAATTACTCCACAACTGCTGCTGTACTCATATTCTCCAATCCAATCTCCTTTTACTGAGGAAGCATTTGGATTTCCCCTGCCCTCTGCGACTAGATTACAATGAACAGTGGGTTTGGATTATGCCACATTCCAATGGCCATTATTTCCACAAGCAACACTGGTGAATAAACAGCCATTCAAGTTTCCCACATCACTAAGATTATTTCACAATGGAAAAGGGTACAGTACAGAGTAGAGCCTTTAACTAATTTGTATTGTGGGTAGGAGCACAATCCAGGGCCTGCCCATTATGCCAGCAAAGTAAAGTAGTAGCGTTGAAGCACAGAGCTAAGCCGTGAACTACAACCCCCCACAATGCATTGATGGCTGAGATAAGGTTAGATCTCCAAAGCCATCTATCACTCTAAAACAGTGGTCTTCAAAGTTTTTTGGCTTTTGGCCTGGGCCCCCCCTGAGCAAAGTTTGGGCAGGTCGGGCCCCACAAAAGTGCCAGATGGCCATTATGTGGAAATCACTATGAACTTTTGCGTGCCATCACCGAACCCTACTCCCAGTACAGACCCTGGGCTCTCCCCACCCTACCCTCACCACTATCCCAGTGCTGCCGCCCATCCTGCTCCCACCACAGTTCCATAACACACGCATACACACGTCCATACACATTTAAATAAAAAATAAATCACCATAAACGTACCTTCTGCAGGGGCCTTCACGTGGTTGCTAAAATGCCCCTCTCCAGGTTGCTCTGTCCGTATGTGCGAGGAGGTGCAGGAGCACCCCCTCGCACACACATACATGCAGTGCCCCAGCCAGCATTTCCAATGAGCTATGCAAGGCTGGCTAAGCAAAACACCCCCAGTGTTGCATGGCTCAGTGATCATGTGTGGATGGGGAAATGAACTGTCAAAGGCAAACAGTGTTTCCCTTTGACAGTTCAGCCAGCCCAGGAGCATGTCCTCAGCTGTAAAAAACAGCTGAGGGAGTGCTCAGTGTTTCACTGGGCTGGCTCCTCAGCTCCTCCATAATGGGTGACGTGGCCAGTGGGTGGACGCCCCCTCACCCATTATGGATGAGCCGGCAGGCTTGGACTGGCCTGTAGGGCAATAGGACGATGACCATGCCTTAGGGTGACCAGACATCCCTGTTTTCCCGTGACAGTCCAGGGAAATCACCCTCCGTCCCGGGGTCCCGGGAGATTTTTCATTTTAGAAACCCAACCGGGGTTTGCAGGGTTGGGTGGCTACATCAAATAAAATTGTTATTTTATTTCACAACACTTTCAGAATTTTGAAGTTGGAGGATTGGCTCGAACCCCCAAACTAACAAGTACAAATCACAACACTTACTGACTGTGCCATAGAAACTGGCTTTGAAATGAGCTTACAGCAAGTCATGTTATATCAATCAGAGCAAACGTCTGTTTTGAATTAACATTGCTAGATTCACAGACAAAATTGCACAAATGAGATCATATACAGTTTATTGAAAGAAGAAGTGCTGGAAATATGATTGGGTGGTGGTTGTGGGGGCGTGTTGGGGATGGGCGGTAATTGGTGGGCTATGATGGGGTAGTCCCTCTTTTATGTTGTTGGTCGTCCCGGTTTTTCGTTTTGGAAATCTGGTCACCCTACCGTACCAAAAATGCAAAATGCTAGTGTAGGCCAGTCAAAATGGGCCACTTTTTTGGCCAATGTGGGCCAGTTTGAGGAGTTACTTCACTATGCAGCTAGTAGTTTTGACTATTGTTGCTGAATAAAAATTCTTTAAATATCACAATTTGTTTACATTTGAACAAAAAACAACCCCTTGGGTACTATTCAGTCTGTGGCTAAAGGACTAAATATCCATTTGCAACTGCTGGCCATTTTTTCATTGGTACCTAAGACCGTTTTATGGTCCAGTCTGACCATGTGAGCTGGCCCTTCCCATTTTCTCCAATCTAAAAAACAAAACAAAAAAAAAAACATGTTTTTTTTTTACATTTCATGCTGGGCTCTGGCGCCCCCCCTGGGATGCGGCGCCCCACAGTTTGAAGACCTCTGCTCTAACATGACACAAGGACGTACCATACTGTGGTGCCAAGGCACAAGTAGGGCACCCATTGTATAGGGTGGCAGCATAACTAATTTCAAACCAAAGAGGAAGAGATAGAATCCACCAGGCCCGTCTCACTCCCCTGCTACAAGCAACACTAACAGGCCACGTTATCACTCATCAATACTGCGCTGATCAACGGAATCACTCTCTCTTACCAACCTCCTGGCACAAGACCTACTTCCAAAGTGATGGAGGAGGGCTGTCGGTTATTCCTGGCCTGGACACGTTGGAAGGGTGGCTTTGGTCCATGAGCACTATTCATATCCCTGCTGTGAAGCTATTCGTGCCAGACCTAATGCCATGGAAAGTTTCATGATGTAACTACCGCCTGTTGCCGCACTGACCTCCGACGGAAAGTCGTCCATTCACTCTCCTGCTCTGCTCCCTTGACCGAAAAGCACTTCCAGCTAAAACCATTTGAGAGAAATTACCTGAGTGTAATACACCCAGAGCCGTGAAAAATGGGACCTGCCGACCTCTCGAGCCCCAAAGCAAAACCATTCTGCTGGAGCCAGGCCTGCAATAACTCAACAAGAAGTCCCCATGACAACCGGAGCGAGGGGAGGAAACACGTCATGTCCCAAAGGGCCTGAATTACCCTTCACCTCACTGAGCAGAAGGGGTACTCGGGGAGAGAGTGCGCGCTCTTCGCGCTTCGTTCTGCACTGAAAAAATGGAACTGAGATGCGGCCTACACTGGTAGCCACACTGTTGCGCACAAGCGACTGAACTCCCCTGCGGTTGAGGACAAAAGAACCCCGCAATGTGGAATAACTCGATCGTGAAGTGAGCTGAGAAGTCACCGGTTCAAAATGACCTGCAGTGGCTCTCACATCCTAACATGCAGTGGCTATTGTGTGGGGGTGTTTGCTGGGGCTCAGCCCTGGCATTACTTCTGAGCCTTGTCACTCGTCTAACACCCAAATTGATTCTGAAGTAATGATAGCCAGAGCATCCAACAACCGCAGGTGCGAGCTGTAGTTTCACCCCAAATTTGTCGACAGTGCGGGGAGCAGCTATGGGTGTTGGCAGCAATGGGGAGCTGGGAGACAATTGCTCGCCTGCATTGTCACAAGTGTGCTAGAAATTGTTGGGTCCTGGCATTTATTTTTTTACAAATTAAGCACTGCTAACATGTACATTCCTTTTAGAGGTGTTTGGCCTTGGCCAGCCCTGTTTTCTTCTTTGCAGTCTGAGACGTGTAGTCCTGGATTACCCATTATAAATCCAGGATTACAAGTGACACATTATAAAGAAAAAATAAGGCTAGGCAAGGACTTCTTTAATGGAATGGGGGAGGTTGTCCATTTTTACATCTTCCACGCCCTCCTCACCTAGCTATTCTGTCCATGCACTCCTACAGTCGTCAAATCCTTAAAAAAAGTGGGGGGACTCATTAATAAAATACTGAGTGAATGCGGTGTCACCAGGAATTAGCATATGAAGGTGTCCTCTGAAAAAAGTAGAGGTACTCCTGAAAAAAGTGGGGTTGCCCTGCTTCTTACCAAGTGTTCACTTCCCATTCTGTTTTCCTCATCACCATCTTAACAGAATTCACCTCTCTGCGCACTGCCCACATGAAATTCCCGAATGTAATTGTAAAGTCAACGTTCAAATTAAATTAACAGAAACATAAATGGGGAGAGTAAAAAATGGGTGTGCGTAGAGGTTAACGCTCTCGAGCTTAGCTCCTATACACTGGCGTAACAAGGTCCTCGCAGCCCCCATGGTGCAGGGGGCCTAGCAGGGGGGGCCCAGTGGCAGTGGAGGGGGGGCACAGTAGGGCTTGCAGTGGGGCATGTATTTTGTGTTACGCCACTGTTCCTATTGCACCCTAAGAAGCTGCTTGCAAACAGGGGCAGGCCACAAGCCTCCTGGGAGAAGCTTTGCTCATCTATAGGCAGCATGGATGTCCACTGCACCCAGTTCCGATTGGTGCATTCTTCCGCTTCTCTATGCAAATCAGAAGCCAGGTACAAGTACACAGAAGGTGGAGACCCAGTCAAGAGCCCCGAGAATGCACTCGCGTGACTGAGTAAGAACCTCAAGAAATCTAATACATCTTAATGCATGTTCAAAACAGCGACAACGACCCATACATATCCTAATTTCAAATGAACTTCATAGATTGCTGTGAGTCCCTGCGGCTGGATTGAATGATTATATGTTCTTTATTCCGTATCATTAACAGTAGGTTTCTCAATATAGGTCCATGTGACCATTGATCGACAATATTTTGGAAGAATCTTTCCTGTTCATAAGGTACTTGACAATAACAACAAAAAACAAAACAAATACAGAACACAACTAAATACTTGTTTTACAATAACAAACGCATAACTCCAATAAAAGAATAGTAATGCCACGTTACCTCCAAAAATTGGCATATGTACTATGTGGCAAATCTGCCAGCGGTGAATCTGCCAAAAATCCCCTTGGATGTTTATGGACTTCAAAAGTTGGGACTCACCACCACTTACAATCCTGTGGTATACTCACGTGATCAAGTGGTGTCAACGGTAATCGAGTTTGGTGATAATTCATCACGATTTGTTTGTGATAGAATTATGTAATTTTGGGAAAACCATAAATTGTGGGCAGAAAGTAGGATCGGCTTAGTTTTACAGTTGGTCTGTCGGGCGACTTTAATCTCCCTCTGATTCCAGCTTCAATATTTGTAACCAAATTTATAGTTCCCATGACAACCAAATACCAAATATTCTTAGCAATTAACTTAACTTACTTACGGTATACTTCTGAGTTGATGCTAAACCAACAATGTGGACAACATTGCAACAATATATATTTATATATAGTTTTATGTGTACCACGGCGAAAGCTGGGAACACTTAATACAAGCAGGTTTTTCAGGTTAAAACTTATGCGCGAGTCGCTGGGCTACCGGGCCATGCGACACCTAGCATTGCGTCACCATGGGAACCATTTATATGGTCCCAAGATGGCGCCCGCTTCCTCTGTTCGAAGCAAATGTGAATGACTACGGGTGTTTTTTTCCAAAGTAAGTGCTGACTAATGTACTTGCGCACTGGCGCTTTACGTTTCCCTCTAATTGGGATCTCCATGCTAGATGGTGATATATCCTGTAGGTTTGACGGACTTATACGGATACGATTACAATGCGATCCTAAACTGTTTACTATTTAAGTAAGGACGCGATCTTAAGTCTGCACCGTAGCACTGTTCTTATCCGAATGGTCAGATGGATATATACGGGCATGTTAACAATATGATTTCAAACTTTTTGCTACTAAGTAAGGATGGAATTCTAAGGTGGCGGATTAGCATTGCTTTTTAACAACATGGCGCTTTCTATTTTTGGCATAACCTAGCAGCACGTGACTTTAAATAAGTGGGATATGTGCACCACAATGAGATCTAAACCATAACACTAGATCTAAATAATATTTTCTCTCTGCATCTATTTTTGGATATCAGAACACTCTTAACTGGGATTTGTCCCATCAAACTACTACCACATACAAGGAATTAATGACCCCTGGTATGGGTAAGTCGTGATAATTATTACTGACACCCATTTGCATACATGTTAAAGTCTGAGACATATCGAGACTAATTCCTTATTTGTTTTCTTGTCTCTGTATGTTTGTTTGTCTCCCTTTTTTCCCACCCCCCATTTTACTTTTCAACTGTATGAATTATTGGTTATTCTATTTCATGTATATTGATGCACCTTGGGATAATTTTTCGTTTTTCTTCTTTTTTTTTTGTGGGACTATGATGTGCCTTGATTTCTCATGGGGTTTCTCCATGGAATCTCTATGTTGTAATACATGATTTTCTTGTAATTACTCTGATGAATTGGCATCTATATAACGGGTCACTGAACTTGCTTTATACCCATGTATATATATATATAATGTGTATTTTTTTGTAATTTTATGTATTTGCCTTGACTTTTTATTATTTTCAGCATGACCATACTATCCCTGATTTGATAAAGGCCAGGAAAGGCCGAAACACGTGTGATCATAATAAGGGCAATAATCTAAGATTGGATGCTTAATATTAGATGAAATTAAAACAAACCTTTCTTGAACCAAAGAGTGCGCAAAGTCCTGCGTCTTTTGTATGCTTCGGCATTTCTGTTACTACATAAATTGTGGGCACATTTGTTCAGTGAAGAGGAAAACACTCTTCACTGCTCAGTGAAAGGACATACCACAGTTTCCATTATTGGCAAATTAGTTTATTCAGGCATCTTGCATTTAATTCGTAGGAAAGGGAAGCAATCATCACCCAGAAATTGAGGGATCTATCGGATGCCTCCTTATGATTGTGGCCAAAATTGTACACTCTGATCTCTTGTGTTCAATGTAAAGAAACACGATCAGAACTGGAAAGTGTAGGGATTCATTTCAGTTTCGCTATGTGATCGTGGGCAGACATTATAGATTCGGACCTCTTTCATGAAAATACATCAGTTGACATATTGCTCTACTCACAGCAGGTCCCTATTTTAAAGGTTAATGTTATACGTTATATCGGTGTATGACAGGTGCCCGATTATTTTGTTGACAGTGATGATGATGATGAGGTATCGGAGCGCATGGTGTCTGTGTAAAAACTAGCCGCATACACAGAGTGAGCATCTTTACATGCTTGACAGTGTGGTAAAAACCTGGTAGTAATTTCTTAACCACCACTTTTTCGGCAGTATTTAAATTAGCGCTGGTTTTACTGTACTTGTAAACTACGAGATTGGCCTTGAAGTGAAGGATTTACCTCAGGCATGTCGCTGGAGGTAAATCCTCCACGTTAAAGCCAAAAATCAGCAGATTTACTGTAGACGAATTATCGCTCACAGTAAATCTGACAAAATCTCATTTAATCCACAAAATGGGGACTAACACTTCCATACCACCATTCAGAATCACATGTTAAATCCACAGGACCTAGTGGCGGTAACCTTAACCAATTTGGTGATAATTCTGCAGATTTACCGCCGTATTACAACCAATCTTGGAATGTGCAGTTTTCTGCATTTTTCAGATTTGGCACTCTTGGTGTTTTTTTTTCCTTGAAGCTTGGAAGTTTTGTTTCAAAAAGACAGAAATTGAAAAAATATATATATATTTAAAAGGTTTTCAAAGGAATACCTATTCCCCACAAAGTTGATAAAGCTATAGAGAGAAGTCCACATTACGGGTCTGGCAGTAGCCATGCCTGTAACAAAGGCACCGCTGCCGCCGGACACGTGATTTTACCGGCATGCGCGAATCGGTGGACCCAGTAATTGCCCATTCGCGGGTGCCGGAAATAAGGGACTCCCTATCCCCATTCGGCCCCATAGGTCTGAATGGGAATGGGGAGCTTGGATGCACCAGCACCGTTCATAAAAGAGTTGTGCATCCAAGAGTCGTGCTCACGGGTGTCTCACTGCCTGCCAGGTCTGACCTGGTGGGCAGAGCGAGACCCACGAGCACAACTTGTAGTATGGCAGTACGGTAGCAACGATGACGGTAGCGATACCGGCGCCGTTGTTACTGTACCGCCATACTTATAATGAGGCCCAATGTCTTTGCACTACTGGCTAAAGCAGATGGTCGGCTACTGCCTGGTGCCAAACAGTTGCCCAGACCTAACTGCAGGATCTAAGGCCCATGCCACAGACATATATAACCCTGTGTTCCGTTGATGTGGCCACTACTGATGTGCCACCATTATTTGCAGTAAAACGCCCCCTCCTGTCTGTGTAGGAGTTACCGCCACCCTTCTCTGCATGCCTCGGGAGGATAGCTCAGGGGCAATGCGCTCACCTTGGTAGTAAAACAACGCGGAGCAACACAGGTTCGATCGCTGGGTCCCTGCTTAGAAACCATTGGGTACTAAGCACGTTATAAGTAAACAATTACAATGACCAAAGGGAAAGAAGGGTTCTGAAGTTGGACCCCCTCTCCCGCCGCAATCCCTCTACACCCTCCTCACCTGGCAGCGTTTTCCAGACAGCACAAATATAATTATGAAGTTTGGCTGGAAAAAGGCACAGCACTATACTTGGCTCAGAAGATATTTTTGTTGTTGTATTCACAGCTGCATCTTGGTTCACATCACTCTAACCGATGCTTCTGCTGCCCTTATGCAGCTTGTTTGATGATCGGGTAGTGGTAGGGCAGCCCGCAGGCACACCCATCGGTCTGCATACTCTAGGCACACAGCATCAGACATGCTTTCAGGAGTTGCTAGGGTTGCAGTGGTTGTGCTTTGTGTGGTTGCAACGTGGCAGAGCAGCACAGGTTAGATTCTGTGGGCTTGATTTGTGGAATTTTGTGCACGGTTCAAAGTGACTTTGCACTGCCGACACATCCCTGATTCAACTGCTGTAAAAAATTATATAGTCTAGCACAAGAATCAGTGATGAGCAGAATGCAGGTGAACTCCTTACAATGTTCGGTATCACACACAATGGCAACTGCTTCGGAGCAGCTCAGATGCTCACAGTCTCGTCCGCAAGAACACATTCACACGGAAGCACACACAGAAGCAAAGGCAATACAGACCCACATCACCACACATGCTGTGACGGCCTTCCTACGGGAACCACATTACTCAGAAAAGCACAGAAACACCATACAAGGGATGCATACAAGGTTGAGCAAATGCCATGTTTCCACAGGAAGAGACATATAAGATGTAATGTATGTGCCCTATACCTACAGAAACACATAGGTTGAGACCTTTTATTATATAGTTGAAATGCATACATTGTTTTGCTAGAGCAGAAGCACACGAATGGGTAGACATCTATTCTGAAATTGAAAAACAAAAACATGAACTTCCGTTGTTCTACAGTCTAGAGGATGAGCAGAAGAGTCGCTTTGAGGTTGACATGAACACACTAGAAGAGGAATGTAGACATCTATAATAATATAGTGGGAATACTCTCGAACTCACAGACATGACCCCCCCCCACATACTATAAGAGTCGATGAGCCCTAAACCATACAGAACATACAGCACAGGAGCCAGAATCATCCGTAAACCCACAACTTGTAGCAAAGAACCTGTATCCCGTAAAATGCACACCAGAATATCCTTCGTTCACACCATAGAAGAGTGCTAGCCTTTCTGTGGGTGTAGACTGAGATCGCCTCCCCACAATGCTACCACAAGTCACATTCTACGCGGGCTTCACCCAGGTCTAGTGGCGTAGACATACGATTAGGAGAACGAGGTTCTTGAATCTGAATCCTAACTCCGCACTGACCCTTTGCGTGATCTTCAGGGAGTCAACTCTGACTGTGCCTGAATGCATGAATTGCTTCACACTAGCACTTCTCTAGCTTATACTAAATTTCCTTGCGAGCATCCGTGCAATACGATTGTCCCACTGATTACATTTAAGACATGTAATGACTTTTAGGGACGAGGAGAGGACAGTAACCCATTGTGGAAAGTAAGCAGACTTGCCTCCATTAAGGCTTATTTTGTGGGTAAGAAATTTAAATTGAATTTGCACCAATAGTTTAGTTTAGTTTATTTATTTGTAGGGCGCACCAAGCCCTGGGGCATCTGGGCGCTTATCTAATATAGTTACATAATTACATACAGTTTAGTTACATACAGAGACGTGGAATACAATAGGTACAGTGGCAGTGCAAAAAGAGGGGCAACTGGGGGCTTATCTTACATAGTTACATAGTTACATACAGCTTAGTTACATACAGAGACGTGGAATACCATAGGTACAGTGGCAGTGGAACAAAAAGAGGGGCAACTGGGGGATTATCTTACATAGTTACATAGTTACATACAACTTAGTTACATACAAAGACGTGGAATACCATAGGTGCAGTGGCAGTGGAACAAAAAGAGGGGCAACTGGGGGCTTATCTTACATAGTTACATAGTTACATACAGCTTAGTTACATACAGAGACGTGGAATACCATAGGTACAGTGGCAGTGGAACAAAAAGAGGGGCAACTGGGGGCTTATCTTACATAGTTACATAGTTACATACAACTTAGTTACATACAGAGACGTGGAATACCATAGGTACAGTGGCAGTGGAACAAAAAGAGGGGCAACTGGGGGCTTATCTTACATAGTTACATAGTTACATACAGCTTAGTTACATACAGAGACGTGGAATACCATAGGTACAGTGGCAGTGGAACAAAAAGAGGGGCAACTGGGGGCTTATCTTACATAGTTACATAGTTACATATAACTTAGTTACATACAGAGACGTGGAATACCATAGGTACAGTGGCAGTGGAACAAAAAGAGGGGCAACTGGGGGCTTATCTTACATAGTTACATAGTTACATACAGCTTAGTTACATACAGAGACGTGGAATACCATAGGTACAGTGGCAGTGGAACAAAAAGAGGGGCAACTGGGGGCTTATCTTACATAGTTACATAGTTACATACAGCTTAGTTACATACAGAGACGTGGAATACCATAGGTACAGTGGCAGTGGAACAAAAAGAGGGGAAACTGGTGGCTTATCTTACGTAGTTTTATATTTACATACAGATTAGTTACATACAGATCCATAGAGAACAGTAGTTACAGCGACAGTGCAAAAAGAGGTGCAATCAAGGAATGGGCAGTGTCATGAGGAGCAACTTTACATTTTTCCTTAACAAATGATAAGAGGGTTCAGATCTTAGCGTTATAGGAAGAGATTTACAACTTTTAGCTTCTAATACAGGGATGCTAAAACCTGCTGCCTTTTGTAGATTGAACCTGGGCATCTTGAGGCAATGAGTCTGTGCAGTTCTAGTAGGTCGATCTGGTATGTTATGTGAGAGACTGTTGCTCAGGTACCTAGGTGCCAGATTAGCGAGGCACTTATGTGTGAGTGACAGGGTTTTGAATGCAATTCTTTGATTGACGGATAGCCAGTTCAGATTGTGTCTGGTTTCGTAGATGTGCTGTGATCTCGGGATGTCCATTACTGATCTAATGGCATTGTTTTGTATGACTTGCATCTTAGTTAGGTTCCGTTGGTTGGTTTCCGAGATACAGCACATTGCAATAGTTGAGTTTTCAAAGAACTAGAGCTCTGGCTATGGTGATGCAGTTTCCAGTGGTGATGAATGGTCTGGAGGCGGTATTTAATTTACAAGTGAGGGCTGTGGAGGAGGCAATTGCATTGGTTTGTCTTGTTAGTGTAAGAGCAGAGTCCATATAAATACCTTTTATATCCTTGGAGATTTTAATTACATTCCTGTCTATGTTAAAATGTCAATCGAGTTTGTAAAGATTTGCTGGGGATCCTAGGAGGAGGAACACTGTCTTATCATCATTAAGACAGAGTCCATGCTTCGCCATCCAGGCTTGCATGATGAGATAGATGTCATTAAGTGTTTTGCAGAGGAAGCTCTGGCACAGCTGTCTTGAGAACTTGTGGATGACTACAGCCTACAACGTGAAAACCCTCCAATAAAAATAGACAATAATGCTGATCATGACAGGCTGCACATCTTCGAAAGGCCCAATGTCCTGAGATAAGAGCCCGAGCAAAGCGATGACATTACTGATGGGCAGCAGTCCATTAACAGGCCGCTACAGAATACCATGAAGGGCATTAATAGCAATAAGCATCCATATTGTGTGCCAAATAGCAAGGCAAAACAAAAGGGGGAGGGGGAGTTGATGGCTTTCACAAGATGAGCAGTCAGCGTGGCGTCAAAAGGGCACCAATGAGGAATTGTGGCGTTGATCTTCATGAAGTGCAGCAGAGGAGAGGCAGGATCATCTAGTGGAGAGGGGAAGTGCAGGGCCATTCCTCGCAGGGGACTCAGTGAGGAAGGACTGAGGACCAGAGGTGATCAGCAGCAGAGCGATCCTTGAGTGTAGCGGGCAGGCAAGGCATGGCCTGGTTCTGGTATGTGTGTTATGCCAACAAGATGACTCGGAATGCAGGTGACACACCCGCAGATAATGCCGGCATGCAAAGCACTGTATGTATAGAGGCGCGACTCCAGGGTGATAATGTGTAATATATCCATAAGCTCGTTCTCAAAGCTGTAACCATGCACATTTAGTAAGAACGTCTTCATCTCGGTCAGAATCAAACACATTCCAGGTATGGGTAATATAATGTTATTCAATTATCTAAGACGCCGCCTTTCACATATAAGGTCTGATATTTATTCAGTTAGTAAGTATTATTTGGAAATAACTCATATTTGAGGGATTACACACATATGTTTTCCCAGCACTGTGAAGCCTGGCGCTGCAGGCAGCAGCAGGGATGGTGAGAGCTAGCAGTACCTCCTCTACTGGGAAGGGATGTTGGCCCGAACTGAAAAAGACCAAGATGCACTGACAGATCCATACCTAAAGCTCACGGATGGTTCTAAATACCCAAACACACTCCAGAGTATTAATGTCCTGTCTGGCTCCAGGTTCCATAACAGGCTCCTCCTGAGAAGCAAGCGTGGTGTCCTCCAGCTGAAAGTGAGCTTTAGGCCATATCATACCTACAATCCCCAGCATGCGCACTGCTGTTAGTTGAAAGCACAGCACTAGTTGATGCCCCATCACCCCCTCACCCCACCACGGCGGGCATGGGGCTGCTCGGTGGCTATGCATAATCTGGTCAGTCGATTAGCCGGAGCTGTAAGTAAATGTTCACAATGCTGCATCCGCATCGATATTTGACAGGCTTGAATTTTCACAATCTACTTGTCTGCCCCCTAAATGTTCGATCACTTGCAGAGATAAGCACCTCTGTTTTTAACTGGATACCGATGGTTACAAAACGCGACGCCACGTTAAACAAATGCAAACACAGGAGAGTGAAACCCAATTACAAAATGAGCTAATTTAATACTCTGCCCCCTCCGGGCCCCAGCACACGAAACGGAAACCATAAAGTCCACTTAAGTGACGTTGATACATTTAATTTAGTATGTAGACAATGCTGCTTTCACTGATCTGAAATGGAAAGCTGCCCTTATGGCATAAATATTTTCCTTTCCTCTGTACATGATGAAACTTCAGAGCACAACATCTGGCTCTTAACTGGTTTGTGCATTTGAAAGTTAGAAATACCACTGTATGAAACACAGCTGTTGAAGGGTTCAACATTTGCATATGGGCATGATACAAAAAACACAGACATTCGGAACACCTGAGCTGACAAGTTTAAAGCTACAAGCGAAACCATCAATATCCAGTTAATAAAACTATGGCAGTGCCTGACAAGGGCCTTTCATATGCCTACACAAGAGCCCAAAACCTTTGGCATTGCCAATGCTTCATTGTTGTTGCTTCTAGTGGAAGAGTGCTTCTTCCTACACACTTCTGTAATGCTGTTTATATCTGTTCAAAATGACTGATGCATGGCTCATTGATGGGTGGCACTCTGGATGAATGTATTTGAATATATAATACAGGTATATTGAGTTCCTTCTATCTGTTTTATTATATAGGACCAATTAATGCAATGTTCTTATGTATACATTTCAAAAGGAACATTCCTATACCTATATTGTTGACACATTTCTAGATATAAACTACTATTCGGCTCACTATTTGGCCCCGGCTGAATACTTAGGCCAGCTATTTGGTATTTGGCTGAATAGTAAATTTACTATGCAGCACACCCCTACCAGCAACAAGCCCCTTCATCTGCCTGCTACCCCTGTTGTAGTATTTTTTTAAACAAAAACACACTCCTGAAGTGCTGACCGCGCAACAGGAACATGCTCGTCTGACTTCTTGTCCATCCCGACCCCCTGATTTCCTGTCCTGCCCTAGCCACTCATTGATTGGTTGGGACGGCACAACAGGAAGTCAGGCGGCCAGAACCCCAGCCCTCTCACATCCCTTTTCTCAGCTCCCAGACCTCTCACACACAATGTCTCAGCTGCAGCCTCTTTGTACCACTTTTCTCAGCCCCAGGCGCCTTTGCATTTTCTTGGCTCTCAGCCCCCTTGCACCTCTTTTCTCAGGCCCAGCCCCCTGCAACCTCTTATTGAAGCACCCATGCCCCTTGCACCCCTTTTCTTGACCCCAGCCCCCTTGCACCCCTTTTCTAATACCCCAATCCCCACTCACTCCTTTTTGCAGCCCCTCACAGCCCTTTTCTCGGCCCCAGCACCCTTGCACCTTATTTCTCAGCCCTGTTGCACCTCTTTTCTCAGGCCTCATCCCCCTCAAAGCTCTTTTTTAAAGGCCCCATCCCCTTGCACCTCTCTTCTCATCCCCCACCCCCCTCACTTCTCTCTTTTTGGCCCCCAGTGCCCGGCACTCCTTTTTTCAGCCTCCAATCCCCTTATACCACTATTCTTAGCCCCCAGTCCCTTCACACTTCTTTTTTCCAGCCCCAACCCCCTTGCATCCCTCTTCTGAGCCCCATTCCCCTCACACCCCATTTCTTGTCCACAGCCCCCAGATCCCATGCACCTTTTTTCTTAGACCCCAGCCCCCTTGCACCTCTTTTCTCAGGCCCAAGCACCCTCTCAACTCTTTTCTCAGGCCCAGACCCCTTGCACTTACCTTCTTTGCCCCTCGTACCCTCACACTCCTTTTCTCAGCCCATAGTCCACTCGCACCCACTTTTTCCTAACCCTCTCAGGCCCTGACACAGAGTTCTCCTGTTTCACAAGTTCATTTGCCTGGCTCGGCTCGCATTTGGCCCCAAGAACTAGGCCAGAGACCCTTGCTCAGCCTTAACCAAGATTTCACAGGCTCTTCCAGCTCTAGCCACTTGCATGATTGATTGCACTGTGTGGTTTCTTGCAGCTCATCTGCACTCAACCACCACAGAGGCAAAATTAATGCAGGGATGGGCAAAGCCTTGCATCTACTTTATGATGGTATGCACATACTTCACACAGATAGGAATTTCAACAAAGAAAGCCCCTTCAACCGATGAGTAGAATACAACAGATATCTCCCTTCACCCGCTCATCAGGTACTCATAGTAGTTTTCACGCCCTTTCTCTGGGGCAGACATGGCGTATAAAGGCCCGCCAGCTAGAGCTTTGATAGGCCTGAGCGAAGCGAGGGCCTCAGCTTGTGCTGCGGGCTGTTAAATGCTATGTCTGTCCCCCAGCGGGGGCGTGAAAGCTATTTGCACCCTGGGATTTCCCGGGGTGCAGAGAGTTTTCATTTGTTCGTCTTCCAACAGGAGATGAACTCTACGCAAACACATCTCCCGTCGAGTAAAAGAAAAAAATGTTTAAAAAAGTTGCCACAGCCAATAAAATAGAAAAGGAACCAGGTCCATTTATAGATGATGTTAGCCATTGGAAACAGTTCCAAAATGGCCACCGTCATCCGAAAAGGGGCCTAGTCCCCTTTCTATGTTTATGGAGGCCATTTGTATTGACTTTTTTTTCAACGTGGGGTTGAATGCACAATCGTGCCTGGGAAAGGTAGACTGTGATTAGTCATTCTGCCTTTCCTGGATGTGAATGCCCTTTTACATGTGTATCCTTGTCACAATCCCAACTAAACGGATCATTCTCCCATGGCATTCAGTGATATCCTCTGTCTATTAGGTAATGTCTATAGCTGCGAAGCTCTGCCCTCTGCCTGTCCATGGCTTCTCTATTCTTAGAGACAAAGGCCCTTATTCACAGAGCGATTCCAATGGGGATTTGCAATTATAAAACACTTCTGTGAATTAGGCCCAAAGTGTTCCATGACAGGCAAATTGTAGGGCACATTTTTTCAGTTTCGGGGGGCGCAGGTGGGAGGGCGGTGGAATTGACTAGTGTGACAATGCAACCACATGTCTTCAATAAGTTGGGTGCTATGCACAGATCGCTGCAGCATAAGCATTACTAACCCATGATAGGATGGGAGATTATGGACTGCAGGGTGCAAGCAGAACTCTCCAGGAGGCAGAGGTATTTTAAAGGGATTGGAACCTTTGATCTATTTTGATTTGATAACTTTTAACATGTCTTATTTTTTTATTTTTTATTTTCTTTTACCACTGATTAATGATAATACAATTAGAACTTCTTTCTTACTTAGCAGGCATGTTCTGTGATGTGTCAAAAACCTGACCACACCTTTCATAGGGCACGACTCTTTTAACATTTCCTTCATCATTTAAGCCTCCCTGTTTAAAGATACCACGCCCTATCCCCAAATATTGATTTCTGACTGCTAGGGCTCTCCCCGCCCCCACCCCATACCTCCTGGGTTTCTCAGGCTGCTTTAACTACTGGCTGGTGTTCGCATCAAGCCTTCCCAAGATGGCGTCCCCTAGCAAATGAACTCCAGAGAGCCCTGTGTAATGCCAAAGACACCCCACTTTCTGTCAAACAAATGGCTTAATCTATTCTGTACAACAAGCTGTACATTTCCTGATGTATCAGCTCTCCCACCACGAATGTTTGACAGGCTCACGGTCTTAACCTCTTCTTGCCCTCTCTCCAGGGAATAGACTCACGTGTATTTTTACTGTGTAGTGCAACTCCATATGTTTGCTTTTGTCCAAGTGTTCCACTTTTTGATAATTAATTTAAGTGAGGCAGAGGAAGATAAAAAAACCAATTCACAAAGCTGTGCCTGTACATGTGTGAGGCAACTAACTACTCACACAACCTAGGCAATCTAATGTACTATGTCTTTGGTCCAATTCATAAACAGAAACATGTTATTCATAAGATCAGTTATTCCGCCAGCATGGCTCTAAAGCAGGCGATGTTGTTAGTAGCCGTGCAGCAGTCGTCCCAGTGTATTCCAGGTGGCACACCCAATTCACCAAGGCCGGGGTTCTGCCACTTGCTAGAGATGGGGGTTGGCAAAAGAAGTGAAGGGTTGGTTCAGACTACTGTCTGCCCTAATTGCCCATGCATCGTCTGCAATTTCACCTCTGAAGAGATGGGGCTGCAAACGGGACAAGATCCAGACATCCTGTCACCTTAAATGGATCACAATAATTCACATTTACGTAGCACTACGCACCCTCAGGAATCTGAGCACTGCTTATTATTTACCAGGTGTGTGGTGTTTGTGTCTCCACCTCGCAAGGAATAAAGTCTGATTTTGGCCCTGCCTGGATTCGAACCTACGTCAGCAAGCTCTGCACAGATATCAAAGGGAGCGCTCTACTCACTGTGCTATCTAACCACCTACTTGGCCAAGAGGTGGGCCAATGACTCCCACCATCTCTACCAAATGAGAAATTGCTTGAGCAACGATTATCATATTTGCTGTGATAAAATAAAGAGGAAAGACACTCGTGCTTGTGATTGGACAAAGAAGGGCATTGGACAAAGAAGGGCAACCACGGCATGGATCTAGTTGACGGGCGTGTAATGGATGATGCTGATTAGGCTAATTTCTTATTGACATCCCACAGCCAATCAGAACGCTTGAAAAGTGGTAAATAATTGGCAGGCACTGTACTTGAAACATTCTGACTGGAGGAGCAATTTCCCAGGCAGTTGAAACGTGTTCTCAATATTCGACGAGCAAAATCAATGTCTCCGCTGAGCTCCGGGCGTTCCTGCGGAAAGTCCAGCTCAGACACTGTTAGATGAGAAAGCATCCAGCAATCGCTACGGACGGGATGCAGCACGAGTTTCAATACATGCACCAGTGGCAATCTAATAATCACAATAGGCAAGAAGATACTGTGTGAAGGTGGCACCCGCATGTTGGTTTTCCATCATAGAAGTGTGCTGTGAGCAGTGCAATGTGAGGGCTCAGCTAATGGAAGGTGTTCCTGCAGCAGTAAGGGAAACACATGCTGGGAGGAAGCAGAGTAAAGACAGGCAAATGCATGTCCACAGGGAACCGCACCGAGCCAACATAGTCACATGTAAGCACATGTGGCTACTGGCTTTATGGACTACTTCCATGTGTCCAGTGTTGTGTAGATAACCGCCCTTCCACAAAGTAAGCGCTTTTCCATTTGATTTGAGCCATAGCTTACTTATGGTCAATTATTTCATGATAACCAACACGCAAGGATTCTACAAAACGAAATTAGAACACAGGGATATTGGGAGTGCCATTAAAGACAATACAGTGGGAAGCACGAATATGCCTTCTTCCCCTCACCTCTGTGTCTCCCTGTTTTGAATAAGTGCCAGGCATTGCATGCACTACCACACATTGTGGGGCCTCCGCTGTGCCCCAGGTATAGTATTCAATGATCAGGATTATAATTTAGCAGTATCGACCATGGGGCAAGTGATTATCGTTCTGAGCTAATGATGAGGGTCAAACATTAGGAGGGCAATCATGACGAGCAATCGTAATCACTCTCAGGTTCGATAACTGACTTGGCACAATGCCATGACCTCATTTGGTAGCACGCTGATACAAGGGTTAAGAGCGGGCAGTGCTGTGTCCAGTGCGCACAGCCTCCCCTGAGCAACATTGCTCCAATGGAGTGGAATAAAGGTGGGCAGAGGGGCATGGGACAGGGGTACACAGCTATGTAGGAAATGGGGCTACAGGGCACAGTGAGTCCACACACCCCTTGTGGAATGCACATTCTCCAGTACAGGTTTACTCTTTCTCCACTTGGGGCAGGGGGAGGGGGGGCTGTTACTGCTCCCTCCACTCACAGAGCCACCAATATTCTGCTACCCCTTCAGCACTGCCGGTGGTCAGTGTTGAAGGGGTAGAGTGACCAGACCTCCTGGTTTTGCCGGGACTATACCGGGATTGGGACCTCTGTCCTCCTTCCCGAGAGTTTTTGTTTTAAAAACCCTGCCCCGGTTTTGGGCAAGGGGAGAGTGACAGTCCCGTTTAAAAAAAATATATATCACAAACAATAATCACCAGTATTAGATCTTAAGAACGTTGTCATGTTAGGATGGGTTCGAACCCCCAACGTTTCAGATACAAGCTTTATGCATTAACTGCTTGCACCACATAGACAGGATGAACCAAAAGTACTAGCACGATATGTCATGTCAAACAAATCAAAATCACCTTTGTTATTAATATTTAGATGTTTTTTTGTGTGTTATAGTTGAGATGCTCACACTTTGACACTAAATACCAATAACAGTCAAGTTCATTGTACAAATATAACATTAAACTACATAATTCATTCAGTATCATGCATGGAATTTACGTGCTTTTATCAACACTCAATGCAGCACAATTTGTATGCATATACTGTTGGAATGGGGCATAGCGGAGGATGTCCGGTTGGCGGGGGCCGGAGGGTCATTCTTTTATGTTGTTGGCTGTCCTGATTTTTTGTCTTGACAATCTGGTGACCCTATGAAGCGGACGCAAGTGTGGAAGGGCGTGCAAATGGAGCAGCTTCTTACCATTGACTTTGCATATTCCACCAAAACGTGACGAATGTATTCAGTGCCTGCTGTTATTGGCTACGTCTGATGTGCGGATTAACCATTCATGCCCCATGTTCTAATGGCAGGTGAAGGGCTAAAATGTTATAATTCACCCCTGTGCAAAGCAATTCGATTTGCGGGCATAGAAGCTAAATGATTGTGTTTTTAATCAGGTTTCTTTTAGTTAGTTCTTCTAGGTGTAGCCCCCGCCCCAGGTTATTATGTTTGAAACCTATTGCACTGTGAAACCCAGGCCTCTCTCCCACTATACAGCACTCTCAAATCTAAGCATTGAGCCAAATTGCAAATGTTATTTGCGAGACATTTAACCAACTAACCAAAAAGCTCAAATTTCTGCATACTTAGCTCACACAAAAACTCACACTACCACCTCTCGCACAGCAAACTGCATGCACTTCACCACACCGCAACAACAAACAACACATAAGCCGCACCAACAGCACACAAGGACTGACATCGACCTGCTACTCGCACCCAAGCTCAGCGCACAGTGAAAACCGAACTGAAGCTGCCAACAGGACACCACTTCTCTCACTATCCTACTCCCTCTTCGCCCTACTAACCCACCCCGCCTTCTCATTTTAAGATCCACCTCAGCTTCTGGGGACCAATTCCATTGGTAACGGTGGGCGGTACAAATACCTTTAACATTTAACATTTTAAGAGGCATGCAGAGTTGCCCTGTTTGGAAGTGGCTAAGGATGTTAAAGCATGACTGATTTTTGGCATCAAACGTTCCCAAATGATAAGTGCACTGTACTAATGCAACAGTACTAAAAGGGAGCGTCCTTATGCAAGGTCCTCAACATGAGTAACTGGGTACTAATCATAAGATGGCCATGTGGGGTATTTCTGAAAAGGAGGCTCTTGTGAATCGAATTGATGGTCGTGTAAACTCGCACAGAAAGATCATTGGTGGAACTGGTAAAGAACAATGAAGTTAGGCGAGGGCCATTCTAAACAGACAAGCAAGTGGTAAAGTGAAAAAAAAGCATCACAAGTATCAGAATTATGAAATGATGAGCTGCGAAAGGCTGTAGGATGAACGGTGGTTTACAGTGTGTTAACATGCAAAGTAAGAGTGGGCAATCTTTCAATAACTGCATGAGCGTGAACAGATGTTTAGGGACCTTCATGTCGCAGTTGACGTGCAATGGTAGCGTGAGAAATGATAGTAGGTAACAAGATAAGAAATGCAGTAAAATAAAATTGGAACAGAAATCAGAAATAACATGTTATTGTTAATACTATGTAACAGATGATGGTAATCTATTCAGGACTATGGGCCTCATTATAAGTGTTGTGGTAAGGCAACAATGGCGCCGGTAGTGCTAAGGTTGCCTTTGTTACGGTGCCGCAACATTGCGAGTTCTGCTTGCGAGAGCCGCTCTGCACGCCTGGTCAGACCAGACATGCAGAGCGGCACCCGCGAGCAGTACCGGGTGGTAGTAACGGCCCCGTTATTAATGGGACTGTTGTTACCATCCTCCCCATTTCCATTGAGCCCTATGGGAATTACCAGGCCCGCAAAGGTCGGAATGGCCTGGTAATTCCCATTTTTCGGGACCCGGACCAGAGTTTGGGGGTAGCCATGCCGGTAAAAACAGCATGGTTACCTCCAAGCTCGTAATGAGGCCCTATGTATACATACATTTTACATAAGAGGACTTGGAAAACACACATTTGGTAAAATAATCTGTAAATGAGTCTCATGCTAACTCACGATTTTAGAAACGGCTTTAATGTCAAAAGGTGCAACAAATAAAACATTCTGAGTAAATAAAACATGCACACACAAACGTATAGGCCAAATACAAACATGTAACACACAAATAGCCTTCACTGTATTTAAACCCGTGCCAGATCCTTTTGGCCTACTCCACAAAACGATACCAGACATAAGCCAGACGTACCCCTGATTGACAACTGGAGAGGGCCATCCAACTCATCAAAGATACTACTCCGAGTATGTTTGTCTTATTCCCCACAAACTTCCAATAAGTCCGCTTTAAAACAGGCGCCAGAGTTACTCCTCAGACTCATTTCCTTTGTGAATCGAATATCCCTCTGCAGGCGAATTTGGTCCTTTATCACTGCATCCCGTGTATTCAAATATTCATTCATCCTAACAACATGTTTATGTTAGACCGCATATGTGGCACGAGGCAGCTTGTGTGGCGGGATCTCAGGTAAACAAAACAGCCTTTTAACGTTCGACAGATTCTGTGGTGTGAGCTTAGGTACACGTACCCACTTTTTATCTTAGATAACTACCGTGACGTGAGTTCAGGTAAAGACACCAACCTTTTACTTTTAGAAAGCTTCTGTAGCATGAGTACAGGTAAACCAAACAACCTTTTACCTTAGATAACATCTGTGGGCCAAGCTCGGTCTAAACCCAACAACAGTTTTACATTATAATTGATGTGAGCTCAGGTCAACACAACAACCCTTTACTTTAGATGGCATCTATGGCACGAGATCAGGTCCACCCAGCAACCTTTTACTTTTAGAAAGCTTCTGTAGCATGAGTACAGGTAAACCAAACAACCTTTTACTTTAGATAGCATCTGGGGGCCAAGCTCAGGTAAACCCAACAACAGTTTTTCATTATAATTGATGTGAGCTCAGGTCAACACAACAACCCTTTACTTTAGATGGCATCTATGGCACGAGATCAGGTCCACCCAGCAACCTTTTACTTTAGGTGGCATCTGTGGCACGAGTGCAGGTCCACCCAGCAACCTTTTACTTTAGATGGCATCTGTGGCACGAGAGCACAGGTACAGCCAGCAACCTTTTACTTTAGATGGCATCTGTGGCACGAGAGCACAGGTACAGCCAGCAACCTTTTACTTTAGATGACATATGTGGCACCAGCTCAGGTCCGCCCAGCAACCATTTACTTTAGATTTCATCTGTGGCAACAGCTCAGGTCCACCCAGCAGCCTTTTACTTTAGATGGCATCTGTGGCACGAGCTCAGGTCCACCCAGCAACCTTTTACTTTAGATGGCATCTGTGGCACAAGTGCAGGTAACCCCAGCAACCTTTTACTTTAGATGGCATCTGTGGCACGAGCTCAGGTACACCCAGCAACCTTTTACTTTAGATGGCATCTGTGGCACGAGCTCAGGTCCACCCAGGAACCTTTTACTTTAGATTGCATCTGTGACACCAGCTCAGGTCCACCCAGAAACCTTTTACTTTAGATGGCATCTGAGGCACGAGCTCATATCCACCCAGCAACCTTTTACTTTAGATGGCATCTGTGGCACAAGCTCGGGTACAGCCAGCAACCGTTTACTTTAGATGGCATCTGTGGCACGAGCTCAGGTACACCCAGAAACCTTTTACTTTAGATGACATATGTGGCACCAGCTCAGGTCCGCCCAGCAACCATTTACTTTAGATGGCATCTGTGGCACCAGCTCATGTCCACCCAGCAACCTTTTACTTTAGATGGCATCTGTGGCACGAGCTCAGGTCCACCCAGCAACCTTTTACTTTAGATGGCATCTGTGGCACAAGTGCAGGTAACCCCAGCAACCTTTTACTTTAGATGGCATCTGTGGCACCAGCTCATGTCCACCCAGCAACCTTTTACTTTAGATGGCATCTGTGGCACGAGCTCAGGTCCACCCAGCAACCTTTTACTTTAGATTGCATTTGTGACACCAGCTCAGGTCCACCCAGAAACCTTTTACTTTAGATGGCATCTGAGGCACGAGCTCATATCCACCCAGCAACCTTTTACTTTAGATGGCATCTGTGGCACGAGCTCAGGTCCACCCAGCAACCTTTTACTTTAGATGGCATCTGTGGCACAAGTGCAGGTAACCCCAGCAACCTTTTACTTTAGATGGCATCTGTGGCACCAGCTCATGTCCACCCAGCAACCTTTTACTTTAGATGGCATCTGTGGCACGAGCTCAGGTCCACCCAGCAACCTTTTACTTTAGATTGCATTTGTGACACCAGCTCAGGTCCACCCAGAAACCTTTTACTTTAGATGGCATCTGAGGCACGAGCTCATATCCACCCAGCAACCTTTTACTTTAGATGGCATCTGTGGCACAAGCTCGGGTACAGCCAGCAACCGTTTACTTTAGATGGCATCTGTGGCACGAGCTCAGGTACACCCAGAAACCTTTTGCTTTAGATGGCATCTGTGGCACGAGCTCAGGTCCATCCTGCAACCTTTCACTTTAAATAGCAAACTGTGAACCTGGCTCCAAGCTCTGCACATCCACACGTTACCTCCCATAGTGGGACGAGTAGTTCCCCCACCAGATGTGCATTTTCAAATCACACACTGATACTGTTTTTTGTACAATTATTTTTTCGCCATGAATCTATGCACGTTTCCAAATGTAATGGGGCACAAATAATTTGGCGACCTGCTCGAAGAAATGCCAATCGGCAAAAAGTTCCCCATCAGGCAGATCCCACAGCCTCCTGCCTCAGATCCTGGCTTTGCTACCAACAATCCACGCACCTAGAGGGGATGCTGGAGCAAGCTGACCGCTCAGCTTCACGTGATCACTGGGAAACCAAATTAACATGAACAGAAACGGCCTTATATCCTTACCATCACACAGTGCACCAAGTGGCCCGATAGGTATTACTACAACACTGCTAAATGTGGGGGGCTTAGGGGGAGGGATCACGGGGGTCTCCCCCTCCAGGTGTATTTTTTGCTCCTATTCAACGCTTAGATTCCTTAGGGTTTGTGGGCACTATACAAATAAATGAATAAATACATGTATATGCATTGAAATGGGGTAAAACAGAAAACAAAAAAGTCAACATTTTCGGATGCACAGTAAAAAAGTGCAATGATCCCATATATCCACCTCATACTATTCGAGCAAAGTGGAATAAGCTCTGCAGCGACACGCCGTTCAGTAATAATGGAGGTTGTTCCGGCTCAGGTGCCTTTTATAGGGTGTCTGCTCATTTGGTCGAAAAAAAAAAGATCGAATGACCATTTGGTCAAAACCAAATGGTCGAAAAAAAATGTTCGCATTTTTTTATTTATTTATTTATATATTTTTGTTTTCGTTTTGTTTGGTTAAAAAAAATTAATATATAAAAAGGGGGGATGGGGGGAACCCCCCCTAAAAAAAAAAAAAAAACCCTAAAAAAAAAATGTAAAAAAAAAAATGACGTAACCTTTTATAGTGCATAACAGCCACCCTGCCAGTCAGGTTCCGTAGCTTCTCGATTTGGGACCTTGAAAATACCCTCCTACCCATTCACGGGCCAGTTCATCTAGGTTAGCGTTGCATGTCTCTAGGTTAGGAAGGGTTGAATTGCCATGTGGGTGTCTCAGGAATCAGTGTCGGCTGCTGGGGAACTCTTGCCACTGCAGGATTTGTATTTCGGCAGTAGCATTTGAGCAAGAGCTCTCTCTGGAAAGGGCTGTTTTTTAAAAATGTTTTAAGGAAAGTTAAAGCCATGGGTAGGGCATACTCAAAGATACACTCTGCAATATATTCCACACAACCACACACAATCTATAATATTTAGATTTGCATTTTTTTTTCCTGATGCCAGCCTCAAGCAATTCCCACAGTCGCATTGCATACAACAACATATGATTACGAGTTGGGCGATATCCAGGCAGTAAATCCATCGGAATACCAACCAAACGAATTACCGTTGCCGCCACTTGGTCCAGCGGAATTTCCACCAGATTACAAGTGGTGGTGGCAGTGTAGTTCCCCATTCATTTTGAGTCCATTGTATTAAATGTTTTTTTTTTTTGCGGAATTACTGTGGCAGAATTTCCACCGCAGTAATTCTGCCCATTCTGCCGATTCTTCGGTGGTGAGTTGGAGGATTTATCTTCAGGATTTTCCTGGAGGCAAATCCTTCACTCCTGGTCCAAAATCGTAATTTGGCAAAGTGGTAAAGTTAGAGTGAGAGAGTTACCGGCAATGTTGCCACTTACAGCCAAAATCGTAATGAGGCTGCACTTTCTTACAATAAAAACAGTAAATTAACAAAAGTGCTAGTGAATGCTCTTAAAGTGATCCTATAGATATATTTTACACCTTCATCATACACAATCTAACTATTAAAGGAATGGTTCGCCCAAAAAATTTTATTGCAAAAAAAGATGGGCAATAATAAAAAAATAGATTGGCACTTTTTTTTTAAGTCCCTGTGTAAAATTTTGAGCAATTGAAGCTCAAAATTTACAAAAGAAAGCACATGGGGGCATCCATTTTGTGAAATGGATGCCCGTCTGCACTCGATTTTGCTTTTGCGGCACTAATGAAGGAAAAGCCAGCCAGCTGTAGTAAACAAAAGCTACCACTGGGTGGCTTTTCCTTCATTGGTGCCGGGACTCGGAGGACGCAGACCGGAGACTACAGGCAGAAAAGCTGCAGCTGCATCTCGGTAAGTGCTATTTATTTTTTAAAAAATAAGCACTAGCTGTGTTTTTTTTCTAAGTTCTTAGAAATAAAAGCACAGCTTTAAAAACGTTGTATTTATGTTTGCGGTAGCTTTTGAAGCTACCGCAAACATAAATACAACGTTATTGTGTTTGAAAACGCTGCAGTTTTTCTTTCTAAGTTTCTCAGGCTCCTCCGGCTCAGAGGAGCCTGAGAAACTTAGAAAGAAAAACCACAGCGTTTTTGAAACACAACCGCGTTGTGTTTCTGACTGCCTTGGCTTTCACTTTGGGTCTCCAAATACAACGTTTTCAAAGCTGCGTTTTATTTCTAGGTTTTCCGGGCTCCTATGCCCGGAAAACCTAGAAAAAAAAACCGCAGCTATTGCTTATTTTTAAAAAAATAAATAGCACTTACCGAGATGCAGCTGCAGCTTTTCTGCCTGTAGTCTCCAGTCTGCGTCTTCCGAGTCCCGGCACCAATGAAGGAAAAGCCACACAGTGGTAGCTTTTGTTTACTACAGCTGGCTGACTTTTCCTTCATTAGTGCCGCAAAAGCAAAAGCGAATACAGGCGGGCCTCCATTTCACAAAATGGATGCCCTCATGTGCTTGCTTTTGTAAATTTTGAGCTTCAATTGCTCCAAAGTTTACATAGGGACTTAAAAAAAAAAAGTGGCAATCTATTTTTTTATTGTTGCCCATCTTTTTTTGCAATAAAAAATTTTGGGCGAACCATTCCTTTAATTTAAAAAAAGGCTCATAATCCATAGTACATTTTTTGTTATTGCTAGGTCTACTTGTTTGAAACAGACAGGTAATATCCTATTCTGAGTATCCCTTTTCTGAGTTCAGTGAGACAGTGAGACACACACTCTCTCTCTCTCTCTCCTACAGTTGTGCTCCAGTTCCTTGGCTGTGTTGATTTGGAGAGCTGAAAAAAGAATTTGAATTGGGAGATGGAAGGAATGCCTACTGCCTACTGTTAAGCAACAAACTCCTCAGTGTGGGGCTCTACTGCCTGAAATGTCCCAAGTTACACACCCAATCGAAAGTGTGGCCTTAAGGCAGTCACCAACAACGGAACTGTGTGGTAAAGCCCCAGCCTGAGTGGTGGGGATGGGAGGTTATGGCTATTCATATCCCATGACTGATAAGAGGAGTGAATACATGCTGAGAACGGACTATGAAAGTAAGTACAGTGCCCACAGCCAGAAGATGGAGCTATTGCATGAAGGAGCAACGGAAACAGAAGATAGACTAGTGCGGTGCCATCTCTAGCAGCAAGGAGGAGGAGAAATGTTGAACATTGGAAAAGCACAACGTGATTGGTGGAGTGTCAATTGGTGAAGGCGGAAAGCAGAGGAACTGCCAGATGAGGAGAGGACAAAGATGTCAGGAGCAGCAAGCGGAGATGAGAACCTTCAAATCAGGCAAGGCTCTGATATTGGTCAAATGGAGACAGAACATGTCTTGCTGCCTTTACTAATGCCCATGCCTACGGCTATCATTTGCCACTTCCTGGACATGCTCTGCTCAGAGTTCACATGTTTCCAGATCTTCTTCCCATGTGACTTGGGCACTCATGTTACTGATGCGCAATGTCGGTTTCAATCATTGTGTGTTTAGTTTAGTTTAGTTTATTTACTTATAGAGCGCACTGAGCTCTTAGGCAACTGGAAGCTGAATTTACATGTTGCAATATAAAGATAATTATAAGGATGCACAGCATAGAAAAAAACGAAATTATTTACAAAAATACAAAATGTGGGCAATAAATGGAAGTGTGGGTTTGTGTTTTGGGCAGTAGCCTTCAAACATGGTAAGTGACACCCACAGCTCTATCCTCTGCGTGCACCTTGTGAACTTGGTGAGCAATGATCAAGATGTCAACAAGGCCAATTAATATCTTCAAGAATCTCCCAATGCAATCAGTGCTGCTATGAAATCATTCTCAAGGTTGTGTCTTCTCTCCCCCGCACCTGAAGTTCATCAAATATCTTATTGCTGAGTCGCAGTTAATAATTTCTTTTGAGATTTTTGCCTAAACCTCAGTCTCTTAACTGTACTACCAGACGGTGTGTATTGTGTCAATTTCGTGCAGTGATGAAATCATTATAAGGCATGATGCGGAGAGGAAGGAGAAGATGGCGGTTACTAGATCAGAAAACATAGTTAATGTGTGACTCGATGAGAGACAGTTGCAGCAAGATTGAATACCAGTATGTTCATCTAAAAAAGAACCCCAGAGTGTATAGATTTGGTGATTTCGGTCTTATTCTCAGCTCTCTCCATAAGGAGGTCAGTCTGTAAGCTATTTAGACTCATGAATTATTTAATCTCCTTTCTTACTGCCTTCTAAGAAGTAGGCAAGATAGATGTCCTCAATGTTTGTGTATTTGCAGGTTAAAGGTTCTCCTGGCCATGACTCGCACACACAGCCAAAGGTCTGTAAGCATGGTGCATTATCTGACGGGCTAGCAGGAACATGTTATGTAGGTCATACACCTACACAGTGTCTGCTGGGATCAGGGACTGGCTGAATATCGACCCCAGAAGCCATTAGGCCGTTCCATCATTCAGTCAACAGCAGGGAGGATCACTGCCCTAGATCACGTGTCACTGCTAATGCATCACAGAAATCCCCATCCTCGGAGTTATGCGCACGCTTACATGCACAGAGCAATTAAGGCAATCATGGCTGCCCTCAAAAGACCGATCCATTGATAATGAAACAGCCAATTAGGTCCAAAGAAAATACGGCCACCGCTTCTGCTTAAGGATGTTTAGGAGATGGTCTTGCAGATCCACGGGGGGTGCGCCCTTATCTTTGCCTGTTTTTTATGCCCACCTGCCAAATACTGAAATCAGTGTGGATCCTGAGACGGTCAGTGCTGAGCTATATATCATTACAGCATTGTATCCAAGATCATTGCCATGAGGCGCAGGTTGGAAATTGTCCTGCAACCTGTAAGGTAGGAATTGCTCTTTCGATAAAGGATGCATGCTAACATTGTTTAGGAATTTCCCATATATCAGTTTGGCTTAATTGGAATGACGGCTCTTAGAAGTAATAGTTTGGCCCCTTATTTTCCAATGTTAGATGCATGCTTAATTTTCTTTATCATAGACTATTTGCTTCCTAGTGAAATTGGTTTAATAACATTTTGGATCTTGAACCTGATATTGTGGGGTGAGATGGTGGAGGGTTGTATATATGTTATGGCATGTCTAACTTGTCTATGCCTTTGTACTTTTATGCAAGTAGTTCCTTCTTATACATATATGTTTCACTATAAAGGTATACATTTATTTACGATTATGTACATTTTGAATAATTTAGAAAAAAATCCACAAATTGAAAGCATGGTACAAATTCAATAAAATAATCACTACCAATAGCCATTGAGGGAGAAGGTCACCAACACAAGGCACGCATTTGCTGGACATGGACGTTATGTTGTATCGGGTGGGCAAATAGCAGAGTGTGAATGTTGGATCAGGGAAACATGCAAAGTGTAATGACTGCAAGTGTTGGATTGTGTGAGAATAGCCCATGTTTTATTGGAAGCTGCACTCCCCATGGCTTTCTTTAAAATCTTTTCTTCTGAACGGATGTCCCAGCAACAATCATCCCAAGGCAAGTATGCAATCTCCCCCAGCATCCACAGAGATTCTTTTATTTATAAAATGTCTGTATTCTGTCATTAACCCTTAATTGGTCAACAGTAATTGACCCGGAAAATCTCCTTTCATGAGTGAGCAGATCTTAAGGCAATCTTCTTGCAAATCACTTTCTGTGCATGCCGCCATCTTGTTTCCAGAACAGAAGTGCATAGATGCACTGTCATAATGTTTTACATTATCTCGTGAATCTGTAATCCACCCTTTATTCATAAACCCTCACTGCACATTTAATTTTACGCCCAGGTTGTACTCTTTCCAGGCCTACCTAGGGATCACTACTTGAATGATGGACACCACCAGTCCATTTGAGTGATGTGAATCAGCTCATTAGATAATTACATGTGGTGAGAGAATCAAAGGTGCCAATCTGCTGCTTGTAGTAAAGTGCATGGCTAGCATACACATCCTATTACGTGTTGTCAGCTTCTTGACACATTGGGCCTGATTTACAAAAGTGTTTTTCAATGGGAGCATCCCATTGACAAACGTTTTGTAAATCATGCCCGATGATTCTGAAGAGAGCTCCCTGCCTTCCTAGTGCTGGAAATGGGAAACCTACTCTGGGAACCCCAACACCAATCCTTAGGGGCCGGGGATATGTGGGAGGCTTGAAGGATGGGACTGAAAGCAGAGCTGCAGCCCAAATCATGCAATACCCAAGCTCTTCAAGAAATCAAATATGCATTGGTACCTAGTGCTTTCCAAGTGCCAGATGAAATTACCAACAGCGATCTCAGACCCAAATAAGGGGACAGACTCGAAGAATATGGCAGAGTGCTGCTTTATTATCAGCTCAAATAAAGTAGGACAATCTGGCAACAATTCGTAGTCCACACACGATAATCATTTGGTTATACAAAGGCTTTATTCCTCAAAATGCCTCAGTTACGATGTCATCCTACGTGGTAAACTTCAAAAAGCTATTGACGGGGGGGATTGGTTAAGGGAGCATATGTACCTATATATCTTTTAGGTCTTAGTAATATTATTTGTACCTTATCTGGTAGGCATGCCTTGAACCACCTCTAAATATGTATAAATGTATAATACAGATTATGCCAGAATAACAACAGTGGCTTGGCTTCTGCAACAATGTATAACACACAGCTACATATACCCTTATGATTGCTTGGCATTCTCTTCCAACCTTGTATTTTAAGATCATTTAGCAGCACAGAAGCAAATCGAAACTCAGGTGCAGAGAACAACTTCAGAATACTACCCACTTGCCCAATTAGACCATCATCTCTCATCGGTCAGGCCCTCAGCAAAGGTGTCTTTTTTTGTAGTTGACCTTGCAGCCTGTACTCTTTTCTGGAACTTTTAAGGGAGTGTAGGTACACCAAAATCTTCATCTGGAACTTAATGAATAGGCCTTATTCTCCAGTGTTGAATCACGTGTGAGGAGACCACGATTTTGACAATTTCTACTTTTGATGTAGTGCTATTTAATTTAACCAGGCTTGGTGTCATTACTCCTCTTGGCCTCTGGAGACTTGGTTGCTCTACCTCACATATGCTTTCTGCATCATTGATTGTTCAACACTTGGCACTCTCAGATGCTTTCTTCTTTGATTAATCTAAGAGAAATATATTTTACTTACATGGCTTATCCTCTCAACCCCCTTTGTGCTTTCCAATTATTCCAGGATGTGACATTCTTGATCTCAGGCCAGTAGATATTCCTTGCTCCTCACATTGAGCTTTTTTTCCAGTACCTCTTAGTTCTGCAGCCCTGTTTTGTATTTAAGGTAGCTTGATTTGTTTCAACACAAAACTGGCGTCCATCTTTTAATCATTGCCGCTCCAGTCACATTATATTTTCTTCTGCTGCAAGTTTCTATAGGACTTACCTACATTTTGTGTTTCTGCATATGTACATTCACTGTGTCTCTTTTCACTTATTTCTTTAGTGCACACGATTTCTTCGCATTTGATTACATGTTCCTCTTGTTACTTCAGTTACATCTTTATTCATTAAGTATTTGCATATCATTTCAGTGCGTCCTTGTGTCTTCTCTTTATGACATCACGCTGTCCTCATCCGAATTCCGTTATAGCTCTTTGATGTTCAGTGATGTATGCAGACATCCTTCCACCAGGTCCGTTCAAGGGTACATATGATATGGTTTTCTGAGTGTATAATGTCTCTCGTATCTTTGATGCGGTATTGGGACAATACCTGGTGTCACACATAGTGCTTGCCTACTGTTGTTCTAGTATGATGGAGGTGAGGGGGTGGGGACTAGAGATGCCGTGTAAACCTGCTCCTCTACACCAAGCTTGGCAATTTGCATACAATCAAATAGCATTTTGGGAACATAAGAATGCCCACAATTTTATATCTGAAGTGATTCAACAATAAACCCCGTTGAACAAGTAAAGGCAGTTAGGCACTCTTGATACTTGACACTAGCAGCATTAAAGTGTTGCTGTGTTTATGCAAATACATCTGTGTGCACAAAGACAGTTACACTTTAAAACCGCGGATTTCAGGAAGGCTTCTCTCCCCTCTCTGACTAACAAAAAGCTATGTGTGGAAGCTCCGCCCCTGAGCTCACATTTCAGGAGGGGCTTGGTGGGATGAAGTCCGGTTAGTTCAATGGCACTGCACACCTGCAGGGGTACTAGCTAACGTTCGGTGTCCTCATGCCTTGCGGTAAATCACCGCTGTAGAGGTTTTACAGATCCGAGGCCTGTGCGCGTATTGTGCTATTGATATCATGCGCTCGGGAGTACCTTATCCCTTGTCTAACACACACTGTGCTCTTCCTCTTAAGTGCATGTGTCATCCTGCCCCTAATCTCCGGGAACAAATCGACGTGCGCTGACTGGTGTTCTCCTGTTTATCCTCTCTGCTCATTTACCCGATAATTAGCTGATGCAGTGCCCTGGCTGCTTCCTGAAGCGCCGATCATCACTTGACATTTATAATCCGATGTCATATACACATTTACGCGCCACGAACATGATCTGAAACAACATTTTCTCCACTCTGAAGAAACCAACAAAAAGGCTCCAGCTTCCCACTGCCACCTTCTCCCTAACATGTTTCTCGGAATGCAATGTCTCCACCTTCTGTCAAGCGGGGTTGCCATCTGTTTGCTCCAACTCCAGGCGTAATTGAGCCAAATAACTCAATATTGGAAACCCTCCATGCCTGTGAGTTGCTGGGCCAACTGCATTTTCTCATGTTGTGTGTGTTTTCGATTCCTTTCAAAAACCATTTCTCGCTGAAGTTTAAAATCCCCACAACCCTTTTTCTCATTGATTTTAATTTTGCATAAGTCTGTATTTGGGCCAATAAGCAATGAACTCACAGCGGGCGACCTACCAATCAGTCATAAAGAAAATAGTGTAACACTGTGCCATCTTCCAGCTTGATGTGAGCAGGTTCTTCGTCACAATTAATCTGCAGCTCTTCATGGTGTGTGCTTTACTGGCATTGACTGTCTGAATGAGAGCCTCCACATTGCGATCCGCAGGCATGATGGGTGAACACACGTCTGAAAAATTAGCGTGGGGATATCGAAGACTAAAAGAGATCTGAAGAATTATGTTGCCATAGTAGCAGTGGTTAACATCACCCTTCTACTGTTTCAAGGCTTTAGTCTATATGCTGTTTCTTTAGCCAAAGACGGGCACAGGTTAGGGTCGGACTGGGCCGGAAGATTGTCTCGGGCACCAATCAAAAAGTGGCCCACAGTTGCAAAATGGCTATTCATTCCTTTTGTGACACTGTTTGAATAGTACCCAAGGGGGAGAGTTTTGATGACGTGTGATGCAAATTGTGCATTTTAAGGAATATTTAATTAGCAACACTGGTCAAGACTACTAGCCGCAGAGTGAATCAACTCATCAAATTGGCCCACGTTGGCTAAAAAAGTGGCCCACTTTGACCAAAAAAACTGGCCCACACCAGCCCACACCAGCATTTTGTGTTTTTGGTTCGGTCATGGGCCTACTGCCCTATAGGCCAGTCCGAGTCTGGCACAGGTGATGTCATACATGTCTGCCATGCTAGAGAAAATGTTCAAGCATCATTAGGCAATAATTGCGGACAATCAAACCCGTGAACATCTAATGTTAATCAAAATGTCTAGGGGAAGGTTAAACATTCCCCAAAAGATCAAAAACCATCAATCACGACTAAGAACGATGCACTGTCAACAAGTTTTGCCTGTTGTGCTTCTCCTTACTTGCTCACTTGTGATCACCGAACACAAATAGACCCTCAACGCCAACTAGAGGAGTTGCAGCAAGATAGCTCAGCGAGTTATGCACTCAGCCAAAAAGTCTTTGTTCAGTCTGCAGAACGCTGGTTCAAATGTTGAGAGGGTTGGCTCTGCACTTTTTCTTTCCAAGGTCTATACTTTAAGTATTATTACATGTGTTAACACGTTAACTTCTGCTGCTGGTGCTGTTGGAACGAGTAAGAATTCTAAGCACTATAATTACGTGTTGTTGCAATTCAATGGAGTTAAAGAACATTCGCAGTCAAGCAAATTGTTCTTAAGAGAAGGGACAATATAATGGAAAGACCAGGCTTTCCATGGGAAGCTGTGCTGTGACACCTATCGACAACAAAATATAAATCTAGAATTCTCTCATACTTTTAACAATAGTAAAATATGATGTGTCATATTTCAAGAAAAAGAGTTTGCCAATTGCACACAATTAAATCCTTAGAAATCTTTAAATGAAGTGTGCCAGGGTTCAGGTGATAATTGAAAAAACAATTATAATACTTTTTATCAGGTCAGTTGTCTGTTTAGCTGATCTGCATTTATATAAATAAATTCGACTGGTTTCTTCTTGTAAATAAGTTACAGCATTCTCCAGGAAACTGAGTCTACCTTATGACTCATATGGGGGTGTCCATAGGAGACCATCAGTGATTCCCATATATATATCGATCTATGTATGGATACTGCAATGGTGCCTCCAGAATCTTCAACCAAAGAGATTATATTTCCCAAACCCTCTGTTATGGGTCCTAAACATTATGGGCCTCATCACGAGTTGTGCAGTTTCCCAGCGGTAAATGTGCCGGGGTACCGCCCAACGCTATTTGCATTATTGCAACTTTGTTCGGCGCAACTTGCAGACTCTAAGGGGCTTTTCAGCGCTATTACTGCTGGCAGTAATAGCGCCGGCGGTAATAGTGCTGGAAATGGGCGGAAAGGGGAGATTTTTACCTCCAGCAAAAAGCTGTAGTGCGGTGGTAATAGCATTACTGTCACATTTCTACTGCTCTGCCCAACCCCTGATGAGGCCCTATATCTCTCATTAGCTATAGGTCTCGGTGTACCCACCATCCCAGGAATACTGAGGTTGATGTTTTACATTTCCTTAGCATTGAGATCTATAACAATGGATTTTGTTTTCCTTTTTATGATGTGGTAGAGTCCATCTATAAATAATAGATATAATATATAAATAGATGTATTTATTTTGTGATCAGTCATGTGTCAAATCATCCACATCTGGTATTGAAAATGTGTGCATTCATTTAATGAAGCAGATTGATTTCAAAGCAGTAATATGTCTTATCATTCTTTCTCCACTGTAATTTTTTAATGTCTTAATGGATGGGCTTTTTTAATATCTGTGCTTATCTGCAAAGGCATAATGGATAATGGAACAATTACTCTAGAACCATACAGCACCATCTTTTATCTTACCCACCTGATCAGCCATGGACACTTGCAGAACCAATGGATTCTTCACTGCCAATTAGTATTAGTTTCCAGAATCTGCATCACATTCATCAAGTAAAATACAGTCTGAGGAGCAGTGGTCAGAGAATTGTTCACGTGTTTAGGGCAGAGCTACATTTGAGTTTGCCCTTGTCTCTGTTTTGCAGCATCTCAAACTGTTATTGTACACTTCCATTTTAACAATATGCAGGATAAGGAGCTATATTAAAATGGATAATACAGAGGATTCTATTATTCCAATGTTTAAATTAAGAAATAAACACAGATGGGTGGGGGCATTGCCACGCCAGGTATTCCCGTGGCCAGTTAGAAGCCTGAATGAAGCGGGGGCTTTAACATTAGCCCGTGGCCTTACCTGCCCGATAATGCCCCTGCCGTTCAGGGTTTACTGCTATTAGTATCTGGCCATATTTTACCTCTATACTGATAGTTTTTTTGTTTTCAAGTTGAGAAACAGTGTGTTTGCCATTTCTCAACTTGAAAAAAAGGACAAAACAAGATGGCCACCATGGATAATGGAGAAGGGAACTACACGTAGTCAATTCTCCCTTTCCATGTCAGCCATTGCCGATACAGCGCTGCGCTGGGGATGCAGAGTGTTCCCGGCACCGGTGAGGGACGAAAGAGCACAAGATTAGGGGGCATGGGGTGGGATGGTTGGGGGATGTGGATTTTGGGTTTGGGTGAAGAGGGTGCGGGGTGCACACTTATTTTACTACCGGCAGTGAAGATGGGGGCCTACCCCTTCTGAGGAGGCTGAAAGTTGGCATTTTATCATATGGTAAAACCCCGTTTCTGAGGCTTCATATTGGCTGGGAGGCCACCACACTGCCCCAGACATGTACTAATATCTTGTAGCATATTTCCATCAATCTTTTCAATTGTCATTTTTGTCCACAATGTAAAATGTCGGCCCTATCTCATTGTTTGGAAATTGTCCTAAAATTACAAACTGAGCATCCCTAGCATGTACTATTGTTATAGCTGCGATCTTAGAGCCGTGAGGGGTTATCTGTAAAAACATTGGCAAAAAGATCTGATGACATTTGTGGTGCATACAGTTATAAATTAATGTGCCAACAATGGTGCAGACACTGATTCCTTCCTCCCTATATTAGTTTATATTAAACAACTGAGGGGATCTATAGACCTTCTGGATTCTTTATTGGTCTCTGGAAATATGACTAGCTAAATTTATTTCAACAACATACTCACAATCGATCGTCACATTTTACACCTGAGATCAGATAATTGGTCATACAAACATCTATTGTTGTCACTCGATTTGCTGATTCAGGCCGCGTATATCCTTTTTGTAAATGTTATAGTCACAATGTTTTGCCTTAATAGGAGTATGCCTCTCCTGTCACCCTGCTAGTTGGCCTTTTGAGTGTGTTCAATAATTGTCCATTTCATATCCTCTGAATTGTGTTTTTTAGCTAAGAAATGCTCAACCAGTGGTGCCCTCCCCCTCCCCCCGCCCCAAGCTGCTACAAGCACATGACGGTATCCAGGCATTGTTTCGAAAACATAGTTTGGAATGACAAAAGGTTTGAAAAAAATGCATCGAAAAAATTATTTTTTTTGCAGGTAAAGTTTTTTTTAACTAAAATGGGTGTTAAGGGGTAAATAAATGGGGGTTGGGGAGGACCCCCACATAAAAACATTTAAAAAATGCATTTTTTTACGCATTTCTATTCAAAACGCCATTCGAAACTATGGCAGTCGAAACTATCACTAGGAACCGCACATGACTTTCGTTCAGTTATTCAATTGTGTACAGGCTTATTCATAATTCCTTTAATATGAGGCCAAATGGGAAAGAGATGAATTATAATACATTGTGTATGCTGTAAGTTGTGAAGTGTTGTTGTCTTCAAGGTCTGTGCACGCCCATCTCTAGAATGTTAGATCATGTCGTTTATCTTCAGACAGAGCATTGGCCACATGGGCTATGGCTCACCAGTGTTGATGAGTTCCAATGTTCTGTCCGTGTTGCGATTGTAACAAATTGATGTTGTTTCAGTTTGTGTACTGGTCGGTCATTGGAGTTCATAGTGCACATAAAACCAAACCTTTGTTGCAATCTCTGCTGTACTGGCATTCAAAATGTGCCAACTTTTGAAGATTTGTTTTTTGAGGTGGTTGGCCATCGGTGAGTATGTAAAGACACGTAGGATAGTGTCTGTTTTCTGTGTTTGGTTAAGTTAGTGTAGTACTTCTCATTATATCCTTGTTCTTATCATGCTCATTTGATCAATTTCATATCAAATATCTTCGAAATGTTTCACTGATTGTTCATAGATATGAGGGAATTTTTGAAACCGTTATGTGTGTTAGTCCACCCAAAAAAAAACACACAACTGCTGCATCACCTCATTCTGAAATCATCTAGATGTCATCACTGCCAGTAAGATATCTCAGCGGGTTCAGCACTCGCTGCTGCGATCTGAGTTTGATCTGCAGATCACAGGTTCGAATCCCGGAAAGGCCAACTCATCCTTTCATTCTTCCGAGGTAGAATAATGAGTACCAATTTCGGTTGGGTGATATTGTATATAAATATGTGCTCTGTAAAGCGCTTTGGATTAAGGTGCTATATAAATAACACATCATTATCTATGTAAGATAAGGGTCTCAGAATGTTTGGGTTAGTTTGAGTATATGTATGCTGTTTCAAAATCATTGACATATAATTTGGCAAAAGTGTCTGTGTATGTTCCTCTCTTTGCTTTACTGGATATTTGTGTATGACATATGTAGTTATAATGAAACATGTTTTGTTGTTAAGGCTAGTACAGCTAGCTGAATAACAAAAGACATAGCAATATCTAAAAATGTGGTTCACTTTTGTAGGATTTTTTCTGGGTTTCCCACTGTGAAATGCCTGCGTGTAAAGCTTCACTGTCCATTGTGTCAATAAGTTGTGTGTTTTGATAGAAGCTCATGGCATCAAACCCGTTTACCACTGCTCTGGTGTCTTTAATATATTATGTCATGGTTTACACATTGTAACTTAGAAATAAAACTATAAATTGTGACAGCGGTTCGAAAAGTGAACCTATTCTAGGCACAAGGGGTCAACCTGGTGGTGAAGGTGTCAAGCCCTTGTGAACTTTTGGGAGAGCAAAACTATAAGATCTGAGTGACAGCCAATCTGCTTCTAGTGTAGAGGAGCAGTTGTAAATCATTTTCCAAACTCCTGCCCCCTCACCACTGTCATACTGGAAGAGCAGGAGAAGGGCCCCATATGGGACTCCATGTGTTATGTGTATAACGAATTGAGTGAACAAGAGATGATATACACTCAGACACCCATATCAAATGTACCCTTGCACTGACAGTGTGAAAGGATGTCGTGTGGAAGGATGTCAGCAACCCACCATTGGATATCATGTTGCGCTGAGTGAAATCTGACATGGGCAGAGTGATGTCATAAAGAAACTATACAAGGACATACTGAAACAATATGAAAATACTGAAGAGTAACTAACAATGTAACTGAAGTGATAAGAGAAACATGTACGAAATGGTAAAGTAATCATGAATGCAAAAGAAGACAAAACAACTTACTGACCAATAAGTGTAAAGATGCAGTAATGCAAGGCAAATTAATATATGAGGTGGCCAGAATGGGCAGAATTGGAAAATGGATGCCAGCTAGTGTTAAGATGCAATTTAGCTACCTCAGAAACCGATCTGGGTTGAAGAGTCACGAGACACTGGAAGAACAGTTTTGAGTGCAAAACAAAGAGGAGTCTATGTTGGCTTGGGATCAAGGATGTTATTTGTAAGGAATAGCTGCAAAGCACGAAGGAGTGCAGATGGATAAGCCATCGACAAGACAAATTTCTCTTAGATTAAAGAAGAAGAAAACATCTTCAAGAGCCAAGTATTGAACAATTAAAAGTGTATAAAGTTTATACAAAGTAGAGTTAGCAAGTCTCGAGAGGCCATGAAGAGCAATGACACTCAACCTAATTAAACCAAATATCAGTAAATAAGAGGCTGAAATGGACAGATTTGTGGTCTCCTCACATGTGACTCAGAAGTCGAAAACAACTGCTATTCATAAATCCTTGGATTATGATAGTGATGTGCTTACACTCCCTTGAATGTCCTATAAGAGAGAGCAGGCCACAGGGTGAACTACAGATGGGAAACTTTGGCTCATGGCCAGACTGATGAGAGATGTTGGACTAATTGGGAAAATAGACAGTGATCTGACGTGGTTCAAGCAATTGGATTTAATTTCACTTACGTGCTGCTAGCCAAGCCAAACGTCCAAGGTTGGGTGAGAATGCCAATCAGTGGGTCGATGGGGCAACCAACTATTCAATGTTCTGCTGCTATTTTGTTCACTATAATCAGTATTATACATATTTAGAGGTAGTTTGAGGCGTGCCTCACAGATAAGAGACAGCCAATGGTGTACTAACCCATATGTATTCTATAAGTAGACATGTTCCCTTAACCACTCCCTCCCATCAATAGGTTTTACAGTTTGCCACATAGGATGACATCATAGATGACACATATTGGGCTATAAGACCTCTGTGTAATGAAGTTTGCCTGTGAGTGTTGCAGCATCAGTCCGATGTCTGCCAGTTCACCCTGCTTTATTAAATTAAGAACAAATTACTACTTTGCCATATTCTTTGAGTCTGTCTGGGTATTTGGCCTGAGAGCTTTATTGGTAATTCCATCTAGCATAAGAGATGCTTCAAGGTGCTAGAGCACAATAGTGAACAGGGGGGATAGCTCTGGGGCAACACGTTTATCTTGCATTCAAGATAATGCAGAGCAACAGAGGTTCAAAACCTTGTCCCACACTTAGAGACTTGTCTCTGGTATTAAGGACATTATAAAAGATTATTGAATTAATTATAAAAGATTAATTAATTAAAGGGTGCCTTCATATGACAGATGTACATGTATTCCATGCCTGCCTCAATTGTGGAGGCGGTCAATGTGTGGGTATGCTTTGGATGGGGTCCCCTTTAAAACACTTCAAAAGTGTGTCTATCTCTCAGGATTGGCAACATGTGGTCATATTGGTCAATTCACTGTTGTCCACCCGTATGATAGCAATTGTGGAGTCTTGTTCCAAATTGCTATTCTCCTGCACTTTAAATCAATTGATATTCTGTTTCACTGTGTCTGCTAAACATTTTCAAAAGTGACTGGTTCTTCACTATATGAGTTCAGTCATATAATGTTTATATACGCTTCTCCAAATGACTGTTTTAATCTAATTTTACACAACAATCTTATTAGTTCAATATGTGTTTCAACAATAGCATTTTTCTTTGTTAGAACAAAACAGAGACCTTTATTTAGAATCTCGATATCATATCATCCTGCTTGAGAGGTCTTGTCGATACATTTAGACTGGAAGTTTTGTTGGGCATTTAAACCTCTTCTCCTCATTACTCGAAGAGACCTGGTATGCAAAACATCCAATCAGAGTTGTTGTTCTGAAAATGCAGAAAGTACCCATATCTTCTAGCCCCGTCACTGGATACTCCTCCAGAGAATTAGAGCGATATGCTTCATCCTTATCACTTCCGCTTGGGAAGTTACAACTGGCGGGATTTGATATTGTTGAAATGATTATCTCCTGTTTTGTTGGTTATTATGGGGTGTATCTCCTCCCCCTGTTTGTGTTTTATTTTTTAATCACTATAACAAATTCTTTAATATAGAAATAGACCTTGTCATGTCTGAAGTTGTTTTCATGTTTACAATGTTTACTGATTTTCTTGGTGAAACTGAATTATTTAAATTGCTTTCAGGACATATTGTGTTCCTTATTTGTGATGGTGTAATTTTTAAGAATGGTTTTGTCTTTAAGGTCCTGTCTTTTGCCGAAATTGTCTAATGAAATGTTCAGAAACTCTTTTTGCAATATTAATGATCAGTATTAATCGAGCTCTGGTACACTTCTTGGCAATGTTGCTCAGATCATTTCAGAAATCTAGCTCATCGAGGAAGATTTTCAGCTCTCTTCAGTGCTGTGCCAGTATTTCTTGACAGGGTGGGCTGGCACCATATAGAGGTTGGTCGTGGAAGGGGTCCCCACAAACTGAAAGAAATAAATGTGTTTTATTGGAGAATCTTCTGTATGCTCCCGTGGGTCAGGACATTTTGTTTGGCTTTTGGTTTGTATAGTCAAATCTATGCTTTTAACTAAAATGGTAATGCAAAGAAACCCAAAGAAATCTACTCCGAATCTTCAAGACATGCAAGAATGTGAACTTTGTTTTAATAGCACCATCTCTGCTCATATGCAAAGCCAAATCTGCCATGCAGCTTGTTGTGTGTGATGTAACAATAACTGAACCTATAATTAAACATCTGGGCATTGGTCAACCTTCATGCAGCAAATCATAATACAATACTGTATGTGCGTAGCTGTCGACAAAAGTTGTCCCAATATTATGACTGCCCAATACTCTTAATTGAATTAATTAGTCAAAGGGGTCATGAAGTTTGCACCAGCTCTCCTACTTACATGATCAGTATAAATAATAAGGGTGATATGAGCTACTTAATTCAATGATAATTTATCATATGCTTGTGCAATTCTGTTGTTGATGCACACCAAATAATATATATTCGTTTTACATCTTAATAATCCAGTTTGATATTTGTATTCTGTTCATATTCAATTCAGAAATGATTCAAATTTTGTACTGGTATTGTTTTTAGTCTTATACAATAGTTAGACTAGTGTTGGTCCTAACCTCAAACTGATCATAACCTCCACATGTAGTTTTATCAAAATCATATTCACTAGTTCAAAGTTCCCTTCATGTTTTTGGTGCAGTTAATCTTGCTGCTGAGTATGCTGCCTTTTTTCAATAGCTCATTGTATTATGGGAGTTATCCTATTGTGAATGGTTCTCCAGGATTCAGTTGTCCTCGAGATTTGAAACGCTGATCAAGAGCAGAGTGCAGAAGACCAGCAGCAATGTAGGAATGTAGTGTGGAGATGGTGGCGTGACTGGCCTGTCACTTAGTGCCTGGAGATCTGGAGCGGTGAGCGGAGGCCCTGGACTCGCGCACCAACTTGTGTGCCACAGACAGTGCCGGAGTTGTAGGTATTTCATTTCCCATACGATTCTTTGGTAAATCGCCGGTTTTCCAACATTCATGGGCAACACATGATTTATTATTGATGATTGTAGTTATTCGGCTTCCCTCGCAAATCCCTATCATTGGGAACTTAAGGCAGAGGTCTCTCATTAGAATTACTCCAGCAGTTAGTTAATAGGTTTACTCCTGGGGTTTAGTAACCAGGAAACGTGAGACAGCACACTTGGAGCGGAAAACATTTGATTTTAGAAACCTTTGCTCACACCGCTTCTTATTTCAGATACATCCAATGTTGTGCCTGTGCACGCGCTCGCCACCGCCCTGCAAACTCTGAATGGGGTTTTGACGTTGCTATGTTAGGAGCTACCTATGTCCATTACAATTTCTATTTTATCTGGTGATGTGGTGTGTTAAATTAACACAAACGCATAGCAAAGAGTCAGAGCACTATAAACACTGTTAATAATGCACATTGCTACGCATTTTGTTATGGCAAAACAGGCAAAATAACCTGAAAGTAAATCACTTAAACATTTTTTTTAAAAAACTCAACCCGCTCCTAGATCCTCCTGAATTCAATGTATTAATTTACATTTGACCAATATAAGGAGGATACTTAAATCAAAATGTAAAGTCTGCATTCCTGAATATCTAATATGGTCGTGCTTGCTGCCCCCTGCTGAACCGCAGGCACCCTATTGGACGGCCAGAGACCACCTTCTGATCCAAAGAGGATAGGGGGTGAGCCTAGGTCCTCGTAGTTGTCACTCACTTAGTGTAGCTGGGTCTGAGCGGGTTCCCTCTCCAGTTCAAATGCGAGGGGAGAGTAGCAAGATGCAATGGTTCTTTCCTTGGTATTCCCATCCCCGGGACACATCCTTTTGGGCCTATTCACCCCATCCGAAGAGGATCTAATGTGTGTGTTCCCTGTTAAAATCACATTATTCTGGGTCAACATCGCCACCAAAGTCCTGCACATCAACTCCTCTTTGCCAAAGAGCTGCCTTGCCAGGCACAACTCACAAAGTGCACACCCTCTCCCCCACCCCCGCGCAGCAAGCAGACATCAGTACTTTAGCAATAGTAACTTCAGGCTTCATCCTCCAATATTACCATTGATAGCAAAGCCTGCAGGGCTGAGGAGGCCCAGCTGTTTCCAGTCAGATCCCTAGGTAACTGTAATAAAGACAACTTCATAAAAAATAGCTTTTGTCCCTACAGTTGGCCATTGTGCACTCGTGATCACAATTAACTCCGCCCACCCTAAACTCCGCCTCCATGACCCGCCCACCTTGGGCCCCTTGTCAGGTGCTGCCCACGGGGCCCTTTGCCTTAAATCTGCCACTGTTACTCCCTGCATTTATTTGACCTCTCAGTCCTGATTCCTTACTCTCTCCCTCCCCCTGTACTTTACTCCTTCCCGCCCTTCCTTGCAATCACGGCGTGCAACAGGGACTGTCGCCACAAAGTTCTAAGCTACAAGGCATGTCAGGTACAGTGAATCTGGCCGGGCATTTAGGGACATTTCGCTGGTGTTCGGCGTCGAAGGTGAGTCAGGAAGCGAAGCTCAACCCATTACAGATTCCCTTCCGCTTGGAAATTAGAAGTGGGGTCACGTCGGCATTTCGCGCATTCTGCCATTCATATACCAACGGCAACGCAAACGCTGCAGCTGTAGAGCATGACCCGCGCGAGCACAGAGAGCCAATATGCGAAGCAAAACATTGCTTCTGCTAGTCCTGCATGGCTATCGAGCTGCCGTCGGAAGGAAGGGCCGGTCCCTGGTGTCTGCCAATCAATACGTGAGATATTTTAGTCCGGGGATGTGCGCGCCTTGAGCTGGGCCGGCTGAGCAGCGGGGGCTTCAGCTCTGCCGCTCTGCTCGGTGGTGCTGGCAGCTCATTTTAGCGGTAGCAGTGATTGCTGGTTCCTATCCATCCGGGGTAAAGGTACCCCTACAATCATGGGGGCCAACTTTTGATTTTCGCTACAGGCGCAGGAAATTCCCACACCATTTTAGAGAACAAACATTACACCAAGAATTGGAGGAAAAAAAGCCAAAGGATGGTCAAGCAGGTTAAACATACAACATTTCTGCAACAGTCTAACCTGCTGAGCTGCCTTTACTCGGCATTCTGCTTTTGCATCTGCAGCTTCTGCCTGCCACCTCTGCGCCTGCCAAACAGCTCTGGCCTGCCCAGCCCTCTCCTCCCCTCTCCATGCTCAGGTGGTACACTGACGAGGCTGCCTTCTCATTTTGAAGTGTCCAGCACTTGCTACATTTTGCAAGATGCATGCTAACACTTCATTGACCTTCAGCCCTGTCAAGCCGAGTGCTTTAACAGCACACAGCACTCAATCTTTTTTTTCTTTTCTTTTCGCTTATGGTCGCTCTCCATACAAATACATGCCGAATATCCACTGGGGCAAAATGACACACCTGCCCTAGTGGTTCAAGGCGTACGGGGTTAACTGTCCCCTATGCTCCCATGTATTCAGCACCTATTTCAACAGTACTGTACAAGGCAGAGAGAGTATCCGAATCTCCTAACCCAGCCATCACTAAATACACGCTTCTGACACATAGACAACCTGCGACACCCCACACAGATGTATTATGGATAAATAAGGCTGGGGATATACCCTGCACCGCTGTACTTGGACTTACATTTTTCCAGGCACTGTCACCATGCTACTCCGCCGAGACAAGGCCAGGCAGATATTCCCCAGCAATGCTGATCTGCGTTGTGTGATGCCAAAAAAGAGGGGTTCTGTTGGGACTGGGTGCAAGTGGCCTCCTTCGTTGTCAGTCTGCCTAACAGGCTCTCAAATTCACCCTTTTTGGTTAGTCAAGTGCATTATATTGTTTTCTAAAAGCTACTCATGAAATTGAGCAGATGTTAACATTTAGAAAAGCTGTAAGTACCTGCCTATTCAAAACAGCATTTGGGTAGCTCTGAAGACTTTGCTTCCCAGGCAGATGGCAAATAGAGCTGAGAGATTTAAGCCACTTATCCAAACATTTACAGCACATAAACAAGGCTATTCACCCAGTGAGCTGCGCTGATGTTTGTCTCAGTAAAATCTACTTGTAACCTGTATCCTTTGTCTGAAACCCACTGTATGCCCTCTCCTCGTCTCCAAGTGTGCACTTAACTGTAAATGCTCTTACTGTATCCCCTCTGTTTTACATATCTCTGCTGCTTCACAATAAGGTTTGTGCGATGTAAAAACCAACACACACATACATAGTGGCCTTTAGGAAGTGTGCATAAACTCAAGGGTGAAACCTGGAATAGGTTCCGATGGATTCAGAAAATGACAAGTAAAATACATGAATATAGAGAAATAACAAGCAGGCCACCATCTTGAGGCAGTCCCATCGAGGCACTTAGATGCAAGTTGTCCCATTTATTCAGACAAAAGACATGGCCATCAACATCTCGGGTTACCGGAGTGGCAACCCAGGGTGCTAATAGCAATATTCACCCATTCTACAGGCTGGAGCCGGTAGTAATAGCACTGGACACCCTCGTTAAAGGCCCTCGCGTTACCAGTTATTTGCTTAATTGGTAGGACTGAAGGAGGTTGTTGGCTTAGATGTGTTGGAGGAGTTGTGTCGCTACTGCTTTCTCAGGGAACTTAACTAGGAAAGGAAGGTGGGTAATGGGGCGGTAGTTGCTCAGTTCTTTGTCGTCCAGTGTTGGTTTCTTGGGAAGTGGGAGGACTTGTCTGGTCTTGAATGTCAAGTGGAAGGTGCCTTCAATAGTGAGTCTCTATACATAAAGACCAAAATGTGTGCCATGTGCTAGTCCCTCTGAAGATTTTTTATTGTCTTTGAGCTCAGAGATGCCCTTTGCCTACATTAACTCTGGACAGGCACACCTTTATTCTACTCAATGTGCCAATTCCAAAATGTTACCCAATTGCATTGGCCCTCACTGATTCCATCAAAGCATTGACCACTGCTCTGTGCAGTTGCATCGGGACTGTTCTAAGTGCCAGTTGCAATTACCAATAACGATCTCTGGCCAAATTAACCGGATCGACTCAAAGAATATGGCAAACTACTACTTTATTATCAGTTCACTAAAGTAGAGAAACCTGGCAAGCAACGAATCGTAGTCCGCACACTCAGGATAATAATTTAATTATTAATAATTTAATTATACAAAGTCTTTATTCTGCAATATACGTCAGCTATGATGTCATGTGATGTGGCAACTTCAAAAACCTATTGACGGGAGGGATTGGTTAAGGGAACATATGTACCTATAGTTCATATAAGTGTTAATGTCATTATTGGATGCCCCTTTTCTGGGAGGCATGCCTTGAACTACCTCTAAACATGAATAATACAGATTGATAGCAGAATAACAGCAGCAGAATGGCTTCTGCAACATTGTATAATACACTGCTACATAGACACTCATGATTGGTCGGCATACTCTCGCAACCATGGATTTCCGGCTCGTTAGCAGCATGTAAGCTAAACAAACCCTAGGTACAGAGAACCACATCAGACTACTATCCACTCACCCAATTAATCCACCTTTTCTCGTCAGGCCCTAAACCAAGGCTTCTTCTTTGTAGTTGACCTTGTGGACTGTTCACTTCCCCAGGACTTTTGTAGGTACACCACTACCTCCGTCTGGGCTTAATGAATAGGCCTTATTTTAAAGTTGTGAATCACGTGTGAGGAGGCCATGCTTTTTGATCATTTTGACCTTTTATTTAGTGCTATTTAATTCAATTATGCTGAGTGCCATTACTCTTCTTAGCCTCTGGAGACATGGTTGGTCTACCTCACATATGTTTTCTGCATTCTTGATTGCAGATGTTTTCTCCTTTGCTTAATTTAAGAGATATATGTCTTACAGGGACGTCATTTAGGGGTCGCCAGACATCACAACGACATATGGTGATCCAATCTTGTATGAAATGTACATCACTTTACAGTGATATCATAACCATATTTTTCGTAGTGTACTTAGAAACAATGCTATGTGATGCCACTTCCTGTTTTGTCAAGGGGTGAATGGTCATGTTGCATCACATTCTGTTATGTCACTTCAAGGTGGGATCAAATGTCATCACTTCCTGTGATGTCATTAGAGATCAAGGGTCGTGTGATGTAATTTCCGCTACCTCTGGCATTTTGGTGAAATGACATCCATGCTTACGAACATGGCTTATCCTCTTGACTCCCTTTGTGTCTTGCAATCATTCCTTGATGTTACATCCTTGTTCCCAGGCCAATAGATATTCTTTGTTTCTCACACAAAGCTGTTTTCCAGTGCCTCTTTGCTCTGAAGCCCTGGACTGTCTCTGAGGTAGCTTGATTTGTTTCAACACGAGTCTGGCGTCCATCTTTTCATCATGACCGCCTTAACCACGTTATAAACGTTATATTTTCTTCTACAAGTGTCTATATGTGTGTATGCAGTCATTTCATCTAAAACATTACCATCGAATGCCATTCCATCGACAAAATTGCATCTAAACAATATGCATCAAATGCATGTTTTTTCAAGGTAAAGGGTTTAGTGTTATTTATAGTGGGTTTTGAAGGGTAAAAGAACAGGGGTTTGGGGGACCCCCCCAATTTTTTTAAAAAAGTAAAAAACATGCATTCGATGTTAATTTTTTTAATACATTTGTTTAGATGGAATGGTCATTCGATGGTAAAAATTCAATGGAACAACCATAAACCGTGTATGTACATTCACTTTGTCTGTTCTCACTTGTTTCCTTGGTGCACATGATTCCTCTGTATTTGATTACATGTTTCTCTTATTAATTCAGTTACATCTTTATTCTTTAAGTATTTACATATAATTTCAGGGCATCTGTGTGTCTTCTCTTCATGACATCACTCTGCCCTTGTCTGATTTCAATTACAGCTCTTAGATGTCCAATAGTGTATGCAGACATCCTTTCACCATGTCAGTGCAAGGGTACATTCAATATGGTTGTCTGAGTGCATAAGGTCTCTCCTATCTTTGATGTGATATTGGGACGATACCTGGTGTCACGCATAGTGCTCTCTTGCTTCTATTCCCTTATGGCAGAGGTGAGGGTGCGGGAACTAGAGATGACATGCACCACTGCTCCTCTACAGCTCTAAATTGCAAATAGTAGGAACGTAACATAAATAGGAGCACGCCTATTTCAAAAACACATATTTCCACCTTCAATTGGTTCTGTGAAAAGTGGACTATGAACTCAAGAGATTGCCATTGTCAGGGAAGGCTTCGGTTATGGCTCACAATCATTTACAGGAGAACATGGCTAGGCCAGCTCAAATGGCAGGTTCTCCATGGCGCTCCCCTAAAACCATATGTATTTCTTGCTATAGTGCATATCTGAAAGTGCTGCCTCCAAGGCTGACTCTATGATGATGCTGTGAGAGGTGACCCTGGGAAATCCTGTGATGATCGGATTTGGGCAATTTTAGGGAAGCTTTCCACTGCAATTAATTTTGAACCACACACACTTTGATGTGGTGCAAAATATATGCTATTTCAATATATTTTTTTTTGGCAGATGGTAAATGTTGTAATATCCACCCTCGGGTGGAAGAGGCTAGATCAGGATAAGCTTTGGTATATGCCATGACCCTACAGAGATCACCAATCCTGAACTGTTATCTCGGGTGAAAGACACTAGATCAGGATGGGCTCTGGTGTACATCACAGCCCTATAGGGATGACCTCTCCGGTACTGTTATATCAGGTGGACATGGATATATCGGGATGGGCTGTGATTTATGTCAAGTTCCTATAGGGATAACCATTCATGCACCTTTATCTCAGGTGGAAGAGGCTTGATGAGGATGGTCTCGGGTGTATGTCACTGCCCTACATGGATCATAACTACTATAGTGTTTTCTCAGGTGGAAGAGGCTAGATCAGGATGGCCCCTGGTGTATGTCACAGCCCTAGAGGGATCACCAATCCTGTACTGTTTTCTCGGGTCTATGTTGCTAGATTAGGATATGCTCTGGTGTATGTCACTGCCCTATAGGAACCACTACTCCTGCTCTGTTATTTCAGGTGCAAGAGGCTAGATCAGGATGGGCTCTGGTGCATGTCACGGCCCTACGGGGATCACCACTCCAGTACTGTTCTCTCCAGTGGACGTGACTAGAGCAGGATGGGCTCTGGTGTATGTCACAGCCCTATAGGGATCACAACTCCTCTACTGTTATCTCAGGTGGATGTGGCTAGATCAGGATGGGCTCTGATGTATGTCTATGGCCATACAGGGATCATCACTCCTGTATTTTTATCACGGGTGAAAAAGACTAGTTTTGGGTGGCCTCTGGTATGTATGAGGGCACTACAGGGTTCACCTCTTGGCCCCCTTTGGTACAATGGAAGGGGAGAGCCGTGTCCATTTACTGCGAGCTGCCCTGATAATGGTTTCCTGGTCACCCTTCAATTTGTGGCTGAGCTAAGGTTGGTGAGTGCAGAGAAGGGGTCAGAACAATGAAACATCAACAGAACAAGAAACCTTCCAGGACACTCAGGTACATGTCAAACTCCATGTCAACGGAAGATAGATATATGCTCCACCACCCACCCACGCTAATTTGCAATTACATACCACTTAAACACACATTGCACAACACATCTGCCTTCAGAATGCAGCTAAATCCCATGACAAAAATATGGTCTAGCTGGACATGTAATCAGTGTGCTGGACTTGCATACTCTCCTTATAGCCTCACAGCAACCATCCACAAGCCAACTCGATATGGATTGCCAGCAGTGACCTGACCACCCCTACCTACCTTTGTAAAATGCACACACGCATTTCAAACTCCTCTGGTGAATCTCCCATACCTCGGACCTTGGTCCCCCGATAGTGTTCACCTACAGTGCTTTGAGGCCATACCAATGGGAAAGAGCGCTATACAAATGCCATATTACATTGCATCACTGGTCTGGGTTTCACTTTGCGATGCGCGGTACGCGTAATGCATGTGGACTGAAAATCTCTGTGTTAAAGAGGGATGAACTTCAGATCTTTCTAAATCCTTTTTTGGGAAACCTGAGATGATAGTACCTTGATAAGCGGTGGCCAACCTGAGTGGTGTAGAGTACTAGTGGTCCTGTGCAAGTGCATTGCAGAGGCCAATAGAGGCCGTGAAATGAAGAATGAGACGTGTGATGTAGGATTGAGGAATTAATTCTCCAGTGTACGGGCGTTACAATGCATAATGAGCAGGACGTTTTCTCAATGTGGTTGACAACATCCACGATACAAGAAACGAAAGCTCTACTAATGATCTCCAGTGGACAGCCCCTGATAAATGTACAACCAATTTGGTGGTAGGGACAGAACACGTTGGGCCTATGACTGTTGAGACAGAAACCAACTGGACCAATTAAAATTCAGATGTTGCCCTACTGTTTTTGATGTAATAGTTTTAGGATTCTGTTGTCATCATAATGTGTATGTATTGTATGTTTGGTGATTTTTGTATTTAATATTCGTTTGTGGATGTTCTTAGATGATTATTTTTTATAACAATGTTTTAGATTGACACTATGTTGACATTTAATATGAAATTGTAATAAAATTGGCATCATGATTTTATGTTTAGGGTATTGGATCAATTGTTTCAGGCCTGAGCATTGGGAATGAATATGAGATAGTCTCAGGGATTGTTGAAATTTGATATAGTTATATTACGTCATATTACATTATAACACCAATTTGGAGACGAGGGAACAAGCTGAGCGTTGCAGACTGGGAGAGAAGCTGTGCTCCAGAGCTGATTTATCTCAAGGTATTGCATTGCATCTTATTCTTCCTGAAATCCTTGTTTACCTCCAGGGCCCATAGTACAGAAAGATGTAACCGCTGCAGTGACACGTTACATCGCATTTGCAGAAGGGCAAGCACGGGCAAGCATTTCCCTGGTGCACAATTACATTGCAGCAAAACGTATTTTAGCTGGAGACAATTTTGCAGCAGTGCAAAAATACGTTATATGGACCACGATGGTCTGATATAGACAACAAACTACTCTGGTGCCCTGTGCAGGAAGAACCAGGCCTGCTCTGTGCTTCTGGATTTATAATGCATATTAGAATCAAGGGTCTCTGTTGGGACTGCCCGTACAGTAACCTTGTGCTCCTTTGTACAGATGCTCATCATAATACAATCGCCTAGTCCTCTATACTGTGCCGGTCACTAGTGTTCCTTCTCTGTGGAGTTGTAAAGGAAAAGGGGGGCTATGGAATGAGGGGACGGCAATTTAGATGCATCAGTGCATAGGGTAAGCTTTAGCCAGCCTGCTAGAGAGTGAACTCATACAGTGCCCTGGAGAGAACGAATCATTGATGGAAGGAAAGGATATCACTCCATCTGAGCCATATCAAACACATACACATTACTAATTGCATTCTATATGTAAGCGCGTTTGGATATGTGGAGAACGAAGAAGGGAATGGATACATGTTTTATTAAAATGTAACATATTGGTATGGTAGTTTTCCTCTCCAATATGGCAAGAATTTCAGTATTTCTACCCCTCATATCGCTCTGTATAACATAATTGAATCAAATGCAGATCTGTTGTTTCTCTCCCTTCTATCTTACTATATCCCAGGGGTGTTGCTAGCTCTGGAAAGGATTGGGGGATAGGCTATTTTGGGACTGTCGGGACTCGGGGCTAGCTAGTCTATTGATTGTATCCCTTGAGCTTCTATCCGGGGCTACAACCAAAAGACCCAGGGCTATAGCCCCCTTAGCCACCCCCTAGCAACGCCTCTGCTATATCCCTGCATGGAATCCAGCCCTTTTACGAGCACGCCTATCCATTCAGTCTCTGTGTATCTGCACTGCGCATTTCCATCTCATCGCCAAGAAACCACGCAGGTGGCAACAGTATAAGATCCTTTAACATAACATAACATCTCACAGTGCAAGTGCATTGACATGGCCCAGAGCCAGTAATGTCCTTACCAGTGCTACACAACCATTCCTTACACACCGTGCAGAAAGCTCTGGCCTGCCCTCCTCCCCAGACTGAAGAGTAGATGTTCTTCATCTCTAGCCAACCAGCATCTGTAATCATTCAGAAATGTCCATAAGAGATCCCTGCTATCTCCTCTCCTTCTGATAGGCTTCCAGGCCCCCCTCTTCCTGTAGCCCACTAGCCACAAGGGCCCATGACTGACTCTTACACACTCTGAAAATCCAATGCCTACTCGCAATTTGTTTTTGTTTTTTAGTCTGTGGTTTTAAGATGCCTACAATTGTCAGCACAGTCTATTGTAGTTGCCCTACTCTATCACTGCACTGCAGGAAAATGAAAACACTAATTATTATTTATCCCTATGGAATGCGTATCTGCATTACTGCCTTGAGTAAAGAATACTCACAGACATTGTTGTCCCTTCCCTATGTATGTACCAGTGAATAGAACTAAGAAAAAATACATATTTCTAGTCATGTGATGTCGGGTTATATCCCTAGAACATCCCTTGACTTTGCTCTCCGTTCTATCCCATTGCATCACTGCATGAAATAAAGAAGAAAACACATGGTACCTTATATCTAACTTTATCACTGGACAGATTCAACAGGATTCCCATCATTTGTCTGTCAGGAATCAGGTCAGGTACCCCCACAGATCACTTACTCCAAATGCCTCAGTGGTCAGAATTAACCTTGTCTGAAATTCTTTGCTCTTGTCCAGATATCATCAGAAGATGCAGACCACCTGTGCAACCCCCCATTTATAAAAGCTGGCTCCATTCCCATGCCCTTGGCTGCTGTGGCCCCATCAAAAGGCCTCATACTCCCAATTTCATCTTTGTCCTTTGTTACTTCTGATACCAATGACCAACTCCTCATGCCATTCGCTAAGTCCTGCCAGCATTCCTTTACCAATGTTGGCCACATGCTGGACTATCCACCTTGAGGAGTTTAAGGGTGTCGCTGACCACCTGATCAATGGGAAAAGCTCTGGGAAAGTCTGTTTACTAATTACTCTTTACTTCTTTCCAGCCCCAATGGTGTGCCACTGTGCATCTATCCACCCCAGCCTGTCCTCCTCTACTCGGTGTGCTTGACAGAAGATGCCTGCTCCTGTCCTACCTAGATAGTCCTGACCTGCTTGCCTACCCAATGCACCTTGTTACCTCCTATAGGAGTGTTTGGGAGATAAGGTGGTCAGTGATGGCTGTCATACATTTCTTTGTAAAACATGTTTTTATTTTTTAATGTGATTAAAAACTGTACATTTAAAAAGAAACAAGACATTGGGCCTCATTACAACTCACCCAGTATGGAAACAACGGTGGCAGTAAACCCGCCGCCACCTTTGTTTCCATACCGGGTGATCACGGTATGGAGGGTTTGATCTGACCTGGAGGGTTTAACACGGCCCGCCTGCAGGCGGACTAGGAAACACCGGCACAATCACGAGATGGTGCCGGTGTTTCCATGATCCCCATTCCCATTGAGTCCTAGAGGACTCAATGGGAATGGGGATTTACACCATTCCGCCTCCAGAATTCCCGCGTCACCGGGGTTGTAATGCCCTGGTAATTCTGGGAATCACGGAGGCGGAATGGTAATACGAGTCCGGCGGTAACCAGGCGGTTTTACCGCCTCGGTTACCGCCGGACTCGTAATGAGGCCCATTGTTTTCACAATTTGAATATTAACATAGACTATTACATTAGCAAAACAATTATTATTATAAAGAATACATTTTAAACAGTGATCTAGAAAACAAATAAACAATATTCATTATAATACACTGTTTCAATATCAATGCTCTTAAAAACGAGGTGACCAACACAACAGAAGAAGTAAATCCAGCTAAATAATACTTCCAAATTTTATTAATTTCCTCCCTGAGCAAACCAATCAATGAACCTTTTTAAAAAAAACGCAACCACAATCCATGGACTGCAGGACAATGGACCAACAACTGCTTAAGGGTTTCATGTTGATCTTTATCCTGACAGAACCTACAAAACGCATTCCCTTCCTGCACCAGCCCAAATCGAACCAAAACTTCATTGCTAAGCACAAGGTTCCATTGAAACGTATTTGTTTCTATTGGAGAGTCCAATGCCCGACATGCTCTTCCTTTGTTGCCTCGCTACATCATTGCATGCAAGGAAGAGCATTGGTTTGACTTTCTCCCCTTGGTATAGCACAGTTTGCCTGTATGGGAATGGGATTCTCAAAGTATCTAAGCATGTATACCACTTCCATCTCACTGTGCCATGGGATGGGTCAGGGCAGTTCTCACCTGCCTCAATCTGGGTAGGTTTGCCACACAGTGGTGGGCAGGGTAGGAACTACTCACTGTGTTGAGTACCTCAGATTCCAGTGCTCGCCTTCCGGGTCCATCACCAAATGCAATCTCTAAAATCTTCTAAGTGCATTCATGGGATTAAGTTACAAAAATCTGCACTATAGTAGAAATAAAGGTACTTCCACCCCAGTGCAATGCTACCTGGGGTTCATATCATCCTGTATCATAATTCTTTTTATTGTTGTAAGGCGCTTTATACAACATTATTGTGTTTCAAAGCACCACAAGGCTAAATGGGAAGGGAACAGGGGAATTAATAACAGTGGCAAAAAACATAACATGGGGGAAGGGGTGCTGGTATTGACTGGGAGAAAGGGCCTGAGATCCTATGAGGTTCATGAGGATCAGGCGACTTATCACAGCAGCAGTAGGTTAATTACCAGGGAAGGGAAAGAGGTATAGAAGAGCAGCGTTTGAGCAGTTTCCGAAACTCAAGGAGGTGCACCTCAAGTCTGAGAGGGGCAGGGAGGCTGTTCCAAAGGGAGTCAAATCCAAGGAAAGAGACCCACCCCCACTCTCTGCTTGGAGAAGTGGTTGACAGTCAGAGAGTTGGAAATAGAGGAGCAAAGGTCTCTAGCAGGGGAGTATTTAGGAAGGCAAAGTTGGAAATAGCATGGCCCCAGGCCTCAGAAGGCCTTGTGTATGATGAAGAGGGTCTGGAATTTGTTCCTTGCAGCCACTAGGAGCCAGTAGAGAGATTTTAGGGCTGGAGAGATACAGTCCCTGGGCTTGAGGCCAAGGATATTTCTTGCAGCCCTCTTCTGCATTAGCTGGGGGGTGGCAAAGGGAGGAGAGAGGGAGATTGAGAAAGAGGCTGTTGCAGTAGTCCAGCCTGGAGAGGACCAGAGCTATGCAGACATTGAGCTTCTGGGGGGGAAGGTGAGAAAAGGAAGAATGCTTCAGAGGATGTGGAACTGGAAGTGGGACTTTTTTGGTAAGGTCCATGATGTGAGGGGTGAATGAGAGAGTGGAGTCAAAGATGGCCCTGCGGTATTTGGCCTCATACGATGGTGGGGGTAGAGGACCTAAAGAGGGTGACCAGAGGCGAAGAGGAAAAGAGCACACAGGAGTCCTGATGAGGAGGATCTTCATCTTACAGTCATTGAGACAGAGATCATTTGTTGCACACCATGTCTGAATGACGGACAGACAGTCAGGGATGAGAGAGGAGGAAGAAGGGGAGATGGAGGGAAGTTTGAAGCAAAGTTGTGTGTCATCGACATAACACTGGAAATGAGGAGAGAAAGCAGAGATCAGGTGAGCAAGAGGGGCGAGATAGATATTGAGGAGCCATGGCAATAGGATAGAGCCCTGCAGGATGCCATAGGTAGAGAGGATGGTGGTGGAGGAGAAAGGGCCCACATGCAGCTGGGAAAGGCGGTTAGTGAGGAAAGAATTCAGCCAATCCAGTTCCCGGTCCAGTCGTTTTATGAAGATGGAATGGTTGACCGTGTGAAAGGCAGAGGAGAGATCAATGAGAATGATAACAGCAGGATAGTTGGAGTCGAGATTTGCAAGCATGGTTTTGCAGGTGTTCGGGAGAGCAATTTCCATGCCTCTTGATGCCCGGAATCCAGATTCACGGTCATGAAGGCAACCAACAAGATCAGTGTGAAGGGTCAGTTGGGGAGGACCAACTTTTCCAAGAGTTTTCCCAGGAAGGGGGTTATGGAGATAGGGTGATAGGCAGGCAGGAGGAGTCAGCAGACAGCTTTTTAAGAGAGGGTGCACAAGGGAATGCTTGAGGGATAGAGGGAAAGAGTTAGAGGCTATTTAGCCTCTCTGCAACTCCCGACACTTTGAATCACTTCATGGACAGGAACATCTGCAACCATTTTGTCTCTTTGAGGTCCCCTGAATCACCACTCGCAGCAGAGCAAATCTTCACATGTGGCTTTCACTTTTTACAGGTTCTTGCATACCATTCCTAACCATTCAATCTCACTGTATAGAATAACAGACATCCCTCTGCATTTCGCACTGCGCTTTTTCACTGGGTAGACGAGAAGGCATTTGCATCGTTTCTCTCGCCCTTTGGCTGACTCCCTACACAGAAGGAGAAATTCCTCATGTGTATCTATTGGTTTTTGTGTGATTAGATGTCTGTATGCACTAAACCCCGTCCCCTACTCGGCATTGCAATCGCTCTGCCTCACAGTGCAGAACAGAAGCAATCCCTGATGCATTCCTTCCACATCACTGCCACACTGCATGAAATAAGGAACATGGCATATGCCTTTTAGATTTATGTAACACTGTTTACAATCAAGAACATCCAACGGCATGTCCATCGTTCCAGATTTGATGTACCACAGCAGAGGTGTAGGGGTGGTCGAAATTGTGGGAATCCATTTTGTGAAATTTTCTCAGACATTTGCATGAAATGAACCCACATAGCCCAATTTCGCGCCTCCAAATCTTCTCGCTTTGCGCGCAAATCATCTGTACTTTCTTAATCCTACAGTCAAAATGTCCACAACATTGCAGCATTGTTCAGCCACGTGAAAGGTGAAATATTCAGGTTTTGTGTAACAGAAAGTGCTACACTCAAATATTCTTTTTTTTTTCCTGTGAAAAAAAAGAAAGCGAAATAAAAAGTGACATATAAGGCGAAATGTGCCCATTTTGTTTCACCAGTGGAAACGTCGCCCACCCATACAGTTGATAATAATCCTTCCCAGGCAGCATTGCTATCCATGATGCAATATCGGTATCCCATAAACCTCACTGTAACACGATGGGATATTCTTACTCCACTCTCTGCAGAGACTTGCTCCAGATACGATGTACTGTGTTAATCTCTGTAGAGGAATGTGCGCATGCCTGCAGGGATAGGGCTTCTCGCGAGCATTCCAGAACGTTCTTACCTGACAGAACAATGTGTATGGAAGTCAGTGAGAGTGTTTGAGTGAGCATAGTGCTGTCAACTGAATGACCTATTGCCACTGGTAGTCACCACTGCCGGAGTAGGGGGTACAGGACTAGCTGGCGAGCTGGTTTTAGATGCAGAAGATACGCATTTTAAGTGTTTAAAAGTGACAGCGGCTCGACCCTATCTTAACACTAGAAACAGGTTCATGTTTCTGCTTCATCCCGGAACAGAAAAGTGGCGTTAACCCCGACGGTCAAAAATGGCTGGGAGGACAGAGGGGGCCAGTGCCCAAAGACCTGAGTGGTATATGAAGGGGGTGCCTATGGAATATTTCAGGAAAGTTAGCCAGTGGTAGCCTCCTATCAGCATTTTTGAAGTATACTCACCTTTAAAAAAAATTTAAACAAAACTTTTTCTGACTGAGTGAGTGATCTGGCTTGATATGAGTGACTTCGGGCCGCCCAAGTATTGCTCAATAACAGCTTAATTTTTGTGTCGCGTGGAGCATTGCGAGAGTGCTGCCTCCCGGAAGGGTCCAGCTTGGGCATAATCTTGTCTCGGCCACCAATGAAAAAGTGGGCCACATTTGCAAATGGCAATCCCTTCCTTTCTTGACAGACTGAATAGTACCCAACGGTGGCGGTTGATAAAATGTGATACAAATTGTGCAATTTAAAGAATATTTATTCAGCAACAATGGTAAGAACTAGCAGATGCACGGTGAAATAACTCATAAAACGGGCCCACATTAGCCAAAAAGGTGGCCCACGTTGACCAAAACAAATTGGCCCACACTAGCATTTTGCGTTTTTCGTTTGGGCATTGCCCTATGGACCTGCAGACCTGCCCAAGCCTGCCTTCTGGTCGCGTGCCTTGCATCACAGTGTGGAGTACAAGAAGTGTGGATTCTGGTTCCTATCCTCTTTAGCAACATTTTTCTTCTCTTTTTCCTCTCCCGAAGCCCCCTGTTTCTACAGCTTTTTTGCCCTCCCCCAGCTACCCACGCCCCTTTTAATTCCTTACCCCACCCCCATGTATACTTTTACCCGAAAAAATGAAAATTCAAATGTTTGTAGTTTTATTTTTTTACGTTATTAACACTATATACCATTATATTGTTAATGGCATTGCCAAATACAAACATATATTCTCTCAGTTTCAAACTGGGGAATATTCAAATATGTGTAAAATACACACTAGACCAAGCAAAGTAACTGACTATATACCTACTGCAGTGGTCGAAGTGAGTGGGAGCCGTTGATAGCGGTAGCTCCTCTACTTTTTTAAATTACCTTTTACAGCTCCTATTCTTTTATCTTAAAAAGAAACCGTTCCGGAATGGTTTCGTTTTAAAATAACAGTAAAAGAAGAAGTTGAAACTTGCCCTTTCAGTGCATTGCACTGAACGTTCCCTTAAACAGCAGGTGCAAGTGTTTGGTGGTGTGTATTGTGTGTCGGAGGGGACGTTATGATGGGGTTTGTGGAGAGTGGGTGCAGGCCAGCAGGAAACATAAATCCACTACTTCTTTTCGTACACTTCAATCACTGACCCACTGAAAGAAATACACACACGCTGAAGACCAATGGTACTGGACAAAAGAGCATTAACAAACAAGTGTCCCACCCTTAAAGAATACAAACTTCTAAATCGATACAAAGCTCTGAGACTCTCTGTTTCGAATGCAATAGCGAGGGGATGCCCCTTGGGGTCAGTCCTGTGCAGTTCTCACTCAGGCAGCAATGAGATCATTGCAATACAAGCAGCCATGACGTCGCCTTTCACCATCAACACACAAACCCAAGCATCTGACCATAACCCAACACCACCTCACCTGATGAAATGGACATTGGGACAGGCAGTCCTCATGTATCTCTCTCTCTCTCCCTTCCTCCCTCTTTCTCTCTCTCTCTCTCTCTCTCTCTCTCTCTCTCTCTATATATATATATATATACCCCTTGCTTCCCATGTCTCTCTTCCTCTCTCTCTCTCTCTCTCTCTCTCTCTCTCTCTCTCTCTCTTTCTCTCTCTCTTTCTCTCTTTCACTCTCCCTCATCCATCACTCCCCACTTCCACTCTTCCTTTCTCTCTCTCCCTCCGATTCTTTCTCTCTCTCTAGTTTTCTCTCTCCTGGCTCTCCCTTATTTCGCTCAGATCCCCCCTCTTTCCCTCCTCTCCCTCTCCTCTGGCTCCCCCTCTCTTCTCTCTCTCTCTCTCTCCCTCTGTCTCTCTCTCTCGCTCTCTCTCTCCCCTCTCTTCTCTCTCTCTCGCTCTTCTTCTCTCTCTCTTTTCTCTCGCTCTCTTCCTCTCTCTCTCTCTCTCCCTCTCTCTCTCTCTCTCGCTCTCTCTCTCTCTCCCCTCTCGCTCTTCTTCTCTCTCTCTTTTCTCTCGCTCTCTTCCTCTCTCTCTCTCTACCCCACATATCACTCACTTCATTCTCTCTCTCCCCATCTTGCTCTCACTCTAGTTTTCTCTCTCCTGGCTCTCCCTTATTTCGCCCTGACCTCTCTCTCTCCCTTCTCTCTCTCCTCTGGCTCCCCTCTTTCTCCCCCACCCTCTCCCCTCTCTCTTTCCCTCTCTTTCCAACAGACAGGCCTTTGCTCACTCCCCTTCTCTCTTCCCCTCCCTCTTCGCTTCTTATCTGTGTGTTGACGTCCTTCACTCATTATATAAGCCAGCTGTAGGGTGGCGCTTTACATCTTTTCGGCTCTTCACGTGTGTATTCCGGTGAATGACGCAGTGACTCATCTGCGAATACGGGTTGACATTTCTAATCATATAAAAGGAATCGAACCGGAAATTGTTTCATGTCACCGAAGTGTAAAAAGCAACAGTGCTTCAGCGAGGTGACAGACCTCGGCGAGCCTGGAGAACCGAGATTGAAAGGGACAATGTGTATCCTGCGAGCTTCCTTGTTAACCTTCTCTGGCGGGCTTATGACCTCGTTTTCAGCTTTTGTTAGTTCCGAAATTCCTGGAAGACACAGAATGGAGTGCATTGTGTTTTTACCAGTGGCCTCTGCTGCAGCAGAGGTAGCCAGCACACCAGCTAGTCCGCCGAGATTTGAAAGAGGCAAATCTGCCTTTGTACCTTTGATAGTAAATGCAGTGTGTGGGTGCGGATGGGGGTGCAGTCTCCCAGCATCAGGGGTCAAGTGCTAAAAAGGAAAGTGGGGGACTCATTAACAAACGCAATGGGATGTGACGTCGCCAGAAATTAGCATATCAAGGTGAAATATGCACATTACATTAAATTGGCTTTGCATAACCACCCAAATTGAACAGGTCGAATGGCATTTGCCTTTCATAAAATCAATACACCCAAAACCAAGAGAGGATATTTTCTTCTAATAGTGTTTTTGAAAACTTTAAAAGATGTGCATGTTTTAAACTCCAAGAACCAATATAAATGTCCTCCCTGGTACTTGTAGTATCGAAATGGGACATTTCACCTTTAGCTGTTTGTTATTTTTAATTATGTTATATAGTGCAGTGGTGAAGTGTCCGGCTTGCAAACCTGGCCACTACAGTTCTCGATCCCTGACGTTGGCTTTAATTCATAAATTCAAAGAGGACATTCATTTTTTCTCATTTTAGTGGGGGGTAGAGGGGACGACTGAGTCCACCCTCTGAAAAAAGTGGGTGGACTCTGTCCACCCGTGTGTTCCCTCAACTTGAGCCCTGTGAAGCATGGAGTGTGGCCTTCACACCAAGTAATGCTTCCAGGGTAATTAGGTAGACTCCTTGCAAACCAGAGTATTTGCCTCCAAAATAGGTGGCACCATTGATGGGTGTTGCTAGGTCTGGAAAGGATCCGGGACTAGGCTAAGGTCGGGGCTGTCGGGACTCGAGGCTAGATAGCCTTTTGGTTGTACCCCCTGAGATTCTATCCCGGTTTACAACCAAAAGACCTGGGGCTATAGCCCCCTAAATCCCCCTAGCAACGCCCCATTGCGGAGCTGCTGAAAACATATACCTGGATACCTCATAATCCTTTACAAGATGAGCGACACAGCTGAGGCACTGTAAAGGAGGAGATTCAGAAGGCTAGGGTTGAGGTGCTTTGGCAGCGGCGCTGTCTGTAATGTCAGTATCACTGCTGGCGGGAATGAGTGAAATGGCTGCCATGGCTTCAGTCGCCACCTTTTCCCGACTTGAGCCCTTATTATGACTGTGGTAGCAATGGTTACACAGATGGTATTGCCACCTACTACTGCCTGTTTTACCACTTCACCTGATTATAGGTTTGACCCAAAGGGCAAAAAACTGCCTCCTTGTGACTGGAGGCATTACCTCTACTCACAATGGGGGTAATTGTTTCCGGCGGTAACACCACCACTCTTCAAAGAAGTCCTATGGGACTTCAAAATGGGGAATAGTCAAGACCGATAATCAGGCAGTGAATTAATATTACCACGTTTGGCAACTCTAACACAGTTACACAGGAAGAAAGAGAGAGAGAGAGAGAGAAAGAGAAAGCCTGAGCGGGATTGAGCGGTCGCCCGTAGCCCTGTGTGGCCTGCATTGAGGCTGCCTTCCAGGCCCCGTTGGGCCTGCAGTAAGTTTAATTCAGGCATTTTTTGTTTGCTTGTTGGCGCACTGAGTGCGTTGTGCTGCCCCCTGCCCCCTCCCTCCACCGCACTTCTTGGTCCTCCTCTCCCCGCTCCCTTCCCGCCTCCCTGCCCGCCCACCCCCCCCCCTCTGATTGGCTGTCCTCGTAGTCCCTCCGGGACTACGTGACGACCGCTCTCCACGCTCGCTTCTTGTTGAGCCTGCGCGGGATTGAGCGGTCGCCCGTAGCCTGTGTGGCCTGCTGTGAGGCTGCCTTCCAGGCCCCATTGGGCCTGCAGTAAGTTTAATTCAGGCATTTTTTGTTTGCTTGTTGGCGCTCTGAGCGCATTGTGCTGCCCACTGCCCCCTCCCTCCACCGCACTTCCTGGTCCTCCTCTCCCCTCTCCCTTCCCACCTCCCTGCCCGCCCACCTCCCCCCCCCTCGGATTGCCCGTCCTCGTGTCCCTCAGGGACTACGTGACAACCACTCTCCACGCTCGCTTCTTGTTGAGCCTGAGTGGGATTGAGCGGTCGCCCGAAGCCCTGTGTGGGCTGCTGTGAGGCTGCCTTCCAGGTCCTGTTGGGCCTGCAGTAAGTTTAATTCAGGCATTTTTTGTTTGCTTGTTGGCGCTCCGAGCGCCTTGTGCTCCCCCCTGCCCCCTCCCTCCACCGCACTTCCTGGTCCTCCTCTCCCCGCTCCCTTCCCGCCTCCCTGCCCACCCACACCCCCCTCCCCTTCCTCTCCTCCTGCCTTAAATTCCCACCCCCCTGGGCAGCCCCCCTGCCCGGCAGCCCCCCTTAGGCAAAGGGCGGCTCCTAAGGCTGCAGCTCCCTGTGTCTGCAGGTGTCCGCAGGGGACACCAGGCACTAGTCCGCCATTCTTTCTGGTTAGCTCCACCTGCTGCCCAGCACAACATCCTACACCTTCCTTTCCTTTTCACTCACATGGTTCTACACTTCAGTGTATACCGCTAATTGGGGTAAACTAGGGCTTTTTCTCCCCTAGCAGGACTCTCAAACATAGGTGGCAGGGCTTTTTCTCCCCTCGCAGGACTCTCAAACTTAGGTGGCCTCTCCACTGGGTACCTAATTCGTATTTACTGTGCTACTGGTGCTCTGTAATTGTGGTGAACTAGGGCTTTTTCTCCCCTCGCAGGACTCTCAAATTTAGGTGGCCTCTCCACTGGGTAGCTAATTCATATTGACTGTGCTACTGTTGCTCTGTAATTGTAGTAAACTAGGGCTTTTTCTCCCCTCGCAGGACTCTCAAACTTATGTAGCCTCTCCACTGGGTACCTAATTCGTATTTACTGTGCTACTGTTGCTCTGTAAGTGTGGTAAACTAGGGCTTTTTCTCCCCTCGCAGGACTCTCAAACTTAGGTGGCCTCTCCACTGGGTACCTAATTCGTATTTACTGTGCTACTGTTGCTCTGCAATTGTGGTAAACTAGGGCTTTTTCTCCCCTCGCAGGACTCTCAAACTTAGGTGGCCTCTCCACTGGGTACCTAATTCGTATTTACTGTGCTACTGTTGCTCTGTAATTGTGGTAAACTCAGGCTTTTTCTCCCCTCGCAGGACTCTCAAACTTAGGTGGCCTCTCCACTGGGTACCTAATTCGTATTTACTGTGCTACTGTTGCTATGTAATTGTGGTAAACTAGGGCCTTATCTCCCCTCGCAGGACTCTCAAAATTAGGTGGCCTCTCCACCGGGTACCTAATTCGTATTTACTGTGCTACTGTTGCTCTGTAATTGTGGTAAACTAGGGCTTGCCGCTTTCACTCCTGTCCGCTTGCTCTCGTCTGTCTTCCCCCCCACTCCCTCCTTATTCCATGGTGCTCTCTATCTCTCCTATCTTCTCTAACTGCTTCTCCATTGACTATCCTGCTCTCCTCACTAAATCTGGTAGGAAAAAGTTTAAAAAGGATATCCTGGTCTCCAACCCAGGCCTCCCTATCGCTGACACCTATACCAGTGCCTCCTCCAAGGAAACTCTTACTGACATCCTCTTTTTCATGCCTTCCCCTGACCAATGGACCCTTCATATGGTCTCTGTGCTCTCTCCCTTCTCCTCTTTGCCCATTAATGGTGGCACCCGTTGGGATGTCCTCTTGGCCCCCTTCCGCTCCTCTAAGGCCATCATTAATGTCTATGCTAATGGGACCGTCTTGGTCCACGGCCTTCAGGCCAACCTCCACCTCTTTGATAGATGCTTCCCGCGCCTCATCAACTTCCTTTCCTCTCCTGCTGTCCCCTCTTCTCTGTCCTCGGCTACCTTGCCTCCACCCTGCCCTCTCTCTTGCTCCTTGCTCTTCACCTCCTCAGGGCGTACCTCTGATCTGTACCCCTCCCCAAAAGTCCTTTAAGGCTGGCAACCTTCTCCTCATTGCCACTCTCAACTCTTGCTCTGCCGTCAAACATTCCTCTGATATCTGTCGCCTTCTTGAGGAACTGGACCTTGACATCCTCGGTCTTACTGAGACACGGTTTACGGCCAGCCCTGTCACCAGCTTTGACACACTCCTACCTGACGGTTATAAGATCCTCTCCTTGGCCAGGCCCAACCGTGCTGTGGGGGGTGTGGCCCTTATCTTCCCTGAGTGGATTCCTGCCACTGTCACCCCTACGCAGACCTACTCCTCCTTTGAATGCCTTGTCTGCCGACTCTCTCTCTCTCCTAGCCATTCCCTTACCGTGGCTACTATCTATCAGCCACCTGGTCAAATGTTCTCCTTCCTCTCTGAGTGGGCTGACCTCTCCTTCTCACTCCTGTCCTCAACCACTCAACTCCTCTTTCTTGGAGACTTCAATATCCACCTTGATGCCTCCTGTCCTCCCTCTGGACTCTTTTGCGACCTCTGGGACTATCTCTCACTCTCTATTTTCCCGTCTGGGCCAACCCATTCTGCAGGGCACACTCTTGATGCTCTGATCTCTTCTGACCTTCCCCTCTCTGCCCCTCTCTCCACTCCTCTCTTCTGGAGTGATCATTTTCTCCTATCCTCCCACCTCACCTTCCCTACCCCACAGGCAAAGCCACCCTCATCACTGCCACCCACCTTCGCGGTTATCCGACCCATGATGCGCGTGTCAGTTGAGACTTTCGCTTCCACCTTCTCACCCCGCCCTCCCCCTTCGGCTGACTCCCTCCCTGACACAGCCCTCTCCACTCTCCACTCTGCTATATTTGATACCCTTGATATCCTTGCCCCTGTCATGAGAATCCACCTGAAGCACAAAGACAAATGTAACTCCTGGTACGACTCGGATCTCGTCACCCTTAAACGCAAGTGCAGGGTGGCAGAGAGGAAATGGCGCGCTTCATGTTCATCCTCTGACAAACTGGCCTGCCGCCTGCTCCAAAGGCAATACCGGCTCTCCGTTCTCACTAAGAAGAGAGCCCTTATCCAAGCCCGCATCTCTGCGGCATCTAACAATTCGGCTGAACTCTTTAAAATCTGCAAGGAGCTGGCCAACCCTGCTGCGGTCTCCACTGCTCCTGTCCCCTCCCAGGCCCTCTGCACGGCACTGGCCTCTCACTTCATTTAAAAAACTCAGGACATCCTGTCCTCACTCTCCTCCTATCACCTCCCCTCCTCTACTCCCTGCTCTCCCTCTGGCCCTTCTGCAGCCACCCCTCCTCCCTCCTTCTCTGCCTTTCCCCTTTTTTCTGCTGACAAGGTTTAGAGACAAGTCCGATCTATGAAAGTCTCGTCAAAACAGGTCCACCCCTGTTCCTTCAAAACTATCAAGGACCACATCGACTCCCCTGGCGCCTGCCCTGGCTGACTTCTGCAATCACTCCTTCGCCTCTGGAGTCTTCTCATCCCCCCTCAAGAACTCCCTTGTGCACCCTCTTCTTAAGAATCCCTCTTCCGTCCCCTCCTGCCCAGCTAACTATCGCCCAATCTCTTTCACTCCCTTCCTGGGCAAGCTCCTGGAGAAACTGGCCATCTCCCAGCTTACTCTCCATGCTGAATCTGTTGGTAGTCTTCATGTTCATCAGTCTGGCTTCAGAGCTGCCAGAAGCACGGAAACTGCTCTCCTGAACATCCGTGAGGACCTGCTCTCAAACCTTGACTCGAACACCCCTTGTGTTCTCATTTTGCTCGACCTCTCTTCTGCCTTTGACACTGTCAACCACACCATCCTGCTCAACCGTCTCCGTGATAACCTGGGTATCACTGGTCAGGCTCTGGCGTGGCTGACCTCCTTCCTCTCCAATCCACCCTCCCAGGTCCAACTGGGTTCCTTCCTCTCTGACATTTTTCTCTCCCTGTGGTGTCCCCCAGGGATCTAACCTCTCCCCCTGGCTGTTCAACCAGTACCTGGCACTTATTGCTCACGCATCGCTGCTCTCTGTCCCAACTTCCAGTGCTATGCGGATGATACCCAGCTCATTTTCAGGCTACCCTCGGCCTCCTCTTCACCTTCCCTCATCTCCGACTGTCTTTCTGCTATCCAGGAATGGTGTGCCGCCAATGACCTCTGCCTTAATGCCAGTAAGACTGAGATTTGACTTATCGGCACACCCACTCCCTCCTTCCCTGCAGCTCTCTGGCTGGCCTCCCTTGGCTCTCTTCCTGCTCTTACCTGCAAGGCAAAAAACCTCGGGGTCATCTTCGACTCCACACTCTCTTTCTCTCCTCACATATCTGATGTCTCTAAGAAGTCACACTACCAGCTACACCTCCTCAGAGGTATCCTTCCTTTCCTCTCCTTCCCCCAGAAGCTCACTGTCTCCAGAGCCCTGGTTCTCTCAAAGCTGGACTACTGTAACAGCCTCTATCTAAATCTTCCTGCCTCTACTCTCCGCACTTTGCAACTCATCCAGAACAGGACTGCGTGACTTGTCCTTGGCCTCAAGCTCAGGGACCGTATTTCTCCAGGACTGAAATCGCTACACTGGCTCCCAGTGGCTGCGAGGATTAATTTCAAAACCCTCTGCATTGTCCACAAGGCCTTCTGGGGCCTTGGGCCAAAATACCTTCACTCTCTCTTCCTAAATATCTTCCTTCTCGAGCTCTTCGCTCATCCACCTCCAACTACCTCAGGGTCAGCCGCTTCTCCAAGTAACGAGCTGGGGGTAGATCTCTCTGCGCAGTAGGGGCCTCCCTCTGGAACAGCCTTCCTGCCTCCCTGAAACTTGAAGAGAACCATCTCCGGTTCCGGAAGCACCTCAAAACCTTCCTCTTTGCCTCCGCTTTCTCTCCCTCTCTCCCCTGCTAAAATCACTGAACCTGCACTGAATCTGCAACTGGCCACTCACCGATCTCGGTCCTTGGCCCTGCTACTCTTCCCTGCACTGCCTACCTGCACTATGGGACTGTCTCTGTATCCTACAGCCCCTTCTCCCGGCACTTACCTTGCACTTGCCATCAGCTGGCCCTATTATTTATCTTGTATTCTACTAACCATGTACTGCACTCTCCTTGCACTTGCCACCAGCTGGCCCTATTACTTATCTTGTATTCTACTAACCATGTACTGCACTTCCCCTCATCCCTTCCCCTTGCACTTTTCCCAGTCCCCCTACCCTTGCACTTGCGCGATCTGAATGACACCTGGCCTAGTAGGATCGTTGTCTGTTCTCCACTTGTCCCCCCCGCCTCGTTGCGCCTTGAAGCACTGTGTATAGGCGCGTTACAAATGCCATATCATATCATAAAATAAAGAGAAAGAGAGAGAAAAAGAGAGAGAGAGAGAGAGAGAGAGAGGGAGAGAGAGAGAGAGAAAGAGAGGTGGACTGGCGTAATTGGACAAAATACGCAAATTTCACACTGGAACATGTTATCCTGATATGCTGTAATATGAATGTAATGTTGCAGGCTATTCAGATGAGAGTTCTAGTGTTTTCGTGACTGTGTACTTGATATTACTTGACATACATGATTAGCCAGACTCTGGAAACAGATTGACACACTGACCTGATGTAGACACATAATCAATTGGTTTCTTTAAGGCATATCCTTGGATCTGGCAAAGAGGCAATTTGTGTGAGGACATTTTATCTTTTCCGTCTTAAAAAAATGGTGGTTTAGTATGTATGGGTTTTGCGGATGTCTGGAACTATGAATTGTTGTGATTCAGAGAAGGTTAAATGTTTCCTGTAAGGAACTGTATAATTGTAATTACATGTCATGTGATATCTTTGGGATTTATACTGTGCACTGCTGACATTTATATGGCCTCCAGATGCTCTGACAGATCTGACACGAAGAGGGAGGGTTAGGGTAGCAGAGAGAGATGGAAAATGCAAGATATCGTTGCTGCTGTGCTGATGCATGCAGACCCGGCCTACCGTGAGCTATGCGTTGGTGGGTGAATTGTGTCAAGAGCATTGCAGAATTTGTGTCTAGAGGGAGCTTTGCCTGCTCACTGTGCTACCATGTATTGGCCTTGCGGTAGTTTGTAAGCTGCACGTAGCGGTGTGATATTCTGTTGTTTGATGTCTGTCGCGAGGGTCATTCACTTGCCCGGTGAAAGTGGCTTACTTTGGATACATAGAGTGCATTTCAGTATGTAAATTGGGATGGTTAGTGGAGGGTGGTTAGAGGAGGGCTTTCTGGGCAATTTGGAGCATCTGTTTAGACATGATGACACATCACTCGGGGGCCCCTTGCACAACATCTCTGCAGTGGTGTCTTTTGGGTAAGGTACTTATGAGGAGATGTCCCGGGGGATACTGGTGTGGGCTGGTGTTGCTAGCAGGCCACTGGATATTTATGAATGATAATGGGGGATCACATAGAGGTGTGGAAGATGTAGGGAGCATGCAACAGTGTGTAGCTACTAGAAAGTGGGTGAGCATCGTCCCAGAAGGGATTTTAGAGTAGGGATTGCGGATAGGACAGGGTCCTGTCGATGCCCCTATGAAAACCTCAGCATGCTATGAGTGCAGAATCTAGCTGTGTGAATTACACAGGGCACTGGAGAGGGAAACAGGAGAGGGCACTAATATCCAGAATAAATCCTGAAATATTTTATTGAAACTGCAAAATAATGATTGTGACTGTAATGTGACTTAAAATACATACAACAGAAGGAGGCACAGGTTCCTGAGGGCAATGTATGGACCAGAGGGCGTAGACAGGGTAGAGCCTTAGCGGACCAGGCCCAACCAACATCAGAAAATGCCCACTCATCAGTGCTGTGTGGTCATGTACAGATGTTCATGTCACTGCAGTGGGCCCATCTACATTAGCTTCAGGCCCCACTTGTTAGACAATCCTGACTATACCTCTGGTAAGGACCGAGGTACTTAGAGAAGCAGAATAGTTGTTGGGCTGATACTCCAGAATCAGACCCTTGTTGATGCCTTTTGTAAGAGTAGAATGCTGCTTCTCCTCTGCTGCACAGCATTTCCACATCACCAAGAATGAAGCCAATCTTCCCCTTCCTCTTGTTTACTTGCAGATGCTCAAAGTACAATCGGCATTGAAACGTGGATAAACGCATGATGTTTTTGCAAACTACTATGAGAAATGTTGTGGAGGGCAGCAGCAAAATGCACAGAGCGAGCTAAGAATTCCTTGTCTGCTTCCTGTTAAACGTATGTAATGGGAAAGAAGCACCATGCAGCTTGCGAAGTGCAGGAGGGTGCTGGGACATGGGCAATAGCACATGTGGTGCGGTTTTTGAAAGGTCCCTTGGGTTCTACATCTTTTAACTATGACACCCTTTTGCGATTCATCTGCAAAAACTCTAGACCATTTAAGATGATTCCAATCCCCATTGTTGGGATAATCCAGAATCTGATGGGTGTCAGTGCGCCTATTTATAGTGTTAACGGTGCTGTTTTGCTCGATTTCATGCAAAGGAACCCAAACTGTGCTGTTGCTAATATAAGTAAAACCACCATATAAAAACTGGTTGCTCCTCATCAACATAATTGGGTACTCTTCAAATGGGGCAGCAGTGTGGCCAGTGAGCTGGTCCCCATGTATTGCAAGTGGGAAGCCAATGAAAATGTATGCATGCTGAAAAGATTTGGGATTACTTTCTGAGTTTATACTAGTTATTTGATGATATTGTATTATGTGTGTAATTGACTGTTTTGTTTGATTGTATTAATTGACTTGCTTGTTTATCTTTGTGTAAATCTTACAAATAAATACATTTAAAAAAAAAAGAAAATGTATGCATGCAGAGGCACACCGTCACATGTAGTCGCTGTGGCTTTTGCATTTCACAAAAATCATTTCCAAGCATGAAAGCAGTGTACAGCAAATACAACACATGCTTGGGACTTATGCAGGAGGAAATGGTTGCTGTGAAAGCAGACATGGAAGCGGTTCAGGCAAGCAGTGCAGGAGCGGAACAGATAGAAAGCAGGCATGCATGCCTATTCTCACAATGGGAGAGAGGGTATAGCGTGGGTGTGTGCAACATGTGACAGCTCCACCGTGTGCCAAGTGCTTTGAGGGCTTACTGTGAAGGTCTGATTCATTACACATGGGCACACAATATGAGGGTGTGGGGTTACCACTCTCAAATCCATGGATGGCAGAGAGTGCCTGGATTGCCCAAGCATTACGCCACCTGTAGATTGTGGTAACAGTGGTGTTATTTTACAGAGGGATTCAACAGCCTCAAGAACTAGCATGTGGATCTGGGCCTGGTGGCAGAGAAGAACTGTGGTGCACAAAAAGAAAGGATGAGTCACTGGGCAGCGAGAGGGGACAAGATTTCGACAGAAAAAGCGTGCGATTCACTTCCATGGTATTTTTTTAAGCAAAATAAGGCAAGAATGATATGATGTCTAAGCAGAAATCCTGCAATTGGCAGAATCTAACCTGATTTGGCAGAGAAAGGCAGTGAAGCACAAGATTCAAAGGTGGGAGATGAGGCGAAGCTGGTGACAGTGTAAGGCAGTGGAGCCCCAGCCCCTGACCCAGCCCATGTTTATTTGGAGAAGGCAACACATTAATCCCTCTTCACCATTTGTGGTCCCTCACATTTTTCGAATTAAATTCAGGGTATTTGCAGGGACCCACAAACCAATTGCCACATCTTCAAGAGAAGAAAGGGTGTATGTGCTGTCATTTCCAACATAAACCCCCAAAAAACAAGAATTCCAATAGAGTGAAGGCTGCAGTGTGGGAGAGAAAGAGCTTGAAGGAGAGAGGGGAGGCATGGGTTCGGCGATTGGGTTGAGAACATGTTCAGAGGACAGATAAAACAGCGCAGAACGTTGAGCTAATCCCTTGGATAACTTGGTGGGTAATTGCTCCTGCTGCAGTGATCTTTTTGTAACCAGACGGTCATAGGTCCGAATCTGGTTAGGGATAGCTCAGCCTTTCATCTTTCTGAGGAAGATACAAGAAGAAGCATCAATTTGTGTGAAATTTAAATTGCAGTTAATACGGAAGTCTTCCTTTGGAAGATGGGTAGGCCAAGAACAGAGCCATGTGTGTTTGGTGAATGACTGAAAAGCCTTTGGCACATTTGAGGCTTGCGAAATAAGTACCACGCGGGTGATGGAAACTAAGAGAAATGTCACATCTGAGGCCATAATACCAGTGTGGGGGGGACGTGAAAGAGGGGGAACTGGTGGGCAGGTCTAAGACCATGAAATCATGATGGATTGCCGTGCAGCTCAGAACACTATATGAAAAGATGAGTCTTTAGTTTCATGCTTAAGGATCAGTTGGATTCTTTCTGACGAACATGGGAGAGAAGAGAGTTCAACAGCCATGGCGCTTTCACCCCAAAACATGGACCTCCTAGGCATTGTTCTGAGAATGTTTTATTGGAGAGGGGAGTCTGCAACCTGTGGGTCTCCAGATGTTTTGGACTACAACATCCATGATCCCTCAACATTGACAATGTTGAATGTGTTCCAAGTTGTATGATGACCAAAGAGAAAACATGTGTGTACCATACTTTTGTTCACCATGAAGAAACCCTTATAGATCTTACTGTCCCAAGACTGACGTTCTTATTTTAATGTGTGTCTCATGCCACATGCATCATAGAGACAGCGTGCTGCCCCCCTCCGAAGGCAGAATAAAACGAGCAACACTGAACTCTGAGATTTGTGTGTGGTATGACAGTTGTTGCACTTTACATTTTTGATTTGTGTTCCCAACCCCTACAAGGTTTCTCAGGTCGCAAACCTAGCATGGGTAAAAAAAGACCTGCACAAAGTTTCTTGTGAAGCTGTGTGAAACTAACACAGATAAAAACAAACACCTGCGCAAAGTTTCTCATTGCGCTACCAGAAACTAACAGGGGAACGAAACACCGCGATTGGCATGAAACTGCACAAAAATGGGTGAAATTTCAGTGGAGGCAGAACCACAGTGCTAATTTCACAGAGGAGGCTGAAGCAGAATACAGTATGGATTCTGGACTTTTCGCTTTGCGGGCTAACATTTTGCTCACCCCTATTCCGAATGAGATTCTAGATATGGTATTCACTTGGCTTGATGACAGAGCAAGAGTACTGTGGGAGGAGGATGAAATAACACAAGGAACAGTTGCCCTGGCTCAAAGAAAAAGTAACATGGCTTCACCAACACATAATAGAACACTATTGCATTGGCTTTTAAAGAGAGAAGAGAAAGGCACAATGCGTAGTAAGACCTTGACCCTTTTTCCAAAACAACAAAGGTCTTACAGATGCCAATATGGAACAAGCAGGGGGGTCAAGTAGTACAAGTCATGTTAAAGTACATCCTACTTCCCAAGCAACAGGTGCAACACCATCTACCATCAGAATTGCCATTCTACGTCTAACTCAATGATATGCCACATGCACATATAGTCCAGTTCACCGCACTCTGTTGAAGTCTGGCCTCCTGAAAAGATCACCCGACATGAGAAGCCAACATATGCACTTGCATTCACTGTCTTTCCTCAAAGCGTGTCAACGGGTAAACGGCAAGTTACATGAAGCCTAAGATTAAAGACAGACTTCACACCAATGACTTGACAACTTTTAAAATGAAAGCGGCAAACATGTATTTCCATGACTACAATCAAAAGTGTCATAGGGTAGTTTCCAAAATCTTTCAGTAGTATCGGATTCCTGTATGGACCAGGGCATTATTCAATGACACCAACCAATCCGGTTAAACAGCACTGTATGAGAGACCGCCGAGAAGACCTAGAAGAGCTGCGAGAAGCATGAGACAGTGCATGTGTTCAAAGCTAGGGATGCCCAAACGCTGTGTGTTTTATGTCTACTCTATTGCTTGTTGGGAAACAAGGCTGTGAAGTAAGTAATGACTGGTGCTCCATCTCTTTAGAAGCAGGGAAGTCATATCAACAGTGTTTTTCACAGGATACTTGCAGAAGTGTTCTGGGTGAGTGGTCAGCTCAAGCTCTAGGGCTTTATATGCATTATAGTGTCCACTTCATGGTAGCCATTGGGCTAAATGGAGATGCTAATATAACTGTCACTCTCCTTGCAGGGGGCAGTTCAGCAGCCATTTTGGTCTGGAATGTTTCTAACTGAAATGTCACTGTACTGTTGCATGAGTCTTCAAGTACACATTATTTGTGTTACCCAAATATGCACAGCTTCTTTCTTGTCCATTTTACCATTCAATTGTATATTTCGTCCAAGTCATAAAACATACATTTAATACAAAGATATTAAAATGTCTGTAAAACAGAATTTAAAATGTCAGCATAAATTCATGAATACACGTCAATATTTCACAGAAACAGTATCAAAACACTAATACAATGTTAAAAAAAATATGTAACAAGGCTGGGTCCGCATATCAGGGTTCTGCCCCAAAGGGCACACAGACAATCACAGTAGAACACACTGTCAATGTTTTTTACCGCTTGCATAAAACATAATCTTTTCTTCCAGGCAACTGTTGTATATTGATCCACGGAAGTCTCAGTACCTGAATTAATCAATGATTTGCAAAGTATTAGTGCCTCCGATACATTCCTGGTGCCTTTTGCTCTCATCGGGGGTTTCAACCAGTGTGATCTTAATGATTTGTACAAAGGACAAAAGAAAGTGCGTTAAGGTTTCATCCTGCAATGTACAATAGCAACATTTGGCCGAGTGGTAGGTTCCCCATTTAGGGTAGGTGCGTTAATGGTAATAGTCCCAGTCGCATTTTAAGCAAAATATTTCATACGCCCACAGCGTGTCTATATAGATTGGTCTCGAAGGCACTTTGATTGTTGATGTTCAACAAATAGTCGCTAGACAGACGAGCACCCTCGCCAATGCACGTCATTTTCTTCAGGGCCCATGAATTGTAAGCCTCCTTCAGCACATGTGTTGCATTGGCTCCCATATCAAGGTGAGAATGTTATTGCCAAATGCATAATGTATGTATTGTCTTGTGCTCCTGCAGGCCTAGTTATTGTGTGTAATTGTCTGAACCAGCACTCATTGATAGTAATACTTGTTTCAAAGGTAAATGTATTTACATATGCAGATAATCCAGACTTTTTATATCTCAATGTGTTTCGACATGAATATAACCCTTCGTCTGGGATTACTTTAACACTTCAAATAAAGATATATTTACCAAAGAAATCAGAAATATTTGGTTAAAGATCAGTAACGTTGCAATGTCTTCTGACCGGGACTGCACTGGGCAATTGTGTATCTTTTCTCCCCACTCCTTTGAGAAAGCACATGAGGAAGTAGAGGACAATGCACATTTTGCATAATGCACTGTGCTATTATTACCTGTTTGGTAGCATGTATAATAGCACAGTAGACACAATCTAATATCCGTTAGCCGGTACACAGGGCTGAAGAAGGGTCATTCATGTGAATCTGAGGAAGTGCTGTGGGGAGAAAAGGACAATCATGCATTTCTTTGTAGGTACTGGGTTTTTTCTTTGGGCGATGGAAAACTGGCTCGAATGGAACTACTATTGCCTGTGCACCAGCCGACATGTTCATGCATGCAAGAATTTAAGCAATATTGTTAATCTTGAAGCTCTTTCATCCCCACTGGATACACAGCAGACAGTCTTGCAGTCGTAAATGCTCATCTCTGAGACAGTAAGGTCTGATAGGCAGTGCTCAATGGAGGCCCTCTAAGGGTCTCCATTCTAACCTGCTGCCCCTGGGAAGTTCCTTAAGGATGCTCTGAAAGATGCCTTGCCACTCTTGAAAAGGTATCATGGGATCAACAACAAATCATAATACACTACTGCACTGGCAAGTGCGTGACCTGTGTGCCAACACAACAAAGGTCTTACCAATATGGAGGTAGTGCCCACTGAGGGGGACAAGTAGTGCAAGTCATGTTAAAGTACATCCTATTTCCCCAGCAACAGGTGCAACACCATCTACCATCAGAATTGCCTTTCTAAGTCTAACTCAATGATATGCCACATGCACATATAGTCCAGGCGACATTGCCTCAGATGGCTGTCAATGACCTCTTGTGAACATCTCGTTTTCCCCAGTGTATGGGTGATTTATTGCCTTCACTTTATTAATAGCTCCCTGTTAAGTTTAGGGGTTGGGGGTAAAATTGTAAGATGGAGCCGCTGGTGGGTTTCACAAGTTTTTACTAGGTCAGGTTCACAGGTAAGTACATAAGGGAAGTAAACAGGTGATATAGGCAGAGGAGACATCCACCGGCCCCCTCATCATCTAAGCTCAGGCCCCAACTGACTTTGTGGAACACACAGACACAGTTCATCCATAACATTCCACACTAACATTCCATCAGGGGCTCATACATACATAACAGGGAAAGACAAGAGAAAGTAAAACACAACACATCTCCCCCCTTACATAACATTGAAACGATGAGAATACAGGGGAATGGAGAAACTATGCAATTTGGAGTTAAACACTTAGAGAAAACAATGCACAAACATCCTCCTACAATGTGCTCATCCAAACAATCAAACTATTACCTTACAGAGACCTTTGCAGTAGCTACAAGAAGCCACACCACTCCTGAACTATCACCAGTACCATAACAGGCCTATTATGGAACTAACACTCGGGGACCAGCCCACCTTCTAACGCAATTCTTACTCCAATTTACATCACTACTGTACCCTACTTCATCATCCACCAACAACTGTTTGTGCCAACACACAAACAAACAGGGTTCTACCCCACTGACCGCCTAAAGCAACACTTACACACCTACACCACCATAGGTGCCAAAACTGAGCAACATCTGCTCACTAAGGTATTTAAACCTACACCACAATAGGTGCCACAACTGAGCAACATCTGCTCACTCAGGTATTCAAACCTACACCACAATAGGTGCCACAACTGAGCAACCATATGCTCCTTCAGGTATTCAAACCTACACCACCATAGGTGCCAAAACTGAGCAACATCTGCTCACTAAGGTATTTAAACCCACACCACAATAGGTGCCCAAAATGTTAGTTACTACCACCACAAACACTTCCTCATCACACATCTCTTACAAACCAAGCAAAGATAAATTGAGAGTACAAGAATGGTAAGCGAGAGTTCAACACTACTATAGAGTCCATATTCTTTACCCTACAAAGTCCTTTGTGTTTGATGAACCTGTGAATGAAAATGTGGTTAGCCAAATTAACATACATTACATTTGTGTGTACCTGTGAAAAAAATTAGTTGAACATGTAATGCATTGGATGTAACAAAATTGCATTGACTTTGCTTTGAGTAATAGCAGGTTTTTTTTTTTTTTTTTTTTTTTTTTTTTTTTTTTTAACACCCCACATTTTAACTTTGTTCTGTGCAACTCGTGTAAGGACCTCAAATCACCGAAATGTGCCATGGTGCAAGTACACCCAATCATCAAATGCACCTAGTGTGAGGACCACAAATCACCGAAATGCACCTAGTGCGAGTACACCAAATCACCGAAATGCACCTAGTGCGAGTACACCAAATTACCGAAATGCACCTAGTGCGAGGGACAAGTTCAACCAAAACGTGTACCTTGTACCGGGACCACACGTCCCACCAAAACACTCATCTCATCAGAATGCACCTAGTGCGAAAGCCACAAGTTCTCCAAAACTTGTACCTTTTACCGGGACCATACATCCCATCAAAAACTCATCTCATCAAAATGCACCTAGTGCGAATACACCAAATCACCGAAATGCACCTAGTGCGAGGGACAGTTCACAGTATCACTCCATATCCTCAATACCTTTCATTTAATTTCATACATTTAACAACACATTTCATAATTACTTTTCATATCTGAGTGCATTTCATATCATAAATTCATCTATCACTGTTCATTAAGAGTCCATAGGTGCTATGCATCTCTACCCTGCAAAAGAAAATGTATTAGCATGTAACCTACATAACATTACTGAACATTCTGCATAGTCATTTTTTTTTTTCATCACACTCATTCCCTGACTGCACCTGCCCAGCCAGGCGCAGAGAGAAAAAAAACATGTTATACTATTTAAACGCATGTTATGCCATTTAAACACCACTCACAACACCATGCACTCAAAGCATGCTTCACATAACAACTTTGAACCCCCTCCCATCCTCGTCGCCAATGTTAAGTTTAGGGGTTGGGGGTAAAATTGTAAGATGGAGCCGCTGGTGGGTTTCACAAGTTTTTACTAGGTCAGGTTCACAGGTAAGTACATAAGGGAAGTAAACAGGTGATATAGGCAGAGGAGACATCCACCGGCCCCCTCATCATCTAAGCTCAGGCCCCAACTGACTTTGTGGAACACACAGACACAGTTCATCCATAACATTCCACACTAACATTCCATCAGGGGCTCATACATACATAACAGGGAAAGACAAGAGAAAGTAAAACACAACACTCCCCTTTTCTCTCAAACATCTGTGTGGTCAGCTTCATCAAGCTAGTGATGGAGACTATGTTTATCTAAATCAGGAGACAGTTTTTGGACCACTCACGAACCCTTTTGGCTTGCAACAATTTCAATTGGTATTCTTCAGATGTAAGCTATTGTTTTTTTTTCTCCAAAGCTACCTTCAATTTCGTCTAATTCTTGGGATCACTCTCTTTCAGAGCTCAAGTCAAGGGTATGCACACTTTTTTGAGAGGGCAGCTTGATATACTAATTTCTGGTGACACCACATTCTATTGAAATGTCAATGAGTCCACCCACTTTCTTTTTAGGACTTGACACCTGCTCTCTTTTATTAGGCACGCCACTCTCCCACTTTTGATTACATAGACAGACAATGTGGGAGGCATGTGGTTGCTTTTGGGTGTCTCTGTGTGGCCATAGTGTCTTTAAACAAACATTGGCAATGCCAACAGTACTGGCGATTGCATAGGTATGGGAGATGTATTTGCCAGATACTGCTATGATAGTACCACCTGGCTATAGGATCGCAACAGCTGTAACATGTCATGAGTACCTTGCACATTGTATCAGTGCCTGACAAAAACCCATCTGATATCAGGACACCGGCCATAACTGCTGAACCCATATGCAGGCAAACTTACATTAGTTGTGTTGGGGTGAGTGTGTCATACCTTACAGCCCCTGCCCTCCCCATAAAATGTTACACCACAACATTGAGTAAACAGCGAAATTCCCTATACTGTTTGGGTCCCAGTGCAGGGACGACACACAGTTTGTGTCTTTGGGAGCTGCAAGCAGCTCATTATATATGGCCCAGAGAAAGCCCTGTGCCTGTGTAGTGTGTGGGGGGCTGTGCACCAACCCCCAGGCCAGCCGTGTGGCTGACAGCCCAGGGGGAGAATCTCGTTGTATTTCCCTGCCTGGGTGTTCTGCTGCCCCTGGGTGCAAGGCACCCATTTGCCTTTGTAGAAGGGTGAGGTATTTTTATTACCTCACCCCACCTGCGCTTTGATGCACCAGAGCTGCTGTCTCCATTATCAGTTTGAAGGAGAGGGGAGCCGGCCCTGTGGGAGGGCTGCTGACCCTCTCCCGAGTCTGCTGCTATGCAACAAAAGTTACCCAGCCTAGCCTGGGGAGGCCCGGTGGTGTTGCCCAAAACTGTTGTTTTTTCCAACGTTTGTTTTTGAATAGAGCATAATGCAAGAAATAGATGCAAGGACATGCATTGCTTATAAATCAAATGGTGTAAGGAAATCGTTTGCATTACACTAGGCACTCCTTTACAGCTTCAATAAAACCATGAATACTCAGAATAATGTATAGCTATGACATTAGCAGGGCCTATACAGCACAAGGTTTGATGTTAAACATGAGAGAAATTGCCAAAAGAGATCCCAGGAGGGTGTGTTTTGGGTGGGGAGGGGCAGGTAGCAGGTGGGAATGTCCATAGGGATTAGCATGACAGGGTGGTCATTGATCGAAAACAAATCCCAAACAACATCCCTACGCTGTATATCCCTCCTCACATCTCATCGCACTCTTATGTGTACTCCAGTGCAATCATTTTGACTTACAAATGGCGCTATAGCCCACGGAATAACCAAAGCTAAAAACTAGAAGCAATATATGCATGTCCATCCCCTCTTAAATTGTTGCAGGAAGTTAGGAACCTCGTGTAGAGCCAGAGCTTGGTCTCATGCCTCTCCAGTCTCTTTGCTCACTAAGACTCTCCAATCGCCATTACAGATGGATTTGTTGGGTCGCCAGCTCAATATCAGTTATTCCTAGCTGCCTTCTCTTTAGAGTTGACTTTTGTGCCGCTCACTCCCATGACTTCTGCTCCATTGCCTATTCTGATTGGAATGGTGTTCTTCCTAAGCCCTATTAGCTTTGATGCTGAAAGTTGGTTGCATCAACTGGAGTCAAAGGGCATAATTTGTGGATCTTTTAGCATTGCCAACAAACACCCTGATCCAAAGGGCAGTTGCACTGCCAACAAACACCCTGATTCAAAAAGCGGTGCAAAGTGACTTTGCACTGCCAACAAACACCCTGATTCACAGAGCGGTGCAAAGTGTATTTGCACTGCTAACAAACATCCTGATTCACAGAGCGGTGTAAAGTGTATTTGCACTGCCAACAAACACCCTGATTCACAGAGCGGAGCAAAGGGTAGTTGCGCAGCCAACAAACTCCCAGATTCACAGAGTGGTGTGCTGCCAACAAACACCCTGATTCACAGAGCGGTGTAAAGTGTATTTGCACAGCCAACAAAAGTCCTGATTCACATAGTGGAGCAAAGTGTATTTGCACTGCCAACAAACACCCTGATTCACAGAGCGGTGTAAAGTGTATTTGCACAGCCAACAAAAGTCCTGATTCACATAGTGGAGCAAAGTGTATTTGCACTGCCAACAAACACCCTGATTCACAGAGCGGGGCAAAGTGTATTTGTACTACTAACAAACATCCTGATTCGCAGAGCGGTGCAAAGCGTATTTGCACTGGCAACAAACACCCTGATTCACAGAGTGGTGTGCTGCCAGCAAACACCCTGATTCACAGAGCTGTGCAAAGTGTATTTAGACTGCCAACATAAATCCTGATTCACAGAGCGGTGCAAAGTGTTTTTGCGCTGCCAACAAACACCCTGATTCACAGAGCCGTGCAAAGTGACTTTGACCTGCCAAAAAACACCCTGATTCACAGAGCGGTGCAATGCCATTTTGCTCCGCCCTAAATGTTCCATGAATTAGGCCCTTAGTCTTGTATTCCCTATTGTACCGTGCGACTCCCCATTCCCGATGACTCTGTTAGGTTTGTCATACTCCTAAATCTGTGCACGTCAACCTGAACTACCAAGGACTGCTTGCATTATAAGCAGCCATTTCCTCGAGTTGGTTTTTGACTCCATTTTGTGGTGTTTCCATCGCTCTGAATTTGCCCAATTCCATTGCTCTTGCCACTGTTTGGTAGTATGGTCTCCTCAGGTTACCCTACATATGGTGGCCAATGAGGCCAGAAACAGATGATATCTGGGGCCGCCGGAACACGCAGGGACGTGTTCAAACATGTTGCTCTCAAATAAGTGGTCAAACAACAAAAAACGATCACTTGGTTACAATTGAAAGTTAAGAATTAAGGGCTACTTTACAAAGGATACTGTCAATTTGTGAGAACAATAAAAGGTTGTATTTATTCACGAATTCACAAAAGTAAAATACTTGCTGCCAGAAACTAAAAAAAGGAAAGCAAAGGTCAAACGAACAGCAAACCTCAAACACTAGGAGAGGTAGCATAGTATTACTGTTCATGAGTCGTGTTGAAGAAAACAAGCGGTTACCTTTTGAGTACCCAGTGTGCAAGGTTACACAAATGAATCACACAATATGATGAGTATTAAATGGGACCCATTCACAAATAGGCTAGGTTATCCAAGTGGTCTACTAGAAATGACCGTGGGTCTTGAAACCTAAGCAAACACATGTGGGGTCAGTATCGTGCATTGTGACCGTCGCGTGGTGAACGATACAGAATAGAAATCAGGATTAGGAAGCTGCATTAAAAGCCACTATTGAAGTCAGGATTAAACTGCACCCCTAGAACGTATATTTTGGGGAGAATACTGATCAGACCACAGGTGGAGTAAGGTCCGCCATTTCTCCAAGAGGAGATCCATAGTAGAGGCCCCTAAGATGGTGTCACACTTACACAGCTGCACCACAAATAGCCTAAGCCTCGGAATGCTCAGTAAACCACAGAGATCAATCGCAGGCTCCTCACAGGGCCGGGCTCGCACAAAGGTCCACTTGCATTGACCCATGGCGGAGAAAAGAGAAGAGGCCACAGATGGGCTCAGGATTCCACAGCAGCAATGAGACTGAGACCTTTGAGGTACTAAGGTGGCCCCGGATGAAGTGAAGACTTTGCAAAGTTACACAGGCTTTATCCAATGCGGAAAGCCTCCACATAGCCTGACACCCACAAGAAGCAACACGTTGGCATAAGGTGAAGAGCCATAGTAGCACAGGAGTTGGGTTTCAGAGCTACACCTGTAGTGGGGATCATGGAACAGTACACTGATTGGGACACGATTACAAGGATTCCCCATAAGAACCCTGAAGTGTAGAATACCTACTAGGACAGAGATGGGGGTAGGGATTTCCGAGCTATATTAACAGTGCCCCCCCTTGTGGAGAATGATGGAAGGAACTTGGCTGCAGTCAGGACCAGACAGTTTCCCCATGAATGAATCAAGTTGGAGAATACTGCAGATCTCCAACGCGCTCCTCCCGCCGCCATCTGCAAAGTGCGCGCGCCGCTTTACGATTCCTCTGCTGTAGGCTTGTGATTAGGTTTTCCGATGCCTCTAGAACAAATAACTTCAGAGTCTATCCACCAAGGAATTCTGTGCTGCAGTCACACACAATGTGAAGTGAAACGCCGTCTCTTGAACACACGCTGCCATAACATCTCCACACTCATTTCCATTATCCAGGGAACAGCTTGTTCTCCGGCTTTTATTTGAGGAAAGAGCACCCAGTTCGGAACAGCTTATCCCAGCAGAAGCACGGGCATGGGATCTGTTTACTGGACTTGTCAAAGATGTACCAAATGAACCCCGCCATTAAAATTGCTGCTTGCCTCTTGATTGCCAGGACGTGTTTCTCCTGGAACCCACATGCTTAATGAGATCACGCCTGTTTGGCTGCAGGGAGCTTGTTAATGATCTGATGTGTGATTAAATTATTTTCATCTCTGTTGCAACATTTCTCCAGGGTCTCAAATCGACGACCACTGAGGCGGCTCCTCTCTAGGGAAGCACACAGCGTTGCAAAAACTGCGTGGGTACGCAAGTGTTAAGATGGCACGTCGGGGGCAGGGCTCTCGCGGTGTCGCATGAGCAGCTCGCACACTCTTTTTTTCTTGGCTTGCATTCTGAGATGTGTCCATGCATTGATAGTTGGCAATCTTTGATACAAAAACACATGTCAGACAGGCCACAAGGGCGGTGCTCTGTGTCAGATCTCATGCATGCAAGCAAGACCTTGTAATTTGGGAGTTGCTGAAATCGGCTGTATTTATTTTATTTTTCCATTTACTTTGATTCTTGGTCTCGTAGTCCTGGGTATATAATAGAAAGAAGAAGAAAAAACGAGAAGTCTCAGAATTAAAAAAAAAATAAATAAATAACTGGGCTGTGTACAGGTCTAAATGAAGATCTCCAAAATGACGTTGGCTACATTTGCCTGCGTGCCAGTCCACACTTTCCCCCACGCAAGTCTTGTTCGGGGGCAGCGGTGGGAATGTGAGTGTAAATGGAGGATTCTATATAGCCCTTGTACGTAGTGACTACTCTGCTTCCCCACCTCTCAGACTTTTCAAGATGCCCCTTGTCAGCTGTTAGGAAACCATCTAATCCTGGTTTGAATATTTGAATTCGGGCATATTTAGATTTGAGTTTGTCATTATAAAAGTAGGACTATTATTCCACAAATGCGAAGAAAAAGACACCGCTGGATGAGCTACTTTGACATGTGGCAACTTGCAAACTCAATTTCTTGCAAACATATAAACGAGACACTGGGAATTACAATACAACGCTGCAATCGCACATAATGTGTTCCAGCATTCACGCTGGCATAACAGCTAGCAGAACGTTCCAGTTTCCCCATGTCAGGCATGAGTAGCTCATTAAGTCCTGGTTTCTGATTGGGTACTGAGCTTTGCAGACCCACATTTTAGCACAGGCACAAAAGTACCACCGTTATGAAGAAAAGAAGAATCCAGGTGCTGGTGAGATACTGACGCTTTACATTGGACAACTTTGCAGACAACAACATAACAATTACATTAGGATAACCAGGTGGTTCAATGCTATCGGTGGCATTAGGCTCTCTTTCTGCACTTTTGTTTAACATCTTGATGCATTCTAGGAATTGTACCTTGAATCATTTCGATCTGGCCATGGTGCCATATTACATTTGTTTGTAAATAAAGTAAACAAACAACTATGAATCATAAACGGCACCATGCCCCAGTGCCAGGCTTTCATTTTTCCATCAGTTGCATTCTGGGAGGTTTAAGACCTGATTCATGGAATTTATTGGGTGGCAAATAGGGGCTTTGCGTGCCAAACCGCGCGTCAATCCTCTTACGTTGATTCATGGAATAGAATGCACAGGACTTTTTTGCACTCTGCTAGGACTTCACACAGGCTCAGCACGTCTCAGCGAGCAGCTGAGTTCCGTGCATGAGACACCTCGCAGAGCGTTGGTGTCGCCTGCGCATAGATCGGAGTAGGGGCGGAACTTGCAAAATGGGGAAGAACAAGGGAAAATGTAGGCTTTCCGAGAGACGGCTTGCGTGAGGCGATCGCACGCCCACAGCTGCACAGGTGAAATCGTATTTAAGGATCTGACCACACAACCTCACGTCAGGGAAATTACCATGCAAAGCTCTCGATGTAACCGTCACCCAAAGGCAGGAGTACAGACACTTGCGCATAAGAATCACTGCGCAGAGGTAAGATCGCATGTTGGATTTCTGGGTGCGTGCATGCAGTCGGGGTTCCGATAGAAGTTAGGGCTACGCGTTAGCAGTGTAGCAGGGTGCAGGAATGGTTAACAGCGATTTGCACACATATTTACTGGTAAATATTAACTTTTACGATACATGTTACACATGTTGAAGGGGTGCTGGGGATAGTTCGGAGGGACACTACGCCGTATCACCAGGGTGATGGCTTGGTTGCAGGCGATCCCACGCAGGATTACAGGGGTTCATGAGTTTGCGCTGAGGACCCTGCATAGGTAGGTGCTAGTGGCGGAATCTGTTTTGTGGGGGGCATGTAGGGGGCGTTCCGGCCACGACTTGCATATAGGCTTACTTTGCTGGGACAATTCCATGAATATGTGGAGCGTGTAGAAAAACATACGCATGCAGCCCTCCTCGAGTCGTTCTCACTGTACAGGCTTTGCAGGATCTATGCGCCCTTTTCAATGAATTGGGTCTGTAGTTTTGTGGCACTTCAATTTAAATTAAAAAAGGATTACATAAAGCAAAGCCCAGGAATAAAGCAGTATATCCCCCTACTCCCCGCCCCCCTTCCCACGCCCCAGTGAGAGAGAGTTTTCTGGTAAAAATTGCAAGGATGCATAGTGGTTTTCCTGGTGACATGGAATCAGGTGGTAACCCGATTTGTAAAAGGAATTCTGAAGTCAGAGTCCTAGTATCACCTGCTGGCATGAAAACAACTGGTGTCATGGTGTCTATTGTATGCATAGAGTCATTTCACAATATGAGAGTAGGCCACATGTCCAAGTCTCCCATGTTGGTCTTGGATCTATAGAGGCCTGTTATCCAGTTAAGAATAGTGTTTTTAGATGTGTTACTTTTTTCAATTTCTGCCTCGCCTTTCCAGCAGCCGGGTTCAAATGAGTTGGACCAGAATTTACTCTCTGAGCAGCAATGGAGCTCCGCGCTATCGAAGGAAGCCCTGATGGTAGCTTTTTTTAGAAGTCCAGAAATGAAATCTTATTCAAGACGACATAGACGTGGAGTATGACTACTTGGGATCTCTAGCAGCAAGGCACGTTTCTGGAACTCCCTCCCAAAGGGAATGTGCAAAATCCAGAATCACCTCTTTCATGAGAATCGTGAAGATCTTGCTTTTTAACACAACTACCTAGTCATGGCACTCATTATCCCGGCACCCCATCATAGGCCCACCTGACGGATGCTCTAAACTACCTTCAAAGCACTCCGCCAACCTCCTACACTATCGGCTTTAACATCTGCACTCAAACATTACAGGCCGACCAATCATTTCGCCTGCACATGGCAACCAACAAATCCCTGCGATCAGACTAGAAACAACACAGCAGACCACGTCTACAACCCACTTACAGACCACAGCCTTGCGGCCAATGCCTGATAGCACCGTGAGCACACAAGGCCCTCTTCTGCAGGCAATCACCTTTGGGCAAAGGACACATAAAGCTTAGGAACAGGCCCTAACGCAGAGCTCTGGATACTTCCAGTGTGTACTCATGAAAACAGCAACACCACTCTCCTGCCTCTTCCCTCTGCTCCGTCTAATCTAACCCATCCTCACTGTACCAGATCTGCCAGAGTGTCGTGAGAACATGCAAGAACTGGCAGTGGTGTTTGATATACATCTCAGTAACATAATATACTATAACGTAACATAGCATCAATGGACATAATGACGGCAACCAGATGCAGTCAGCAGACAAGGCAACACATCTCCATTCCTTTCCCAGCCTTTAAATACAAACAGAGCAAGTGCGGCTCTACTGCTCGCAGAAGATGAAGGCTTGGATTCAGATATTCTGCTGCCCATGCTGACTATACATATACTGACAGCGGGAAGGCAGTTGTGGCAGAGCACGTCAGGGTCTAGAAGACATGTGGGAATAGTCCCTGCAGTGAAACGCTGCACGTGACATCATGGGGAACACCTCACCTGCATAAAGCATCCATAGAAGCACAAACTCAGTCTACCTGTGCAGTTTCTGTATAGAAGCAGGCATGCTAGTGTCACGCGTGGTGTCATTGTATAGTCTAGGGATTGTAGAAGCAAGGCCATATTACAATGCTCCCATATGAGTCTTTCAAGCCATGTCTACTTCTAGACATTTGCCATTTCCACTAATTAAATGGAGGACTCAGATGACCACATTACTTTGTAACTGTACCTCTGTCTTCTAGGATGTTGGTCTTTACTTCAGAGGTGACAGCCACTTGGATTGGTGTTTGAAGGGCTGCCCTTTATACATGTATAGCTTGTTTTAAGCACCAGCACCCATACAAGCAGGAAACAAAAGTGTTGATAAAAAGAACATAAAATTAGGAAGTGTGGCCTAAATACTGCACATTTTCTGAATGAGAGGGGCCGCCGTTTTCCAAGAGAAAGGAGCAACACCAAGCTGAACTTAGGATACATGCAGCTGCTGACCTCTGCAGTACTGAAGAGCGACAGGTGGGGAACAAATGAATGTGTCATCATCACTGTCAATTGCTCTGGGCAGCTTTTCATTCCATCGCGTTTCTTCATTGTATACCACGAGAGAAGGGCGAATAAGCAGGGGAAAGTTAGGTTTGGGAGCACCCCAACATGTTGCAATCCAGCGGACCTTTGGCAGTAGTCAGGGGGCTGATGTTCCTAGCAGCCCCCTTCTGATGATTCTGCTAGGGGTAGCAGGCATTTCAGGATTGGGGGAATGTTGCATTCTGCTGGGGTCCATGCTGTAGTCTTGTAAAGTCAATTTTCTGCATTACACATTGGTCATATCTGATTGAGGTAGAGAGCCAGTGTCCTAGTTGATCCTTTCGGCAGCGGCCACACAGGTTTCTGCTAGGAGTTGCGATCTGGTTTAGTTTCAGAAGTCGAGAATCCTATCATTGATGGACCTGAGGTACCGCTGAGGCGTGGCTGCATGTGGTGAGCATGCGCTCCATAGCCCAGCTGTTGAGACGAACGACAACTGTGTGAGTTAGCCTTGTTGCGTGTGCAATTGATGTATAGCAGTCTAAGCATAGTTGGGGTTATGAGTTGTGCTTTACTGTGACTATATCACTGTAATAGTTTGGTGGTGGTATTGTAGAGCGGCTGCCTGCGATTGTGACAGTCATGCGATTGTGGCAGTCAATCTGTTTTAGTGTTCATTGATTGCTGGATTCATGCCTGTTTTAGTGATATTCTTGCAGTGCACATGGGTTGTAATTGTAATGGGTTATTTATAATGCGCTTAATACCCAGAGGTTTCTAAGCGCGTATCCTCGGATCGACCTAGTGTTGCATCGCGTCATCTTGCTTCCAAGTCGAGCACGTTGCCCCTGAGCTATCCTCCCTGAGGTCATGCAAATATTATCATGTCGGTTGCAAGAGGCAGTGGAGGTCTTAACGGTGGACTTATGCTAGCCAGGCTACGGTATTTTATAGTCACGGCTTGTTGTGAACCTTCTGGCATTGCAGGCGTAGTTGTTGTCTGATAAAGTGCTACATATGCAGTCTCACGCCTCTGAAAGTCTGATGGCTCTTATGGTGGCTGTCTCTACTGGGGTTATACCCATGATAGTCTTTCTATAGAACTGCATAATGGTTACCAGTCCTCGGTCTCTGCCTGTTATCCCGCCACTGTACACGTACAGGTATGGTATGCGCTGGGGCTTGGCTGTGAAAACCTAGCTGTTGTTCTGTGCAGTGCTTTTCTAACAATAATACCTTACCTCATGTATTGTTAAATATTGCTACTCCATGGGGTGTATGAAAAGGGAAAAAAGGGGGGTGGGGCAAAGGAAAGAGGAGGGCATGGGATACCAGCAAAGGGATAATAAGGATTAGGAAACACCTCCATAAAGAACAAGATGGAAAAATATGTGAACTCATGGAAAATGTTGCTCACAACAATGATAAGGAGTCACAACAACGGGCACTTTGCATTTCTGACACAACACTTTCCTGCAGAGAGATCTATGTCCCGATGGTAGCTACCTCTGAACAATTAGTGGGTGTTGTTGGGAACCACTCCTTGTGGTGCCTCCTCATAGGTTAAGTCTATTGCACTGTGATTCTTGCCCCCTGATCCCCCAGATGGACCCCAAGTGACACCCAGCAGCTGGGCAGACTCTCCTAGAAGATGGCATGCGAGACCACCAATACAGATGGAAGTACCTGTCTTGTCCTTGGGCTGGCAAGCTCGATTTCCTTGTAGGGCAATAGGGCACTGCCCAAAGAGCAGGCCCAGCATTCTAATGTGGGACCGTTTTAGATACAAGTGGGCATTTTGATGAGTAAATTCTCCGTGCAGATACTGTAGTAGTTTTGACCAGTGTTACGATACTGAATTAATATTTGTTTTAATGCACAATATGCCGCATTGTTTGCCAAATAGCCCTCGCCACCCACCAGGATACTATTCAAACACCCACTCCCAAAAGGAATGAATTGCCCTTTGTGACAGTGGAAGACTGTCATGCCCGGCCCAATGGCATGGCCCACTCCGACCCTGTGTTCTGATTTGATTGTAAGAAGACGAAGAGGCGTGGCTGGCTCTGCATACAATGTTGGATCTACCCTTACACACAACTCGAATACAAGTAGCAGGACAAAATGGCATCAGATATTCGGCTATGCCACGTGATGATCAGCTTCAGGAAAGGGTTCCAGCGATTGGGCCCACCACTCAAGAATTGCAACGAGACCTATGTCCTGATTCACAACGTGTGTTTCAATAGGATTTGAATCAGGCCCTTGCTGCTGACAGTCTTGAAAACACAGAACCACAAAGAGTGTGTGTGTTAAGGGAGAGCCCGCCTGCCTACATTAAGAACAAACCAATGAAGCACTTACGCTGCAGCACAGGAAAGGTATTACCCAAATTGATTGCAAAAAATTTGAACAAATGATAGATTTTACTGAATTCGGCCGCTACCATTAGTTTGAATTTTTGCGATCAATTTGAATCTGAAAATACCGAACATGAAGAGCACCCTTAAAATTGGCGGTGGGGGACAAAGCTGCTTATAGGACCCTGCTTTTAATGAATGGTCAAAACGGAGGCCCGAGCAGTTACACTGCATGCAGTCCACCTGCGAACAAAACGTTCACGGGCAGACAAGCCATATCCCACATAAAATACCTGGCATTGATGAATGAACGCCAGCCCAGACCAGTTCCCTGGGTGAACCAACCCAACAGCATAAGCCTGTTCACCTTACAGAATGTACGATAATCCCGATTCTACCCACTTCTTTGTGTACATCTTCTCAAGAAAATGATTGGCTTATGGTAATGTTTGGGCTTGATCAACCCAGTAAACATTATAAATGCTTTTTATGTGGTACTGTACCTCACAGCGTACACTTAAAAACAACTTCTGCACCTAAAAGAAACTCAAAATAATGCTGCTGCGCAGTGAAGTGTGTTTGGCTTTTCATTGGTCCGTTGAATCATGGCTTCCCACTCGCCCACTCACACTTCCATCCATTCCTCTCACTATCCTTCCATCCACACCCGCAACGATCCAATAATCCAGGCAAACACTCACCCACACCCACCCCATAAATCCACACACACACATTCTTACTCCAACCACCTGCATTTAGGATGGTCTGGGGTGCCTCACACTTTATAAATGTTTCAGTACTGAGGCCAGAAATATGGGATGGATATAGAGGGCTAGACCTCAGTGCAGGAGGGAACGGCACCCATCCTCCACTGTGCTGTGTTTCTTCTATTTCCAGGGTGAGCAGCTGGTCACAATGGAAATAGAAATGCAAGTGTTCCTATTTCTAATGCCAGCGGTCTGACACATGCAAAAAATAATGACATGTTATTGTTTTTCCGTTGACAGCAGCCCAATCGTGCTAGAAAGAGAACACGTTTTTTTGTGTGTGTCTTTCTAGTGCAAGGAGGCCACTGCTGCACTGAAAATAAGGCAAGTGTCCTTGGCAGCTGGAGTAGCAAAATATGCTTTTCAAAGTTCTAATTTCCACACCTGCACAGGCTTGGTCTAGATAGAACAAGAACATGTGCTTTTTCTAATTCGACTGTGGGTGGGTGGATGGGGAACAAGGGCTGGCAAAGGACAATGTGCAGAGCCACTTTAAGCAACATAGAGCATCCGGTCCAACCCCGCACCACGTGGGGCAACATGTAAGAGGGGGTTGAGGGAACGGATGTTAGGGATGCCCAGTCGCCCCCTACTCTTTTATTTGCCTGAACTGGAGTGATATTTTTTCAGAGGCGTGCTGACCCGGACCATCAGAAGGGAAGGTTCGGGCTTAAGGAGATGCTTGCCAGGATTGTAGAACCGGTGTTAACACTCATATTGTCAGCAATCAAGAAGGTGATTACACTACTACTTTCAGAGTGACTGTAGAGCTCTGCCCTGGACCATCGCGTGAAGATCTCTCCACGGTCTCCGGGTCACCGGAGCACACACGTAGCTGGGATCACCCAGCACGCGGCAGCCCCGGCTCTGGGGGCACCCAGGCCGGGGTTCCCCTGTTCAGCCACGCTCACATGGCTAGGGCACAAGGAGGGCGGCGTTGCCCAGCAGGGACGCCGACCTCGTGGAGGGCCCCGTCCCTGGGCCCCGACCACGCGGTGCTGCACCAGCAGGGTGCTCTCCCAAAGGAGGATACTGGAGTCAGGATCACTCGGACTGCCGAGCGCGGAAACTTTTATCTTCTATTCAACACAGTCTTGAAGTAGGCAGCCGTTATTCTGCCCTCCCGCCCCCAGGTCTAACCGTGGACTCCGTTCTTCCCATCCCTCCAACTACTTGGCTTGCCCTGGGTTACCCTCTTCCTTACCTATCAACTCGTGGGTGGACCTTCTCTCCTGCGCCCCAACACTGCCCCTTCCTGCGCCTCTCTGAGCTGGTTCTGGGCTTGGCCTACTGTTCCTCCTCTGCTATGGACTGTTCCTGTGTTCCCCACTCTCCTCCTCCTACCCCGTGTCTGTAAACATGTACACTTATAATGCAGGCTCTCCACACTTGGCTCATGTGCCATTTAATCCCACCCTGTTGCTTAAAATGTAAAAACACTCAGGAATGGGATTGGTACCTTCGGGAATGGGATTGGTACCGCCAGGCGTTATGCTTTGTGGAATGTGTTTGGTCAAATAACCTCCTCAATCAGGGCCGAAGAATACTCGGGTGCTGCAGGGTTCGGAGCCCCCGAGGAATAGCCTTTCCCACTCCCCCCACCCCCCGCCCCCCGGAAAACAAAAGTCTGCTCCCCCGTCTTCGATAATTTACAAACATGCACATACTGAAAAAAAGCGCAGACGCCTCTATCTTTCTGCATGCGTATGAACGACGCCCTCGGTGTGGCAGTAACTCAGGCGCAGGCCCGGCGTATTAACCCTTTCTCTTAAAGAAGGCTGAGAAAACCACCGCCACCTCCCGCATCCTACGCGCCCGTGATGGGCAGGCGCTCCCCTATGCGGCTCGAAGGATTAGTCCACGCAGGCGTTGCGGCGTGCCGCGGCGCCATCTGGTGGATAGGCTGTGGCGCTGCAGCTGCTGCGTACATGCTGCAGGCAGCGCTTCGTTGGCTCACACCTCATGGATCTGCCCCTAAACACATTACCGCCGATGCTAGGCTCAGATTGAGCTGTTGTGACAAAAGATGTTCACCTTGAAATCTGCAATAAAAACGTCAGAGCCACGAGCCAGAACAAGGCATTCTCGGAGCCGGCGGTGTGTTCTTCTGCTTCTCTGATGCATTTCAGAAACGAAACATTCGCCGAGTTCATCTCCGCGTGACGCAGACCCGTCTGCCTGCTTTCTCCATGGCCTTCGCTGCAGAATTAAGCGCGAACTCGGGGTGGGCCCCTGCTCGGGGGAAATGGCACTGGCGTCCTGTTTACCATGCTTGATTCCACGCGACGCTCCGAGCAATGTCACGACCCAAAGACAAAGGCAGCGTTGTTTTAACCGGAGGCACCCCTCAAAGTATGACATATATATATTCAAATGTGAACGTGTATGTAAACTGCATTATCAACGTGATAATGAAATCTCTCAAACACCCCCACATTAACTTTTTTTTTAAAAGCCACATGTGACAGCACAAGTTTGCCATAGCAGAGGCTGTAATGTCTGCCCTGCATTACAGTTAACTCGCTTTGAAGTAAAACATGAGCACATTTGGGGAGGCGTGGGCGTAAAGAAACGACCACTCCCATCGGATGTGTTGTTAGGAAGAGCTGAAGTTACTTGAAGATATTGCATGCATAGCAGGAAAGGGATCAAAGCACACCAATCTACTGGAGACACACGGATGGCTAGAAAACCTGGAAACTCCATGCTCTTCCCCGGAGTCCCGGAGAAGGCCGTAAAAAAACCTGGAGTCTCTGGGAAAAACCTGGAGGTTAGCCAGGTATGGTCACTGAACCTCAGACAGAAAGTCGGCGGGCATGTGAGCCTGTGGCATATTCAGATCAAGGTCTTGCAAGCAAAATACAGATGTGGCCAGGCAGGCCGTGCTCAACTCGCTGAGCTTTATTAATGCCTAGATATCTTGGGCCGACTGAGACATTCGCATAGTGGCGCTGTCCTTTGGATGCATGCCCCCCCCCCTCCCGCTTGCAATATTCATTATGCCAAAGGCACATCTAAGCTCTCCTAAGGTTGGAAGAGACTACCCAGGCTCACTACCTTGGCTCAACTCCACAAAATACTGTAATGTTTGTAAAATAACTAATGTAATCAGTCCACATCAATCAGGGCCGGCCTTAGCGGTAGCAGCGCACAGGGCGAATTGGTGCCCCCTCTCCCCCCACGCCCCTGGTCAACAGGGTGGATGCGGGGCACAATGTGGCAAAAAAAAATTCTGTCCCCCCCCCCGCTTTGGCACCTGGCATGGAGTTAATCACTGTAATAGGACGCTCATGATAATGCATGAGTGTCCTATTACAGTGCAAACCGCCTCGCTCCCATGTCGGAGCAGGGAGACAATCATGTGAATACGGTACTGATGTAAAGCATCAGAACCCTATTGTTATTAAATGCGCATTTAATAACAAAAGGGCACCTGCCGCGCCTTCTCCCACTATGGCAAGTCGGGAGAGTACTTGAAAGACTCCCCCGAGCTGGTGTGGCAGGGGGCTAATGATGCCCCGCCCGGCTACCCCTGCCCTAAGGCCACCCCTGATATTACTTTATTAGCACAGTTGCCAAGAGTGATGGATTGATTTATATTTCTAACAAACCAGAACACGTGCGTTTCGATCAACTCATTCAACTTAGATAAACAGAGCCCTGACGATCGTTTTTACTCCTCAAAAATCAGCTGCATGCCCCGTGTTGTCTCCTTGTACCTTCACCCACCTCAGAATCCCCATGTTCTCTCTGTATCCCCACCTCCTATGCCCTGTGTTGTCTCTGTGTCCCCCTACCCACTTGCAGTCAAGATATAGTCCTGTGTCTGTGCCCTCGTGCCCACTCCTCATTATTCTGTTGGCTCCTTGCCCTTATGTCCATCTGTGTTTGCCCCCCACTGCCTCCTGCGTCCTTTCAAGTGGTCACCCCATTTGCCCCTGCATCCATTATTGCGTTGTCCCCCCCTGCCACATGTTCATCTTTGTTCCCCCTTGTATCCTTCTGATTCCCCCTCTGGCTCATCTTCTTTTTCCTCTCCCTTCCCCATTCTTCCTCCTGCTCCCTCATCCTTGCCTTTGCCTCCTCTTGTCCCCCTCACCCGACCCTTCCTTCCTTCCCCTCCCTCCCCCCTCTGTCTATTCTCCGGCACTACCCCAAATTGCCGTCAGGCATATTAAGTGTAGCGCCTGCTTTGTGCTTCCATCCTCCCTTCCTCCTCCTTTTTTTCCCTTTTATTTTACAAGCACTTACTCTTATCACTGTCCTAGACCTCTGATACAGAGCTTGTCTGTTTCCCCCTCCTCCTTCGTGTTTTCTCCTCCCCTCCCCCTAGCACTCCCTTGATTGTTCATTGACCCTTAAGGTAGACACACGTTTGTTCCTCTCCCCTCCCACTCCCTCCCCTCCCCTACTTCCTCCCCTCTACCCCCTCCTTTTTGTCATGTTTGCACTGCAACAATTGCCGCCAGGCATAGTAATGCTACTGCTTGTATTGTCTCCTTTTTTCCTCCCTCACCTCTCCTTTATTTGTTCCATGCACTTGTACTATCAGTTATGATAGGATAGTTATTTCTCACATTCTGATTTGCTTCAAGATCCTGTAAGAATGTATTGTATTTTCCCTTGTTTCCCTCCCTCCTTGAAGCGCTTTGAAACACATTGTGTATAGGCGCTATACAAATAAACAATCAATCAACTTAAAGTCTCTAGTTCATCATAACGACACTGAGATAGTTGGTGTGCATCTCACTTCAGTTTTATTTTTTGGGTACCTCAAATGTGTTTCCATAGTGGAGCAAAAGTCACGCAAAGCAAACATTGATGGTTTTGGCAACGTCTCTCTCCATTGCAGTGCAAGCATGCCAGCTGTGGCACTCTGATTGCAAAGGCAGAAAAGTGTCTGTGATTGTACAGCATGTTTGGCAAATGTGTGTGTCTTATGCTGTCGCAGACAGATGCATACTGTATGGCGACCGGTGACAGCTCAGTGTCCTAATGAATTGTGCGTTGAAATCTGTATGTAACCTGATGTGATATGATATGATATGGCATTTATACTGTGCCTATACACAAGTGTTTCAAGGCGTGAAGAGGCAAGGGAGGGGGATAAGAGGGAGGACAGAGACAATGATCTTACTAGGCCAAGTGACATTGAGATCGCGCAAGTGCAGGGGGGAGTGCCAAAGGGAGGGGGGCAGTGCTGTACATTGGATCAAAACAATAAAAAGAAGTGCAGCCAGCAGGTGGCAGGTGCAAGGGTAAGTGCAGACAGCAGATGGCAGGTGCAAGGGTAAGTGCAGACAGCAGATGTCCAAAAGTGCAGGTAGTGGGACTGTAGGGTTACAGATACAGACCCAAGTGCCAGGGTTGCCGAGTGGCCGTGCAGGTGTTCAACTGGGCGGGCCGGGGCCTGGACCTGAAAATAGAGGGTAGCCAGGTGGTAAGTGCAGTATCAGACAGGAAATCAGCAGGGGAGAGGGAGAGAGAAGGCAGAAGCAAAACAAAGAAGGTCTTGAGGGGCTGCAGGAACCAGAGATGGTTCTTCTCAAGTTTCAGAGAGGCAGGGAGGCTGTTCAAGAGGGAGGCTCCAGCCAAAGAAAGAGATCTACCACCAACTTGTTGGTTGGAGAAGTGACTGACCCTGTGGGATTTGGAGATGGAGGAGCGAAGAGCTTGGATAAGAAGGTATAAGAGAGAGTTGGAGGTATTGAGGAGCCAGGCCCCAGAAGGCAATACAGACAATGCAGAGGGTCTCAAGTTTGAATTCTGGAGGGCCCACTAAGCTCATCATCTTCAGAGATTGATAAAATGAGTACCATTCAGTTGGGTGAAAACATACACTTCTGTTATTTGCCTAATCAGCACCAAGATACCCAGAGGGGCTGATCATTTCACTTTTTATGTAAGAATATATTATAATGTGTTTCTTTATTGAAAACACATGTCCTATGAAAGCTGGTGACTGTGCAATATAGTGTTAGCTTTATTCTTCCTTCTGTTCCAAGACCAAACACCAAAGTCTGTTTTGCATAACCTTGCACGTGGCATGTAAGTCCCATGAAAAGTGGTTGCACTTTCCCCAAGTGCGGTGCATTGCCAAGTGGTGCATTTTCTCCACTATTGGAGGCATGCGCATCAGCTCTGAACACCAGATACTCCATTCCAGGCTCCCAATCACCGGTAATGTCTGTGGATCCACATCTTGTTGAAGACAGTGGCTATCATGGCAAGCACTACAATAACACAAAGAAGGTCCCAGATTGGAACCCTCCCGTCCCCTCCACGCTATAAACCACCGTCAACAGACGTTTAGGGAAATATTTCAAAATTTAAAGTCATGGATTTAAACCAGTTATATTGAAAGGTCCACGTGCAAAAATCTTAGAGTAAAAAAAAAAGGAGAAACATTTAATGAAAACACAGTTCTATTCGATCAATAAATACAAGTGTCCAATGTCTATGGCTGACACATTTCAAGATGTTCACTCTTCTTCTGGAGCCTAATTGGACTGCGAACAAACAACATCATGGCAAGCACATTACTTCTACCAACGAAAGATATACTTGCCACAAAGTAAACCTTGAGGATGGTTCTACTAATTGCAAGAAATCACAATTATCCCAAAGTGTCCTAACTCTAAGAAATCCAGACTACTTAACGCACATGGGAACACTGGTGCCTCCAGTGCTGCATGAATAGCAAGGGGTGCAAAGACCACCATTACAACTGGAGAGCCTTCTTGGGGTATCATGTAGGCGGTAAAGAAATATTTAGAATTCCAAAAAGCTGAGGTGTCAAGTCCATTCCCACATATTATATTGTTCCACTACATCAGTTCCCACAGAAGTTGCCAGGGACCGCTGCCAGTATTCAGCATGATGGTTAGCCCACTATGCCCCACACCCCATGGAGCACTACTTTGCTGCGGGAATGATGCAGCCTACTTCGACTAGCCTAACGTTTTGCGCGACTGAAATCTTGACACACATGCTAGGTGAGGAGGCATTTTATACAGAGAAAACAAACACAATACGACTGGAACCTGTTCATCAGCAATATTTACTTGCTATGTAATCTTAATGTTGTGTTATTGATAGTTATTGTCAATGACTGGATATAGTCACTGTTAGAAAATGAAGACTTGTTGGATATTTCATTGGACTGTATTATTAGTTATCATAAGCCACCACATTGTATCTCTATCCTTTCACCATCATTGTAAGAGGAGATATCACACACATGGGAAATCAGCATATCCCAGTGAATAGACTCCCATATCTAAACCTGTTGCTCAGTAATACCTGATCATACCTGGTAGTACCTTGGAGGTTATCAGAGAATGCATGACACTCCAACTTGCAACATTTGAACCTTTATATGTATTTGGTTCTAGAATGCTGTAATCGAGCATTAAGTCGCATCATGATGTATAGAATGGACTGTAGCATCAATTATTAATTACCTCAACCAATACCTTCAACCAGACTCCACATTTTCTGAGCTGTGACTCATAACAAAACTTTTTTATGTGTATTGAGCTTCTGTCGGAATCGGCTGCAGTGAGAGTGGTTGGAAGGCATGGGGTGCTTTCCTCTTGTGTTTTCCAACCCTGACACTTCAGGAGTTATGCAGAGACGAGAGAAGGATGGTGTCTTGTGGCTTCCTTCCTACGGCCTCTTGAAGCACGTGGAAAGAGAAAGGTAGAGAGGATCCCGCTCCCCGAAGTGCACCAAAACTGGGAGGTGGATGGCCTTTCTGTGTAGGTCTGGCCTCGATGCACAGTGAGAGTGAATAAGAGGCAGCGGCTGCTCTCTGGTTCGAGGGCTGTAATATTTCCATGGCTTGTGCGCCTGGTTAAAGACTTAGATCCAGATCCCCAGATGCTTTAGAAGTGCTGTGGGGCTGTTATAGAAGTGTGTGCCTAGAAAATGCTATGACTTTATTCGGCTTATGGGCTTTCTTGAGACAATCTGGTGAATCCCTTACCCTTGCTTTTTCTAATCGGGATAACACTAGGTACGGAAATTAGTCGTTTTTCTGCTGACTTGGGCTGAATAGTGCCCTCATATTTGTAGTATGATGCCTAAGACTATGATGCCAATATTGCCGGCGACCATTTGCATGACCCCTCACTCCAAAGACGGTCATCCTACAGAGTTATTGGCACTGAGTGCCCGAAGGAAGCAGCGATTGCAGTATTCGAAAACATGTTCTCTTGCTGAGGAGGATGATCTTGGACATCTGCAGGTCACTACCTCAACTAATAGGAAACTATTAATGGAACTGACTGATACGTCTGAAGAGATAAGCTCCTCCCCCAAAGAACAAGCACATGGAAAACTGTCCAAAGTTCTGATGCCTTAATGCCATTTTGGACAGCCTTTGATGTGCGCACAGCTGAAAGCGTTGAAATTACTTCTGATCAATCAATAACAGAAAGTCTGGAGATTGAATGTGGACCCATCCCCCAGTCTTCATTAGGAATGACGGAGGGAAGAAGAAAACAAACGCACCCGCTAGATCGGATGAGCTGCAAGCAAAGGCTGCACATAAAGGAAAGAATAATTGGCAAACTCAATCAATGACAACATTTTACAGACTTTTGTGCTTGGGTAGATATCATGGACAAGATTGCAATACAATTCAAGCCTGAAAAGGTAGATACATCCTGCCAATCTTATCAGTTCTCTGACAAGAAAAATCATAGCTCTCAAAATGTAATAAACCAGAGCTCTCAAAAAACCCAATGTAATTTGAATTATCTGGTGCTCACGAGCACTAGTCCACCCTTAGTGGACGGGGAGGGCAGAAATATCAGGGATACCAGCGACAACTCTGATCAGATGATTCTCGAATCAAGGACCATGATACAATTCCCGGATGATAATTTCCTGAAACAGCCAAAAGGGCAACCCAACCCGCAAGCTCCGTCCTTAAATACTTCCTTCATAACTGGGCAGCAATTACAATTACACACAATGCCTTCACGGGATGGAACAGCATATTTGACTCAAGTCTCTGTACACCATGTCCAGCTAAATATTACTGACTCTAAATATGGCATCCCTAAGAGTGTGCACATTGCTAAGAACCTTAATGCCCATAATTACTGGTGACTCTGTGAGGAATACTGTGGTGGATAACAGAAATGTTGTTATCACCAATGTAGAGATACCAGCAGGACATGAACCTAGGGATGCCTTGAGGAATAAGGTGTTGGCGTGGTTGTGCCAGAAGTTTGGGTCAGGAGCTGTAAGTGTATCAGACCTCAGGATCATCCGAAGGATTAAGATTGATAAGTGGTTTACCCAGAATGGCAGGGATTGTGTACTGGTGGGGTGAGGCAAAAGCAATCTGCCGTACGTTTTGTCCATATATAACGACTTATCGAAAGTTTCATCTAATCTGAAGAAAGTTATTGACTTTGCTGCTCCACAGTATTGCTGACTTTGTTGATTATGGAGTTTGCCTTGTTCCTTTCCCTTTAGTTTTTTGTATTGTATGTTTGTTTTGGTTTTATGTTGCACGCTGAGGCCTATTGGAGTGTGGCGCATTATAAAAATTAATAAATACACAATAAATACAAAAAATAAATTAGATGAGTACTTATAGTAGAAAGACAACCTGAGAGTGAAGGACTTTAACAGAGATGTGCTCTAGCAACTTGAAGCGTCTTTTGTGCTGGATGGAATTATAATAATGATCTCAGAGCAAATAATCAGACAGACTCAAAGAATATGGCAAAGTACTACTTTATTATCAATTGAATAAAGCAGGGTCAACTGGCAGACACCTGGCTGATGCATGCACACTCACAAACAAACTTGACGTCATTCTGCATGTCAAAATACAAATCCTATCAAGGAAAGGGATTGGTGAGGGAACATATCGACTTATAGAACATATAAGGGTTAGTGCATCAATGACTACACCTTGGCCCTCATTACAACACCGGCGCGAAACCATGGCACTATTAGCACCATGGTTGATGCCGGTGTTGTAACGAGTCTGCCATGGTGAAATGGGGAAATACCGCCCCATTCCAAGGTTGGCGGGGCGGTATTTCCCCATTTCACCATGGCCCTTCCCCATTCCCATTTTTGCCCCATAGGGCTCATTGGGAATGGGGAAGGTGGCAATTACGGTACCGCAAATTGAGGTACCGTAATTGCCTGCGAGGTCCCTTTGTGGGTCCTTACTTTAACGGCTGGTCCAGACAGCCATTCAGGTCGGGTCCCGCAAAGGTACCTCGTAGTAAGGCGCTAAGTGGTTAACGGCGCCGCAGCCTTTTACGGCACCGTTAACCACTTAGCGCCTGGGTCATAATAAGGCCCCTTATCTGTGGGGGACGCCTTGAACTACCTCTAAATACGTATAGTACTGATTATAGTGTACATAACAACAGCGGATTGGCTTCTCTAACATTGTGTGTTAGGATGTCCCCCAACCCCACTGATTGGTTGGCATGCTAACCCAACCTTGGACTTTTGGCTCCTTAGCAGCGTGTACGTGAAACGAAACCTAGGTGTTTGAATCCCGTTCAGACTACTCCCCATTTTTCCAATTAGTCCATCAACTCTCCCCAGTAGGCCATCATCCAAGTCTTATGTTTGTAGTTTGACCTTGCATCTGTTCACTGCCCTGGAACATTCAAGGGAGTGTGAGCACACCACTGTCTTAGCGGCTCTAATAAATAGTCTTTGTTTTCAAATCCTGAGTCAGATGTGAAGAGAACACACATTTGTCAATTTCATCCTTTCATTTACTGCCATTTGATTCAATTATGCAGGGTGCTGTTGCTCCTCTTGGCCTCTAGAGACTTGCTCACTCTATCTCATAAGAACTTTGTATGCTTTTAATTGACCAGCAGTTTGGCTCTCAGGGATGTGTTTGTATGCTTCCATCTATAAAGAATGTTCCACATTCAGAGCTCATCCATGTGCTCCCTTTGTGCTCTGAGCTTATCCCTTGAAAATAGCATTGTTAACTCGGGGCCAACCTTGACTCATCGCCGGCTCTGTTTTCCTGCATATCGTGACTCTTACAGCCTCTGCCTTTCTCTGAGGTAGCTTGGTTAAGTTCAACATGAGCCAGCATCCATTTTCCTGCTATGGCTGTCCGTGCCACGTTATATACATTTCAGCAATAGACACCTGAGCAGGGGGGGCATTATCACTTCCGGTAATGCCCCGGGGTCCATAGTTACAGGCCTAAATGAAGTGAGGGCCTTAGCGAAGACCCCAGGGCATTACCTGAAGTGGTAATGCCTCCCCAAAGCCCCCCGCGAGGGGCCTATTGCTATTACTACCCGGCGCGTAAGACCAGGCTACTAAGAGCATTTGTTTCTGTTCCAAAATGAAAAATGTCAAAAAAATGGCTGCCGGGGAAGGAAAAATAGAGTCAGTTTTCCCTTTCCATGGCGGCCATTGAAAATAAGTGTGAAAAAGTAAACAAACACAATGGCCACCACAGATAGGGAGATAGGACTACATGTAGTCCCTTCTCCCTTTCCTTAGCGGCCATTGGAAAAAATTGGGAAACAAGTTAAATCTTCCCAATGGATGTGGGTTGGGAAAATGTAATGATGTATCCTGCCATATCATTGGGAGTGGTGCATCCCCAAAGGCGCATCGACAATCCATAATTCCACTAATGGGCCAATAAACAGCTTTATCTTCTTGATTGTGGAGGCCATTATTAGAATTATATTTCTATAATTACTCAGAATGATGAGCCCTCTCTAAACACTGGATGGCAGTAATCCTACCTGGAATTCCTTACCTGTGCATCTCTGCATTGTTTGCCAACTGGCTGAAATCCTCGAAAATAGTCTACTGAGATTAAAGTAGTAAGCTACTAAACCGATAAACAGAAAGGAACGAAAGACTTTGATAATTCAATGACAGACTCAACTAATCGTATTTATTTATTTAATATGCATACAGCCAACAGGCTTTACATATAAACACAGTTTACATCTAAAAATAGGACAAAAGATCCATAATAGGAAGTTAAAATGCCAGAATTGTAACAGAGAAAATTAACATGTGCCTTCTAATTACATTTACTCAACTAATCTATTGCGTAATTCGGTCCACTTTAATATATTGTTATGAATGCCATAGTCAATGAAATATCATAAGTCATGAAAACAATAGGCTTGATCAAGAGCGATTAGGTTGCCTGAGCAAGAAAACTGTACCAGGCTGGGGTTGCCAGATGAATCGGCTAAATGGCACTGCACTCCACTGCTGCAACTCAATTGGACATTAACCCTGAAATCTGATATGAACAAATACAGTGTCATTATCTCCCTCTCTGTTATCTGTTTACGTCACAATGTAATCTACTTACATGGCAGGTTTAATATGAAAAGAAGCTTGAACCAAACCCCCAGTCAGATATTGCAGTGAATAAGCTAAACTAAGATTTTCATATGAGGTGGAAAGAGCTGGCAGGATTGGGGCACCCATGTCTGGTAACACACTTGATCGAAAAACAACAGCCAATTGATAGTGGCTCCACATCCTTCGTAAGGAATATGATTCAGCTGCAGTAGCATCGGCTGTAAAGGCCATTGGACTCAATCGAATGTCTTTTGCATTGTACCCATGGACTTCAAGAGCAATGTGTGTGTCTATAGGCAGATCAATCACAATGCATACCATCGAGTCGGATCCCTCTCAATGACAAAGCGCTGCTCTGCTGATCCCTTATCATCTCAATTGGGATAGAATTGGGGCATATAGGCGCTTTGTGACACGTTTTCAAATCTACGTCTAAGAAGGACATTGGTTTACAGGACTGGCAGGATAGGATAGGTTATTGTTTTCAAGACTATTGGCCACACACAAGTACTCTTCCTTGGCCTGTTGAATAAGCAAATGGGAAAAGTTTCCCAAGCACTGAAAGAATCTTGGTCGCAAATGCTTCTTGCAATTTCACTGGAGGTCTATCTCCCTTTTCACTGTTGGAAGTACTTTGAGTGCATTTCACAATGGATGACATGTGCTAAGACTCACTAATTACAGATCCTGTGGATGGTGAAATCCCACCAGATAATCGGCAGGAACATGTTTCATTGGATGAGTGTCTACATTGGTGATGTTTGTGTATGTGCAAGGTCACAAGTCCAGACTTTGGGAGGTCGATTCAGTCTTTCACCATTCTGAGATTGGTGACATGATTACCACTGAGTTTGGTAGTAATTATGCCTAATACAAAAGCCCCAAGAGGCAATTCAGTTCATAACGTACTCTATAATTATCATGAATAGTACATATGAAGATGTCAAACAGCCGCTTGTTCTTCAGGTATCAAACTATAGCCTGATATGTACAATTCACATTCCTGAGTATCAATTAGATAGCTTGATGTGAATCAAATGCACCGAGCAGAATTAATCCTTTTATTTGTGAAAGTCTGCCATGTGTGGGACACTACGTGATATCTGAAACCAGCTGGAGGCAGGTTGGGGAAGGACTGGATAAGATTCCATCTATAATACTTGCCTTACAGCAGAGGTGGCCCGAGGGATGCAAGAGAAGGGCTGGGTCAAGAATTTGAACTTTAATCCTCGTCTTAAAGCAGAGGTGGTGGGAGGCAGGATAGGCATTGGCTGTATCTGGGATTCATGCTACAATGGTCGGCCTACAGCAAAAATGATTGAAGGCAAGTAACTGATAGGCTGGATCAAGATTCCATTATAATGCTCGCTTTACAGCAGAGGTGGTGGAAGGCCCGTTAGCAATTGGCTAGATCTGAGATTGTTTCTATAATGCTTGCTTTACAGCAGAAGTGATGGAAAGCAAGTTAGGCATGGGGTCAATCTCGGATTCTATCTATAATGATCGCCTTGCACCAGGAGTAGCCGAAGCAAAATAGGGATTGGCTGAATATAGTATTCTTTCATTAATGCATATGTATTCATTCTTGCATTCATTTACAGTGCACATAACCCGTAGGTATCTAGGCACTAGTTTCATTGTGGAAGGGAAGGTTATTTATAACGTGCTCATTTATTTATTTATTTCCAAGTGCAGGTCTGGGATTCGAACCTGTGTTTGCTCAGGGTAGTCTTGCTTCCAAGAACTGTGCATTGCCACAGAGCTATCCTCCCGCTTGCCTTGCACTAGAGGTGGCCAGAGACAAAATAGGGACGGGCTGGATATAGTATTTATTTCCTTAATACTCAATTTACACCTGAGGTAGCCAGCGGCAAGATAGGGATGGGCTGCATCTAGTATTCTTTCATTAATGTTTGCCTTCCACCAGAGGTGGCCAAAGGCAAAACAGGGATGGGCTGGATCTAGTATTTATTTCCCCAATGCTCAACTTACACCTGAGGTAGCCAGTGGCAGGATAGTGATGGGGTGGATCTAGTATTCTTTCATTAATGCTTGCCTTCCACCAGAGGTGGCCAAAGGCAAAACAGGGATGGGCTGGATCTAGTATTTATTTCCCCAATGCTCAACTTACACCTGAGGGGGCCAGTGGCAAGATAGGGATGGGCTGGATCTAGTGTTCTTTCATTAATACTTGGCTTCCACCAGAGGTGGCCAAAAGCAAAATAGGGATGGGCTGGATCTAGTATTCTTTCATTAATGCTTGCCTTCCACCAGAGCTGGCCAAAGGCAAAACAGGGATGGGCTGGATCTAGTATTTATTTCCCCAATGCTCAACTTACACCTGAGGAGGCCAGTGGCAAGATAGGGATGGGCTGGATCTAGTGTTCTTTCATTAATACTTGCCTTCCACCAGAGGTGGCCAAAAGCAAAATAGGGATGGGCTGGATCTAGTATTCTTTCATTAATGCTTGCCTTCCACCAGAGGTGGCCAAAGGCAAAACAGGGATGGGCTGGATCTAGTATTTATTTCCCCAATGCTCAATTTACACCTGAGGGGGCCAGTGGCAAGATAAGGATGGGCTGGATCTAGTGTTCTTTCATTAATACTTGCCTTCCAGCAGAGGAAGCCAAAAGCAAAATAGGGATGGGCTGGATCTAGTATTCTTTCATTAATGCTTGCCTTCCACCAGAGGTGGCCAAAGGCAAAACAGGGATGGGCTGGATCTAGTATTTATTTCCCCAATGCTCAACTTACACCTGAGGTAGGCAGTGGCAGGATAGTGATGGGGTGGATCTAGTATTCTTTCATTAATGCTTGCCTTCCACCAGAGGTGGCCAAAGGCAAAACAGGGATGGGCTGGATCTAGTATTTATTTCCCCAATGCTCAACTTACACCTGAGGGGGCCAGTGGCAAGATAGGGATGGGCTGGATCTAGTGTTCTTTCATTAATACTTGGCTTCCACCAGAGGTGGCCAAAAGCAAAATAGGGATGGGCTGGATCTAGTATTCTTTCATTAATGCTTGCCTTCCACCAGAGCTGGCCAAAGGCAAAACAGGGATGGGCTGGATCTAGTATTTATTTCCCCAATGCTCAACTTACACCTGAGGAGGCCAGTGGCAAGATAGGGATGGGCTGGATCTAGTGTTCTTTCATTAATACTTGCCTTCCACCAGAGGTGGCCAAAAGCAAAATAGGGATGGGCTGGATCTAGTATTCTTTCATTAATGCTTGCCTTCCACCAGAGGTGGCCAAAGGCAAAACAGGGATGGGCTGGATCTAGTATTTATTTCCCCAATGCTCAATTTACACCTGAGGGGGCCAGTGGCAAGATAAGGATGGGCTGGATCTAGTGTTCTTTCATTAATACTTGCCTTCCAGCAGAGGAAGCCAAAAGCAAAATAGGGATGGGCTGGATCTAGTATTCTTTCATTAATGCTTGCCTTCCACCAGAGGTGGCCAAAGGCAAAACAGGGATGGGCTGGATCTAGTATTTATTTCCCCAATGCTCAATTTACACCTGAGGGGGCCAGTGGCAAGATAGGGATGGGCTGGATCTAGTGTTCTTTCATTAATACTTGCCTTAGACCAGAGGTGGCCAAAAGCAAAATAGGGATGGGCTGGATCTAGTATTCTTTCATTAATGCTTGCCTTCCACCAGAGCTGGCCAAAGGCAAAACAGGGATGTGCTGGATCTAGTATTTATTTCCCCAATGCTCAACTTACACCTGAGGAGGCCAGTGGCAAGATAGGGATGGGCTGGATCTAGTGTTCTTTCATTAATACTTGCCTTCCACCAGAGGTGGCCAAAAGCAAAATAGGGATGGGCTGGATCTAGTATTTATTTCCCCAATGCTCAACGTACACCTTAGGTGGACAGTGGCAGGATAGTGATGAGCTCCATCTAGTATTCTTTCATTAATGCTTGCCTTCCACCAGAGGTGAACCTCCTGGCCCAGGTGGCGCCTTCCTTGCTGCAGGCTGCACCACGGGCTGCATAAAGGAATAGCTTGTGTGGTATTAATGGGGCGACATGGCTGGCCATGCAGACAGTATCTCACATGGGTCCTGAGGGTTTATTGCCATTGCCGTGCAACAGAAATGCTGCCTGAAAAAGGGCCTGGCCCGGCTGGCAAAGGGCAGCATGGCCCGGCAGGAAAAGGGGAAAAGGGGCAGGATTGGTGCCCACCCGAGGATGCATGTCGGGATATGCGGGAGTAATGGTCCGCCTCGCACCCCCTTTTGTGGCAAATGGTACCATCTTTCCTATATGAGACACGTGCAGTAAGGTTAACCGCCCTCCTTCCCCCGCCGCCCCCCAAAAAAGTCAGCGCTGTCTCGGAACGTTTCTCAAGTGTTCCGTTGAGACACTTGATTATTCTATTCCGATGGAGAATAGTGCTACATGTTTGTTGCTCTACAATTAGAAGTTCAGTTCTGTGAAGGGCCAGCCATGGGCATGGGTCTTCTGTGCGGTCACCGAGGGCCCTGTTCTTATAGGGCCCCTGCAGGAAACAGCTGCCTCATGCATCACAAGTAATGGAGAGCTTGTTCTAGACGGGGAGCAAAGTCTACGATGCTCCCCAGCTAAAGTGCCATATTAATGTAACGACGCGTTTGCAAAACACAACACAACTGGGCTCCCTTGAAACATTTCTATGGTTTGGAAATTGTTCCAAAATGTTACATCGCCGAAAGTAAGATGTATTTTACTTGCCAGGGCCTTACCCCCAGGTGAGACAATGCCTTTGAAACTAGCTCCTCCGAGGCCCTGTGTGTTAATTGTTTCTGTTCAGGAAGGGACAGGGTTATCACCCACAAGCGGGCGCATGGGGGAGGGCCCATAGCCCTTTTCTCTCCATAGGCTGCCATGCAAGGGGTGTTGCTAGGTCTGGAAAAGATCTGGGGTAGACTAATGTCGGGACTGTCGAGACTCGGGGCGAGCTAGCCTTTTGCTTGTAGCCCCTGAGCTTCCATCCGGGGCTACAACCAAAAGACCAGGGGCTATAGCCCCCTCAGCTCACCCCCCATAGCAACGCCTCTGTGCCATGCATTACCGAGTTAAAGTCTTAACATCACTCGTTGAAAGGAAGTGTGTTGGTGTGGGTGAAAGTAGTGTTCCCCCAATCAATGCTGAGAGGGGACAGCATATTTCTAAAAATAACACCCCCTCCCTGCCACCCCCACCTGTAGCATATGCTAACAGCTTTCTGGTATAATGAACAAAGGATTGGCATTCATTCCAACAGCAATGCTCCTGTGCACTGAGTGTGACTGGCATATATCAGATGATTTTGGGGCAGGGCCAACGTTACAGTAAATAACAGGGTTGTGTCTCTGCGCTCTCACAGGTCAAGGAGCTCGATGGAAGAGAAAGGGCTGCCCGCAGCAGGTCTGTCCCAAGAGCAATGTGAGGAATGCATGGAAGTGTGCAAGAAAGTGGTAAGTGGTGTTCAAAAACACATGCAACAAAAGAAAGTAAGGGGGCGTGTTTGCCTGGATAGCAGCTGGACCTGGGTCAGCCGCATTTGGCAAGGGATTTAACTCTGCTCATAATTATTGGAAGTACGGGGTGAGGTGTCGGCAGAAGGTGACCTGGAGAAAAGGACCAGCCTTACATGACATTGCAACTAAATTGTGTCTGTATTTTCGGTCCATTGTGGAATGTCTAGCCAAGGATCACCAAGTATGTTTGAGAGTGGTGAGAGCAGCTCCTGCAGCAGCATGGGGCTCGACAGCAGAGAGACCGCCAAGCTCGGCACTCTCTCCCAAGAAAGGGTCTGCAGCATGGGCACAGGCTGCGTGAAAAGGATACTGCAACATACAGAAGTGGTGCCCACCCTTGATACCCCTTCTGCCCCCTGGGACAGCCCTCCAATGCCGGAAAGGCAGCGAGAACACCAGAAAATAGGACGAGGGCCATGTGACAGCCCAAGAGTAATGGGGTCACGCTAGATTGTAACTAGTGGCTCAAAGAGAGTGGTTCTGGGCCATCCGACATGAGCGCCAGTAGCGGGGTAACTGCTGAATTGCTGGGTGGTAGCAGAGGATGGGAATGGGGAAATGGCAAAATGGCCAGGTTTATGGAACAAATGTTTAAAGTAATGCAGAATGTCTTGCAGGAATCCAACAGGGGTGGGGCTGTGGAAAGCACTACAGGGGTTTTGGAAAGTACCTCAGAGCCTGATGGTCATGTGGGGTCTCAGGGGTGGGACGGGGGTCAGTCTCCCTCATTGCCAGGGGAGGCACAGGAATAGGTTCAGCAGTTGTTTTGGAGACACAAGAGCAGCAGGCACCAGCGGTGGCGGGAGACCAACCATGATCAGAACCCCCTGCAAGTTTGAGGGCAGCGGGTTTTGGTGGGTCCCTTGCCACAGGGGTCAGCGTGGAGAAAGAGACTCGCCCAGGGGAGGAGGGTCAAAGCCCCAGCCTTAGGGTGTGCAGGGGTTGATAGCTCTTTAGTAACAATCAATCCATTATTGTCGGGTAGGTCATCATTGGCCTGGCAGATTCCAAAGCTGGTGAAGGAGCGCATTTGGGCAACCGAGAACTCAGATTTATTTTCTTTTTTCTAACTGGTGACAGCTGGCCCCAACATTACAATCACCAGAGAGGGTGATAAGAAAAGGCAGAAAAGGTACAGGCCATATGAAACGACTGGTAACTGGAACAAGGCATTTTCGTTGTTAGCTGCAGTAAAGATGGAAAGGTTCCCTGTTCCTTGAACAACATTATAGAAGTATAGGGACACAATTGTGGATGAGCACAGGCATTATGGTTCAACAGGTTGAGCAGATTATGACTGGGATTTCCAGTCCAAAATGGCCCAGCTCCCTGCAATGACATGGGATCGAAAGTATATGGAAGGTTGGGTGGCATACATGGGCGGAAAGGGGAGCGCTAGCCAGCAGAGCGGGGAGGAAGGGAAGACCCACCTGTGGACTTGGTACGGTAAGTTTGACAAGGGGGAAAAATAAAGTTGGTGGCCCTTTCGCCATTGGAAGTCTGCCCAGAGGAGCAAGGAGTGGCCATACAAGAGAGGCACACAGGGCCCTGGAAGGGGAAGTAGATGGGGAGGGAGGGTTGGAGGGGAAACGGCTTTTGCAGGCTCTTTAATGGGGGTTATTGCAACTGGGGCACTAATTGCACATTTTCCCATGAAGGCTCAAAATGTGGGGGCGGGCAGCCAGCAACAGCGTGTCAGAGGTTCCAAGGGTCTCGGAGGGGCAGAGGGCAGCATAGATGGGCGCAATAGCGAATGGCTGGTAAAGGGCCCTTCTCCGGTTAACAGAACTCAAATACATGTATTGTTAAATGACTATCCCAGGGAGAAGGAGCGTTAACTCTTGTACAAAGGATACAGGGACAGGTTCCGTATGCCTTTTGAAGGGCCACTGATGCTGAGAATGGCACAGAACTTGCCATCAGCAGGCAGGCTGCTGGGCACTGTTACCGAGAAGATCATGAAGGAAAACGTTCTTGGTAGGTATATGGGCCCATTTACGGTCCCTCCTGGGACTTGTTGCTAAGAAGGAATAGGAAAAGTGCAGGCTCATACACCATTTGTTTTACCAAAGAGGGGATTCAGTCATTGACTGGCTGGACCCCAATACTGCTCAGTGACCTATGCCTCATTTGACCAGGCTATGGATTTGGTAGCGGAAATAGAGAAGGGAGCGCTGTTGGCAAATGTGGACATAGAATCAGCGTTCAGACTTCTGCCAGTTCACCTGGTAAGCTTCCACTTGTTGGGGTTTCAGTGGCAGGGCCATTTCTATTTTGACAGGTCTATGCCCATGGGCTGTGCAGTGTTGTGTGCATTCTTTTAGTAAATTAGCTCGTTCATGGAGCGGGTGTGCACAGGAAGAAGCAGATAAGGGGCATTGTGCACCTCGTCGCTGATTTCCTCTTTGTGGGCAGAAATGGGTCAGAGGAGTGTGCTGCTGCACTGGTCTCATTTCAAAGCTTGATGAGAGAGTTCAGCATACCACTAGCCCAGGAGAAGACATGGGGCCTCATTACACAGAATGCGGTAAACCATGGTGCTATTAGCACCATGGCTGCTGCCGGTACCATACCAGTACCACCATGGAGAAAATGGGAATTACCACCCTATTCCAAGGTTGGCGGGCGGTAATTCCCCCTTTCTCCATGGCTCTTCCCCATTCCCATTTTTGCCCCATAGGGCTCAATGGGAATGGGGAAGGGGCTAATTACAGTACCGCAAATTGCGGTACCGTAATTAGCACCAAGGTCCCTTTGCGGGTCCCGACTTTAACGGCTGGTCTACACCAGCTGTTAACGTCGGGTCCCGCAAAGGGACCTCTTAGTAAGGCGGTAAGGGTTTACCGGTAGCGTTGCCCTTACCGGTACCGGTAAACCCTTACCTCCTACCATGTTATGAGGCCATGGGGTCCAGGAGAGGTGATCACATTCCCGGGTATTGAGATAGACACCGTAAACTGTGCTTACAGGTTACCCAGAGATAAGGTCAAGGGACTGGTGGCTGAAATTGACAACAATTATGAGAAAGACAGGATCACCCCCGAGAAGGTGCAGTGACTGCTCGGCAAACTGAATTTCACATCCTGTGTGGTGCCAGCAGGCAGGGTGTTAACTAGGAGGTTGACAAGAGCAACAAAGGGTGTCACATTGAGCCAACATCATATCAGGTTAAATGCACCAATCAAGGAAGACCTGTGCATGTGGCGTAATTTCATTCATGGGTTTAGCGGAATAAGGTTGCAGTTGTATTCTGACACTTTGGTAGCAAATGTTTCAGGATCATCTTGGGCCTTGAATGGTGCATGCAAAGGTGGCCTACACACTGGCAAAAGAAGGGGAGGATGGCTAACATAATGGCTCTCAAACTCTTTCCTATCGTGATAGCCCACCTGTTGGGGCCAGTTGAGAAAACTGGTGGAGATTTGCCTTCACCATTTAGTTTAGGCCGTGCCATGGCCAAGGTATTGCTAAAATTACAGCTGACGTTCTCTCCCAGGTTCAGTAGGAGAAGTTCTGGAAGTTTTATAAACAGGCACCTTGGGGAGCATTCGCTCATGCTAGGAGTGAGTTCCAGGTACCAGCGAGGCTATGGTAAGTATTTGATTGTGTCGCCTGAACAGTGTTGCGCTACAGGGCTGTTGGAGGAGCAGGTTGAACACATTCTGGTCGGGCTTAAAAGGAAGGTAGAACAAGGAGTAGGGCGGCAGGACACCTAATGGTGATAGCCTTTTATAACAAGTTAAGCAGGAAGGGAGAGCCCACTAAGGGGTTCACTGTGCACGCCTCCAATAAATGATGGGGGAAGAAGGAAGGTCCAAAAAAGGCCATTTAGTTTGGAGTACTTGTTAAGCTGCTGCGGGTGCTGCAAGGGGTATGTTTTAACGTGTTTGAAGCAGCACATTTCAGGGCTGTGTTTGCATTGGTTTTTTTTCAGGGCATTCTGAGTTAGAGAACCTGTTGCAACGGGTAAAGGGGGACGAGTATGGCATGGCCCTTGCAATAGGGGATGTGACATTGCCAAGGTGGGCCTGAGAATAAGAATGAGAAGGTCCAAGACAGATCAAGATGGGAAAGGGAGATGGATTGATTTGTACTGCTCATCGGACAAGGAGTGTTGCTCTGTTGGGATTCTTTCGAGCAAACATGACAGCCAGAAGGTGTTGGCATCAGCATTGGGCAAAGCTGGATACCATGGGGGAGGATGGTCCTCGCATGGTTGCAGAACAGGGGCAGCCACAACGGCTTTCAAGCAGGAAATTCCCAGAGCAGCAACACGAACATTGGGCAGATGGGAGTCTGACAGGTAAAAACTATATGTCAGACCAGGAGGGGGTCAGGAGGGGTTGGCAGCAATGCTTCCTCTCCTAAGTAAGTGGGTCACAAGATGACATAAGTAATGGCTGTGCAGTCCTAGAAAGGGCGGGGCACGAATGTGCATTTGAGTTTTGTGTTTTCATGTGTGTGTCGTCATTTTTAAAAGGACCCTTTTGTATGGTCACTGTGCTTAGAGAGGCTCAGCTTCACCTCACTGATGATGCCCAACAAGGCTGAAACACGTGTATGGGGTTGCTGAGGGTACTCTTGTTCAGAGAGGAATTGCCATAGCATTTCGGCGCTGGACTGCCCTTGTGGGCGGGGCAAAGACTGATATGCAAATGGATATTTCCCATCTGTGAAAGGTACAGTGAGCAAAAAGCAATGGCTGCAAACTCTCAATGTGGTTAATAACCACTGAACAGGTTATCATGCCTTGTTCTTTCGAGAGAGGGGCGCCTTCTACCTTTTTTTGTACTTTTGTATGGTAAGTTAACAACTGTCATTCGTACCAGCAGGTCACACAGTGGGGTTCAATCGCCATTCCTTTGTGATGAGCGCACAGATCAAAGCACAACAGTGGCGACAGAGAGGTGGCAACATGGGGCTGAGGAGCACCAAAGTGGTCTGGCTAGGGACATTGGGCATGCAATGGCATGCATTTTGCCTCTGTGTGCGCAGGCTGAGGATGGCAGCACCAAGGGTGCTCCTAGTACACGTCTGGGGTAACAACCACACAGATATGGACAGAGGACCATTATTAAAGCAGACGCAAGAGGGGATCAAGATCTTGGGGCAGATGCTTCCAAAGACTGATATTGCTTTGGTCAGAGGAAGTGCCATGCAGCATGTGGCGAGGTGCAGGGTCCAATGTTGCCACAGAGATATCTAGAAAGAGTTTGAACAAAAATATGGAGAGGTTTATGAACGTGAAAGGACTGGGTTTCAACAAGCACAGGAGGTTGTAGGAGAAGGACCCCGTATGTTTTGCATGGGACAGGATTCACCTCTCTGACAAGAGGAACAATGTTTTCTTCTTGGATGTGTTTGCAGTGCCAAAAAGGGCAGGACATGCATGAGGAGCTATGGTGAGTATATGGGGATGAGGTAGGTGGGGCATCGTAGGTCACAGGGGCCACCCCCAAAGCATAACAGAGCTACAAGTGTGGTCCAAGAGAAGGAGTTATGCTGCAGATGCTGTCGCGAGCATTACCCACTGGCTGCATGAGCCAGGATGGGGTTCGATCAGCACTGACACCTTTAGAGACAGTTGGGACTCCTCAACAACTGATTTCAGTGGTCTGGGGTTCCCCCCATAAAAGGATATGGAAGTTGACTGGCCTGGCAGTTTTTCAACCAGAGGTGGGTGTACTCTCTAGAACTAAGACCACTGTGTCACCCGTAAATCGGAACTATGCCAAACCGAAGTGAAGGTTTGCAGGTTTATGAAACACCAGGAAAGGTGAAGGGCCACCCATGGTGGTGTTTTATATGCAAGGTACACTTGTGGCCCAGTAAGGCTAGGACCACCCATTAGGTTGAGTATAATAAAGAGATCATGCTTATTCCAATCTAGGAATTATTGTCTGTGTAATTTATTTGGGTAGTAAAACATGTAATGAATGTCAAGGGTTTACGGGGCTTCAGTAGGGGTTAGCTCCACTAAGCTGATGTCCCAGCCCATGCAGGGGGTGCTAACGGGGCAACTGGCATAGCGAGCTGCCGCTCTGGCCCTCCTGCATCCAGCTCACCTCTGCTCTCCCCTGTGGGGGTTGGAAGGGGCATGCACAGAGTATATGGCTGGAACCAGCAGGCCCTCGTTGAGATACATAAATATCCCAGGCTGCAGGAGGACACCCTCTTTGCAGCCTGGCAGCAACAGCCACCCTCCCTCCCTGCTGAGTCTTACAGGTAATGAAGGTTTGGATGTTGAACAGGATTGTTGCATGCATTACAACATTGTTTTTTTCAAATAGAGGATGTTTTGTGGTGTTTCTAATATGTTTATTTCTCTCACGGGTGCACTTACAAGGTTGGACACAGGGAAGGAGTTAAGCTGCGGATGCTGCTGCGAGCATTACCCACTGGCTGCTTGAACCAGGATGGAGTTTGACAGGCACTGACACCATTAGAGTCAGGTAGGACTCCTCGACAGCTGATTGCAGTGGCCCAGAATTCTCTCCATACAAAGATATGGGAGTTGACTGGCCTGGCAGTCAGTCAAACAGAGGCGGGCGTACTCGTTAGAACTAAGACCGGAAGTGACCGTGTGACGCGGAAATATGCAAAACTGAAGTGAAGGTCCACCGTTTGTGAAACTGCAGGAATGGAGAAGGACAAACTGGGGGAGGTGTTTTGCATGCCAGGTACACTTGTGGCCTGAGTTAGGCTAGGACCGACTATTATGTTGACTCTAATAAAGTGATCATGTTCATTTCATCTAGGAATTGTCGTCTGTGTACATTATTTGGGAGGTAAAACATGTCATGAACATCAAGGGTTTGGGGAGCTTCAGTAGGGGTTAGCCCCACTATGATGTCCTGTGTTGAAAGAGTGGGGACATTAGGTGCCGCTTGTAGCTGCCTTCAGTGTGGCCTGCCTCCGCTGCTGCCTTGTTATGCACCATTCATCACTCTCCGTATAAGGTTGTCAGGGGATACATCATTCCAGGTTCCACCTGACAGGGAAGCACTACCCAAGCCCACAGGGGAACCATATTGAAAATCAACACTACACAAACTTGAGCTTAATGTCTTTTACAAAGACACACGGTTGCCTGTTTCCACATTAACCTCGTGCACCCACAGAAAAAAGAAATGCTTTCCACTTTAGCTTCATTCTAAAACAGTTGGAGGGCTCCTGATAAATGACAGCAGCAATTACAGCAGTGGCTTCAGGTTCCAAAGCTGAAAGGCCATTTGCAAGAAAAAATGTCATGTACAATGTCATCGGCAATTGGATTTAGCCTAGATGTTAATTACATTTCACCTGTGAAAATGTATAATACACTGAAATGATCTACGACATAAACTCAGGTTTTCATACCCCCTCTCTCACGCCGACACTTGCTCTAACAGGTTCTCATACACATAACTAAGGATTAATCACGTCCCATAATGGCTCCTCTCTTCCTAAATTCATTCTGTTTTCATGTCTTCAACATTTCTTTATTCCCACAAATCCCCGCATTTAAAAATATCCAAGAACGGGAACACACATTATGCACTATAAACATCATCACCAGTTACAAAACTCCCACAACCTGCTGACTGGGTAGAACTCTGCATCATCGGCAGAATATTTCATTTGATATCTCAATGTGTTGTACTATTCAGTACAACCCCACGTCCTCTCAAGAAAAAAAAAATGGAGGACAGACAATGGGCATGAAAAGAACTTTAGCCTAAATTATTTGTGTGTGGTGTCAGTTAGAGTCGCAGACCTACTCCAATGGTCACGCCTCAGGCCTGCAATTCAGGCTTCTCCAGCTACTTCACTCTTACTTGGAGGCTTTATTGAGCCACTCTCCTCACCATTTGGCTCAAACCAAGCATGGCACGTTCAAAGCCACCGACTACGTTCCTATGCCAACTCATCTCCATCACAGTATACAAAACCATTCTCTCCAAAAACCTTGTCAAGACTCTCTAACCCTCTTGACAAGACTTGTCAAGACCTCTTGACTCTTGGGACTCTCTCCACTCCTTTACATCTTCCTTCGTTACATCTCTTGCACTGAGGCCTTTGGGCATTTTAGGCTTTATTAAAATTAAATAATATAACATATCTTTTAACAGAAGTTTTGTTTGTGTTCTGCTGAACAGAGGCCAATCCTGGGTAGATCAGAAACAGTATAGGGTTGGACGCTCATCCTCACTTTCATTTTCCCTCACTTCAGCACGGGTGCTCCCCTGCTCCTCCAGAACCATCAAAGACCATATTAACACCCTCACTCCAGCATTGGCCGATTTCTGTAATCACTCTTTCACCACTAGAATGTTCCCCTCTCCCCTTCAGCACTCCCTTGTGTTCACCCTTCTCCAGAAACCGTCTGCCTATCCTACCTGCCCGGCAAATTATTGCTCAATCTCCATCACCCCTTTCCTGGGCAAACTCTTGAAAAAGCTGCCCATCTCCCAGCTTACTCTCCATGGTGAATCTGTTTGTTGTCTCCATGGCCATCAGTCTGGCTTCAGAGCTGCCAGATGCATGGAAACTGCTCTCCTGAACACCCCTGAAGATCTGATCTCTAACCTTGATTCCAGCATTCCTTCCGTACTCATCCTCCTTGATCTTTCCTCTGCTTTCAAAATGGTCAACCACGCCATCCTGATCAATCAACTCTCTGAGTACCTGGGCATCACTGATCAGGCCCTGGGTTGGCCAAAGGGATTACACAACTCTGATCCGTGTGTGGGATAAGTTAAAGCAAACAATTCATCACACAAGACATAGATTCTTTAGTGTCCATATAGAACACATTATAGCCTAATATGTCACCACATCATGCTTTGCCAGCTTGCACAGTCTTGTAACTTGATCTCTGGGACCTTAACACTGCCAGGGCCTTGTAGGGTGGGTTACATGACTCCTGCCACCCGGGAAAACATCTCCTGTATTGGAATTTCTCTGAAGGGTTGATGATAGAGCTCGGCGCATAGCCCACTTGGGGCATGCACATCATTCACAGGGGGGAAACCCCTGCAGGTGTGGCTTCCACACAGACATAATTAGATCATGGAAATAGAAAGAGACTCCTTTCTAGCTCCATTACAAGGACAGCACCTGCAGAATGGGAAGCCAAAGAGAGGTTAATCGGAAGGAGGGTGTCTTGCTGCCCAAGGACAGGAATGGTTTAATTTTTAAAAGTAGACCTGAGGTGTTGTGAGCCCCTCTAATGGAGGTTAATGACCGGGTTCCAGAAAACTCATTGATTGGGTACGAACTCTTGGGCCTATATATTTAGTAAATATTGCCATTTGCTTGTTTGTTTTGACCCAACTTCTATTCACTGTGGCAACCAGGGCACCAGCTGATATTTTGCTTTCTATATACCTCGGCTCAAGTCTAAAACAGAAGTGTGAGGGAATAGCCTGTACCCAATATCTCATAAACATGAAAATATGGCGGCTCATGGCCAAACATGCAGAAGGGGCGCGCTTGCCATGAGCCCCTCCAACGCTGCACTGCTGTCCTTATTTCACCCCAGTCATGGGTGTCAGACACGCAACAGATAGAAGCGCGCTTCTTTTGTGGCTCCTGAGAACGGCAAATGTTGTGTTTATGGAACATATTCTGATTTTACTGTTATGCTTCCCTGCGGTGACATCGACGTACGGAACCGAGCATGTGCTTGCAAAGCTCGCACATGGCCAAATCATCTCTCTGTCAGCGCGGAATACCTCACCAAACATGCGCTATGGGCCGAGACCAATTAAGGCGTATTTCAGACCACCCTGGGACCTGCAGGCTTTACGAAGCCGGGAGTTTAGCCATCTATCTGCGAGCATTTCAGACCCCGCCGGAAGCTGCGGCGCGGATGATTACATTAAGGCGGCCATATAGGAGGGAACATGTGCGTGGAATTATTACAGACGTCACTCGCTTCCTCCGCGCCTCTGGAGAGGTTTACGGTCTAAGTATATGCCCATTAGGAAAACTGAATCTCATAACGCCACCTTTCTTCAGTTGTTGCGGCTCCACATGTTATATATCCAAGAGGTATAAACGTGATGAATGTCTGCACACATATGCAGCGCATATAGTCGAGTTAGGATTTGAACACAGTTTAATGTAAATACGTTGCACAAAACAGTAATAATGAACTCGAGTCAAGCTAATGTGTAAAAATGATGTAGTGAATGTATCACAAAGGGCTTCGTTTTGGTTCAACCGCAGAGTTTGGGTAATGTCTCAGTTCCTGATACTAGAGATTGCTGTTGCAGCTGCGGCGGAATTTACATGTTCTCCCATAAAAAGACACTGGGCCAGGGCTCTGGTTGCAAAGGTTGGGAATGGTTTTGCCAAAGGAAACAGCCTGCACTCAGGCAAGATGTTTAAGTTCTTCTTCTTGGGGTGGCTCCCCAACATCAGAATCCAGCGTTTTCCATCTGGAGAGATGATGTTCGCCGATTTCCCACAAATGCAGACACTAACCAACATCCCAAGAAAATCTAACCACCACTAACACAGTACCCACAACACAATACAACCACCGCAAATCACAAATGTCCGCTGCTCAAGACCTCATTCAAGTAATCCCTCGAAAATCTGAAAATCCGACAATGTCCAGAAACTTCTCGCCCGCCTTAACTATTATCATCATTTTCTCAGTCTTTTTCTGCGTTTGAAAGGCACAATTAATAATCTCAATAATAAACAACAAATACTTCTCTGTCATCACCAAAAAATCCCCAACCACCTGTGTCTGTACCACCCATTCTTCAATCAACCAGAGGCAAGAGCCCACTCTTAACTTAACAATCCTTCCAGTCATGATCCACTCCGTCAACTTGCATCCACGCAACTGTCTCACCATAAGTCAAATTGTGAGACACTCTCACTGAGTGCATCTGGGCCTCACCCACATATACAGGACACTTCAACCACAATTCCTACAGATAGGATTTGCCTCACTCACACACTCCTTGACATCATGGTCACCGCCATACTTCTCACAACATTGTACACCTCAGCAGACACGGGCTACAGGACCTAACCTCTGACATCGAGAACAACACAATGGAGGGGGCACATACTTCCGCCCCCCCTAGAACCTATCATAACCAATCCTTAGAAACCAGGGCACCTACACAGACTGAAATATCACCAACACAGTAGTCGAGATCACTACCCCGTCGCCATTCCTTTGACACAACCGTAGCACCGCTGTCACATTATTGTGCTTAAGCTGCACTGTTAAAAGGTCCAAATCAGTACTGGTTGTTACTCCATGAATCACCCCCTTACCTCTTTCCACACTTATGGGCAGCACAGTACACACCACAGAAATCCTTGCCACTTTGCACAAGGGTAACACTAATTCCAATTGTTCAAAAGTATTCCAGCAAACCAAAAGCTTACCCTCACCCACATCACGTAAAAACCGAGGCAAATGAGCCCACTCCTATACAGATTCCCAATTTCAATTCGGCACACCTTCCTGAAATCTTGACCTTCCACAGCACTCGCCACAATAACCACAAAATCCCTCTCCGTGTGGGTACCAACTGCATCCTGATGCAGCAGCTAAGACCCACTACCCTCCAAATCTTCCACAACACATCCTACTGAACCATTCACCCCTGCTGAATGAAGAGGCACCACCTCCTCATGCTCCAAAACTGCATACCTCGAAGAAACAGCACCGCCACACTCACCATCAATCAACCTATCCACAGGAGACCTGTTCCTATTCTCATCCTGCCACTTGCACGTCCTCTTAAAAGGAACAGACTGCCACTCAGAGCTAGAATCACTAGAACCAGAGGAGTCCTTCATGGAAAAAATATTCCCCCTTTGTCTCCTCTTCAGCTCAACTCCATGCTCACAGCTGACTGTGCTCCGCCTACAGGACCACACCCTCCCTCATGACCCTCGCTCTCCTCAACAACTTAGAGACTCTTCTCTGACGTCTCCAGGAGCACACACTTCAAAAGCCTTGACAGGGCACCGCAGCTTTCAGTCCGTCTCCCGCTCCCATTCTCCATGCCATGGACCTCTTCCTTTCTCAATAAATGGCAGGGCTGCCCTCTAATGTAAAAGGATGCGCTATCCCAAGTTATTCATAAATCATGTTTAAATATGTACTTATTATAAAATACCAGGACAGTTATTGTGGGTTTATAAAAGTAATTTCTTTTTAAATCCTCTTCACCTGAAATGTGAAATTACAATAAGCCTTTTCCGCTAATTCACATATGCCGCAGTGCCACCAAGTAGCCAGCACCGGAAGTTTGCCTGCCGTTCCGAGCCACATGAGCAATGCATTGTGGCTATCCAAATTAGCTTAAATTCAAGTGTTTCGCTCCAGATAATTGTCCTTGGCTAATTATTGTAATACTATTGTGTATTTGTTCTATCATCGCAATGTTCAGGCAGTGGCCAGAGCGGCGCCACCAAGCCACAGAGGAACGCAGAAGGATAGGGGATTCCCACCCAGCCACTGAGCAGTGGGCACCTCCCCAGGATGTTGATTGGAAATATTGTCTTACAGTTCATTTTTATAACTGTAGTTTGTGTACGTTTTGTGTATTTGTAGTGCATCACAATAGATTGTAACTTTTTCCAGCTTTTTTTTATTTTACCACAATAAGTTTTCTCAAGAAATTATCATAAAGTTCAATCTAGTTCTGCAGCTTTTTTGAATGGGCCCATGTACAAGTCCCCTTTGACTTTCCAGTCACAGTGACCAGTGTTCCCCCAACACCACCACGATGACAGCAACTCTGAAAGTACTCTAATATATCTCGCCAATGTGACCATTGACAACATTTACACAAGATTCATGGTGGGTGAACATGTTTTGTTGTTACTGGCATTAACCAGATTTTTAAAAAAATCAAATATGAAATAGTGAAATCAGGGAATTATGAATTGATTTGCTGATATTATGTGTAAAATAAAAACACAAAAAAAACAACATGTAGGTTTGATGAACTTTGTTCCTAATACTAGGTATATTAACTTACGTTTCAATTTGCCATAAGTGATTCATGAATTAAGAGTATGGGGGTCATTACAGTGTTGGAGGCAATGCGGATGTATCGGGGCATTCCAGCCCCGGCGGACCCGGTAATTCCCCTTCGCCAGCTGTCGGTAAAAATGATTCCCCATTCCCACTGAGGCCGGAAAGGCACCCGCGAGCAGAACTCATAGTTTGCCAGTCCGGTAAAAACGGTACCGGCAAGCTTACCGGTACCGTTGTTACCAGACCACCAACCTTGTAACGAAGCCCTATGTTTTTTTATGAATCTTACGGATTTAGAATATATTGTCTGTTCCTTATATGGTGCTAAACTACGTGGAATGTGGTGATTTAAAATGTATTGTTGTACTTTTTTATAAGGTTGTGCAAGGTTTTAATGCAAGACCATGGAGGTCATTATTAGGTAGGAGGTAACCATGCCGCTATTAGCGGCATGGCTACCCCCTTACCGGGTACCGGGTCCGGGTTCCTTGAATGAGGAATTACCGGGCCATTCCGACCTTGGAGGGCCCGGTAATTCCTCATTGAAGGAACCCGGAAACGGTACATCCCCATCCCATTCGAGCCCCCATAGGGCTCAATGGGAATGGGGAGCATGCTAACAACGGGCCCGTTAATAACGTACCCGTTGTTAGAATGCTTTGCTGCTCGCGGAACCCGCTAAAGCCGCCTGGTAAAACAGGCGTCCTTAGTGGGTCCCGCAAGTAGAACTCGTAATGAGGCGGTAAGGGGTTGACGGCTCCCGCGCCTTTACCGGCACCGTTAACCCCTTACCGCCAAGGTCGGAATGACCCCCCCATATCACAATAATACACATTTTAAAAACAAGTGCAAGCTCAGTGCAAAAAAGTGACAAGAGACCTTTGCAAAGGAACCCAGCGCGCCAAATCAGAGTGGCAAATGCGGATGTGGAGTGAGTCTGCGATCTCTAAACGAGACGACTCTTCCTAGACAAGGAGTTGAGAACTTCCCTCAGAAAAACTCCCAGTTCACAAGTTTGAATTCAACCAGTTACGACTCAGTCCTTCATCCTTCCATGGTACATACATTGGGAAATAGTGCCATCTGCATGTACAGTGCTTAGAAGAGGGATCAATCTACTATGCACTTACCCTAACACATATTGCAAGGCACTGCCTAATTAAATATGCACGTACGTTAGCTGCCTTGCACTGCCTAATGCACATGTTTGGATACTTTCTGTGTGATGTTACGCCTTTTAATCGCAGATTGGCGCTGAATGCTGAAGAGGTTCTGCTGGCTATCGGTGCCTCGGTGCAGCTGTGATTCGGCAAACATCGTACCTTGGAGAAACAGGGAATATCAGGCTTGTGGAGGTGATTTCCTGTGGATCACTGGGTACATTCAATGCAGGCCCGGGGTGGTGCATATATGCACTGGGTTGTCTATCCACTGACAGGTACCCTTGCACGGGACATGCAGAGTCAATTAGTGGATGTGCTGCAGTTTAGACAGTAAGAGACACTCCTGCATTACAGCCTTGGACCCGGGAATGTGATGTTTCACCCTGATGTGGGGATTTGGTTACTAAATGTGCTGCATTAATAGAGATCCCAATGTTATGCTACAAGACGGCATGATGTCATGTCACCGTATATCATTCTATGCATGTCTCTGATACCGTGTGAATGCATAATAGGGCCGCCGCATGGCCCCTCTATGCGGAAACGCTCTAAATCATTCGCTCCATTGACCGCTTGCCAAACTAGGAGTGGGCTTGACCAACCTGCCAGAAAATCACACCCCCACTCGCCCCACCCTCTTCAAGAAAACAAACAATCTCTGCCAATATGGGTACCTTGAGTGCACGTGCTAACGCAACAGAATGGTATCTGCTCAGAAGCATATTGAGTGCACTCTATGACCCCAGTGCACGTTCTAATACAAGAGTGTTCTTCCAACTCAGAGCCCCCTGAGTGCATTGTCTAGAGGCCCCCACTGCCCATTCTAACACACCAGTATGAGCTGTTGCCATAGGCCTCTGTGTTCACTGTGTAATACAGCAGCGTGAGTCCTACTCGTCGAGATAACGCGTCCAATTCAGAGCATCACTTTAGCAAATGTTCTGAAACAGCAGAAATGAAACCAGTTAGAGGTCACCATGAATGACCTTTCTGACAAAACAGCATAAGAATCAGTCAGAGGACACCATGAGGGATCTCTCTGATCCAAGAACATGAGAATCAGCCAGAGCACACCACGAGTGACCTCTCTGATACAAGAGCAAAAGAATCAGTCAGAGGACATCATGCGTGATCTGTCAGATACAACAGCATTAGAATCAGTCAGAGGACAACATGGGTGATCTCTCTGATACTGGAGCATAAGAATCAGTCAGAGGACACTATCAGAGATCTCTCTGATCTAACAGCATAATAACCAGTTAGAGGTCACCATGAATGACCTATCTGAAACAACAGCATAAGAATCAGTCAGAGGACACCATGTGTGATCCCTCTCATACAACAGCATAAGAATCAGTCAGAGGACACCATGAGTGATCTCTCTGATACAGGAGCATAAGAATCAGTCAGAGGTCACCATGAGTGATCTCTCTGATACAGGAGCATAAGAATCAGTCAGAAGAGACCATGTGTGATTTCTCTGATAAAACCACATTAGAATTAGTTGGAGGACATCCTGAGTGATCTCTCTGATATGGGAGCATAAGAATCAGTCTGAGGACTCCGTGTGTGATCTCCTTGATACACAAGCATAAGAATAAGTCAGAGGACACCATGCATGATCTCTCTGATACAACAACATAAGAAGAATCAATCAGAGGACACCATGTGTCAACTCTCTGATACAACAGAATATGACTCGGTCAGAGGACACCTTGAGTGATCTCTCTAATACAAGAACATGCAAATCAGCCAGAGCACACCGCAAGTGACCTCTCTGATACAAGAGCAAAAGAATCAGTCAGAGGACACCATCAGTGGTCTCTCTGGAAAACAGCATAAGAATCAGTCGGAGGACACCATGAGTGATCTCTCTAATACAGGAGCATAAGAATCCGTCAGAGACCACCATCAGAAATCTTTCTGATGCAACAGCATACAAATCGGTCAGAGGACACCATGAGTGAGCTCTCTCATACGAAACATAATAATCAGCCAAAAAGCACCATGAGTGACCTCTCTGATATGAAGGCATAAGAATCCCTAAAAGGACACCATCTGTGATCTCTCTGATACAACAGCATAAGAATCAGTCAGAGGACACCATGTGTGATCTCTCTGATGCAACAGAATAGGAATCAGTCAGAGGACACCATCTGCAATCTCTCTGATACAACAGCATAAGAATCAGTCAGAGGACACCATGTGTGATCCCTCTGATAATTCGGAGGACGCATCGGTGGTCTCTCTGATACAATGGCATAACAATCTGTCAGAGGACACCGTGAGTGATCTCTCTGGTACAACAGTATAAGAATCAGTCAGAGGACACCACAAGTGAGCTCTCTACTACAACAACATAAGAATCAGTCAGAGGACACCATGAATGACCTCGCCGATACAAGAACAAAAGAATTGGTCAGATGACGCCATGCTTGATCTCGCTGTTAGAACTGCAAAATAATCAGTCAGTGGACATCATGGGTGACTTCTCTGATACACCATGCTTGATATCTCTGATACACCAGCATAAGTATCCGTCAGAGTACACAATGCTTGATCTTGCTGTTACAACAGCAGATGAGTCAGTCAGAGGACACCATGTGTGATCTCTCTGATGCAACAGCATAAGAATCAGTCAGACAACACCATGTGTGATCTCTCTGATACAAGAGCATTAGAATTAGCCAGAGCACACCATGAGAAACCGCTTGGATGCAACAGCGTCAGAATCAGTCAGAGGGCACCATATGTGGTGTGATCTCTCTGAAACATGAGCACAAGAATCAGTCAGAGGGCACCATCAGCGATCTCTCTGATACAACAGCATAAGAATCAGCCAGATTACACCTCTCTCTGATACAGCAGCACAAGAATCAGTCAGAGGACACCATGAGTGATCTCTCTGATACAACAGCATAAGAATCAGCATGAGTGACCTCTCTGGGAAAAGAGCATAAGAATTGGCAAGAGGACACACGAGTGAGCTCTCTGGTACAAAGCAGCAGAACAGCTCTGAGGGCTCCATGATTGCCCTTTCTGATACAACAGCATTAGAATGAGCCAAAAGGCACAATGAGGGCCATCGCTGATACAAGAGCCTGAAAACAACTCAGAGGACTCAATGAGAGCCATCTGTGATAGAAACGCATCAGACCCACTCAGAAGACTCCACGATTGCCCTCTGCAAATAACACCATACTAATGAATCAGAGGGCCCTCTCTGATACAAAATCACGAGGACAGCTCAGATGACTCGATGAGTGCCATCTTTGATACGACAGCATATGAAGAAACAAGAGGACACTCTGAATGGTCTCTCTGATGCAGGAGCATGAAAATATCCTCGAGTATGAGGGCAGCGCACATGACTCCGTGAGTGTCCTCAGTGATACCAACGCATCAGACTCACTCAGAAGACACCATGAGTGCCATCTGTGATGCACCAACATCGGAACCACTCAGATGACTCCATAAGTGCCATCTGCAATGCACTAGCATCAGACCCACTCAGAGGTCTCCATGAGTGCCATCTGCGATGCACTAGCATCGGAAACACTCAGGGGACTCCATGAGTGCCATCTGCGATGCACTAGCATCGGAACCACTCAGCGGACTCAATGAGTGCCCTCTGTGATGCACTAACATCAGAACCACTCAGAAGATGACGTGAGTAGCCTCTGTAATGCACCAGCATCGGAACCACTCAGGGGACTCCATGAGTACTTTCCTCTAAAGCAGCACCCAGTGAAGGATCATCAAATGCACGATCTGATGGGCAGACAGTCCCACCAGGTTTCTCGTGTGCCTGCGAAACTTCAGACGCTCCCCTGAGGACATTTCGGATAATTAACTAACGCAGTTTTTTTGTTTTTTTGTTCAAGTCTTTGTTTCTGATTCAAAAAGAGGACATGTCCCTCCAAAAAGCCTCAAATTGTTTCAAACAAAGACGCAATCACGGTTGACCCTGAAGCGTAAACAGAGCCCTCTAATGGCGTGCCCCCACTAGTCCTGGTGGGGGCGTCAGTGCGCCACCAGGAAGCCGCGCTCCCTCAAGCTGCCTCGCCATTTTGCATAAATCAGATCTCCCCCGTGCAGCCCCGTAGTCCGCGCTGCGCGGCTGGCGACGCCGCCTAACCTTGATCAGTATTCTGTTACTATAGATCATTTTAACAGAGTAAAAAGACTTCATCATAAATCGAACTTCTTCATAAGTTAAAATATGGAAATTAAATGTTTGGAGTTGTAAAGCGGGACACGTTCAACCCCCAGAGGGAGTTAGGAGCAGATTTAGAAATGCGCGTGCGGTGCCTGGAGAAGAGCGCGAGCTTGTGTGGCGGGTTTCCACGCAGGCCTCTGGAACAGGGCGTGCAGAGTGACAGGCCCTTGAAGTGTTCCCGCATTAAGCTATAACAGAAATGATTTACAGCACAGCAGCGAGGCAACCGGATGCCTTCAGAGTGTTGCGCTAGAGTTTCAGCCAATGCGCGTCCGTTGAAGAAGCGTGGAGCGCAGCAACCCTGGTGGGTTAACGCTCCTACCGCAACTTGTGGCATCGGTTAGAATTCTTTTGGATCCACTCACCCGTTATTCACCCAAGCGTGGTTATTTTGTATGCAATCATAAGGAGATAGTAAACCCAGCTATTTACAGCTGTGTGGCTCCACGTGCATGAGTGCGATATCAATTATTAATATTGCTACCATAATCCTCATTATTACTGATACTGTTTTTTATCATCCTGCACCAATAAACTGGGTGAACTCATCACCTAAGAACATACATTGCCTTTGCTTGCTGCTCTCACATAACTGCACTAATGAACACCTACCGACAGGAAGGCCTGACTACGAGCATCATCGCCGCAGTTTTGCAGACAGACGCACACAGACTGTGAGGAATTCGCCCATCCACAGGGTATGCATGCGCTCACCTGGGCATTTCTTAAATGTTAAATGAAATTGAACAATGGTAGCTTAAACTCCGGAAAATGTGTGGGGATAGTATGCACATATTTTCCTATGCTCACTGCACGACATATACATAGACCTGTGAACTCTGTGTAGACAAAGCCTACAGGCACCGTCTCCCCTGACATATTTAGTTGCAATATGACAGCCAAGAGTACATGAAGGCATCTCAGAAGGGGGAAGGCAAAATCTTCCTCCTGCCATGGCCAGCCTAATTAACTAACAAAAGCCCATGGATCCACCCTGCCTTTTGTTAGCTGCTGGTGGCAGCTCTGCATACTAATCAGAGTTAATTAAAACTGGCCCACGGGGAGGGGGCTGACTACAGGACTAACAGAGGACACACGAAAACTCCAACAACCTTTGATGTGCAATGTATCAACTTGTAGCCAGCTCCCACCTCTTAGTATCAAGGGCAGTGACCTGTCAAGTCTGGGAGAGCTGTTTACATTTTTACAGCAGTCATCCCTGCAGAGTGACCCCAGTCAGAAGGTAGGAGTATGTGATTTAGGAGCCAACCGAAATTCTGGTCTCACCACTCCTTCAAGGAAGACATGCCACTTTAATTAGGAACCACAGAGAGCTCAATTATCCAGAGAGACCCTTTGATCCACAACAGACAGGAAGATGGGCGGTACTTAGTATTACATGTTTTCACCACTTTACCTTTCTGTTGCAAAGCACTCTGGTTATGACCTCATGCATAAAGGAAATTGTTGGTGGGGATCCAGGATTACTTTGTTAAGGTAAGCTTACCCTAAACCAATCACTGTGGCCCATTTGGGCTTAAAAGAGGGTTGGGCTCCTCTTATAGGCGGATCATCTGAAGACTTTGCAAGGAGATGCAAGAAGAAATCAGCATTGGACCCTGGCTGAAGGTACAGTATGCCTTACATCTTCTGCCAGTGAAGGAAGGCCAGGATATCCAAGAAGGAAGCATAATCCCTGCCCTAAACATCTCCCAGGGAATAGAGAGTGAAAAGAACTCAGAGGACCCTCCAGCCGCTCCAGATCAGTATCCAGTCAGCACTAAAGCTTGCCCTGCTAGGCTCTGCAGCAAGCTTCCTAGGTGGGAAGTGCTAGAGAGTCTCTAAATCAAATTAAGGACAAGGGGGCTGCCTGCAACACTCCCTTCAGCTTTGGCCTATGCGCCCTAAAGGACGACACAAGCCCAGTGAACAAGCTAGGAGGAGTGCATTGACAAGAATCTACCGACATCTGCCTTAAAGGACATTTTCGAGCCAGTCTATCCTCTCGAGCTGCAACCGACTGCACTGATGACTATTGTTACGCCACAGTCACTAACACCGTCAGAGATGCCTTCGACCAGTACTTCACATGTGCCAACCAGCACTGAGACAATAATGCCTGACCACAAGCTGCTGTTTAGGCCAGCCTGCAGCCATCTGTCCAGCCATGCTCGCCGAACTGCCTGTCGCCTGATAACCACTGCTTTCTCACGTCATGAACTCTGTTGCAGAAGCTGCAAGGCACACTGAAACCGACTCAACCCTGTTGAGCACCAAGACCATCTACAGCACAAGGAACATTGTGGTTGTCACCCTGGTCCATCTCCAAAAGCCCCTAGTAATATTATACAACCTGTTGCTTTCTTTGTGTTGAAATCAAGTATCCTTGAACATTTGTGATTAATTACTTTACCAACTACCCTCCTGTCAGTATCCAGAGTGCATCCCTTTTCCTTCTTTGAAACTGGCTGTCCTCCGCATTCCTTTACAGGGTGAGATGTATTTTGTAGTGTTCCAAAACTGTCCGTTGTGATAATAATAAAGTAGATATTTTTAAAAAACCTTGACTGGACAGTCCCTTTAATCATTGGGTAATAATTGCATTTTCACTGTGTTTCAACTAACCACCGATCCACATCCTTGCAGAGATAAGCCTGCTGTTCTGTCCACGTTACCAAAATTAGACAAGGAGGGTTATAATTTGCTTTTGTTTCCAATCTGTTTGGATCCCTTCTGGTGTACTAGAGGTGTTCAGCTGATTGATAGTTTAGAAACCGATATTCCTCCCTGGACCACTGGTGCTCCAGAAGTTGATTTGTCACACAGACCCACAACCTTCACTGACAAAACGAACACTGGAAAGTGCTTGTTCCAAGGGAACCAATAGAGAATTGGGCGAATCAGTGCAAGATTTATTATTATTATTAGGTTTTTTTTAGAAGAAACAGAACATAAACATCATGACTTACAGCAAGATAGATGGCTTGGCTGACATGTTCACCACACACAGTAGGACGCGGGGTAGTGGTCAAGCTTACCTATCACACAAAGTATGTACTTTGCTGTGCATTCTCAGAAACTGCAGCCTAAACTACCTCGCCTAACATGAGTGTTTTTGTGCAGGGAGTTGCAGTGTCAACTACTCCCACAAACAGAACAGGCACAACATATGCAGCAGCAGTGTACACTTCCCTCAGGGCAAGTGTGCAGCACAGGACATGATCTTCCCTCACTCAGAGAACAGAATCAGCACACACAGTAGCAGGGCAAGCTTCCCTCAGAGCAAGTCTGCAGCACATGACATGCGCTTCATTCACAGAACAGAAGAAGCACAAGAAGCAGCAGTGCAAGCTTCCATCGGAGAACATGTGCAGCTCAGGACAAGATCTTCCCTGACTCACAGAACAGAATCAGCACATGCAGCAGCAGTGCAAGCTTCCCTCAGAGCAAGTCTGCAGCACCTTATACGATCTTCCCTCCGTCAAAGAACAGAGGCAGCACAAGCAGCAGCAGGGCAAGCGTCCATGAGAGCAAGTCTGCAGCACATGATGTGATCTTCCCTCCATCAAAGAACATAATCAGCACGAGCAGCAGCAGGGCAAGCTTCCCTGAGAGAAAGTCTGCAGTACAGGGCATGCTATTCCTTCCATCAAAGAACAGAATTGCCACAAGCAGAAGCAGTGCAATCTTCTCTCACACATAGAAGAGGCACTGCACAGAGAGCATCAGTGCTTGAGTCCTCCATATAGAACAGGGCCCCCACCAGCGGCAGCAGAACAAGCTCCCCTCTGGCAGCAGCTTAGCACATGCCACCCCTCCCCCCACACACAGACGCATAAGCGATGCTATAAATGCGCCAACAGGGAAAGCTTTACTCACACACAGAACAGTTAAAGCACAGGCAGCAGCTCTACAATGTCCCCTCATGTACAAGAAGGGAAACGCATGGGATTCAGCAGTTCACGCTTCTCATTACCGGTAGGTCCCAGTTTGCAGCAATGCTGCCTTTGCCCACACTAAAGAGCACCAATGAATGTGTCCTCCATGCAAAATACGTACTACACAGGCCGCATTAATGTAGGCTTCATTCACACAGTCATGTATGGTACGTGTTTCATAAGCAAAGCCGGTACACACAGGTGCCGGCGGTGCAAGTGTCACTCACACACATAACCAGTGCTGTGCATGTGGCAGCCAGGCAAATGCCTCACACCAAAGAGATGCCATAGATGTGCCAGCAGTTCAGGTTTCGCTCATGCTCTGAATGGATGAAGGCAGGCAGCAGCATCGCAATGCAACCCATGCAAAGGATGGGTATAGGCCCGTTTCTAGGGGCAAGCAAACTGTGCGATGGCCTGGGGCACATTTGGGGTCAAGAGGCGAAGCAAGCAGCCTGGTCAATTTCTGACCTGGGAGAACAGGGAGAAAAGCCAGCCCAGTCCATATCCATCTACCTCCCAAAATGCAGTCAATGGCTGAATACTCCGCTGGGTTTTTTTGTTTTAACAAGGTTCCAAACTCCCAAATTAGCATCTCGTTGTGGAACTAAAAATGACAAATTACAGTTGTAACGTCTGCATAGCACCGTAAGTTCCAGAATGCGGGGTTGGGCGTTGTTGGTGAACTGAAAGGGCTACTTATGTTCATTTGCTTGCTAGTTTAATCAAAAGGGACAAACAAAGCTGTCAGGAGCAGGCAGTTGTGTGTGCAGGAGTGCGAGACCAATTAAATGGCCAAAGAAAGGCATAACATGAGGAGGGGAGGAATTGGCATGCATCTGTGGACTTTTAACAGGGGACTAAAATAATGTTCTTGTTTAATCAATGTTTTCGTGCAATCAAATGAATAACGCGATTGTGATGAATCAACTTCCGGGGCACCAGTGGTCCAGAAATGAAAATCGGTTTCTAAACTATCAATCAGCCCCACACCTCTAGTACACAAGAAGGGATCCGAACAGAGTGGAAACACAAGCAAATTATACATCTCCTTGTTCAATTTTGGTAACATGGAAGGAATGTCAGGCTTATCTCTGCAAGGCTTCGGACCGTTGGTTAGTTGCAACACAGCGAAAATACAATTATTACCCAATGATAAAAGGGACTGTCCAGTCAAGGGTGTATACAAATATCTCCATTATTATTATTCAACAGACAGTTCTAGCACAATACACAATACAGTCCACCCTGTAGAGGAATTCAGTGGACAGACAGTTTAAAGAAGGAAAAGAGATGCACTCTGGATACTGACAGGAGGGTAGTCGGTAAAGTAATTAATCGCAATAGTTCAAGGATTCTTTGTCTCAGCACAAAGAAGCAATGTGTCATAAAATGTCACCAGGAGGACAAAACCACAATGTACCTTATGCTTGTAGAAGTTCTTGGTGCTTGACAGTGTAGAGTCGGTGTCAGGGTGCTTTGCAGCTCCTGCAACAGAGTACAAAATGAGAGAAAGCTGCGGGTATCAAGCGGCAGGCAGTTCGGTGAGCAAGGCTGGATGAACAGCTGCAGGTTCGCCTACAGGGAGACACAGGGTCAGGAACCGTTGTCTCAGTGCTGGATGGCGGGTCTGAAGCACTGGTCGAGGCATCTCCGATGGCGCTAGCGACTGCAGCATGACAACAGTCAGCGGTGCAGTGGTTGCAGCTCAAGGGGCTCGACTGGATTGAAAATGTCCTTTAAGGCAGATGCTAGTTGATGCTTTTCCTCATAGCTTCTTCGCTGGACTTGTGTCTTCTTTTAAGGCGGGCAGCCCAAAGCGGCAGAGAGTCTTGCAGGCAGCGGCCTTGTCCTTGGTTTGGTTCAGAGACTCTTTGGCACTTCCCACCTAGGAAGCTTGCTTGCAGAGCCTAGCAGGGCATGCTGTGTGCTGCCTGGGTACTGGTTCTGGAGCTGCTAGGGTGCCCTCTGGATTCAATATCTCCCTCTGTTCCCTGTGAGATGTTTAAGGGAGGGATCCTGCTTCCCTCTTGTAAATCCAGGCCAAAAGCTGTAAAGCAGACTGAACCTTCAGCCAGGGTCCAAATGAGTTCTTCTTGTTACTCCTTGCAAAGTCTTTAGATGATCAGCCCAAAAAAGGGGCATAGCCCTCTTTTAAAGCCAAATGGGCAACAGTGATTGGTGTAGGATAAGCTTACCTTAATGAACCAATTCTGGGTCCCCACCAACAATCTCATTTATGCATGAAGTCAGAACCAGAGGGCTTTGCAACAGAAAAGGTAAAGGGGTGAAAACTATGTCCCACACATCGTCCTGTCTGTTGTGGATCAAAGGGTCTCTCTGGTTAATTGAGCTCCCTGTGGTTCCTGCTTAAAGCAGCAGGTCTCCCTTGAAGCTGTGGCAGGACCAGACTGTTGGTCACCACCAAACCACATATTTGTACGTTCTGAATGGCGTCACCTTGTGGGGATGACTACTGTAAGTACATATTTCCAGTCATGACAGGTCACTGTCCTTGATACTGAGGCGGGAGATAGCTTCAGGTTGACACAGTGCATATCAAAAGTTTTTGGGTTTATTGTCTCCTTTGTTAAAACTCTGAAGCCAGGCCTCATGTGTGCCTGTTTGAAGTATACTCTATTAGTATGTTAATTATGTTAATTGCTGCCACCATCTGCAGAGGGTAAACAAAAGGACAAGGTGGATCCATGGAGCCTTTGATAGTTAGTGAGGCTGGCCATGGCAGGAGAATTTGAGCTGTCCCGGGATTATAGCTCAGCAGCAACGTGCGTGCCTTGGAAACAAGACGACACGGAGCAACACAGGTTCGATCCCCGGGTCCGTGCTTAGAAACCTCTGGGTGTTTAAGCGCATTATAAATATGCAACTAAGAGAACAAAAAAAACAATTACTGTAACAGTGCCTCGATACCTGCGGGCTGTGTGAGCACTTTCAAAATGCTAAATAAATAAATGGTTTTGCCCTCCCCCTTCTGAGATGCCTTGATGTACTCTTGGCTGTCATATCCCAACTAAATATGACAAGAAGGACAGCTGGGTTCTGTAGGCTGTGTCCACACAGAATACAAGTGTCTATGTGTATGTCATGTGGTGAGCATAGGAAAATGTGTGCTGATTAGCCCCACACATTTTTAGGAGGTTCATCCGCCATCATTCAATTTCTTTTAAAATTTCAAAATAGCCCAGGAAAGCACACACCCACCATGCGGATGGTGGAGTTCCTCACAGCCACCTGAACAGCACTGTGGGGTTCTTTACAAAATCATTATTTTCTGGTATGTTAATCCATTTGAGACAAACTACTTTTACTCCCAGAATGCATAGAATACTAAAAACATGGGCTCAGGTGACGTGGAGTCAACTTGTCAAACTATGCTATTACTGGGAAGCAACACAAGTTTGAGTAAGTTGGTCGAAAATCAATATTGTTAGCCATTATGTTTGTTGCTGCTTTTCAATTTTTAGCAAAGGGGCCACAAGTTGCAAAATTGAAATTTTGAAGTTTGAGGGGATTGCACAGGGAATTGGGGGGGGGGGGGGGGGGGTGTGTGTGTGTGTGTGTGTGTGTGTGTGTGTGTGTGTGTGTGTGTGTGTGTGTGTGTGTGTGTGTGTGTGTGTGTGTGTGTGTGTGTGTGTGTGTGTGTGTGTGTGTGTGTGTGTGTGTGTTAATGTGTAAAGTTAGAGAACAATTATTGAGGCAACCATAAATAACAATGTCAACAGTTTTGACATGTGTATAGTGACAAGATTTTCTTCCTTGCTACTGCAGGAATTGAAATCACATGCCCAAGTACATGCACAATGTGCTTAGTGTTACAATTGGACATCTAAATAACCATCATTGCCCCGGTTATGCCAGCATATATTAATATAAAACCTATTGCAAGTATTGTCATCATACAGTAACAAACTTTCATCATTGCCAGGTATTCACACAAATGGACAGCTTTTACCATCGGGCAAAGGCAACCAGCACAGTTTATTACTCATGTCCATAGGTTGGCATTGTACTTGCATCAGATCATTACACTTTGGTAATTTGTATTGAGCTTCATGTAGATGAACCACTTCTAAGCCCTGTATTAATGTTTGTTATTATCATCCACTGATTGTACTCATCAAACTCAGGTTGAAGAAAGGACTAGTTTTTCTGGAGCCAATCTTTTTATCTCCAGAGGTTTTGCACTACAACACCCATCAGAACTAGCCATGATAGTCATGGGTGCAGTAACAAGGAAATTGTAGTCCATAACACTTTAGGAGCTGCATGTTACAGACTCCTGGATTCATTGGTACCACCAGGGTTTCAAACGTGTTGCACGGGATTGCCCATTTAAAAAACCAGCATGTTGCACATGAGCTATCCATCCGGCGTGCAAACATTTCCCATAAGTGAACATTATGCATCCAGGAACACACACCAGCTGTTGTGATCACGTGCCTAAGTATTCATTCTATTTTCTAGATATTGTGATGCAAGACTCAGATACTCTCACTATATACCAAGTTTTCCCATTAGATGCTCATGCACTCATACTATTTGGCAGGTGTTGTTGTACTTTTTCTGGGTTCTGAGATCATGTGGCAACAGTACCGCTTCACTTCTTCATAATCTACCTTCTTCTCTAGTCTTCTCCTATAGCACTTTGAAGTAGCTTCAGGGAACTTGTGTAACCTAACCATCTTACTGTAGCTGAGAACTGCTTCCTTCCCACCACCACTTAACTCTTTCAATACATTTCACAGCGCGCTTCCACTCTTCTGCCGGAAGATGTGGAGCAGCCTCTACCCGCCCTGTTCTTCAACTGAAGAGAGCTGTTGGCTCTTTCTATGCTTTCCATTCATAGCAAAATAGGCAACAGCCGTAGATGCTTTTGTGGCAGCAACATCTAGGAGAGGGCCTTTCATTAAGACAATGAGCAAAATCATGAGGTAGAAAAGGAATTTCGGTTCACAATGTTGCTATATACATTGTCTACTTACTTATTTCATTTATTTATTCATGACATTTTTATAGCGCACCTAACCGTAGGGCATCTGGGCACTTTAGCTTAAGATGATTGGTTACATGATGTGCTTGCAAATGTTACATACATTGCTAACGAATGTTAAGAGTTCCTGAGAGTTCTGCATGAGGGCCGTCTCCACAATGGCTGTTGTGCAAAAGGCTGAAGAGAAAAGGCAACATCCGACCAGTGAGAGGAATGGCACCTGCAGGCCACTGCATGCATTCCCAGAACATCCGGGGAGTGAGGGGGGCAAGTTCCCCCTGGGCATTTGCTGCTCCGAGAGGCTCGTCCTCTGCAAGCAAGGTGCTAATATATATATATATATATATATATATATATATATATATATATATATATATATATATATATATATATATATATATATATATATATATATCTCTCTCTCTCCTTCCTTAAGATATTAAACGTGTATTGAGGCATTCATGGAAAGACGAGGCAAAGTGGGCCGCACGCAGTGGATTAAGTGGGATGCTAAATCTAGGGGGGCCCTCCGGGGGCCTGCCTTAAGTACATGGAGCACACTTTGTGAATCACGCCCGGGGTCTGCATTCGCCGTGTCACTATGCTTCAAGGTCTTCAACGACTTGGTACTCGTCCAATCGCTTCCTAGTTGCCATCGCGCACAGTGCTTTTGTATAGAGCTTCCGTCCAAAGTGCATTAGGAGGGGACTTTTACACGCCATGATTATCGCGAACTTGAAAACTATACTTATGTTATTGGCCTGGGGGGAGGGGATAAAAGGCTGCGCTGTCTCTGCCTGACTCTGGACCTGCACATTGCACGCCATCTCAGCAGCCGGCTCTCAAACTGCTGGGCTATTTCCTGAATTGCCGTGCCATATCTAACAGCGTTTGTTGTTTGTTGTTGTTGTTGTTAACACAATGCATAATCAAGACACGAGGGCGCCAGTAGCACGTGCTTCTACGGTGTACGGGCCTGAGGAATAGCTGAGGCCATAGCGTTTTTTTATGAAAACGGTAACTCATATTGATTAGAAGGACCTCCTCCTCACCACATGTCAGAGACAAAGTAAGCAGAACTAATAAACCGGTGAGAAATTCCTGAAAACAGACAGGATTCCAGGATGCAGAAACTCGGCTCTACACATCTCGGGGTCAACGAGAAGCGTCAAGCACGACAGCAGTGTTCACCTCCGCGCACCACCCTGAAACGCCCGGCAGCGCCCTACGCTGGGCCGGCGCACGGTCGCCTCTGTGCGCAAACCCGAGAAGCCCCTGCCATGTGTATTGCCTTAGGGAGCTCCGGACCCAGGTCCCGGCGCCTCCTCGCAGCTCGCAGAGGAGCTCCAGAGGGGGCTGGAAGCAGCAGGTCGGCATCAGGAGAGGCGCAACCTCCGCGCACCACCCTGAAAAGCCTGGCAGCGCCCTAGGCTGGCGCCCTAGGCGCGGCGCCCCTCCCCCCAGAGAGGGCAGGAATCAGGTCGGTATCAGCAGAGGCGCAACCTTCACCTCTGTGCGCAACCCCGAGAAGCCCCTGCCATGTGTACTGACTGAAGGAGCCCGCCCCCCGGTCCCGGCGCCTCCTCCTCGCAGCTCGTAGAGGAGCTCCAGAGAGGGCTGGAAGCAGCAGGTCGATGTCAGAAGACGGCCGTTTCAGGGCTGGATTGTCAATTCCCGAGCCTACCCGATTCCTTTTAATGAGCACGCGCACGGTGTGCTGAAAGCCGGCTATTGATGTTCCGTAACAGAGCATGCAATGGCATCCTGTTCCTCTCAGGCCTCGCGGCACCTTGTAGATAGAACGTGCCGTGGGCGTGCGCGCGTAAATCTCCCTGTGCAGCTGCGCCCGTATGTGGATGTGGGCGCCTGTCCCTGCGCGCGCGCAAATGTCCTTATTCGACTCTGATTAATAGTTATGCATCTTACTAAATCATAGGGCAAACTTCACTTCAAAAACAACTTTCACTATATTATTCCTACAATGCAATCCTATTGTTACAACTGCAGCGTTAAGGCGAAGGCAGAGCAACCAAAGCTTCGAATCCTCGGGACACGTGCCCAGAGTGACCCGAAAAGTTGCCCAAAAGCGACCTGTGCTCTCCATTGCTATGTCATGTGGTCTGGGGGGGTCTGTCATAACTTGGGGTCACCCTTTGGTGCCACAGGAGCCCAACGCTGGGACCTGGAGCCGCAGCAATGCATTGTGTTAGGGTTCAGACTCTGGGGTCTTAGCGCACAGCGTCTCAGAGACAAGGGTCTCAGGGTTTGTGCTCTCAGTGTGCAGGGTCTCATATGTCATAGTTTCGGGGTGCAGGCTCACGCAGTTCATGGTCTCAGGGTGTATTGTCTCAGAGTACAGGGACTCAAGGTTCAGTGTCTCAGAAAGCAGGGTTTCAGTGTTTCAGGGTTCAGGGCTATGAGTGCAGGGTCTCGGAGTATAGTGTGCCAGTGTGAGGTGTCTCATATTTCATAGTCCTTGTGTGCAGGGTCTCACAGTGCATGGTCTCAGAGTGGATGGTCTCAGAGTGCACCGTCTCGGGGTGCAGGCTCTCAAAGTGTAGGGCCTGAGGGTTTAGGCACTAGGAGTGCAGTGTCCCACAGAGTTCAAGGTCTCAGAATGTGTTGTGTCAGTAAGAAAGGTTTCATATTAAATAGTCTCAGGGTGCACTGCAGGGTCTCAGGGTTCAGGGTGTCGGGGTCAGGGTCTCAAGTTGGTCTCGGTGTGCGCGGTCTCAGATTTCATAGTCCGGGTGCAGCGTCTCAGAGCACATGTTCTCAGAGGACAGGATCTTTGGGTTCAGATTCTCAGGGTTCAGGGTCTCAGGGTACAAGGTCTGCGTGTGCAGGGTCTCATATTTCATAGTCTGAGGGTGGAGATTTCACACTTCAGGGTGTCAGTGCCCATGAACTCAGAGTGCAGGAACTCAGGGTTTAGGGCGCCAGACCGTGTGCTCTCGTGTGCATGGTCTCATATTGTGTAGTCGTGTGGTGCCGGTCCACACAGTTCATGGTCTCGGTGTTCAGGGTCTCGGAGTGCAAGGTCTCAGGCTGGGCGGTTTCAGAGCGTGAACATTGCCGTGTTCAGAACACAGGACTGAGGGGGTTCGAGCCCCTGGATAGATAGCAGAGATGGAGACCTTGGGGTCTCGGCGCGGCGGGCCTCAACCTGTAGAGTCTTAGCGCCATGAAACCGGGTTATAGACGGCTGGACAGCAGGGGGCAGGGCCCGAGGCAGCAGACCAGAAGCGACACTCTGTCAAAATGCTACAGTGCAATTTCTCGGACAGCGCGGTGCACAGTGGAAACACGTAAAGGTCGGAGTCACAGGGCCAATTTTCACAGCTACACTTTAGCAGAGGTCATGGAGTAAAGGGGTGGGGGGATGAGCAAAACATAACGCTTAGACATGCCGCCCACTGGCACAGGTGACTTACCTGTACCACTCCAAGCCCTTCTCGTAGTTCCTGTCGAAGAAATGGGGCTCAACCCCCACGGCCCGGACACCGGGGTGCACCCTTAGAGCCTCCAGCAGCGCCCTCGTGCCTCCTTTCTTCACCCCAATGATGATGGCCTGAGGCAACTTCTGCTCTCCGTACTCCGGGGTACTGTTGGCTTGCGGCGCCCTGTGGCCCAGTTCCTCGTCTGTAGTGCTAGACTCCTGGTGCTCCAGATCAAGGCGCTCGGTCTCCATCTCCTTGGAAACCTGGCTGGGAACCAGTGACGAGCGGCGCCAGCTGGGGGGTTCTGAAGGGTAGGTGGCATCATCTTGTGGGGAAGGGTCAGCTGAGTTCGTGATTCTGGGCTCGCTGCCTGGTACGAGCTGGTGGGAAGCCGAAGGTCCCAAAGTGCCCTGGGCCCAAGGTGAAGAACTGATATCTTCTTCCGTTAGTGTTTGGACTGGTGATAAAACCTCGACCCCCCTACCCGAGGGTATTCTGTATCTGCCCATGGTGGTCGGATTCTCGCCGGGGGATGTGCGGGTGTTTTCCGCGGCGGTCAACTTCTGCGGCAGCAGGAGACGCTCGGAACTGTCCCAGGTGCTGAAAGCGGCCGGTGGGGATTCGTTGCTGCTCTCGGAGACCGGGAGCCGGCCTCCCGTTGCGATGTCCACTGCACTGAGCCGGGCTTTAGTGGAGCTGTCCAGGGTGCTGAAGCGATCGCTTGTGTATTTGTCTACGGCGCTGAAACTCCCAGCATAATCGCCTCTCTGCCGTGGCGGCATCGGACTGCCATCCGCAGTGAACACGCGCTCTGTGGTGTACCTTCCCGCAACGATGTTGCGCTCTCCCACGGGCCCCTGCAGGGAGCTCCGCGCGACCAGGGTGCTGCTGAGGGAGTCGGGCTGCAGGAAGGCGCCGGACTCCTGCAGGGGGAAGGAGCTGTAGCAGGTTAGCAGGCTGTAGAACAGATAGGTGACGGACAGGGAGAGGGTAAAGAGAAATACCAGCCTGCGGGGGGCCTTAGAAGAGAGCAGGGTAGAGCCGGGCCACCTCGGGGCCATCGCGGATCCCCAGCGCCGGACCAGCAGACATGGTTTCAGCCCCGATGGTGCATAGAGCCGCTAGAATCGAGCCCCGGCGGGAGGAGAGCCTGTGGGCCCGGGGCGGGGATACTGTGGGCCTCGGAGTGGAACGGCTATGGAGTCCAGGGGACGGGGAGCCCGCAAGCCCCGGGGGAGAGACCCTAACGGGTCACAGCAAAAGAACGTTCCCAGACCCCAGGAAGGAGGAGAGCGCGAGGACTCCAGATATATATTCTGGCGTGTGGATGTACTCTCCCAGAAGCAACCACTTCAACCTCATCCCGACCGGGGACACTTTCCTTGAGAGACGTGGAACCAGATCACACCGAGTGGCAACAGGGTCATCTTCAGAGCCGTGACCTGCATCCAGCAGGTCTTACCCGACGGAGGCATCCCCTCCAGGACATCGTGGCAATCCCCCGAGAAACAGCCACAACTATCCACAAGAGCCTTCGCTAGTCAGTCCTCAACCTTTGGGAGTCAGCCCTGTGGGAGACCCTTCGGGCCACAGACCAACGCCTTAGGGAGACCCACTCTCCAGTGCACTGCTGTAATCCTTCCGAGAGCCTCTGAGGGACAGGCCGACCCTACAAGAAATAGCCCTAAACCTTCAGAGACCCCTGCGAGACGACTCCACGCTCCAGGTCCGCCCCCGAAAGGCAGCCCGTGCCTGCACCGGGGATTCCGTGCGGTGATGGGCGACCGTCCAGGGTGCTGACTCTGATGCTCTCTGGGACCCCCAGAGACACCCGAAGAGTGTAAACAGGTGCCAGTGCCAATAAGCAGGGGCGGCGATTTGGTCCTAGAGAAAACAGCTCCAACTGATTAGACAGCCCAAAGCAGCGGGCAGACTACACCATTCAGAAAAAAAAGCCTGGAATCCAGCGGCCTCCCCTTCAGGGGATACCCGCGCGGAGCAGTAGTCAGTTATTTCAAATACAGGCGTAACTGATTATAATTGGTTACTCCAGATGTAGACCAAGCTGTCAGCAGTATGTCCCTCCAGGTGTGGTCCATATACACGGCAGCAGTCTGTTCCTCGGGCATAACCCAGCACGGCAGCGGTCTTTCCTTCAGTGCTTAGCGGTGGCAGTCTGTCCCTCGGGCTTATTCTTAAGGACCGCACTCTGTTCCTCGGTGGTATTCTTAAGGAGCAGCAGGGTGTCTCTTGGGGACAGTCCTAGGCGGCAGGAGCCGGTCCCTCCGGGGTAGTCCCAATATCGCCATCAGGAGAAATCCCCAAACTGCGGAAAGACATACGCACCCGCAGTATTGCTTCAACGCCTCCGAAGAAATTCTTATGCAGCAAGACTCTGTCCCTTAATACGAAGTCCCAAACAGCAACAGCGTGTCCCTCCAGTGCAGCGCAATCACGTCACTGCATTACAAGGCTGTACACGGCAGCCCCCGCTCCCTCCCCAGCCAGTGTAAAGCAGCCGGCGGCCCCGCCCCTCCTAGGGAGAGCCCCGGCAAGTCCCATCCAGAGGGTAGCTCCCCGCGGCTGCACTCTGTTCTTCCCGAGACACCACTAGCCCTTCCGATCCGAGCTGTCTCTCTCTCCGGCGTGTGTGCTGCTCCACCCGCAGCAAGGGCCGGCATGACGGGGGCTGCCGATCATCACAGGGGCCTTGGAGTGGGCGCCGAGTAGGTTGCGCTGCCCTCGCCTGTTGCTGCTGGACTTTGCGCAGGGAAAGTGCTTGCAAGTCGGGCTCTGCTGGGGAGTCGGGCCCGCCTCCCTGAGTCAGCTCAGCGATGAGCCACTCACTGCAGCTCCGAGAGCAGATGACGCCTCCTCCCGTACCGTGAGAGAGAGGACGTGCTCCGATGGTACCCCTTCCCTCCTACCGCTCACCCTCTCAGGTATCCTCAGCTATCACGCCGTTCATCACACACAGCCGCCGGGCATAAGATCGGGGCCGAGCCAATCACTGCGGCTGCGAGGGCGTCTGCCACCCCCTTTTGTTCGACCGGAAGGAGGGAGTGCCGGAGTCTCAGAGGTTAACCAAGGAACGATGAACTCACCTGCAGCAATACTCACCCACACCACCCTAACCACAAACGGCTCTGCCACACTTTGCAAAGCATCAGAAGTAGCGGCCTAAAGACATCTCGCCCTCCCTTACTACACGTATAATCACCGCCAGTTCAGATCTAGTAACACCAAACACACCTGACAATGACACCTGTTGTTAAAAGGAGTTGGATACTTTTACTATCACCTACCAATCCCCAAATGAACAAAGAGCTATTAACCCGTTTCTAGCCAACTTGGTGCCCAGGGCAAAACACTAGAATGTGCCCCCTCTCACCTGCACACATTACTCCCAAACTACACCTCTGTGTCATGCGACAAAACCCCTCCTCAATATCAATGCATCGTTGCTATACAAATACCGCTGATTTCATTACATTGTAATTCAAGTACTTTATAGAAGGAATCTAAGGTGAAAAAACACACAGCTGCTGATGCCCAAGAACAGGGGTCTTCTGTCACCTGGTGTTAAGGAAGGCCTTGCCTGAATGCAGTTTCAAACTGTCTGTACTGCAACACTGTGGTGTGACCATCCTGCTGGCGTCTGAGGGCCCACTGGCCACTGGGCCTGTGTTGTAGGAGTTCTGTTCATACCACCTCACTTGGATTTCGCAAGGGGCAACACTAAACTAGCCATATATATTATTTTATGATGGAAGGTTATCATTCGAAGATGGACAGCGTGGTACATTCCTGACATACTCTTTCAAAATACCTCTATGAGAGTGGGAAAGGGGACAAATAGCACCAATGAGTGTCCCTGCGTGTTTTGCATTAAATCACAGCACATTTCAGGAATATAACAGTGATCAGAGATTTCTATATTTGATAAGCAAGTCTGTGATAAAAGGTATTGTACGTGTGCCTCTCTAAATGCATAACAGGCACATGGTTTGGTGCTCACATCACTGTTCACAATACCCACCCTAACATTAAAATGTGTGTAACCATGAACCATATATACTCACTTGAACAGCTTATGCTTTTGGATGTGAGTATACAATGGCTGCAACATCAGCCACTCAAAGGGGGTTCAGGGTCTCTTGTGCTTCTTGTTTCTGGAGAATTTTAGATGAGGGGGGACTGGGTCTCTGTGTGAGAAAGTCCAGCCCTCAATACAGAAACATCTTTAGGGACTTATATCTAAAGAGAGGAAAGGATACAAGAGACACCCAATAATCAATGAACAGAAAGGAGGATTATTTTGAATGAGTCTCCAAGCAAAGCCTTTATTATTTTAAGATACATGTCTATTGCTGTGACCACAGGTTTCAATGATGGCAGGACAGTGATTGAACACGGCACAGACAGGGCAACGTACAGTGTGATTGAAGCAGGCCCTATTTACCTTGACGATGAGGCAGTGAGAGTAAGCAGTTTCAAAGGTCTTCATGTGTTAATAAAATCAGCAGGGCTCAGCACCTAATAAACATGGCGGGACAGACTGGCTCATTGATATACATACAGGAAGAGAACACCCTTTTAAAGTGAAATTTGCAAATGTAATTAAGTGCAAAGGACAACTGAGCTTTAGCCTTTAAAAAAATTAACCACCACCCGAAAAATAACCCAAGAGAGAATATTTTCCAATAACGTGGACAGTAAAGTATACAAAGTAAGCACCTTTTAAACAATCCACAACCATCTATATTAAAATATTCCCTGTAAAGAAAAATCCCAAACACACTTTCGCTCATTGGTTTATTCCCACAAGTAGTCTCCTTGGCCTCCAACTTCCAGGAAAGACATGGCCACACTCTCTTATAAAACAGGTCAGCTGCTGCTCCACTACTTCACTTATTTGCTATGTCGCTACCGCTGCTTATGGCTGCTTATGGCTTTTTTGTCAGACATCCTCCTGTGCACTGTGCCGGTAATTTCTAGCAGGGTTGTAGGATGGCAACTGTTGCAGGACTCTCATTCACAAAATTTTGTTCTCCCTCTCAGCATGCACAGTTCCCGAGCCTCGCTCTTCCGCTCTGGCAGGATCCCCTCTCTCCGATCATTCGGACAGCTTTTCACATTCTCCTGAACCCCTGAATTTTACTCTCGCATCATCATGAATATTGACAACAGACTGCGGGTGCTGTATTGCTATGGGCTTTAATGGGGACACTTCACTTTAGACTCTACTACAATGCAAGTCCAGAATTGTAGGCGTAACACTAGAAACTTGGGTATTGCCTTTGCTCAGTTCCACTTAACGGTTGAATTGTGAGACCTTTGTGCAAATCTCTCATCCATGCAGCATACTAGAGGAACAAAGGCAGCCACCAAGGAGAGGCGCACAAAACCACAAAAAGTGATTGCCAAGGGATAAGAGATCCTCTGCCACTACTTGCCACGGGACAATCACCCTGCCCCCAGGGCAATCACGCAATTCCAGGCCAATCGCACCCCCAGGGAAATTGCACCCACCTGTGGCAATTGCACCATCAGAGAAATTGGGCCCCGGGCAACCGCTTGCTTTGTCCGGGCCAAGAAATAGGCTTGCCTGCTGGCACTCCAACTAAGACCTCCAGATAGAAGCCCAGACCTGCTTGCCAAATTACCCTTCTGCCTCTCTGTGCTATCAACTCAGCAATGACCACCATTTACAAAGTTCTAGTTCTTAGCCACCATTTCACCAGCAGTCACAACAGTCCTGCTAAACCTTCTCATATCAACTCACCCTAATATGGGACAAACGTCCCCCTCGTTAGACTCTTGACCTCTTCCAATCGGGAGAGATCATCTTCTTGACTTTTTGTCCAATCCCTTGTTTTAAGTGCATCTTTGGGCCACAGTAATGGTAGAGCACATGCCGAGGCTAGTGAACAGGACCAATCTTCACATCATGTGCCCACATAAACCCCAACTAAAATACCTTCACCGATGCTGTCCCAGCTGGGACAATCCTCACAGTAGAATTAATACACAGGGGAGTTTGAGCCCGCATTTTCTCACTTGTTTCCGAAGGCCATACCTGACCTTATGCATTCCCTTGAAGGGCCAAAGTAGGCACAACTAAGATCCACTGTTGTCAGAGGGGCCCGCCATTTTGATAGGTACTTTCAACCAATCTACCAACCCTAGGAGGTATATTCTCAGATGTCACTTACCAGCTAACCTCTATATGTGGAAACAGTGCTCACAGAAGGAAGGGCAAGGTTCCTGATTCTTCCTGTTGCCTTCCTAAGGTGGCGGAACTCCTAAACTCATTGTCCTCCGGCTGGACAAGTACTCTATTGTGTCACAGGAAAGTGTACTTAAGTGGTGGAATACTGGGCAATCCTCTCCCATTTGGGGTGAAATTTTCGCTGGAGATGGATACATGGCAGGCCTGGATGAACTTCCGACTGTGGAGTGTGGAAATCACAGAAGTGGACCCAGATTTCACACGGTAAGTGAAAACTTGGGCAGGTTCCATACACACTTGTGTTTCAAGGGGTAGGACTGACCCATTCCTGGTGCCCTTGCTGGAATGCTCTCTGGGTCAGGCATTATAATTGAAAGTTACACGCTATCTCGTTGTATTTGCTCGTGCATCTTCAGTTACTGGGATCACGGAGGGTTCACGGTTTGATGCCCGCTGACCTAAAGGGACTGCGTGCCTGTGTTGGTCTTTCCTTGGTGGATTGAATTGCTGGTTCTCACAAAGACTGGGTGTAGCTTCTTGGGGAGTTGCAGCTTGCAGCACGGCTTCTTCTTACACCTGAGGCCAGATTACAGAAAGTTGCACCGGTGCAGGTGCAAAGCTTCACGGTATTAGCACTAGGGCAAAGTTCGCCCTAGTTTTAAAAACACTGGGACATATTAGAACATCATTGCACCATGGAAAGTGCCGTTTGGAATGGTTTAACCACCAGGGCAAAATCTGCCCTAGTGCAAAAAAAAGTAAATTGTTACAGCATTTTCGCACCTGGGCAAAGTTTGCTCTAGTGCAAATACAGAATGGTATGCCCTGTTGCAATAATGTTTCAAAAAGTTATTTATGTATTAACATTTATATAGCGCACAGCAGCCCTGAGGCATCTTGGCATCATTTTTGCACTAGGGCAATTTTAGCCCTAGTGCTTATACCATGCCAAACTGCGCTTATGGTTCAATGGTTTTCTAATATGTCCAGGTGTTTTAAAAATAGGGTAAGTTTTCCCTAGTGCTAATACCGTGCAGCTTTGCACTTGCACCAGTGCAAAGTTTCTGAAATCTGACCCCAAGTCTTGCTTCTCCAAGTGTCCTGGCCTTCTTCCACAGATCTTCAACCAGTAACGTAAGCCAACCCTCTGTATTATTAGGAATTGGGGGCTGTCAGGATCCTAGACCAGAATCACGGGGTTGCATACATTCAAGCATCCTGGCAGGTAACCAACTAGTGGGTTTCCTCACATTAATCTTTCCGATATTGATCACGGATAATCTAGTCAATTCATACCCTCCCTGAACTATGTATCATCCTCTGAAGGTGTGCTTGCCCGCTCACTGTGACAGTTCTGTTTAGACGACATTGGGCTACTACGTTATGTTATGTTGATTTATACCGTGCACCGCTACCACCCAAGGGCCGTCTCCATGAATATATTAATTGGATTTATTAAGCACAGACCTTTCTGGGAAGCAACAAAGAGCATTATCTTTATTGTGTTTTGGGGTTAACCTTTCACAAATAAAATAAATGGCAACAATATCAACCTCCTTTCTCTTCTCTCCTGCTACCCTCCTGATTTCTCTTCCCAACTTGCTCAGTTCGCAGACTGGTCACCTGGTGACCTCCAGAGCCTCACAGGTCCCAGGCTTCCGCTCCAGTCCTGCACTTGCCTCCTGGCCTCTGTACTCGGCTTGGCACTACTGCACACGCAGTATGCTCCATGAGAGGAGCATCACTCTGCACTTAACTCAGGCCCTTGCTGAACTTGGCGTACATGTCCCCCTCCCTCACACTTCCTGTCCTCGCACTTGCACGACAGTGAATGTACTAGGCCGAGCAAGCCTGGCTGTCCTGTCCGCCCTCTGTCTCCCCTCCCGTGTTTGGTTGAATCTGAAATACCTGAGCATAGGTGTATTAGTGACGACCAACCACCAATCAATCTGAAATGTCGCCAGGCCTAGTACGGTAATTTATTGTTCTGCATGTCCTTTTCCCTCATGCCCCCCTTCTCTCCCCACACTTTGTCATTCACTTGCACTATCTGGCAAGTCAGTAGGCTTAGTATGGTGGTTTATTGATTGTATGCTCTTCTCCCCTTTCCCCCCTGCTACCCGTCCCTTATTCCTTCCTGCCATGGACTTGCACTAGTTGAAATGCCTCTGGCCTAGTATGCTGGTTATTTTTGTTAAGATCATTCGGAATCTTCAAGGCCTAAGCATGACGACTGTATTCTCCTGTTCCCTTCCTGCCTTGAAGCGCTTTGAAACACTTCAATTGTGTATAAGTGCTTTACAAATAAACAATTACAATTACAATAAATCGAATCATCTAACATCACCATTACATTTAAACATTGGTATGTGTGCCCTAACATTTTAAAATAAATAAATAATGTTTTCAAGATTTAAAAAAAAAGTTGATGAAGTCAAAAGCAAGGCAACTTGTGTCCCGTGCATTTCTCTCAAAATATTTTGACCAATAAAAACCTTGGATCATGTTTAAAATACCTGAACAACTCCAATCGCTGTGCAGGTGTTCCATCAAATGTATCCATAGACATTTCTCTGTAGAATCATTAATTTGACAAAAACGTCTATAACATATGTATAAACATTTCCTTTTCCGTGGACATTCTATAACCAAGATGTTAATGACATTGATTCGAAATCTCATGTATAATATTCGCCGGTTATCAGAACATTTATATATGAAAGGCTGACACATGTATGGCTTCATTATAAAGTTTCCATGTGACCATATTCACAACATTTATTTAAGTAATCAAAATTAATACCATAGCCCAACTCCCAGAATTTCTTCCTCAAACAAAGAGGGCAAGCCCCTGCCTGAAATACTGTTATCTCATGGCGTTTAATGCATTTTTCTTATTGGCTAATAAAAGCAACTACAGGATTGCTGGATGTAGCTATTGAGGACTTGTTGATGTCAAAATATATGGAAGAAAATGTTGAATGTTTGAATTTGCATTTGGGCTAACTCACATACCCACAATGTTCTGCTCACTGCCTCTGAGCCGGAGCTGAAGTTCCACTGATGGATGCTGGGTGGCGCTGTGGCATGTGTGAATTGGCTCAAATGGTTTCTTCTATATTTTGATGTTCAAATATAAAGCAATTTTTCTACATTGTAAGCACATTTCCCAACATCGTACCTTTTGTACAGCTCCAATCACTACCATCGGAGTGGGCTGAGGCAAACCCAGGAGAGTTCTCCGTAGAAAAGCTTCACAATCTAAGAGTCAAGACCAATTCCATATCAGGTCAGCTCCTAATCAATAGAGTGGCATAGGGGAGAACTTTTTGATTGCACAACAAAACGAAATCAAGGGTGTCAACGGAAACTTACAATATGTTGCTTTAAATGATTTCAAATTACCCATCTTTCAAAACCCATTTAATTTGAGTCTCTTAACCCCTTAAGTGCCAAGGACGAGTAGGCTCTTCCTTTTTGCATAGACTTGCATAATAGTCTGGCACTTAATGATTCTTCAGTATATGGTGCAGTAACAATATGCGCAACATTTTTCAATACTTTGGGCAATGCACTTAGGGAGGTAGAGCTATGGTTTGGGGGTAACCCAGAGCAGAATATGTCAGTGTACCAGATCCCAGCCTAGCTGTGTGTACTAGGAGGCGGCTGACAGAAGACTGATGTGCTGGACCCCTGTCCCTCATTCTGGGTGGTGTCCGGGAGGATAATTTCAAATGTATAAATCGCCACCAAGGCCACTTGCTCCCGTTGAGCACGCGGACATCCGTTGCTGTTCTTGCAGGCACAATTGGGCCGTTACCCTCCACAGGACAGACCAGGAGGTGGGAGGAGCCTGAGATGATCTGCACGGTGCAGTGCTTTGGAAGAGGGCAAAGCGGGGGATGAAGGTAAAGGTTAAGGGCGGCATGCTAGTGCTAGCGTTCATGAAGAATCACACTGCCTATTGGCACAAGAAAGAATACCCAGTGCCCGATCCCGCGGCCTCCGTGTAAGTCAAGCACAACACATTTGTCACCAACATCTGCTGGTGAGGTGGCGGGAGAGAGGGCAGCACAGTGTTGATATCAGGCATGCCGTGCCAACAGTGCTACACCAATCCAGCCTGCCCAATTAGTACCAGTTGCACTAAAGCACACACATGAACAGGGTCAAGGAACCAAACAACACACACACTCCTGTAGTGAATGCACACATTTTTAGTGATGGTTATTATCAGTGACACAAATCATTGTCATCACAGTATTATGAATTTACAGATCAAATATAATCACAACATGTGCAGGCCCTGACACCATAGAAGGAACACATGGGCAATACAAGAAACCGAACAAAGTGCTATCAGGCACAACAATGCAACAGTGGATGGATTCAAACACCGAGGATAAAAAGTCAACACAACTGTGTTTCGTCCAGGAACGGCTGCAGTAATAGCCAATCTTTAAATGCCTTCATCAGGACAAAGAAATAGAGAGAAAGGGGGTTGCCCGTGAAATTATGTCCAAATAGAACCACAGAGAGGAGTTGCAGGACTGTCTGGTGTTTAATCATCAGCGGATCGCAAGCATATAGTTTCTTGGGTAAGGTCCAGTCTTGGTTGTAATGCTCCAAACACCTTGAGTGGCTGCGGAGTAGTCAAAAAAGTGTCACGCGGACGCTCTGCCAGTCCAGTACATCGGTTCCATCGTACAGATCTGGTGTGACTGATAAGTGCACAGGAGAGGCTGCATGACCCTTTTTTGACTACTCCACACCCATTCAAGGCCTTTGGAGCATCGCAACCAAGACTGGACCTTACCCAAGAAACTATATCCTTGTGATCCACTGATTAAAACCAGACGGTCCTGCAAATCCTATCCGTGGTTCCATTTGGACACCTGGCCTGGTTGACTTTTTATACTCAGTGTTTGAATCCGTCCACTGTTCCATTGTTGTGCCTGATAGCACTTTGTACTGTTTGTTGTATTGCCCATGTGTTCCTTCTATGGTGTCAGGGCGTGTAAGTCTTATCTAAACATTTAACCAAGGGATTGTCCTTGGTTGAACATTACCTTCATTATTTCATGACCTTTCTCTCTGTTGCAAATCGAGTTTCCCTGTTTCACTACAGGAGTGTGTGTGTTGTTTGGTTCCTTGACCCTGTTCATTTGAGTGCTTTAATCTTTACCTACCTGGGTAGAACAGGGCCGTAACCAGGAGCCCTATTGATTTTAATAGTGCTAGTTGCACTGACAACTGTGCCAAGTGGCAGGATCTACTGATTTCATTTTGGATAGTCCATTAGCTGTGGGGAGTTGGTCTGTGCAGTGGTGGCGCTCAACCTGAAGAGGCACGCGGAGATCTACCACCCTTCCCTCAAAAGGGCATTGTGCAAGAGGAAATTAATGAGGCAGTCATGAGGAAAGGATTGGCGTCAAAGGGAGAATTCTAACCCAAGCCAATGACAGTGGTCTGTGGGAGGGCTTGAGAAAAGTACTGGGCAGTTGCGCCCTTTTAAATAGCCCTAGAACTTTAGTGGATGGCTGCAAACTGTGAGAGATCCTGAGAAAATTATAGGTGGATGCACACAGTAAGAGAACTCATAAATGTTAGCAGGTGGCTGTGCCCTGTGATAGGACACAACAACATTATTGGGTGATCGGTGTCCTGTGAGAGAACACATGACCTTTTGGCATGTGGTTTGCAAGGACAGCTCATCCATAATGGGCGAGGGGGAATCAACCTCCCTCTCACCCATTATGGTGGAGCCAGCCCAGTGAAATATGAGCACTTTCTCAGCTGTTCTTTTCTGCTGCGGGAGTGTTCTTAACTGTCAGAGTGAAACACTGTTTCCCTTTGACAGATAAAGACCCTAGCCATGCAAGGCCTAGGGTGTTGTGCTTCCCCAGTCTTGCATGGCTCATTGGAAATGCTAGCCGGGGAACTGGATGTCTGTATGTGCAAGGGGGAGCTCCTGTGCCTCCTCGCACAAACAATCAGAGCAGGCTAGAATGGGGCATCAGAAGGTCTGCGGCAGAAGGTATGTTTGTTTATGGTCATGTTTTTTCAAATTAAAATTATGTGTATGGATGTGTGCATGCTTGTGTTGTTAGATGAATGAATGTATGATAATGGATGCTTGTGTGAATGAAAGAGTAATTGCTGTGTGCATGTTGTGTAAATGTGTGTTTGTATGTTAATTTATTTATTATTTAAATATGTGTATGGATGCATGTATGCATGTGTTATGAGTGAGTGTATGGTGGATGCTCGTGTGAATGAAACAGAGTGCTTGCTGTTTGCATGTTGTTTAAATGTGTGTTTGTATGTTCATTTATTTAACATTTAAATATGTATACAGATGAATGTATGCTTGGGTTATGAGTGTGTGCATGATGGGTGCTTGTGTGAATGAGACAGAGTGTGCTTGCAGTGTGTATGTTGTCTAAATGTGTGCATTTGTAAGATCATTTATTTATTTAAATATATGTATGGATGCATGTATGCTTGTGTTGTGAGTGAGTGCATGATGGGTGCTCGTGTGAATGAGACAGGGACTGTTTGTTGTGTGTATGTTGTCTAAGTGTGTGTGTGTTTGTTTGTGCTGGTCTCAGCTGCATTTGGTGAGTGGGGGAGGAGGTTTGTACAACAAAGGCATTTAAAACATGCCTTTATTGCACAATCCTCTCCCCACCAGCCAAAATCAGCTCTCCGTCTGAGGTGCTGTGGGGCCCAGAGGACAGGAATGGTATTTTGTTACTAGACACTATGATAAACGTCTAGTAAAAAAGGCCATACCTGCCCTCCTGATCCCCCAGCGCCTTGCATGCACACATAATCACTTTGATTGTGTGTGTGTGTTTGGCACTGTGGGGCACAGTGGACAGGGATGGCATTTTTCTACTGGACATCTTTCATAGATGTGGAATCAAAAATACCATGTGGGGCACAGGGCACCCCAGCACCTGGCATACACACATAATCACATTGATTGTGTGCATGTGTTTGGCTCTGTGGGGCGCAGTGGACAGGGATGGCATTTCTTTTTTTTACTGGACATCTATCATAGATGTATAGTCAAAAATACCAAGCCTGCCCACTGGGACCCCCAGCACCTCGCTTACACACATAATCACGCTGATTGTGTGTATGTTTTCCGTGCTGTGGGCCCAGTGGACAAGGATGGCATTATTTACTGGAAATCTATCATAGATGTGTAGTAATGTGTACCATGCCTGCCCTCTGGGCACCCCAGTGCTTGGCATACACACAAAACCACATATATTGTGTGTGTGAGGAACTCGGGACCCAGGGGACAGGTGTGTAATTTCTTTTACTGGGCATCTATGATAGATGTCCAGTAAAAAAAAAAAACTGCTTGACCCCACTGCCCCCCAATGCCTTGCATACAATCGCATTCATCGTGTGTGTGTGTGAGGCAGTGGGGCCCAGGGGGCAGGCATGGCATGTTTTACTGGGTATACCAAATAAAGAATGCCAGCCCAGTCCAACGGGATACCTAGCACATCACATGCAATGTCAATTCTGACCCAAAATCCCCCTAGCGCCTTGCATGTACACACAACTGATTATCTGTGCAGGTGAAGTGCTGGAGGGCAATGACGGAAGGGATGCAATTTATTAATGGGCATCTGATAGATGGGCAGTAAAAAATAACATAACTCAATTAATCAATTAATGTGTGCCTGTGTTGCGCTTGGGGCCTCAGGGCCTAGGCATGGCAGTTTTTACCTAGCATCTATGTCCAATAAAAAATGCCATGCCTGTACCCTGGGACTCCAGCTCCTGACACAAATCTGCCCCTTGTGCCCCGCAGTGCCTCGCATCACACATAATTGCATTCATCATTCATTTGATTATGCATGAGTGCAAGGCGCTCATGCACCATGGAGCAGGCATGGCATTTTTTACTGGGCATGGTTGATAAAGCAAGCATGATAAGTCTTATTATGCAGCTAGACTTGCATTTTAATGCAGCCAGTCTAGACATTTCTTGTTGTTAAAGAATCGATTTCTTAGGACGATTTCCTGTTGCCAGCCTCCCTGGGAGGGAACCCACGATATGCAAAAGACAGACACAGATGACAACTAGCCGGGAGTATTTTGTTGTAATCACCCATCTTACAAGCTGACAAAAAGAGAAGATCTTACTGTATTTCTGCATCATCATGGTTTTATAAGATGGCAAAAATGACACAGTAATGTTATGCTAATCTGAAACTTACATGTTGATAGGCCAATGTACTTAAAGCTCAGACATCACTTGGATTCAATTGGACATAAACACTTCCTGAAACACATGATCATTTCCTGTCATAATTCTCATTTATGCTAATCAGCATGACTAGGTGTTTTCCACATTTTCTAAATCACAACACATGTTTTTGCAACTTTAATATTAGAAAATAGCATTTTCTGAAAATGGCGCATTTGCTTCAGACTTCTAGCACACTCTATCAATGTTGTTGATTTGCTGTCTGGTTTTCTATTGGTTACCTGACCTGGCTTACCTTATCTCTGATTTTCTGCCAGCTTCATTTGTAAGCATCACTGTTGAAAAAAAATATATGCTGTATTAGATGCTGCCAAATTGCCTGCACCCGGGTTTCCAGGCCCCAGGCCTGCTCTCATTCAACTTGGGTTGGATTTCTTATCTATTTATCTGTTTTTTCCCAACTCTGTATTTCTGTGATTTTAAGCAGGTGTGATTCTCAGTGAGAGTTAAGGCCTATAGTTATGTGTAATGCATGACACGGAATTCAATATTGAAAAGAATGGCTATGTTTTGCTGACCTACAGTCTATAACAGAAATCTGTATTCTGTTTCATATATGCTGTATGCAATGTAAGCTTCTTTTATGTGTTTATGTTGTCCTAAATAAATATGTGCACTGTCATTCTTTTTGAATGCACCTGCCTATAATAAGGGCAGCTTGGCTGCCTCAATGAACAATGCTTCTGACTTTTATAATGTTATACAGGAAGGCAGGGTGCATGCCCTAAATTAAATGTCCACCTCTTTATCACCAACGAGGGGGAAGATCTACTCCACTTCTTTGTGGTATGATATTTTATATTGGGCAGCTTTGACAATACAAGCATGATAATTGGTATCATTCTTTCTGTGACATGACATTTTGTATTGGGCATTTTTGATAAAGCAAGCATGATAAGTGTTAATATGTAGCTAGATTGACATTTCAATGCAGCTAGTCTGGCCATGTCTTACTGTGGTATGACATTTTGCATTGGGCATCTTTGATAAAACAAGCATGATAAGTGTAATCATGAAGCAAGACCGTAACTTTTATGCAACCAGTCTAGCCATTTCTTACTGTGGTATGACATTTTGAATTGGGTATCTTTGATAAAGCGAGCATTATAAGTGGTATTATGTAGCTCAACTAGCATTTTAGTACAGCTAGTTTGGACATGTTTTCATTCTTTGTCATGCATTTTTAATTGTAAAGCCCACTGGTGTATGGCCATACATGGGAATATTGCCTTATATTGGCAGAACAAACATGGTCATGTTTTCTTTTAGTATCATTGCTGGCATTATGCGCAAAGCAAGCATAAGTATGTTTTCATATGGCAATACTAGGGTATAATGGTGCAGTCGGCATGGAAATGTATGGGCACATCCAGTGTGAACATGTTTTATACTGGCACATATTGTGTGAAAAGGCATCATGAAAATGTGTGGAGAAATGCTCTTGTGCACTGTTGTTGGCTTGCATCTGTGGATTTTTTCATGAGTTACCCTACAAAACCAATTGCAAACTGTTTGGCTTTTTACCAATTTTTTCTAAAAAGTATGCTGTAAAATGCACCATTTAAATAATAATTTTTTTTAAAACATTCACGGGACGAAAACCCCCATAACCACCCTTCATTGGATATGGCTCCCTCGCTACGCTCGGTTGCTGTGGCATATCTAGCACATATATTTACGCGCCTCCAGTTAAAAAATTCACCAGCCGCCACTGGTGGTTTGATCATCATGAGATAATACAAGGATTCAAAAATACAATAGGGAGCAACACGGGTAAATAAACACCGTTACCAATACAGGGGAGGCACATCAAAAAGAGTACCTAAAAGCAACAAGAAAACTATGGAAGATGGTGTTAAATAGAAAGCAAAGTGCACGTTTTTTAAAAATGGTTTAATATTGGCTCACGCAGATTTGACACACCAAGCTAATGTTCCCACTACAATCCCATGCAACAATTTGGGGGAAAGAACAGACAGTGAGGTATTCAAAAATTGAAACCTATTTAAAATAATAGCTGTTATTTTTAGATAAATGAGTCTCCAGCCTTACCCTTCAACCCCCTATATATATATATATACATTTGTCAAACTCAAAATTACATTTTACCTGCCTATGTGAATCTCACTATTATAAATCCAAAAAGTTATGCACTTTAAATCAAAACAATCTCCATATAAATATGCTATAGTTTAATAACTGCTAAACATGCTAACATAATACTTAGCACAGGTTTCTCTATGAACATTACTGACATTTCAATTGAACATTTCACATTAGCCAAATGGGTTACGCCATTGATTTTCTCCAACATGACAACAAGTATGGACTGGTGAAAAAAGCATCAATAAACAAAATATTGATTTGCACCAACTCCACTGTGTGGGTGTGTGGGTATGGAATAGTGCATATATTGACCATGTAGACACCACTCAACATGTAGGAAAGTAACAGTTAACATAGGGCTATGTATTAAGCAATTTACATGCAAAAGTTAACTTCTTTGCATTGGCTTTTGTAAGTTTGTATTCACAAATACTTCCCTGTGGAAATCTATATTTTTCATCCTGAACCCACATATACAATATGTCCATTGATTGGTATGTGTGTTTGCATGTGTGTGTATGGCTTTTTGTGCACATGAATGAATTCCTTTCAAGCCAGAAACATGCATAGCTTTAAAAGGGGCCTACAAGTAAGGCTTTCAGTCTCTTTATATTTCTGGGATGTAGATGTAATATTCTCCAGTAACAGATATTTAGTTAACACCTGCCTAAACTACACCTGACTCTGTGTAGATAAGGAGGCTAGAGCTCCCACTGTGAATACACCTGTGGAACCTCTTCCTGCTAAGGGGACTTGGTCCACCTTCCCTGTCTCTACACACTCTGAAGTGCTTCTGGCTATTCAGCATCTTAAATCTGCCTCTCCCGCTGATGCCATACCCCTGGTCCTTATGAAAGAATCTTCCGGTGACCTGATTGCTCATGTCAACCTCCACTGTTAATCTATCTCTCTCCACTGGAACTATCCCCTCGGCTCTCAAACATGCCCTGGTTATCCCATTACTGAAGAAACCTTCATTAGATCCTGCAGTACTTGCTAACTATCGTCCTATCTCACTTCTGCCGTTTCTCATGAAGGTCTTGGAAGCCCTGGTATCTCCTCTCTTGTCTACTTTTCTTGAGTCCTCTCACTATTTTAATGAGTTTCAGTCCGGTGTTCAGCCGGGAAGAGGCCCTGAATCTGTCTTCAACTCGGTGCTTCATGACCTGGTAGGTCTGGTTGATCATGGCGGTGGCAGAGCTGTCCTGTTACTCGATCTCTCGGCGGCTTTCGACACCATTGATCGCTTTACCCTGATTGCCCGTCTATCGGATGCCGGCCTCTCAGGTCAAGTTCTTAGCTGGTTCTTAGCGTTCTGGGCTGACTGCTCTCAATCGGTGTCCCTCCACCCCTTTCTTTCTGCTCCTGTCTCTATCAGTTGTGCGGTCCCCCAAGGCTCTGCACTGTCCCCCATTCTATTCAATGTCTATATTAGACTCTTGATGGTCCTCTTGCAGTCTCACGCTTCTGTTTTTATTCTTACGCTGACCACACCCAGATTCTGGTTCGCCTGGACTTATCTCAATCAGACACTGCTGCCCATTTAACGAACTGTCTTGAAGAACTTGGAAGCTGGATGACCTCAAACTGGCTCAAGTTGAATGCCAGTAAAACAGAGGTTCTATTGGTAGGAACAGCCTACCCCCATTTGTATTGGACTAACGATTTTTGCCCCCCCTCCTTGGGCCCTCTTCCTACTCCTGTTGCTTCAGTGAGAAACCTGGGCATAAAAATAGCCGCCTCTTTAACCATGGCGGACCAGGTAGCAGCGGTATGTAAGATCGGTCATTTTAAATTGTTCATTCCTTTTATCCCTACCGCTTTTCAAGCACCTGTGGTGGCTGCCCTGGTCCTTAGTGGAATTGATTATTGTAACTCACTCTACTTAGGTCAGCCCCTCTACTTGCTCAGGCGGCTGCAGCTCCTTCAGAATGCTGCAGCAAGATCTGTCCTTCGTCCATCCTTTGGCACACATATGTCTCCACTACTTAGACATCTCCATTGGTTGACTGTTGAGGCTAGAATTAGGTTTAAGTCTATGTGTATGGTCCACCGGACTTTCTATGGCATCGGTGCTCAGTATTTGCAAGCAAAGTTTTTTCATTATACTCGCACTCTCCGCTCTCAATCCGCTCATCTTTTATTTGTCCCCCAGGTTCAGGCACACTCGAATTGGTGGGTGTGCGTTCACTGTTGCAGCAGCTAATGCCTGGAACAGACTTCACCTTGATTTCCGAAAGATGGCAGACCACCTCCTTTTTCGTCAGTCATTAAAAACAGTGCTATTTGTGATTCTCTCGTTCCGGCATACACTATCTTGGTTCATCATAACGCCATGATACCCCCGGGCGTGCGTGCGCTCTATAAATGCTATTAACATAACATAACATAACATATGCATCGGCAAATGGGATTTTGCAGAGGATATGTACTTTGTATAATATAATGAATTCTTTAAACTTAGATTCTGTCATGCAAACATACCGACTGTACTATGGTTCTACTCAATGGCATTAACGGTGTGATGTGACTCTAGGCAATAGTACCATGCATTTATAGTATGACTAGACATGGCTCTGCACTGATTCAAACCAATTCCTATATTTTCAAGTAATATGTAACTTTACCAGGCAATCCCACTTTAAAGTGACAGCCAATATGTTTTCAGTTTTGGATTTTGTTATTCATTGCAAAGTGGAATGGGCCTAAAAGAAACAATATCCTACTGTGTATTTGAATTTTAAATGAGGAAGCACAGGTAATTGGGATATTAGCACTTATGCCTCTAATATTAAATTGCCCCCTTCGGCATTCCCAGTCCTTTTCCTTTCCCAGATGTTATCCTGATCAAATGTGGACAATCTTTAGGAAATGGAAGGGGTTTCTATTGATTTACCTTTTAAGATGCAATTTCTGATTTTGGGAGAACCAGCCACGGACCCAGTCAGGCAGGTGTCATTCTGTCAGCAATCCCTCAATTCAGGTTGTTAGTTGAAAAGTCAACTCCCCACATCTTTCTAAATATCCTTATATGGGCTGCACTGGCCTTCCTCTCTAAATGAACAAATGCTCCTCTTGGCAAATTAGCCCCTTTGTTCTCCAATCTCCAGTTTGTTCCCCTTCTGTCACATCCTTTCTCAGTATTCCATAATCCAGCCTTCGCTCTCCTCTGGATATGCTATTCGGATTGGCAAAAGATTTCAAACACTTTTACCGAGGTCGGACGAAACGAGCGACTGGATGTGAACAGTACCTTAAACGGAGAAGAAGGCTAGAGCTGAGGAGGACGTTCCTGGAAGGTCCTGCAGGCTCATGGTTCCTTAAGCGACTGTCAGACTGACACGAAGTAGGAAGACTGGAGGGTCCTGCACTGCCCAGGGAAGAAACCAGCAGCATAGCAAAGCAACAAAAAAAAGGTGCACTCTTAAAACCCAAGCAGGATTCATTGTAGCTGTGCACAGCAAATTCGACCAGAGAAGGGAGGGTGGGCTTGCAGTTTGGCAAACTGGTTGTTCCCACCAGCTCAAGGGGAGAAGATTCCTTGCAGATCTTCTCTGTCATCGAAGTTTGAAGATTCGGACCCGCAGCAGGGATTCACCGGGAGGTTCTGTCATGGTAGAGGTCCTCTTCTGTCAGCTTCTCTTCGGTTCTCTCGATCCAGTGGTGACTCTGCCTTCTCAGTTCCAGAGAGACCTGATTTTTATGCAGTTTTTCCCCATTCACACAGCCTGGGTGTCAATCACACAGCAGGGTGGCTGTCCTGCCGGGACAGTCACCACAGCCAATCATACCAGAGAGCGACATGGGTCTCCAAGGAGACCCTCTGCAGGGAGTCTCAAACCCCTCCCTTACATCCTGTCCCCCTCAGACATTCAGGCGCCTAAGGAGGGCTTCTGTGCAGATGCCCGCCAAAGGTCAGCAAACAAAGGAACCAAAACTTGTTTGGTGCACAGAGTAAAACACGAGAAAGACTTTTACAAAAATAAATGGTGAATAAACCTAACCGGAACCGTATAAAAGTAAATATGGTCCAGCGGGTTTAAGTTTGAGGCTACTAAGATAGCCTAAAACAATACCAAGGCTATTTAAAATAAATGCGGTAGGAAAAATAGGGTAGTTACCACTGCCACCAGCCAAATCTTAATAAAAAGGGAATGAAACAATGTTCCATGAGAAACAGACAAAAAGGGATAGCTATTAATCCTTTCCAGAACTCTATGTAAGATAGTTTGTACTGGGTCTGTGATTTTAAAAAGACTAATAAAGTCAATGGCAACTTTACAAGTTCTGGGAGACAGTAGTCAGTCCCAGAAAATGGAGTTCAGAGTGGGAAGTCTGAAAAAGACAACCCTGCGTCACTGCACTGAAGGTGCTGTGTAACACACAGTAAAAAGATGATGCCTATGGAGTAGGTGAGGCTCCACAGTAAATGAACACAAAAAAGTTAAACACACACAACAAAACACATGTAAGAGTGGGAAAAAAGGCTCACACTCTTACCAGATGAAAACAATAAATCCTAGAAATCCTGCAAAGCTGTTGAGGGACTCAGAAGGTAAGGGAAATTAGCCATTTTGGAACATTCTCCCTAACAGTGTTTTTGGAGCAGTTCTCCACAAGAGGACAGAGACAACACCAATCTGAATATGCTTTCTCCATGTTATCACTATTCTCAGTAACGGGACTTGACTGTAATTCAGTGAGCTTTACCCTAACTAATCGAAGGCAGCTGGCATACGCTGAGAATCTAAATGTCAGTGATCTCCTCAGCTGACCTCATTTTAGGCTAATGGATTTGATTTATGTGTTGTAAAATAAAGCATGCAATATCTCTTTGAAGCAAGACCTGGTGTCATTAGTGGATGCCTGAAGATAAGCTACAGTGTTTATACAGCCTAAAAGGCTGCCTTGAACAGAATGGAGGAACATCTCAGATAATATTAAAAGCTACCCAGCCTAACTATAACCTGTAATTATTTTCTATCCAGTTTGAACTGGACTGGAGGCCCTCAATTCCTCGCATATGCCCAGACATGAGAATAGAAACTTAAAATGCAATTTGATTATTTTCTTTCACTACACCTCCATCATGTTTAATCTATTCACTTATAAATGCAGACCTGTTCTTTCAACGTATATTACACAGCAGAATTAAATAAGTGGCATTTCCATTCCTGTACTATAATTTCATACAATATAGTTTGAATGAATTACTAACAAGGAAGGATAAAGAAGCACATTATATATTCTGAAATTAACTGGAATACACATTGTGCTGCAATGCCATCATTTGTACATATGTTATTCACATTGACAAGAGATGTGTGGGGTTTAATCATAGGCCCAAACAAACAGAAGTGAAGAGCACCTGGAGAAATTACCTGCAAGCCTTTAAAAACCTTCACACTGGAAATGGGCCTATTAAGGCAGACTATGTGGGTGTCTTTATGCAGTTGAAATTCAGAGAAATATGAAAAAATGTAATCAGGGTGCAGATTACATCACATTGCTGGCTGAGAGATGAATGCAGCATTTTCACTGAAACTGCCACCCATTGACAGTTGGTGTGCTATGACAACTCAAACCACTTTTTTTTTGCAAATGGCTTCTCCCTCCCCTGAAAGCTTGTTGGCTGCTGCGTCTGGAAAGGGAATTGTTTTGAAGCTTGCATCCCAGCTATTTACAAGTACAATAAAGTGTGGCCTGCCCTTAATGGTGTTCAATGGTGTTCAAAACAAGCTTCCCCCATTATCAGACCTGTTGTCTCTGAAGACTCAATTCTTTGCAGAGCAAATGGCATAGCTAGTGAGTGACTAGAATGTAGGGAAGAGCTGTTTACACAGGGGCTGCAATCAAGGGAGATCTCTGTGTAGGAAAGCATCCCAAATTTGTGTGACCTGCAGCCACCAACTCCAAACAAGAAAGAGGCTAATGGCTTGCATCCCAGCTTAAAAAAAACAGTCCAAGAGAGCTAAGATTTGAATACATATGAAAATGTCCCATTTGTTCAAATGGACTATTATAATTGATGCATTTCTCAACAACCACAAGTCGCACTACATCCATTCATGTGTAGTTTCTAAGATCATTTCAAGGCAATTATGTTAAAATAAAATGTATGTACATGCGACATAGGTAATTGTAATAGGGAATTGTAATGGCAAGCTAAAGTGTATTTCTGGTTGTTATGAAAATGTCCGGAATGTAAGAATCAGAGAGGTTCTGGAGTGTTAAATCAGGCATTTGGAGAGTAAATTGCATGTTCATAACTAAGTGTTTTTGTATGAACAATGAAAAATTGGCACACACCCGTGCAACATGGTGCAAACTCGGCTGTCATTTTATTAAATCTCCCATGATTAGCTGAAGCAGAACATATATATATATTGAAAAGAACCCAATATTTATATATATTGGGTTCTTTTCAAATAGTGGGTGGGGGGCCAACTGTGTAGATCCTTAGCCTATTTTAATGAATATAAATGTAATTAATACCCATTTAGCAAATACACCTCAGGGAGATTTTTGTTAACATTCTAAATTAACAAAGCAGTGTTCCCAGTGCATGCTGAAAACTATAGCCTTTAATGTAACTGTTTAATCCTGTCTGTTTCTTTTGACCCCGACAGGTGTCCTTGTCTGGAAACTTAAAAAAATCTCTAAACTGCCAGTTTCCCCAACACAGGCCTTTAAGTGGAGGGAGGTTTGAGAATCCCAAATTCCTAAATCATCCCCATTTTACTGTCCAACTTCCCCAACACAGGCCTTTAAGTGGAGGGGGGGTCTGAAAATCCAACATTTTTAATCATCCTATTCTTCTGTCCGACTTCCCCAATAAAGGCCTTTAAGTGAGGGGGTCTGAAAAACAACCTTCTAAACTGTCCCTAGTCCATAGACCTGGCCTCTGAATAGAATGGTGCTGCATGTAAGTGATACTTGGGTTTTGGGGCAGGAAGAAGAAGTGCTTTGCAAAAGTGAGAACTTGTGTATACAACACTGTAAACCTAACTGCTAACCCTTTTAAGCAAGCAGGACAATCAAAATTGGACAGCACTGCATATGTTAAATGATTATGTTCACTGACCAGTCTTAATTATTCCTTGAATTGAAATCTGTATAAAGTCAAGTATTGTGATTTGTTTTTCCCCAACCAACTTGTGTGAATTATTTATGTAAAAATAAGTTTAATTGTGAGCCACAGAGAATGTGGCATGTGTAGTTTCATTGTGATCTCCATTACCTGTAATTCAAATAAATATAAATATATTTTTGGTACACTGGCCTCATTCTTGGCTCATTGGTGGTCCAGCGGGAGGGATCCAAGAGGTATGATATGAGTCTGAAATAGGACTGAACAAAGAATCCATTCAACAGTTGTTGTGGACACCTTGATTGAAGAGGGAAGGAACTCCACGTGATGAGGGTGGCCTCTCAATAAACAGTTATAAACATGAAGAAATCAGAGTATAGCGTTTGATTAAATGGCTTGCAGTATTCCCTGCAAAACAACTACTTTAACTCTGGGCCCGCATTTAAGATGCAACATAGTTCATTTTTGGGACACTTTAAACCCCACTGTTCTTTTCTGCTCAAAGCTGCATCTCAAATAAGTGACACAGGTGGTACATTGTATGTCTCTCACTTTTGCCAGGAAGGCCTCTATAATTTTACTCACTTTAGGCCTCATCTTTATTATAAAATTCTTGACAAAAGCCAGTTGGTGGGGTAGAAGAGACAATTGCAAGTCAACAATATGATTGGCAGATGGACACCTGGAGAAAAACCTCTATGGACTCCCTTGGAGGATGAGAGCCTACTAGTATTGATTTTGATCCACAGATCGTGAAAAACATAGGAATTCATGTGGTATAAAAATGAGTGGAATCTGTGTCTTATTATTTCACAATGGTCCTGTGTTCTGTTTGGACAGACGACCATAGCCTGGTCACTCAGGAGTCACAGTATTGTATTCAGACTCTGTGAGGAATAGGCCGTGTGATGATTTGATTAATCAACTTCCGGGGCACAAGTGATCCAGGGATGAATATTGGTCTCTAAACCGTCAATCAGCCCCACACCCTTAGTACACCAGAAGAAATCCAAACAGATTGGATACACAAGCAAATTATAAACCTCCTTGTCCATGTTTGGAAAAAGTGGAAGGAGCTGCAGGTTTATCTCTGCAAGGTTGTGGATCATTGGTTAGTTGCAACACAACGAAAATACAACTATTACCCAATAATAAAAGGGACTGTCCAGACAAAGTTGTATAAAAATATCTACTTTATTATTATCATAACAGAGAGTTCTAGCATACTACAAAATACTACTCACCCTTTAAAGGAATGCAAAGGACAGACAATTTCAAAGAGGGAGTGGGATGCACTCTGGCTACTGACAGGAGGTTAATCGGTATAATAATTAATCACAATAGATCAAGGATTCTTGGTTTAAACAAAAATGGAACAATGAGTTATAAAATGTCACTATGGGCCTACAGAGAAGGACTAGAGGGACAAAAGCACAATGTATATTATGCTTGTAGAATTCCTGGTGCTCGACAGTGTAGAGTTGGTTTTGTGGTGCTTTGCAGCTTCTGCAACAGATGAGAGACAGCTGTGAGTATCCGGCTGCAGGCAGTTCGGCGAGCAAGGCTGGATGAATGGCTGAAGGCTGGCCTACACAAGGCTCGGGTTCAGGAATTATTGACTCAGTGCTGGTCAGCGGTTCTGAAGCACTTGTCAAGGCGTCTCAGATGGCTTTAGCGATTACGGCGTAACAACAGTCAGTGGTCAGTCGGTTGCAGCTCAAGGGGCTTGACTGGCTCAAAACTTTGTTTAAGGTGGACGTTGGTAGATGCTTGTCGAAGCACTCCTCCTAGTTTCTTCACTGGGCTCTTGTCATCCTTTAAGGCAGATGTCCAAAGCTGAGGAGAATGTTGCAGGGAGCTGCCTTGTCCTTGATTTGGTTCAGAGACTCTCTTGCACTTCCCATCTAGGAAGCTTACAGCAGAGCCTATCAGGGCATGCTGTGTGCTGGGTGGGTACCGGTTCTGGAGCTGCTGGAGGGTCCTCTGGATTCAGTATCTCCCTCTGTTCCCAGGGAGATGTTTAGGAGAGTAATCTTTCTTCCCTCTTGGAGGTCCAGGACTTCCTTCACTGGCGGAAGATGTAAGGTAGACTGTACCTTCAGCCAGGGTCCAATGATGAGTTCTTCTTGCTACTCCTTGTGAAGTCTATAGATAATCTGCCAAAAGATGGGTTCACTCCTCTTTTAAAGCCAAATGGGCCACAGTGATTGGTGTAGGCTAAGCCTACCTCAATGAACCAAACCTCGGTCCTCACCAACAATCTCCGGTATGCATGAGGTAATAAACAGAGAGCTTTGCAGCAGAAAAGGTAAAGGTGTGAAAACATTTAATACTAAGTCCCACCCATCTCCCTGTCTGTTGTGGATCAAACAGTCTCTCTAGTCAATTGAGCTCTCTGTGGTTCCTGGTTAAAGTGGCAAGTCTCCATTGAAACTGCAGCGAGAACAGACTTTTTGACTTCTGCAAAACACATTCTCGTACCTTCTGCAGGGATGACCACTGTAAACAGCTGTCCCAGACATGACATTTCAATGTCCTTGATATTGACAGATGGGAGCTGGCTTCAGGTTGACACATTACATATCAAAGGTTGTTGGGGTTTCCTATCTCCTTTGTTAACCTCTGCAGCCAGGCCCCATGTGGGCCTGTTTGAAGTATACTCTATTAGTATGTTAATTATGTTAATTGCTGACATCTGCAGAGGGTAAACAAATGGACAGGGCAGATCCTTGTAGCATTTGATAGTTAACTAGGCTGACCATGACAGGAGGAAGGTTTTTTCCTTCCCCCTTCTGAGATGCGTCATGTACTCCACCTGTCAGACCCCAACTAAATATGACTGGGAGGAAAATGCCTGTAGGCTTTGTTCACCCAGATTACACAGGTCTATGTGTATATCATCCGGTGAGCATAGGAAAATGTGTGTGGATTAGCCCCACACAATTTCCAGAGGTTGATCTATCATCATTCAGTTTCATATAAAATTTAAATAAAAGCCTAGGTAAGCACACACACCCACTGTGCGGGTGGTCGAATTCCTCACAGGCAAACGAGAAGAAGGACTCGAACTATGATCTTCCATGTCAATTAGATGTTTGTTTAAATCAATATCTCTATTGCTATGAGGGAAGTTCTTTGCCTAACCAACTAAAAGTAAGGGTATTTGTTGAAGTCCATAAAGTACTTAATCCAAATTCTGTTAGTTAACTGGCCCTACCACTTAGGAAAAAATAACAAAAAAGGGGGACTTGACCAAAAGAGTATGTGCTTGGCTTCTTCCTGGCCGATCATTGGATTCCATTTACAAGGTTTAAAAAAAATAAAATAAAAGTTCATAACAGTCTTGCAACACAGTTAATAAACTCTCTGAACTTTCTCTATGCCAAATCTTACTTCCATATGTTTCCCTGTTTCCAGAATGAAACGTTTTTCTTAATACAATTCCACCATTTCTGGCATGGTACTTGACACTGTATTTGTTGCATACTGAAGGATTCTAACCCTCCATATTTTCTTGCTCTCTCCTATTTTGATAATTATATTTCATGGTTCTTGGGATTCCCAAAGCTATGTGGCCCTCTGATAGGTTGCTTTAGTTTGACTTTGATAGGGTGCCTGCCTGCCCGGGTTTATCGGGTTCTGTAACCCTTGTGGCTTCCCTAGCCTCTACTATTAACCTCTCTTGGTTTCTCAAGGCTCTCCAAAGCCCTCTGGCCACCTGATAGGCTTGCTTCAGCTCGATGTAGGTAGGGTGTCTGCTCGCTTTGGTTTATCAGGCTCCTGTAACCTTTGTGTCATTCCCAGCCTCGAATATCACTGTTTGCCCCTCTGACCGGCGTTACCTCTTCAGGAGCATTCACCTTGCTTCTGCTGCTCGGCAGCTAATTCAGTTCTCGTGCACAGCTAGGAGGTCAATTCTCTCTGCTGCAGTCCAGTCTTTGCATCAGGGAACAGACCTGGTCTCACCACTGTTTGGGTATGGTTGCGCCACCAGGCGAGATAGTATCTTTACTGCCAAAGTCTATGGGCCTCATTACGAGTCAGGCGGTCCGGAAATAACGGTGGCTGTAAACCCGCCGCCACCGTTGTTTCCGGATCGCCTGATCTCGAGTCCTGCAGGCGGAGGTGTCATTCCCGCCGGGTCTGACCTGGCGGGTTTAACACCGCTCGCCTGCAGGCGGACGTGGAAACACCAGCACCATCACGAGATGGTGCCAGTGTTTCCATGGCCCCCATTCCCATTGAGTCCTATAGGACTCAATGGGAATGGGGATTTACCAAATTCCGCCTCCGGAATTCCCGGGTCACCGGGGTTGTAATGCCCTGTTAATTCCGGGAATCACGGAGGCGGAATGGTAATACGAGTCCAGCCGTAACCGAGCCGGAAAAACCGGCAGGTTACCGCCGGACTCGTAATGAGGTCCTATTTCTTGATCCTGGCTTCTTTGGCGGTCAGAACACCATCCTTCTGTAATTTTGTGCACAATTTGGAATACTTTCCATGTTACCGCTGGCTCTGCGGTCCTGCGTGGCTACAACCAACCAGGACTTCTTCCTGGCAGAGGTTCGCCTCTGCATAGGACTCACTCTCCTCCATTCAAGGGACTTTTTGATTTTATGTATGTCATCACAAACAAAAGGGGTGTGTCATTCTTCTTTGACTGTTGTGTTCAGGTGGTACCCAGATTTACCTGAAGCCAAAGAGATTGAAGACATATCACTATGTGCTACATCCACAACACGGTTAACAACAGACATTCCGGTTCCCATGTAAGCAGATTTTGTGTTCTGGACAGGGAGTCCCTAGCAGGAATGGGAGTCCTTGTCCCTAAGAGGTAAGGGCATTGAGAGCTGCAGTGAGGGTAGTCACTCACAGTGAGGTCCCACTTGTCCCGAGCCCTACTGACTCTCAAAGGGGGTGGTTTCTCCCTGGGGAGAAGGGACGACTAGTCCAGATTCCTAATAGCCCATTATGTTTATTTCCAATGGGGGTATGGGCTGGCACAATCTCATAGCCCTATTAACAAATGACAACTAGGAAAGTTATGCCTTCCTTATGTGCACACTCTATGAAGAATGAAGAAACTCTTGTCTTTTGAATCCTATGCTTGCCATTTGGAAGTGTTCCTTAGCAGGGCAGTTTAATATATTGATCTAATATGTATTGCTGGGCTTTTGTTGAATGGGATAGAACCAGGGGGATCCTCAATCCCTATGAATAGTCCAATTTATCAATCTTTGGTTAGAGTGTATGGGGGGGAGGTTGGGACTAGGGTGTTGTGAGAAATAGAGAGACAACTAGTTGTCCATGGTGAGGGGGACCCAGCAATAATGGATCCCACTGATATTGGTTAAATCTATCCTGCTAAAAATAACAGGGGACATAAGACACCCAATAAATGGTCCTACTACAGTTTTTTCCTAGCAATCTCCCCAGATGTCAATCCTGAGATTATAATAAAAAAGAATGCTGCTTCACAGAAAACCTAACCTTCTCACACATCATCAAGGAGAACATTATCACCCTCACTGCAGCTCTTGATGTCCTTACCAACTGCTCTCTTTGCCAATTTGACCATTCACAGATGGATAGCATCTCTTCACTGCTAAAAAAAATCCCTCTGCAGATCAGTGGTTCTGGTAAATTTCCATCAGAACTCTAAAATTCCCCAAATGGGGCAAATATTGGAATAATTTCATGCACAACAACTCCATGATTACAGTGAATAAAATCATGTTCTGCATGTCAACCAATCAGGTTTCCATTCTCCGCAGAGTACTGAATTGGTCTTTCTCCATATGAAGTTGGTGTTTTTTTCTCCCCATTGATTACATTTCTTTGGGTGTCCTTTTTATCTTTGACATACCCACGCTTTAGACATGGTCAAGCATAGAACTCTGCTACAGAGATTTCAATACAACTAGCCTCGAAATGATTACCTCCTTCTTGCAGGGTTGAATTGCCATTGTCTAGTCTGCACTTTAAGAGTCAGTGAACCGCAAGTGTTCTTATATTCCCTATGGCTATTTAACTTTTGGCATGAGTATTAGAACTGATTGTCAGGCTTTTCCCGGCCAATGTTCATGACACCCAAATGGACTTAGACATTTCAAATTTGGTGCAAACTGCACACAAAAATCCTATGTGCTTGGCCTATTCCAAGACTTTGACAATCAGTTCTGCATGCATCCAGCTAAAACCAAAATCAGTTTCCTTGCTTCAATATCCCAAGCTCCCTCTTTTTAAAATGAGCCACATCTATCGTTCACAGTAAACCCATTTTTGTGAAGTCAAGGTTCTGTTTTTATCATAACGATAACATTTTCTTCAAGAACAGGTTTGTAAAGTAACATGAGCCTTTACAAAATCTCAGAGTTAATTTGGATACAGTAGTGTTGCACTGTCCCTGAGAAACATTCCTATTCATCTTTCTCTGTGACCTTTATGAAGAAACCTGTACGTTCCATTGTTACTGGACAAATCAATTATGTCTCAAATATAGTACATTATTCTTTAAAATACAATCACTGTTCTTTTGTTATGAATATGTTATGAATCTTAAACAAAAATTGCATTCATTAACTGAGGTCAGCATAAACATGCAATCATTTTATTTTAAACATATAAATGCCATTTTCTAAAAGGCAAGACAAATGATTACAATGTACCTATCTGTGGGGTTTATCAGAGGTCAGTATCCTGTGATAGTGCACCGATTTTCCGGTCACTAATCCCTTCACTGGTCTAAAACAATAAATACATGTATACTAATTATACTGTAACCTTGATGGGTGAAACTGTGTCCACCAACCATATGTCGATATATGGTTGTGTTATCCGCACATGCAACCAACTTCCTATCCAAAACGTTACCTTGATTATAGTAAGGAGAGCTCCACGTTGTTGTTGAAGAGATCACCAAATTGACTCCTCACGCCAACTCTGACTAATGTCTTCTAATGTGGAGGAGGCAACAGGGATTCTCTGCCTGTTGCCTCCCCAACTCCATACCCCTCCCAACCAAACAAACCTCTCTCCCACCCTCTCCATCCCTGCTTATCTGTGGGACTGGAGATTTGAGCCCTGGTTCGCTGTACCTCCCGCTCTGGCTGCCACCATACAAATGGAAAAGGGTCTTCAACCATTTTCCCTATGGAGGCGGACATCTTTGTTTCTTTTTTTTCCTTCAGAGATTAACATTGCTTGCGCCGCCAATCTCCAGAGGAAAAAAAAGAAAGCCATTTGCTCCCCAGATGACCCCGGTTGTAAATGGCTTTCATGTCCTGGTGGGAGGGACATGAAGGGATTTCCAAGATTGCTCTTGAATGTGATAATTATGGAAATAAAGAGAAACTATGCCTGGGTAACAAAAGAGACACTCTTAAAAAAGCAACACACAAGAAAACAAGCTTAGTTACCTGCTACTAGACCATCTTTAATGTCAATCAATCTATTTCCCAAATGCTATACCTGACTTTGAACCATTGCTTCTGTCTTCCACTCCTACCCTCCCGACTTCATTTTCCTGCAGGCAGATTTGGCCCATTGGTTTTGGCCCATTGGTTTTGGCCCATTGGTTTTGGCCATCAACAAAAGAAAACAACTCGTTTAGAGCTATCAAAGCCCCAAGCCTTCATTCTAGCATTCCATCCAAGGTGGCAGGGCAATGTTAAGTATGTTTAATTTCCCAAAAATATGTTTTGGGAGGTGTGAGCCATCTAAAACTGCTGAGCAGAATTGCTAAACCTGAGTATGCATCGTGTGGATTATATTAATATGGGCCCAGCATGCTTCTGTCCAATGCCATTGTTCCGGTGCTGCTGTTGTCAGTTATTAATTTAGGAAACACCAAAACCGCATAACTTCTCTCCCATGCCAGGGGTTTAACAGGCTGTTTTTGCAGCTCACTTTCCCGCTATTGGCGCCAGATTTTTGCCCATTTTGCTCATCTTTATAAATGTCCCTGGTAGCAGTATATCTCCAGTTTTTACTTCCCAGTAATGTGCAATTCTCAGTGTGCTTCCAATAACTTTGACATACTAAGTAAGCTGATAATTCTACATTGCCGTTACCTTTGACATTAGCAGTAATCTTGGCATTCTCATTAAGTTTCCATTTTAGAATTTTGAATGAGACAGACATTCAAAGCAAGCTCGTACTTTGACATCTCCAGTAAAATCAGTTTGAAATTGTCAGTAGGTCACCACTTTTATATGTCCAATGAGCTCCCAGTTGGTCAGTTCCAGTATGCTTGAAATTCATATTCAATTCTAAGGTTGGCATTCCAAGTTAGTTCCTAGTCAGGCATTCAGAGTAAGCTAGGCATTCGAGGTATCCCTCTGACTGACGAGTTTACACATTTCAAGGATGCATCCTGGAACTTCAGGTAAGAATGACATGGATCAAGAACAGCAGGGTACACCTAAGTAGAAAGTGACACTTCTTTGATCTATGTTACATAGTTCAGTTAGGAAGTTAGGCAGGAGAATGCAGACTATACATCCATCATGTTCAAGCATCTATTTTGAAGTCCAGTACAACAGACTCTGCTGGAATCTGGGGCTTCCCAGATTATACATTCTAATGCACTTTCAATAGTATACAATTGTAGTAAGTCAGGATGCAACATATCTCCCTTCTTTACACAATGATGAAACATGACAATTATACAGCTCATGATACTTCACAAGTCTAATACGCTCAAGGTTTGGGATTCCTTGTGAACTCCTAACTTGTCATTCCAAATTACCTTAACATTCACAGTCAGCTCCCTGACTGGCATTCCAAATAAGATTAACATTCCAAATAAATTCTCATTTTGACATCTCAGAAATATTGACATTTCCAGCAAGGTCCCACTTGGACTCTCCAAGTCGTTGGGCCTCATTTCGAGTTTGGAGGTAGCCATGGCGCTATTTGCCCTATGGCTGCCTCCAAAACCGGGTCCGACTCCGGTTTGGTGAGATGGGGACTTACCGGTCCATTCCGACCTTGGAGGGACCGGTAAGTCCCCATTTACAAAACCATTCCCCATTCCCATTTGAGCCCCATTTGAGGAATGGGGAGGGCGCAAATAACGGCCCGGTGCATGCCAAAGCCGTTATTTTTTCACCCTGGTCCCCTAACGGGAACCGTAAGGTACGTTTGGTCCGACCAAACGTACCTTACGGGTCCCGTTGGGGGACCTCGGAATAGGGCGCAAAGGAATTACCTGCACCGGTGTCTTTACCGGTGCCCGGTATCCCTTTGCGCCAGGGTCGGAATGAGGCCTGTTTTCTATAAGCCTAGATGAATGTATATGTTTGAACTCTCAATCACCAAATATTTGGGGTTATTCGGGGGTGGGAAGTTGGGAGGAATGTAATTGTTCTATTTTCTTTTAAAGGCCATGTAAGGTGAAGCCAGAATCCCACAGAGTTTAGTGCAACAATTTTTAAACATAAAGAGCACCGCCTCCTGCCCCCAACCAGACTTATGTTCCAAACAGCGTCCATTAGCACTGCATCACCAGACACTCCTTTGTATCTTTCCCATCACAATCATGCCAGTAATTTAGGCTTGTTGTATGCTGGTTGGAATGTAAGCCTTACTGGGAGCAGAAAGAGGTGTTTTTTAATGTGTTCATATCAAATCACTGCCCTGTGGGAGGTCTCCCCTACCCACACATGGCGTCTAAAACATATGAAGTTCTGGAAGGGCACTTGAATTATCCAGTAGCCCCATGCAACCATAAATATTCATATTCACTCAAATTTCGTGGTGAGGCTACAAATATATGAGGATGCCTTTTTAGGAAACCTGCTTATGCCTAATCTCCAAGTTTGACCTTCCCAGTAAACCTAACCTTCCCTGTAAGCTTCCAGTAAGGTTGTCATTCACATAACATGTTTGATATGCTTAATAAATTTCACACACCCAGTACGTTCGGAGTTTGACATCTGCAGCGAGTTTAACTTTTACAGTATGCTCCAAGTTTTACATATCTGGCAAGCTCCTAGTTTCATATTCTGGTAAAATTGATGTTCACAGAAAACTTGACATTCCCAGAAAGCTTGATATTACTAGTAAGATCCAAGTCAGTCATGCACAGTAGGCTCCTAGTTTGACATTCCCTTTAAACTTACACGTTTCACGTTCACAGTAAGCTTGATATCTCCAGTAGGATTTCAGTTTATCATTCCCAATCAGAAGGACATTCACACTATGCACCCGGTTTTAAAATCCTGTTGAGCTTCCAGTTTAACATTTCTAGTCAGTTTGAAATGTCAGTTAAACTCCCAATTCAGAATTCCAAATAACCTCTCAGTTCCATTTTTCCAGCATACTTGACGTTCCCAGAAAGATAACGTTCACAGCATGCTTCGCATTCTCATTAAGTCCAACATGACCTTGACATTCGTAGAAAGCTCCCAATTTGACTTTCCACGTAAGTTTGAAATGTCCAGCAAGTTCCAAGTTATCTTAACACCTCCCTCAAAATCATAGTTTGTCAATAATAGGAATCTCCTAGTTTGACATTCTCTGTAAGCTTGACATCCCTAGTATGCTCCTTGTTTGACATTCCCAGTAATCTCCAACTTTGCCAATCCTGGCAATGTTGGCATTCCCAATAGCCTCCTAGTTTGATTCCCAATAACAGGCCCAGATTGGCTTACACAGAAAAATTCCAGTTTATGGAACTCTAGTTTACCGGACAGAGAAATCCAAAATCAACCCCATATATCATGGAAAAAAACTGGCATGGAAGAAACCCTGGTTGTGCTGCTTAAACTCAAAAGACAACACACATTCTTGCCCAACTTAAAACATAATGTCCAGCTGTGAGATCTGGACTGGGACCCATCAAAATGTCACCATGGAATTCAAATACTCAAGCCAAATGGGTACCTGAAATCTCATAAGGAGTCAACAGCTTCATTGTTGGCACTGTGTACCACCAAGGGAATGACCCAGGGGGTGTGGATCCTCCCCAAGCAAGTGGATGATGGAGTGATGTGGGAGAATCCTCATGTCACCTTTAGTTGGTTCTCATTGAATGGCAGGTAACAGTCACAGTCCCCCTTTCTAAATTCCCTGAACCCCCAACTAATCAACAGAGTGAGCCTGAAGCTCTCTCTAGTCAGAGGAGACTTGCCTAGCATTTTGGTGCTGGACTGCCCTTGTGGTTGGGGCAAAGAACGATATGCAAATGTATATTTCTCCACTGTGAAGAATGCAGTGAGCTAAAACGTGGTTGTAGACCCTCCTGCGTGGAATACATTCCATAGAACAAGGTATTTGACCCATGTTCATTCTCAGTAGAGGGGCCAAACACTCCTTTGTAACTTTGTAAAACTTGGGGGTTCACCCAAAGTAACCCAGGCTAATCCAGAGGTGGACCCCTCGCTCACTGTGTCTTAGAGAGCCTCATCTTCACCTCACGGATGAGGCCCAACTAGGTCAAAAACACGTGTCTGGGGATGCTGATGGTTCTCTTGTTCAGAGGAGAATTTGACTAACATTTCGGAGGTAGACTGCCCTTATGGGTTGGTTAAAGACTGATATGCAAATGGATATTTCTCCTCTGTGAAGGGGGCAATAAACTAATACATGGTTGTAGACCCTCCTGAGTGGAAGTAATTCCATAGAACCGTTGCTAGTTTTGGAATACCTGGGTTTTAACCGTGAGCGGTGAGCATCTTACAATAGGGTGAGTCTGAGGGACATTGTGAACAGGTTGTGAAGGGGAGTAAATGGAACTGTCACCAGGGACAATACATAGGTGGACATACCTAGATTAGGGACAACCAACATTGGACATTTCTAAGTGCAGGTAGGTGATACGGCCAGCTGTGGTCGGCATGTGACCATGCTGGGTAAAGTGCTAGAGTGGAGGCAGAGGAAGTGAGGGACTGAGGTAGGTTAGAGGTGAGGGCAACATTTTAGCAGATGTGAGGTAGGTTAAGAGGGTAAGTCAGAGGCAAGGAGGTAGGCTTTTAATTTGGGTTTAAACAAATCCATGTGGACTGTTTCTCAGATGTCCGGGGAAAGAGAATTCCATGCAAGTGAAGCAAGAAGAGAGAAAGACGGAAGCAAGAGGAAGTACAGGGAGTGTGAGGAGACACAAGGGTAGTCAATGAGGCGGAGCAGAGATTAGGAGAACGCTTTTAGAGTTGGATAGAGGAGGATTGATACAGTGGTGCATTATCATGGATAGATTTGTGAACCAGGAGAAGACATTTACATCTGGCCCTGTTTTGTATCACTAGCCATCCAGCCTGGAGAGAGTACAAGGAAGTAGATGTGATGTAGGGAGTTCAAAGAGAGTCTGGTATTGAAGTTAATGATCTTGTCAAGAGAACAGAAAAAATAGTTGGTGAGACCAAAGAGGATGCTGGCGCAGTAATCCAAATTAGAGAAGACAAGAGTGGTTAAGAGAGTGTTGAAAGGAAGGAGGTACTTGATTTTCGTAATATTTAGGAGGTTCAGGTAAGCTGCTGTTGCAGTTCTGGAGATTAAAGTATAGAAGGTGTGAGAAGTTATTGTTATTGTTATTTTGCATTATTATAGCGCCTTATATACCATTGGTATGGTCTGAAGGCGCTGGTAGGTTGAACGCCCTTGGGAACCGAGGTTCGGGTCAGTGGAAAGATTAGAGAGAGTCAAAGGTGCGTGTGCGCACCAGGTATGTGTGCAGCTGGTGCGGAAATTCTGTGGTAGCTGCTTCCTAGCGAATAGGTGTGGTGGTTGAGGAATCAGGAGTATGTGTTCGGTCTGGCAGGAGTTATCCAGTCCGAGTGAGGCAGCGTTAGGCCTGACTAGAACGCCTGGCTGGGGGTGAGAAACCAGCAATGTTTACTTAGAGTGATGGGGAGTGAGCGGCGGATGTTGATATGAGAACAGTTATACCGAATGGTGTCATAGTATCTCTGTGTTCTACTTGAGTGGTGGTGTAAGGAGAGAGTAAGCGTGGGGTGTGAAATGAAGTATGCTCTTACAACGGTGCCTTGCGTTCCACATCAAAGTCTGCACATCACGCAATTCCGAGGGGTCCGGTCCGTGCGATGTGTTTTGTTTCTCATCTGCTCTTATGCACTATTCATCGGCTCAGCGAATTCATCCGTATAGCATACTCCTCCATCTAGCATAATCATGCGCTCTGGTCCATTCATTCATTTGTTTCGTGCGTTCACCCGCTCCCCAGGCTCATCTGTTACGCACTCATTCGCTTCAGAGGCTCATCTGCCACTCGTCAGTTCTGCATTCATCAGCTCCATTCACTCTTCCGTACAATGTACTTATCTGTTTTGTGTACACTCGTTCTCTCGCTCCTATTCTCGTTCGTTCGACGCATACCCGTTCTCTCGCCATACTCAGCCGCTTACTACACTCGGTCGCCCGACATACTCAGCTGCTTGCCATACTCAGCCGCTCGCTACACTCCGTCGCTCGCCAGATTCAGCCGATAGCCACACTCAGCCGTTCCCTAAGCTCCTCCGCGGTCCATGTTCTTCCCCTCATTACACTCAACCGTTTTCATAGATGACACAGAGGTTTCTAGCTGAAGAAGTATCAGGTGGTAACTGGATAGGCAGAGGAAGAGATGAGAGAGAGCCTTTTGCAGGGAAGAAGAACACCTCTGTTTTGGTAGAGTTGAACATTACAGAGTGCAACATCATTCAATATTTAATGGCAGAGAGACTGTTGGACTTTTTGACAAAGAGATTAGAGAAGAGTTCAGGAAAAGAGAAGAAGATTTGGGTGCCATCAGTGAAGATTTGGTACAAGAACCCAAAGTAGGAGAATAGTGCCCCTATGAGCAGAGGTGTAGAGAAGCAACCCCAAGAAAGAGCCTTATGAAACACCAACAGTTAGAGGACTGAGTTGAAAGGTCTTTTTTCTCCAGGATACAGATACTTGGCAATGTGCAAGGTAGGATTCAATCCAGGCAAGGGCTTGACTGCAAATCCAAAGAGGAAAGAGAGCATTAAGGGGATCAGAATGATCAACAGTGTTGAAAGCAACAGACATGCCAAGGAGAATTAGGATAGAAAATAAGTAAGAGTGCTTATCAGAGGCGAGGAAGTTGGACACATTCATGAGAGCAGTTTCCGTAGAGTGACAGGGGCAGAGACCTGTGTGTAGGGGGTCTCAAAGTTTGTAGATGTCTAAGAAATTGGTAAAAAGGTTGAACACAACATTTTCAAGAACTTTACAGTAGTGTGGAAGGAGAAACACATGGCGAAAGTTAGCCGGTAGGTTTGGGTCAGCCCCTTGCTATCTTAGGAGAGGGATGACGGTGGCTGTTTTGAAAACAAAGGGAGAAAGCAAGCAGAGTCGACGGACTTGTTAAGAGTTCAGTGAGGTGAGAGGCTGCTAAAGGGGCAATAGGCTTGACTAGCTGAGGGGCAAGAGTGTCTGATGGGGCACAAGAGGGGTTAGCCTTCATCAGAAGAGATAGCACTTTGTCTGTATTAGTGTGACTAAAGAGAGAGATAGAGGCAGAGAATGATGGTAAAGTAGGCAGGGTGTAAAATGTAGGAGGAGGAAGTATGATGACGTTCAGGAGAGAGTCTCAAATGTTGGACATTTTTGCAGCAAAGTCTTCAGCTAGGTCATTAGCTGTGAGAGTGGAGTTGATAGCCATAGGCTTAGGAGGAGTGAGGAGTGTGTTTAGGGTACCCTGTTCCCCGCAAGGATGGTTGGAGTGAGAATCAATGAGAGTTAGGTAGAATTCCCCGTTTTCTCTATCAAGAGTGGACTTGAAAGAGTTTAGGGCAGAGAGGTAGAGTTGGAGGTCCTCATGTGAGTGGCACACCTCCATTTGGGCAGCAGCTGAGGCATATCTGTGTGGAGAGAACATGTGAATATGGTGATACATGGTTGAGGAGGCTGAGACTTAGGGGTGAAAGTAAGCAGTGGGAAGTGAGAGGAGAAAGAGTCATATGGTATGGATTGAAAGGTGGAGAAGGCAGTGTTAGTGGAAGAGGAATCAGGGGTTAAGGAGGAGCGTGAGAACTGTAGCATGGTGAGAAAGGGGGAATGGAAGAAGGTTTAAATTTCCTTTTAGTTAAAGGTGAAGCAAGAGGTGAGGAAAGGTCATAGGGTGGAAAGGAGATGGTGGTGGAAACAATTGAGTGATCAGATATGGATGTGGTGACAGTAGTATTAGTGGATGATAGAGTGGTGGAGATGAATAATAGGTCCAAAGAGATACCCCCTGTATGGGTAGGTAGATTATACATAGAGTGGAGAGTTTGGTCACTAAGAGGATACTGAAGGTTAGATTTCTGAGAAGTGGTTGGAGAGGGAAGGTTAACGTTACCTCTAAGAGAATGAGGTGAGGTTTATTGAAAGGATAATCACAGATTTGTCAAAGATCATCAAAGAGTGCTCTAGTGGGACCAGCAGGGCAATAGATGGAGATAATGTGAACCGAGTGAGGAAGAGCAATAGGAGAGCTGGTGAATTCAAAAGAGGTAGAAGAAGATGTTGCAATGGAGATTTTTGAGGCATTGAGGCGGAAAGGGAGTAGGTATCTGATGCCTCCACCTCTGGCAGTCAGTCGAAGTGAGTGAATAAAGGATAGCTTAGAGTTGCATAGGGCCGCCAGAATGTCAGTGTCAGATGGAGGAATCCAGATTTCAGTGATACTAAGAAGGTGTAAGGGAGGAGAGCTGAAGTGAAAATAGTCAGTGAAAAAGGAAGTTTTGTTGCATAGAGACTGAGCATTCCAGAGTGCAATATTCAGTTAATTAGAAGAGTAGAGAAGTTGAGTCTCAAAGTAATAGAGACAAGGTGGATAGGTGTTAGAGGAGGCTTGCTTAGCTCATTGGCGCTGTTTGTTGAAAGAGAGATGGAGTAGTTGGAGTTGTGAGTATTTTAATAGGAATAGGAAAGGAGAAAGTTGTAGTGTGATTGGAGAAAGTGTGGGGGAGATGCGTAGGAAGAGCAACAGGAGGAGCAGGAGAGAATGCATTATATGTGAGAAGCTGTAGGGAAAGATAATGCATTGGTTTCAAGGGGGCAGTAAAATGGACTTTCAATGGAGGCAGTGAAATGACTGCAAAGACAGCAAATGGAAATTTACAGAGCATGTGTAAAAATGTTCCATGTTATGTGAATTCGCCACCTGTACAGTTTGCACTGAATAAGCTAACCCACAGCAATCAACTAACAATTTCCCATTAAATAACATTTCCCCAGTAATTAATTAATGTACCCTTTAACAGAGCAGTGCACATTTTTCAGATGTCAAATTTTGTTTCTCGTTCAGTAGAAGTAAACGTGCATGCAAAATCCATTGCTGTCTTTTTCCATTGAGAAGGGCATTGTGGGCCTTGCAGGAAGCAGGTTGATACAAATGTGCTCGAGGACTGGGGTTTGGAGAGGGAAATGCCGTGATTCTAGAAGGGAGCTGGAGTGACAGGAGACGTCAGGAAAGGAGGCAGGGTCAATAAGATTGAAAGGATTATGTTATAAATCTATCTGCAAGAGTGGTGGATAGTGGGTCAGTCAGTCATCATTTTGCGGAGAGAGGAGATCAAGACTGCAGCTGGGCTGTGCGTAGAGGGCATACCTAAGCTGTGCAGAGAGGGCAAGATATCAGGCAGAAGTCTGAAGGAGGTCGAAGTGAGGTCACTGGCTTCTCACTGGGCTGCCAACAGCTGAAAAATTTGCAACATTCCGCTTGCAGATGATGGTATTTGTATTTCCCGTCAGTTAGGCAGTCAGGGTTAAATGTTTATTTTGTTTCCTTTCTTTTGCATGTGTAATGGGGAATCAATGAAGTGTGATGTGGAAATGTTGACATTAACAGGCCGATTCATGGAATAATTAGCGCGGCGCAAGTGGGCAAAAACGTGCGAATCGCAGTGGAATAGCGAAAATCGCAGTGCAAGTGCGAAAATCGCACGAAAAGCAGCGCACGTCGATTCATGGAAGTCCGTGTGCGAGAAAACCAGCGGATGTGCGATAAAAAGTGCGCCGCGCACGTTGGCGCACAGGCCATCTAACAGCGTGCGCCAGGTCACAGCGAAAATCGCACAGGCCACAGCGAAATTCGCACATAGCGCGGCGCACGCAACAAAAGTAGGCAGAACACGGGCGTAACACTCGGAATGGGGAACTTGCAAAAACGTGGGCGTCACGGGGGAAGTACAGGGCACAAGTGCGCGGAATGCCCACACGCTCGCCTACAACACGTATTCATGGAATAGAATAGGGCAAAAAAGCGCACGCTCAAACCAGCGCACAGGCACAAACACGACCGCCACAAGAAAGCAGGCGGTAGCGTCTCTGCGGCTGTAAGAAATGTGCGCCAAAAGGTGCGCCAACAAATAGCACCCATATACTGCCATGATGAATGTCCTATACTGTGGCCCTCCAGGACAAATGAAGTGCAAAGGGGTACCCACAAACACGGACACGCTGACAAAAAATATGTGTGCGTGTATACCGGGGTGCGCGGGAAGTCTCACACGCGATTTGGCCGGGTACGTGGATTTCAGGGGTGCGCAGGAAGTTCCACACGCGATTCCATCAGGGTAGGTGTATTTCAGGGGTGCGCGGGAAGTTCCACACGCGATTCCATCAGGGTACGTGTATTTCAGGGGTGCGCGGGAAGTCCCACACGCGATTACATCAGGGTACGTGTATTTCAGGGGTGCGCGGGAAGTTCCACACGCGAATAGCCTGGGCGCGTGTATTTCAGGGGTGCGCGGGAAGTCCCACACGCGAATAGCCTGGGCGCGTGTATTTCAGGGGTGCGCGGGAAGTTCCACACGCGAATAGCCTGGGCGCGTGTATTTCAGGGGTGCGCGGGAAGTTCCACACGCGAATAGCCTGGGCGCGTGTATTTCAGGGGTGCGCGGGAAGTTCCACACGCGAATAGCCTGGGCGCGTGTATTTCAGGGGTGCGCGGGAAGTTCCACACGCGAATAGCCTGGGCGCGTGTATTTCAGGGGTGCGCGGGAAGTCCCACACGCGATTACAGCAGGGTACGTGTATTTCAGGGGTGCGCGGGAAGTTCCACACGCGAATAGCCTGGGCGCGTGTATTTCAGGGGTGCGCGGGAAGTCCCACACGCGATTACAGCAGGGTACGTGTATTTCAGGGGTGCGCGGGAATTTCCACACGCGAATAGCCTGGGCGCGTGTATTTCAGGGGTGCGCGGGAATTATCACACGCGATTTGGCTTGGTACGTGTATTACAGGGGTGCGTGGGAAGTTACACACGCGATTAGGCTGGGTGGGTCCTCACAGGTGTTCCCTGTACACCCTCGACGGCCCCTGCAGGCAGCCCACAAAACAGGGGACTACCCTGCACACCTGCTCATGTCTCCCACCACCCCCACCCCCCACCATCCAGGGGCACCCTCCACCAGGCCCCCACTCATGTCTCCCACCACCCCCACTCTCCAGCAGTGCAGGGGCAGCCTCCACCAGGCACCCACTCATGTCCCCTATCACCCCCACCCCCCCGCCACCAGGGGCACCCTCCGCCAGGCCCCCACTCATGTCTCCCACCACCCCCACCCCCCCAGTCACCATGGGCACCCTCCACCAGGCCCCCACTCATGTCTCCCACCACCCCCACCCCCCCAGTCACCAGGGGCACCCTCCACCAGGCCCCCACTCATGTCTCCCACCACCCCCACCCCCCACCATCCAGGGGCACCCTCCACCAGGCCCCCACTCATGTCTCCCACCACCCCCACCCCCCCAGTCACCAGGGGCACCCTCCACCAGGCCCCCACTCATGTCTCCCACCACCCCCACCCCCCACCATCCAGGGGCAGCCTCCACCAGGCCCCCACTCATGTCTCCCACCACCCCCACCCCCCACCATCCAGGGGCACCCTCCACCAGGCCCCCACTCATGTCTCCCAACACCCCCACCCCCCAGCAGTGCAGGGGCAGCCTCCACCAGGCCCCCACTCATGTCCCCTATCACCCCCACCCCCCGCCACCAGGGGCACCCTCCACCAGGCCCCCACTCATGTCTCCCACCACCCCCACCCCCCACCATCCAGGGGCAGCCTCCACCAGGCCCCCACTCATGTCTCCCACCACCCCCACCCCCCTGCCACCATGGGCACCCTCCACCAGGCCCCCACTCATGTCTCCCACCTCCCCCACCCCCCACCATCCAGGGGCACCCTCCACCAGGCCCCCACTCATGTCTCCCACCACCCCCACCCCCCAGCAGTGCAGGGGCAGGCTCCACCAGGCACCCACTCATGTCCCCTATCACCCCCACCCCCCCGCCACCAGGGGCACCCTCCACCAGGCCCCCACTCATGTCTCCCACCACCCCCACCCCCCCAGTCACCAGGGGCACCCTCCACCAGGCCCCCATTCATGTCTCCCACCACCCCCACCCCCCACCATCCAGGGGCACCCTCCACCAGGCCCCCACTCATGTCCCCTATCACCCCCACCCCCCGCCACCAGGGGCACCCTCCACCAGGCCCCCACTCATGTCTCCCACCACCCCCACCCCCCACCATCCAGGGGCAGCCTCCACCAAGCCCCCACTCATGTCTCCCACCACCCCCACCCCCCTGCCACCATGGGCACCCTCCACCAGGCCCCCACTCATGTCTCCCACCACCCCCACCCCCCAGCAGTGCAGGGGCAGCCTTCACCAGGCCCCCACTCATGTCTCCCACCACCCCCACCCCCCTGCCACCATGGGCACCCTCCACCAGGCCCCCACTCATGTCTCCCACCACCCCCACCCCCCCAGTCACCAGGGGCACCCTCCACCAGGCCCCCACTCATGTCTCCCAACACCCCCACCCCCCAGCAGTGCAGGGGCAGCCTCCACCAGGCCCCCACTCATGTCCCCTATCACCCCCACCCCCCGCCACCAGGGGCACCCTCCACCAGGCCCCCACTCATGTCTCCCACCACCCCCACCCCCCACCATCCAGGGGCAGCCTCCACCAGGCCCCCATTCATGTCTCCCACCACCCCCCCCCCTGCCACCATGGGCACCCTCCACCAGGCCCCCACTCATGTCTCCCACCTCCCCCACCCCCCACCATCCAGGGGCACCCTCCACCAGGCCCCCACCATGTCTCCCACCACCCCCACCCCCCAGCAGTGCAGGGGCAGGCTCCACCAGGCACCCACTCATGTCCCCTATCACCCCCACCCCCCCGCCACCAGGGGCACCCTCCACCAGGCCCCCACTCATGTCTCCCACCACCCCCACCCCCCCAGTCACCAGGGGCACCCTCCACCAGGCCCCCACTCATGTCTCCCACCACCCCCACCCCCCACCATCCAGGGGCACCCTCCACCAGGCCCCCACTCATGTCCCCTATCACCCCCACCCCCCGCCACCAGGGGCACCCTCCACCAGGCCCCCACTCATGTCTCCCACCACCCCAACCCCCCACCATCCAGGGGCAGCCTCCACCAGGCCCCCACTCATGTCTCCCACCACCCCCACCCCCCTGCCACCATGGGCACCCTCCACCAGGCCCCCACTCATGTCTCCCACCACCCCCACCCCCCAGCAGTGCAGGGGCAGCCTCCACCAGGCCCCCACTCATGTCTCCCACCACCCCCACCCCCCTGCCACCATGGGCACCCTCCACCAGGCCCCCACTCATGTCTCCCACCACCCCCACCCCCCCAGTCACCAGGGGCACCCTCCACCAGGCCCCCACTCATGTCCCCCTGCCCCCAGGTCCTGACAATACTCAATCATGGCAGTAATGGGCAGCATACCCAGCACAAACACCCAGGCAAGGATTGCATCCACCCACATAGTGAATGCAATTACATGATACAACCCCAATGGCAAGTATGTAAATGAACACATGTCCGTCACACACACATACACAACGTGTGCAAGTGAATGTCAAAACCCATATCATGACATGTATGAAACCAATGAGAAAATACCACAAGTGAAAGTTAAAAAAACATGTATTAAAGATGAAAAATAAGTAAACAAATCAAACATACAACAATGGGGATAACAAAATAAATGGTCCATGTCCGAGAACAAATGTAAAAATAAAAAAAACAAAGTAATCCAAAAACAAATGTTGTCGAAAGCAATGTCATGTGGAAGGAAAATAATGAAAAACCATTTCCTCATGGTGAACACAATAATCAATAAAAAAAATGTTTCTTCAAAAAGCTAACTATATACACGAATATTCCAGGGTCCATGAGCCCAACACCATAAATGAAACCTACTACTACCTAATGAAAAAAATATATACAAAAAAGTGGCCATTGTCCGAGCGTTCCAAAAAAATAAAAATGAATAAAGGAAACATAACACTAACTAACTAAATAACTATATACAAAGGCAGCGGGCAAGTCCTGCGGCTCCACTCGGTGATGTTGCTGGCCAGGGCATCATCGAACTCCATGTCGATGTCCTGGAGGCGGGACTCTGTCCTGGCCCCAAGGTCTCGCAGGGATAACCCCATGTTCAGCTCAAACTCCCTGCGAGCTTCCTCGAGGCACTCAGCCCGCCTCAACGCCCGACGCATGGAGAACTCCGCCCTGACCATGGTGAGCCGCTCCTCTTCCGCCCGCTGCTGCTCCGCACCTATCCGCTGGACCAACTGCTCCCACACGGAAGACACCACCATCCCAGGGTTGCCCTGCCCTCCGGCCGATGCCTGCCCCTCTGATCTTGATGGCCCCGAGCCATGATGCCTCCCACGTCGAGCCTGCTGCTGCCTCCGACGCCACTGCCTCTGCCAGCACGATGGCATCCAGGCTGATGGAAACCACCGACGCCGTCGTGCACGTGCCCTGCCCGATGATGCTGTCACATCTTCCATCTGCTGGGGTCCAGTTGCTGTGTTGTCCACCCCTGCTGGACCTCCGACTCCCAACTTTGGCAGGGATGGGATCCCCACCGAGCTGGCTGCATTGGTCGGGGCAGGTCCACAGGGGGCCCTGGTGGCATCTGGGCCGGAAGACGGCAAGGAGAACGACTGGTGTATAGCCTGCACAGAGGAGGAGAGGGCCGCCAGATTGGCCAACACATGCAGCAAACCCCCAAACATGGCCGATCCCAATTTTTCCACGTCGGCACGGTGCACTTCGTGATGACGTGCGTGCTCCTCCCGGGAAGCATGCACGGCATCACGAATCACAGCCGTGCGCATCGCGACCCCAATCAGGACCTTCTCCACACGGCCAGGGGTTCCCACGTCCGCAGGTGGAGGGGAGTCAGGTGACATGGACATCCCCTCTACCTGCGGACGGGCCTGGGACGGGGCATCCCTGCTGGTGCATGGTGGTGCACTCACAGGGTCAGGGACAGCGACATGCACAGGCCCCTCCACGGTGACCTGTGCTGCCTCCTGCCCCTGCCCCTGGACTGCACCACTTGCACCAGCAGAGATGCCCCCACCAGGCCCCATGTGTGCCCCAGTGGCGGCCTCCTCCTCCTCTGTGCAAACCACCAACCTGGATGGCTCCTCACCGTCTCCCACTGTAGCAGGCCCCTGTGGGGGCTCACCCACCGCTTCCACTGCAGCCGTGGGGGCTTCCCCGCCGCCTTGCTCCACAGCGCCGTCTCCGCCCTCTTCTTCACTAGCCGCTGCGTAGAGGGAGACAAAGAACACAAGCATCAGGGTACTGTACAATGGTCCCCTAGACAGGAAGCAATAGCAGATGAGCACCACTGTCAAAGTACACTTCCATCATGTCCCTCCACAACACATGGGTCAGTCCAGGCAAAACACACACAGTAACAGGCATGGTGCATGCCATGGACATTTCCATGCATGTCCAATGGACTCTTGAAACATTCAATGATATGTAACTCACATGCATCATGGCTCATGCCTATCACATGCACACACTTCACCTCAGTCACATCCATCTGGCCCCAAACACACCAAACACAGCGGATACAAGGGTAATTTGGCTGCTTCACTGAATCTGTGCATTGTCACACACATGTGTCATGCATCCATGGCATGCACAAGTCACAGACACGCAGGTCAGGCACACAGACATGGCTACCATATATGTACCTGGCATCAGCACCCATCCCTCACCCCCACCCATGTCCAGGTACAGAGACTGGCATGCTCTCATGTTCAAAATCTGCATAGGGCTCCCCATGCGGCATTTGAACACATGCAACAACCATGTGGGTCACACATCACTGGTCGCACATGCATTACTTGATGTCCCTGCACACATACATGCATACATGGCCTATGGCACACATACAGGCAAGTATCCTAGAACCAGCACACCGCAACATGCCCTGTCTCACACAGTAATGCTTGGACACTTACCGCTCAACTCCAGACGGGCCTCCCTCTCAAGGATCTGGGCGTGGAGCACTGGGCATACGCGTTCCAGGACCCTCATCTGGATGGAACTCATGCGGCCCCGGCCCCCCTCCACGAGGCGCCGGGCCTTCACAAGGGTCCTGGACCTCAAGTCCTCCCAGCGCTTCTTGATCTTCAGGATGTTGCGGGTTGCCACCCCCTCCGCGTTGATGGCAACCACACAGTCGGCCCAGATCCTCTCCCGTCCTTCCTTGCTGGCGCGGGACGATCCAAAGAGGGCATCATACTGCCCCAGGACATGCTCCACCAGGACACCAACTTCGGGTGCAGTGAAGCTGGTGCCCCTCTGCCCCTCTGGCCTGGGGTTGCCACTGGTGCCAGATGTGGAAGTGCCCGACATGGCAACCCCAGAGGCAGGTGTGGGTGGGCAACTGGGTCCTGGGGCTGGGCTGTGGAGCGATGTAATCCCAGTCGGGAGTCTTCAGTTCCAGCAGGGGTGGACACAGCAACTGGACCCCTGCAGATGGCTGATGTGCAGGCACCAAATGGCAGGGCACGGTGGCAGCAGGCAGGCAGGCAGGCAGGCAGCAGCAGATGGCACGTGGGAGGCTGCTCGGGGCACTGGGGGGCAGTAACTCGGCCTTCTGGGCAGGAGCGTGGTCTTCCATGTGTTTTCGCGTGGCCAGCTTGATACGGAGTGATTTGGCACGTGAAAATCCTGCACGTCAGCGTGAAATCCGAGGAAAGGCCCTTAGCGCGTAAGCGCGTCAGCACGCATACGCGATTCTATTGGACCAGAGTCCCTCAGCGCGTAAGCGCATCTGTGACGTGACCCGCACGGGTGTTCCCCACTCAGCACGTGATGACGGAGCACACGTGGAAATACTGCACGTCAGCGTGTAATTGGACAAAAGTGCGCGTACACGCGATTGGCCTATGTACGTGTATTTCATGGGTGCGCGGGCACTTACACACGCAAGTACGTCAGCGCACCTGTATCCCATGGTGCGTGGGAATTTCCACACGCTATTGGATTGGGAACTGGATTCCAGGGGTGCGCGGGTCACACGCTCGCCCAGAACACGCGCAAAGCATAAATTTGCGCACTTTAACAATAACAAGCTCAGACGCCAGGATGAACATACCGTTCCTAGCAGCAGTGGCAGTGGGCTACCAAAGGAGGAGGAGGAGGATAGTCAAGGCCAGAATATTCACACCCAGAACCAGCCTTTTCGGGATGCCTGATGACCAGGTGTAATGGAGGTACAGGTTTCCACCACACATAATACTGGACCTGGTGAGTGAGTGGGAGGATGACCTCACATCACCCACCCTGTGCTCCCAAGCACTCAGCCCCCTGGAGAAGGTCCTCAATGTACTGCACTTCTTAGCCACTGGATCATTTCAGCGGACAAGTGCCATAGTGGGTGGGGTGTCACAGGCCACCCAGTCACGCTGCCTACACCAGGTCTTGAACATCATGACTGCACGCCCATCAGTCCGCAGGCACATATACCTGCCCAGAACACCTGCAGAAAGGCATGCTGCCGCCCTGGATTTTTACGCTGTGGCACGATTCCCCAAAGTGCTAGGTGCCATCGACTGCACCCATGTGGCTCTACGTCCCCCCAGGGCATCTGAGCACATCTATAGGAACCGCAAGCACTGGCATTCCATCAACGTGCAGGTAGCATGTAATGCCAAGGGAATCATCACCTCAGTATATGCCAACTATCCCGGGTCCACCCACGACAGCTTCATTTACCGAATGTCCACCCTAAGCCGGGACCTAGAAGCTGGGCGGCATGGCGATACATGGCTGCTTGGTGAGTATGTATGCCACTGCATATGCATGCATGTTGGATACTGAGCAAGGTCACAACCCCACCAATGATACCAATCACCACCTCCACAGGGGACAGTGCCTTCCCTCTCAGCCCCCACATGATGACGCCAATTCGGAACCCCACCACGCCACCCGAGGTAAGATATAACACAGCCCACATTACGACCTGGGGCATAGTGGAGCGCACATTCGGAGTGCTAAAGTCACGCTTTCGCTCCCTTGACCGTTCTGGCGGCCAGCTGTTATACGCTCCCCCAGTAGTGTGCAGGATCATAGTGGCAGCATGTGTCCTGCACATTGTTGCAACACGCCGGGGCCTGGCCGTGGACACATCCCCAACCACATGCACAGCCGCTGCGCATGGGAGGGGAAAGGGCACGGGGGGAGGCAGCCCGTACACAGCTAGTGGCTAATTTCTTCACATAGAAATCACACCCCTGTGGAGTGCACACTGCCCTGGCACATTCCATCTGACAATCAATGATGACTCAACCTGACACTGATCCTGAATGTCTGGAGAATGAACCGTGAATACCATATCAGCCTGAGATTGTTCACCTGGAAGTGTCACAATGTGTGCATCCCTACCCACACAGACACCACCAATGCAGTTTTGTGGAGTTACACATTCAAGCAGCTAAAAAGAATACCCACTTGCAAAATGCAACAAGAGGACAGTGCCATGTCAGCCAACCCAACCCCAGCACCGCCACACGACACACCATGCCATGTCATGCTATTTGCAGGTAAACAAAGTAATCCCCACAACATGACACTAGTGTCACTATGGACAGTGTCCCTATTAGAAACCTGCAACACCTGAAATGCTCACAGCAATGCCGGACCAATAACATACTTGAGCACGTACTACCATTAACATGACATCACAAATGTTACATATTAGTAGTCTCACCACCTGGAAATGCCTGCACTCCCACCACTACCAACTGTGCAGTGTTGGCGCCATGTAGAGTTGTAGGTGCACTGCTGCCAACATGGACCCCATCTCCAGACTAGAGGTCCTTGTGTAGACATGAGGAAGGGACCTGCAAATTGGGAGGTAGACACAGAAGATGAGTTACACATCAATGCAACATGCAGTGTACAACACAACAGCAATATGCACTAGTAATGTATACACAGTATTGACTACAGACTGCCCACACAGCTCATGGGAGTCCAACGTCACTGTGTAATTCACTGTCACTTGGGCACACCCTTTGCAAGCCCATGGAAACGGGAAGCAGGAGGGGTGTGTGCGACTCAAACCCAAGCATCTGAACCAAATACATTACAAGCCTGCATGTGCCCAGCCACAATGCAGCGTATGCCCACAGGAACCACGGAAGCCAACAAATCGTCCCAAAAAAATAGGGAATAAAATAAATAAAAATAAAAATAAAAATAAGAAACAATCAAAAATGGCCATTGATGGGCCCGGGGGGGTTGGGGAGGCCACCCAGGAGGTCCGAGGACAGGATGCACACCAGAACCCACCTGCGTGGATCCTGGGAAAATAAAACACCTCCATGGGCTCATGGCTCACACGGCTACCCTATTGTGGGAGTATCACTGCTGTCGCTATTATCACCCTGTGCAGCTGCATCCGGAGGTGGTTGCACTATGGGAGGCAGCCCACGCAAGGCCCTAGTCTGCTCCTCCATGGCTGCAAGCATGCGGGTGTGGTAGGTCTGGTTCTGGAGGATGAGTGTGCGGAGGTCCCCCTGCAACAACTCACGGGATGCCCGGACCTCCGCCCTCGTCGCCTGCATCTCAGCTGAGAGCATACGGGTGAGACGCTCCAGATGCTGTTCTGTCCTTTGGTGTGTTGAAGCCTCAAGCTCAACAAGAGTCGTCCTGAGGTGAAGGAGCTCCTGCCTCAGGGCTTCCCTGTGGCCCTGGGACTCAATGGAGATGGCCTCCTGCAGAGTCGCCAGTGCCGCCTGCCTGTCCCTGTTGGACCCCAACATGTCCTCCCTGTGTGACTGGCAGATGGAGTCGGTTGCCTGCTCTAGTCGCTCCATCAGCCTTTCTGGGGGGACAATGGAAGTGGCCACCCTATCCATGGCCTGAGCCATCATCTCGGATGATGCAGCCTGTTGGGTTGCCATACCGTAAATGGATTGCTCCCATGCAGTATTGCCAGGTGGCGTACGGCCACCACGTCGGCGGGCACCACACCTGTCTGGGGCAAGGCGAACTGCGCCTTGCTGTGCCGGCACTGCCTGAGGCTGCAGGACTGCATTCCCCCTCTGATCTGCTGGCCCAGGAACAGGATCAGATGTCGCGGAGTGTGACCCTGCATCCGTAACCACCAAAGGCGTAGCTGCCAACACTGACATCCCCATGGAGGGTTCTGACCCTGGTGCAGGTGGGTGAGACAGAACAGAATCCCTCCCTGGAACACTCACCTGCGACGGCACGTAGGTCTCATCCGAATCAACACCTGAGTAGAGCTCGGGGGAGGTGCAGCCAGAGACACCCCTTGAGAGCACGACCTGCAGCACTTGTGGGTTCTCCCCCACCACCACACCACGTCCCTCACTGGTGGTTGGTCGGCCCTCGGACCCCTCCTGGGTCTGCACCATCTCCACAACCCCAGCAGTATCAGGTGCGTCTTCCCCTGCAAAGACATGAAAACAAAGAAATGGAAACAGGCATTAGCACCATGGCACACAATGAGGGCTGAGAAGCAAGAGAACCAGTACTTGATTGACACATGTCCCACATGACTAAAACCCTCCCATGCATGCACCCTCACTGCGTATGAAGTGCAGGCAAATGGCACACACTGATGACACCAAGATGGAAGATGAACACATTTTCTGCATGCTGCCTGGCAGCGCCATCACACATTGGCCTGTGTTTGCCAGGTGAAACACACATTCCATCACACAGATGGCATGTACCATTGCTATTGAGTGAAGATGGAGAGGAGGACAGCACCTATTCATTCAGTCCAGTTCCCGCATGTGATTGCTTTTCTAATTCTAACAGGTCAGATTTTTCACCTGGAGCTGCCAGTCTGAAATGGTCCAATTGCACAGGGACATGTGTGTACAAATGATATCCAGGTAACAAAGTCACTCCACTTTACCATAGCCATGTCAGACATGTGACTAGTGGACAGCGACATGGCTAGTAAAAGTGGGGGAATGCAAACAATCTGACTGAATGAACAGTGAAAAATAAGCAACTATGTTGTGGCAAGGTGACACTTCAAGGGCAACTGGCGTGCAGTTGGGCTAGATGTCTACTGTTGGCAGAAGGGATACTGCTATGGCCAAATGCAGCTGCGCAGGAAGTATTGCATGAAGCACATGGCTGACCCATACGACTCAGGCGCACACACTCTCACCTGGCACACAAACAGAAGCCCTCACACACACACCATGCACATGGATGACACACACATGCATGTGCACTCACCGGACAATGCCTCGTAATCAGCCAGATCTCCCACGCCTTGGATCTGTTCCTCCGTGACGTAGGTCCCAGCGACTGACTCATGTGGAGTGAGTTCCATGTCTACTACTGGAGACCCACCTCCAGTCACTAGAGTTGCGGCATGACTTGAGGCCAGCTTACTCTTTGCCCTGCGCTTTAGGTCATTCCAGCGCTTATAGCAATCATTGGCTGTGCGCCTCACGATTCCAAGGGCACTTACGATGTCCGCAACGGTCTGCCAGTGTGCCTGGCGTTGTGCAGGTGTGGTCTTGGATCCTGCAACAATGACCATTTCGTTGTCATGTGCGGACACATACTCGACAAGTGCATTCAGTTCGTCATCCGTGAAGCTGGGCTTCCTGGACGGGCCGGACTGTGTAGCCGTGTCTGGGGCATCAGCCTGTGCCGGACGAGCACTCTTCCTCTTCCGCTTGGAAGGTGGTGGTGATCCTGAGTGTCCTGCGCCGCTCTGGACACTAGGGGCAGGAGCCCTGGTGGACTCTGTATCAGGAGTGTGGGATTGCACACTCAGCATGGGAGTTGGTGCAGGCATTGGCTCTAGTGTGATGGTGTCAGGGGGAATGTCAGCAGCATGGACTAGGACCAACACTGTCCTGGCTGGGTGTGTGAGGGCTGGGGTGGATGGAGCCGCAGCTGCCCCTGCAGCCTCTCCGCCCTGCCTCCTTGGTGCAGCAGATGACCTTGCTGCCCCAGATCCACGTGGCATGATGGCATCAACGTGCACCAGCGCACGTGTTGTAGCCCTGCTGACCTGGAAGTCAGCCATGGAGTCAGCCAGGTCTGGTGCCACAATGGGCTGGTCCAACAAGGGCTGAGCATGGATGGTGTCAGCCACATCAGCCTCAATGGGAGGGGGGGAGGGGGGATTATGGGTGCCCATGACTGGTCCTCCACACATGGGGGGACAGGCTCACCCTGCAAGTTACGACCACGTCCCCTACCGGATCCACCACGGCCACCACTTGTGGCTCTTCCACCTTTGCCACCCTTACGGAATCCTCGCCTCCCAGCCATGGCACTGATGTTAATGTGCGTATGGGAGTGGATGTAGACTATTGTCCTGGGCAATTGGGGGTCAAAGGGGTTGGGTACCAGATGGTAATTGTACCCTAGTGCTCTAGCAAGGCTGAATGTAACCCCTGGGGAAAGATGACGGGTCACGCAACGCACAGGAGGCCCAAAAAAGGGAGATGACGTGCACGCAACCCCTCCTAGACCACGTGTGCAGAAAGAAAAACCTGCACTACGCTGTGGCACCCAGTAACACAAGAATGAACGTATGCGTGTCACACGCAGCCTAGAATGACCTCTGAAGGGGTAGGCTACACACGGGGCAAGCACAGATGTTAGATACGTGCGTGACTCACCGTCTGCCAGGTAAAAGAGCGTGAAAAATGAGCGCGTTTGGTTGGCAACACCCCCGCCAAAAGAAGATATGTACGCTGTCTGAGGAGACAGGACAACAGTAGAAGGGAACACTGTTTGAGGGAACAGGCCCAGGTAAACCAGTACAAGAGAAAAAATAGAAAAAGCTGTCAGAGGTAACAGGGAGTACGAACTTGAAACGCCGTGAAGTAAATCGCGTGTGAAACGACAAGAAGTACAGAATTCACCCACTCGCTCTCCACGAAAAGCAGTACAAGGATTTGGTGTTCTACACGTACCTTATATGCAGGCCCACACGTACAGCGTCACTTACGTGGCGTGTACGTGCTAGGGCCACTCCCACCAATTACACGCTTTGTCACTTCTGCGTGTAGGTCCATTTGCACCAATTACACGCTTTGTCACTTCTGCGTGTATGTCCATTTGCACCAATTACACGCTTTGTCACTTCTGCGTGTAGGGCTATTTCCACCAATAACACGCTTTGACACTCGGACGTGTCACGCAACTTTTTCCTACGCGTGCACGTGACTTCATAGACGCGCATACGCGTTTACGCGCTAAGGGCCTTTCATCGATTTACACGCAGACGTGTGGGATTTTCACGTGCAAAATCACTCACTACGTATCAAGCTGTCCACGCGTTCACACACGAAAGACCACGCTCCTGCCCAGGAGGCCAAATTACTGCCCCCCAGAGCCCTGAGCACGCTCCCACCTGCCATCTGCTGCTGCCTGACTGCCTGCTGCCCACGTGCCCTGCCATTTGCTGCCTGCACATCAGCCAAGGGTGCTGTTGCTGTGACCACCCCTGCTGGAACCAAAGGCTCCCGACTGCTTTTCCGTCGCCCCACAGCCCAGCCCCAGGACCCAGTTGCCCACCCACTCCTGCCTCTGGGGTTGCCATGTCGGGCACTACAACATCTGGCACCAGTGGCAATCCCCGGCCAAGGAGGCAGAGGGGCACCAGCTTCAGTGCCAGGGAAGTTGGTGTCCTGGTGGAGGGTGCCCCTGCACTGCTGGGGGGTGGGGGTGGTGGGAGACATGGATGGGGGCCTGGTGGAGGGTGACCCTGGTGGCGGGGGGGTGGGGGTGATAGGGGACATGAGTGGGGTCCTGGTGGAGGCTGCCCCTGCACTGCTGGGGGGTGGGGGTGGTGGGAGACATGAGTGGGGGCCTGGTGGAGGGTGCCCCTGGTGGCGGGGGGGGGGGTGGGGGTGATAGGGAACATGAGTGGGGGCCTGGTGGAGGGTGCCCCTGCACTGCTGGGGGGTGGGGGTGGTGGGAGACATGGATGGGGGCCTGGTGGAGGGTGCCCCTGGTGGCGGGGGGTGGGGGTGGTGGGAGACATGGATGGGGGCCTGGTGGAGGGTGCCCCTGGTGGCTGGGGGGTGGGGGTGGTGGGAGACATGGATGGGGGCCTTGTGAAGGGTGCCCCTGGTGGCGGGGGGGTGGGGGTGATAGGGGACATGAGTGGGGGCCTGGTGGAGGGTGCCCCTGCACTGCTGGGGGGTGGGGGTGGTGGGAGACATGGATGGGGGCCTGGTGGAGGGTGCCCCTGGTGGCGGGGGGTAGGGGTGATAGGGGACATGAGTGGGGTCCTGGTGGAGGCTGCCCCTGCACTGCTGGGGGGTGGTGGGAGACATGAGTGGGGGCCTGGTGGAGGATGCCCCTGGTGGCTGGGGGGTGGGGGTGGTGGGAGACATGGGTGGGGGCCTGGTGGAGGGTGCCCCTGGATGCTGGGGGGTGGGGGTGGTGGGAGACATGAGTGGGGGCCTAGTGGAGGGTGCCCCTGGTGGCTGGGGGTTGGGGGTGGTGGGAGACATGGGTGGGGGCCTGGTGGAGGGTGCCCCTGGATGCTGGGGGGTGGGGGTGGTTGGAGACATGAGTGGGGGCGTGGTGGAGGCTGCCCCTGCACTGCTGGGTGGTGGGGGTGCTGGGAGACATGAGTGGGGGCCTGGTGGAGGGTGCCCCTGGTGGCTGGGGGGTGGGGGTGGTGGGAGACATGGATGGGGGCCTGGTGGAGGGTGCCCCTGGATGCTGGGGTGTGGTGGTGGTGGGAGACCTGAGTGGGGGCCTGGTGGAGGGTGCCCCTGGTGGCTGGGGGGTGGGGGTGATAGGGGACATGAGTGGGGGCCTGGTGGAGGGTGCCCCTGCACTGCTGGGGGGTGGGGGTGATAGGGGACATGGGTGGGGGCCTGGTGGAGGGTGCCCCTGCACTGCTGGGGGGTGGGGGTGGTGGGAGACATGGATGGGGGCCTGGTGGAGGGTGCCCCTGGTGGCTGGGGGGTGGGGGTGGTGGGAGACATGGGTGGGGGCCTGGTGGAGGGTGCCCCTGGATGCTGGGGGGTGGTGGTGGTGGGAGACATGAGTGGGGGCCTGGTGGAGGGTGCCCCTGGTGGCTGGGGGGTGGGGGTGATAGGCGACATGAGTGGGGGCCTGGTGGAGGGTGCCCCTGCACTGCTGGGGGGTGGGGGTGATAGGGGACATGGGTGGGGGCCTGGTGGAGGGTGCCCCTGCACTGCTGGGGGGTGGGGGTGGTGGGAGACATGGATGGGGGCCTGGTGGAGGGTGTCCCTGGTGGCTGGGGGGTGGGGGTGGTGGGAGACATGAGTGGGGGCCTGGTGGAGGGTGCCCCTGGTGGCTGGGGGGTGGGGGTGGTGGGAGACATGAGTGGGGGCCTGGTGGAGGGTGCCCCTGGTGGCTGGGGGTTGGGGGTGGTGGGAGACATGGGTGGGGGCCTGGTGGAGGGTGCCCCTGGATGCTGGGGGGTGGGGGTGGTGGGAGACATGGGTGGGGGCCTGGTGGAGGGTGCCCCTGGATGCTGGGGGGTGGGGGTGGTGGGAGACATGAGTGGGGGCCTGGTGGAGGCTGCCCCTGCACTGCTGGGGGGTGGGGGTGTTGGGAGACATGGGTGGGGGCCTGGTGGAGGCTGCCCCTGCACTGCTGGGGGGTGGGGGTGCAGGGGGACATGAGCAGGTGTGCAGGGTAGTCCCCTGTTTTGTGGGCTGCCTGCAGGGGCTGTAGAGGGTGTACAGGGAACACCTGTGAGGACCCACCCAGTCTAATTGCGTGTGATAATTCCCACACACCCCTGTAATACACGTACCTGGCCAAATCGCATGTGAGAATTCCCGCGCACCACTGTAATACACGTACCCAGCCGAATTGCGTGTAGAACTTCCCGTGTACCCCTGTAATACACGTACCCAGCCAAATCGCGTGTGATAATTCCCACGTACCCCTGTAATACACGTACCCTGGCCAATCGCGTGTAGAACTTCCCACGCACCCCTTTAATACACGTACCAAGCCAAATCGCGTGTGATAATTCCCGCGCACCCCTGTAATACACGTACCTGGCCAAATCGCATGTGAGAATTCCCGCGCACCCCTGTAATACACGTACCCAGCCGAATCGCGTGTAGAACTTCCCGTGTACCCCTGTAATACACGTACCCAGCCAAATTGTGTGTGATAATTCCTGCGTACCCCTGTGATACACGTGCCCTGGCTAATCGCGTGTAAAACTTCACGCGTACCCCTGTAATACACGTACCCTGGCTAATCGCGTGTATAACTTCACGCGTACCCCTGATATGCACGTTACCTGCTTTGCGTTCCTTGTTTGGCAGCCCTGTAGACTGGTCCAGGGTTGGCGCAGCCCTTTGCGATGATTTAGCGATTTTGATGGCTTTTCCTTGCGCGAGGGCGTTCTTGGGGGCGTTACTGGCGCTGCTGCAGGGTTGCTGCGATACTCTGCGCCACGGCTGGTTTGGGAGCCTAAAATCCATGAATACGCTGTGCGCGGAAACCGGTTTTAGCGCACGTGCCTGGCGCAGACAATCGCACGCGGACACTCTGCGCCAGACGCTTGCGACACTTTTCTGCGAAATTCTATGAATTACCCTGTAAATTGTGCTATGTGTTATGTCTCTTCTCATTGATAGTACACTCTGTAAGCGCACTGGGTTCCAAGGTCTTGGTAACAATAAATGAATGTTTTCATTGTGAACAAAGGTGACTCATGTATCTATTGCTGAAGTGTTCACTTGTTTTACATGCGTATTGCAAAACCTATTTTGACACTATAACACGTATAATGAAAAAAAAATGTTAAAAAACAAATCAGTGAGGTTGTATTTTTGTGTCTATGTGGATTCATTTTCAAAGTAAGTGTCTTAGTGTATGCAAAAGCTGAAAAATATTTGCCACATGTGGTAAAGTGGGAGGTAAAGGTTGTGAATCAGCTAGCAAGCTAGAAAACCTATGATGCTTGTGTGTGTGTGTCAGCTGTGCATGCTGACAGCTGAGCAGATGTTAATGTTGATGTTAATGTTAAAGGATATTTTTACCGCACACTATCACCACCGGAGTAGTCCCCTGGCTCTCTTCCGTCAAAGATGGTAGGCCGGTTTCATAAATAAGTTACCAGCTGGTGCTGTTCTGTCCCTTTAAGTACGAAGTCCAATAGTCTGTACTTACAGTCAACCCTAAACAGAATACAAATAGAACGGAGGGGGAGTTGTGTCTCAATATATAGGGCATTACCATAAATACGTTGTGCTACCACTATTCTACCACACTACTGCCATTTTACCTCCATTTTACCACAAGTCTAAATGCCACCCAAATTATGTAATAGCCATAAGACAAAATCGCCAGCAATATTTCGGTGCGTTGGCCGGGAACAGACTAAAAGGCAGTTACTGGGATTGGCAAGTGTATTCAGCACAGCCATTTGGTGCTTTTAAAAGGGAACTCATTCTGTGAGTTGATAGTGTGGCGCTGCATCCAGTGTCAGTATGTCCCAGATTGAGGAAGATTTTTGCATTTGTGGGAGGTGCAAAAGGAGCCATTAAATGACATTTTGAAGAAGTCACATTATCCAAGTCTGCCTTTTGAGACATGTTAGAGCTTCAGACAAAAATGCTGAAAAAGATTGCTTAATAAGGCTATGCGCAAAGATGTGGTTCCTCTTAAATCGGTCTTTAAGACTACAGGATAATGATGTTGAAGTAATGAATACATTGCAGATTTGTTTGTATGAGGCAAGTGAGCAGTCAAAAAGTTTAAAATTGGAATTAGAATCACATAACACAGAGATGCAGGCCAAATGCAGCAAACTAGACAAACAGTTGTCTCAGAGAAGGAGACAGTTTGAGGAGGGTTAACAGGAACTGGAAAAATTAAAAGGAGTCATAGACGCGATCAGACATGACAAAGAGGACACCATTCTGGAGATGCAAATGCTCCAAAAGAATAACATGGAGAGTGAAAATGAATTTCACGCGATTGAACAAGAAATGGCCAAAATGCTGGATGAAAATGACCAGAAGGATAGGGAGTTTAATCAGTGCCAACTGCAAATAGATGAAATGCATGCCATGATTAATACGATTAATGGTGAGAACTCTAACCTTTGTATGGAGATAGATCAACTTCTTAAAATATGTAAAAATTTGGAGCATCAAGTAGCCAGATGTAAATCTCAAGAAAAGTCACAGGGCACTACATTTAATGGTAATGAGATTAGCCCCAACTCTGCATGAGGGAACAATGTTCTGATGGCTATACCGCTGGCTAGGCCTGATTGTAGCCTATTTGTGGGGTGGTTTGATTCACCTGCCGGTAGTTACCATCATCCCTGCCCACCTGAGATAAGGAATGAGCGACAGAATAATGCATCCCGGAATATTGTGCCAAGTAACCCCATCACAATAATGAAATCCATCAAAGCTTTGATTAAAACGTTTAAAAAGGGAGGTGATTGTTGTTCAGAAGATCTCTTAGAGTCAGTACATGATATATTTGAAGTCCTTCAAATACCTAGGGAACGGTATAGACAGTACTTTCACCTAACTCTTGATTATGCTACTGCTAGCATCATCAGAGGTCTTAATGAACAGGGAAATCTGTCATAGCAGACTTTGAAAAGGCCAGATATGTCACCACGCCGGGTTTCTCCAAGATTTAAAAAGAGCATTTTCCCGTTTGTATGAGTCTTTTGATCCTAATTCTGCAGAATTTAGACTGCCTATTTTTAAGGCCTTCAAAAAGACATTGGGGGTCATTCCGAGGATGGAAGTAAGGAATTACCGGCACCGTTAAGGGTGCCGATGCCGGTAATCCCTTACCTCCGTATTCCGAGGACCCTTTGCGGGTCCTTCCTTACCTTCTGCTTTTAGCAGGAGTAAAGTACGGGACCCGCAAAGGTACTTCAGAGGACCCGCAAAGGTACTTCAGAGGTAATTACGGTACCGTAATTTACCGTGCCGTAATTACCTCCTTCCCCATTCCCATTGAGCCCTATGGGGCAGAAATGGGAATGGGGAAGGGCAAAAGGTGAATGGGGAATTACCGGTCCCTCCAACCCTGGAATGGACCGGTAATTACTCCATTCACCATGCCGGATTTGGGGCGGTTTCGGAGGCAACCATGGAGCTAATTACTCCACGTTTAGCTCCAAACCCGGAATTAGGCCCATTATTTCACAGTTAATTCACATATTTGATAGAGAAAAGTCTCTAGAGTGGATTTTTGAACAAGGGACCAAACTATATGAGGCAATCTATAGTAATAGAGAGACAAAATTGAAATCTAAAGATTTTACCCCAATGGTAATGGAGATAAAGTCTGCCAAAATGCCAGTTGAATCAGCCTAAAATAAGACAAGACATAATATGACACATGATCAAAAGGGTGCGCCACCACAGAGGACGCCACCCTAAACAACTGTGTTCCAATCATATGACCCAAGCAATAGAGAAAATTACATTAGTCCTAGATATTTGGGCGACCGACCTAGGGTGGGATACCGGCCCAATATGTCAGGCCTGAATAACAATCAAAATCAAAGACGCAATGGCCCATATTTGAACCCAACACTATGGTGTATGGCAATCAAGAAAGGCTATGGTATGTGGATCAGTTTAGCATAGGGGACAGTTTCCACAAAAAGAAAGACAAAACATGAACTATTCCTGCATCATTATAATCAGTCACCACCACCAGTCGACCACATCCAAAGGATGGTCCCACGCGATCTCCACCTCCTATAAACCAAGAGTTAATAAACAACTCAAATAGAAATCAATCTCCTGAGAGATACCAGAATAGATCCAACCAGGGTGGATTCAACCAGTACCGCCCTAGGCCGTAAAGAGAAGATTCCAGGGATATGGACAGATTTCAATACCTTCAGGCCCAGGTTAAAATGTTATCTGAGCAGATAGGAAAACTCTGTGCAGTTCAAATACAGCCTCAAAGTGAGGGGGCAGAGTGTCAGAGGAGTGATCTTGTGCACTCTGACAAAAGTGACTATGTAATAGCCCCTGCAATGATAAAAGTACCAAATCCCATGAACTAGTTGTGTGTAACGGTCCTGAATTGCTTGCTGATTCACACATGAAAATACCCACCAATGAAAGTGAAATAAATAGTACACACCCAAACAAAAAGGGAGTGTGGTTCAATTTAGAGTTCAATCAAACCATTGAGGTGTGTGCATATGAAAGACAGAAAGGATAAAATAAACAAGAAAATCCGAAAAAACAGATTTAAAAGTACTTCATGTGCTATGACAAAACACATGATAAAGAGGTAAGATTAGTGTTTAAAATATCCTCCCTTGATAGTCAAAATGCTGATGAAATGCAGACAGAAAAAATGAGTGCTCAAAAGGAGGGTGCTCACCTGTCAACTGAAGAGTACTTTGAGCCACACATATTCCAAGAGACCGGGAAGACAGGCACCATGAAAGATGCAAATAGGTATTCTGAGCCAGAAAATGACAAGCTACCAGATGATCTTTGTGAGGATGTTCAGTCAAAAAACTGCAGAGTAAACACTGATGGTCTCCGAACAGAGGGGCAAACAGTGGCTACACTCCAGTTGGGTTCTGAACATGGAAAAATAAACAAAGATTCCCAAAATGGAATGGGTGAAAAGGAGGGAAAGGTATCATTTCATTTGCCCCTGTGTTTGGCAAAAAGTGAAAAGGGCCTGAGAAAGGTGAGTCCTGAAATCAGTAAAAATGCATACATTTTGTGTGAGCTGAAAGAAGTTGAGGACAGGTATTATGCTCCTGTCGTTGTGGAAGAGAAGTGCAATGCATTTGCAATGATTGACACAGGTGCACAGGCCACAATCATGTCCAAAGAGTGGTAAAAAGTATCAAGGAACGGAGATCCCCACAAAGGCATATCAAAGTGAGACAAAGTGAAGGCCTGGTGCATTATTGGTGAGGAGATACCTATTGAAGGTGTCACTGAGGTTGACATAGAGACAGGAAAACATAGGATGAGACAGGAAGTGTTGATCACATCTCTTAGTGAATTTCCGTTTCTGATGGGGACAGATTGCCTAAAGAGGTTGTCCCCCCTCATTGATGGGGTAAATGGGGTCTTGTGGTGCCTAGCCAAATAGCCATTGTGAGGTAAAAAGTGAGGTCACAAAACAATAGTATAAAAGAATGCCATACAGTGACTAAATAAGATGATGCAGTGGAAGTGTATCTTCAGAATGGTTGTGTGCCTAGTACCACTGTCATTCTAATGTGTCAGGGTGAAATGCGACGTGATGAATAGAAACAGTCTCTAGAGATTTATTTGGACCCCAAGAAAAAATGGCAAACAAAAATAGTTGAAAACACATTACGCTTTTATTTAAAAGAGGAAAAGTGCAAACAATTTGTCACTCCAGAGATGAACATAGAGAAACACATTTCAACCCTTTCTGAAATACACATGCGAGATGGGCAGCCATGGATCCCTATCCGTGTGAATAGTCATTCTGAAATGATAATGTCCATGTTAGCACTTGAGCAGGAAAGATGTTTCCTTGATGAGAAAATACTCCAGTGGATAATTGACAAGGAGGAGATCCCAAAATTCAGAATAAAAAAACCAACAAGTTATTGGGTTGGATGATCCAAACTCAGGGAACAGTCATAGGAAGATACATGCTAAAAATTCTCATTGGCCCGAAAACTATCTGTCACAATGTGTGGATGGTGAGTGGGACACAGAATAACTTTTATTTGGGAAATTACATTATGCAAAGAATGTGTATTGTGTTGGACCTTCTAAATCAAAAATGTGTGGTCCAGGTTAGGGTGTTAGAATTGAAACAATATTATGCCTCCTATGGCAACAATTGTATGTGTATTGGCCTACGCCAAGTTGTCTAAACATCATATGCGAACAAACTCCGCGGCGAGGTCTTGACCTTAGAGAAAGTAATGTAAGTCGCCATCTTGGATTAAGCCGCCATTTTAGGTTCTCTTGTAATGTGGAAGTCACCCTGAACATCAAAATGGAGGCCGAAAGACATTCTGAGTACAATTCTGGCCGTATTGACCTCCGTATGCACGAATAATTAATATGCCTGCAGGCCACTTGTCGGGGTCGCGAACTGAGACCTTGTCCTATTGTTGACCTATGTGTAAATGTACAACTATATCAGCAAAACTAATCAAAATGCATATATTATAGGATTGACCTGGCTAGGAACCCATAGGCCCGATTCCTAGAATGGTTAACCCGCGAGGGGGTTGGCCAAGGGCTGGATAAAGAGTATAAATAGCCCAAGTATTCCAATGTACGGTCTCTCTCACTAATGCATCGAACGTTCATTGAAGTTCGTTATGTTACTCTGAGAGCCAAATAGCTATCCGTTTGTCAATTGACTTTGGTAACTGTTGTAGCTTTTAAATAAAGCACTTGTATGTTCTTTGTAACCTGTGTTGGTGTGTTTCTTTTTGGGCTTCCCGGCCTCATATTATTTGTCTGTTTCCACAGTTGGCACCCGAACAGGGACCCTCAAGATTGATGCCGGATCATTGAAGGTTGACGCAGACTATCGAACCGGGATCGGACAGTGTGATACTGCGGGCCCGACCGAACGAGACGCGATACCTCGGCAGCACTGCACGATCCGATCCTTGGACGATAGTCGTGTGGTCTGACACGGCATCTTGACGAGGGTCCATTTTTGAGGCGGGCAGATTTGTCGAAACCACCAAACACAAGGTAAAATTTGTTAGGTAAGTTCTTTGGTAAACCGTACGGTCCTCCTTAGGTTTGGTCAGGTGCAGGCGTGACCCGGCTCTTAATTTAACCCTGACAATTTGAATTTTGCGTATTGTATCTGCAGACACAAATATTGACCAGGTAATACCAATTTTTTGTGAAATGCCTGGGAAATTGTCTAGCTGCTTTAGGGCTCTGTTCAGCAGCGATCGACAATCTTTGGAATTTAGCCGCCCGGCACCACAGGAGAGGTTGCCGTCATGTACTATGTACTGTAAGTATGGCATTGGAAGTATAGTATTTAATGATATTTGGCACAGACAAACCAGACATGCATCTGAATTTCAGTGGCCAATCAATGGTAGTTTCGAGATCCACCGTATTGAATACCTAGAATCGGTCTTGCTAAAAAAGAAGGCCAGGCCTGCAGCATTTGATGTTTTGCAGAATTGGAAAAAAGAAGCATTGCAGCAGCTTAAAAGTAGGGATAAACATGCACGCCGTCACAAGACAAATGCCGAAAAGGCGTTGTTATATGATAAAGAAAAACATTCGGAGTCAGTTAGAAATATGGATAGGGCTTTCTCAGTAGGTATCCAGAAAATGTATCCCTCTAAAGATTTCCATGTTTCCGAAGAATTTATTGAAAAATTGTTAAACGAACGCAGGCCTGGTGCCTCCGCGCCACCTCCGTATGATCCTCTCCAGGGTGCTCTGCCCATTCCTGCAGTTATTCCTGCTGTCATTCCAGCTGTTATTCCTGTTCCCCCTGTGCAACCTAATGTTCCCATTCCTCTAGTTGTTGTTCCTCCACCTATCCACCACCCCTTTCTCCTACGCCGATCGTTGCACCCCCATTGAATTTGCCCGCACCTTTGCTCCCGAGTGGTTCTGTATTGACTGAAGTTGATCGGGGTGCGGGGTCGAAGATTGTCACTCAAAATACTGTTTCTACAGGCAAGAAACAGGAATTATTTGCATGGACTAAGCACTGTATGGAGAAAGGTGATCAAGTTAACGTTTTTTCCACATTATCAAATATGGACAATTTTCCCGAGAAAAATGTTTTTATCGAAGGTTTGGGGACTCATTTATGTGTAATGTGGGGTAGATTACAAAATTTGGATCTCCCACAAGGGGTGAGGGATCTAAATACTTTAGCGCTTTCAAGGGACACAGAGGAGAAAGTACAAAGTCATGTTGAGAGATTGTTTGAGTATAGGAGGGACTTTGAGAAATCACAAGATGAGGATGATGAAGACGACAGTATGTATGTGCAGAAACGGTTCCTCCCGTGTCGTAGATCGGCACCTGAGGAAGTACGAATTTGTACCAAAGATTTATCGATACTGCCAGATGAAGTATATGACACGTATAGTCAGTATACAGTAGAAATACAGAAGAAGGTGATTCAGGTAATGGTACAGTACCTGCAAGATGAATGTGTAAGGAAGAAGGTTAGTTGTCCTATAGAATTATTGGGTATTTGTAAGAGGGCTTTTTCGCCCGACACTTCTTCAGCTGCCTTAGCGCTCGACCTGGCTCTGTTGCTTAGTAAGCGGTCAGAGTTACCTACATCTCAGTTGCCTATGAGAGAGGTTCCACCGACATTTGTCCCTAAGATTGAGATTCCCGCTAACGCTGGGACTGGTGCACCCACCGTGGACATCCCGGCACACTATGTATCGCAATTTGTTCACGTCCCGTTTTCACGACAGGAAGTGAACACTATTAGACAATCAATTACCGATATCAGGAAAAACCCAACAGGGTTTTACAAAGAGATAGAGTCCGTTTTGCAGTCCTCTGTGTTCACCTTAAGTGACATTGACTTGCTATTCCCTGTACTCCTGCCCGTAGATTTATGGAAGCAGGTTCGAACAATAGACAATGTGCCAGGGTTAGGAGATACGTGGGCTAACATGACTAGGTTTGATGGGGAAAGACCAGCTGGTGAAAAACCACCTCAGGTAATACTTACTTTGCCTGATAGAATTGTCGCAAAATTGAAAACCATAATTCCTAAGAAAAGAATTATTTGGGACAAGCTTATGGCCTGTGTTCAAGGAAAAACTGAAGGTGCCACCGAGTTCTTTAATAGATTCGAACAGGTATTCTCTGATTTCAGTGGACAGGACTTGGGCACAGAGTCTGGGAAAAGGTTGTTTGTGGACAAATTTGTACGTGGGTTGTTGCCCGACATCCAGTCGCAGATTATGTCCTCTGAGAGCGCTTGGCAAGCGAAATCCCAATTTGAAGTTATGCACATGGCTCAGTAATATGAGAACCGTGTGAATAATGAAAAAGAGAAAATAGAGAAGAGGAAAGGAGATTTGAAGACTAAAGTATTGTTACAACAAATTGTTAAAAATCCCAGAGGAGGTACGTCACAGACCAGAGGTCAGTATGTCCCAAAAGGAAACGCTCCTTTGGGTTCTGTGAATATTAACCAATGTGCCTATTGCCGCCAGGAAGGTCATTGGCGAGCACAGTGCCCCGTCCTTCGCCAAAGGTCAAACAATGCATTTGGGAGTATGGGTAGACGACCTAGAGGTCGCCCTGGAGCGGGGGGCCCTGATAGAGGTCAGTTTTCGCAAGATCCTCAGCAACCTTTTCCACGGGAAAATCAGACTTCGAGTGTGGACACAAGAAACATATTTGATCACCCTTCTGCTGCCTACCTTTCTGAAGAGCTTCCTTCCGATGACATTTTGTTTCGTTAGGACTGCCCGAAGCAGGGTTTGGAACCTTCACCTATTCCCGTTAATCAGAAAGGTCCCTACGTTGAATTGTTAGTGGGGAATAGGAAACATCAGTTTTTGATAGACACATGAAGTGCTCCATTGATCATTCCCGGGTTCCAAACATTCCACTGTCAGGGCAAACAAATGTTTCTGTAGGTTTTTCTGGTATACCAATTGTTTGTCCGGTTTCTTCGCCGGTGTCTGTTTCTTTGGGTCCCTTTACGGACCATTGCCCTTTCCTTCTGACTTCGAACTGTGGAGAGAATTTGCTGGGGTTAAATTTGTTGAAGAAACTGAATGCAGTAATTCATTGTTCCTCTGATGGAGTACGACTGTCGGTTTCACCATAGCAACTTCCCAGTTCTTAATTTCTGACTCGACTATTGCCTCCTGAGTTTAGTGTTGTCCCGGAATGTTTATGGGCGGTTGACGACAATGATGTCGGGGTACTACAGATGGAGCCCGTTGAAATAGTTTGAAACATGGAGTTAAATTACCACGCATTCCGCAGTATAAAATATCAGTTCAGGGCGAGCGTGCTTTGAAGTGCATTGTCTCCGATTTTGTGCATCAAGGGGTGATTGAAGAGATTGCATGTAGTTTATGTAACAGCCAATTTTGCCTGTATACAAGAAAGGCGACAATGCAATCCCATACCGTTTTATAATTGATCTTCGTGCTATTCACAAAGTTGTCGCCCCACAATTTCCAATTGTGCCTGATGTAACAATGATACTAACAATGATCCCTGATACAGCTACGTATTTTAGTGTTGTGGACTTAAAGAATGCTTTCTTTAGTATTCCTATACACAAGGAGAGTAGATATTTGTTCGCGTTCACCTTGGGTGGACGTTCATTCCCATTTACTCGTGCACCTCAAGGGTATACTGAAAGTCCAAGCATTTATAGTAGAGCTTTGAAAGAGCAGCTTGATACCCTTGAATTGCCACCTACTTGTACACTACTTCAGTATGTCGATGATTTGCTTTTGGCTGCAGATTCTGAAAGTACTTGTAAAGAAGGCACTGTATTGTTACTTATTCATCTGGCCGAAAACGGTCATAAAGCTTTGCTCAAGAAATTTCAATATTGTTGCCAGGAGGACGCCTATTTAGGTTACCTCCTGTCAAAGGAGGGGAGAAGATTGACACCTGAAAGAATAAAAAACATTTCTGGCATGTCTGTTCCAAATACACAGAAGGAAGTCAGGGCCTTAATCGGTATGGCTTCTTACTGTAGGTTGTGGATCCCAAACTTTTCACTAGTGATAAAACCGATGTTGGCTTTGACGAAGAAGGGCATTTCTCTGCCACTGCCATGGAAATCGAAACATCAACGATCATTTGAGCTTCTCAAAACCTCGTTATGCTCTGCACCGGTTCTGGGTACTCCAAATTATGACAAGGCCTTTGTGTTGTTTGTGCATGAATGTGATGGATGTGCTTTGGCTGTGTTAACGCAGGAACATGGAGGGAAGAATGGGCCGTGTGGCTACTACTCCTCCGCCCTTGATCCTGTCACATGCGCTTTACCGAGATGTTTGCGAGCTGTCGCTGCTGCTGCCGCGTCTGTAAAACAGAGTGAGGGAATGGTTCTAGGCCATGATTTAATTTTGATGGTACCTCACTCTGTAGGTCTCCTATTGAATAAGACTCAAACACAACACCTCACCTCTGCACGGCTGACAAGGTATGAATTAATTCTGTTTACCCCTCACATTCAAATTAAGAGGTGTTGTGTTCTTAATCCGGCTGAACTTCTACCTTTCCCGCAAAATACTGTTTGCGGTGACGAAGAATTACATGACTACCTGTATGCCACTGAACAGGAAACCAAGGGCAGGATAGACCTTATAGATACTCCTTTGGGCAATGCAGAAGGGGAACTGTTTTGTGATGGCTCCTGCTTCAAACTTCCAGATGGTACATCTACAGCTGCTTACGCAGTTACTACGTTGAGTACGGTTGTTGAAACTAAGAGAATCCCGCATAACTCTGCGCACGCCACAGAGATTATAGCATTGACCCGAGCTTGTGAACTCTCCGAAGGGCATGCAGTAAACATATATACTGATAGCCAGTACACCTTTGGGGTGGCTCACCACTTCGGGAGGCTCTGGTCGGAAAGAGGGTTCCTAACCTCACATGGGACCAAGATTCAGCACGGTCCCCTGATAGTGCAATTGCTCTCGGCACTCTCACTTCCTAGGCAGTTAGCGATCATGAAATGTGCAGCACATCGTAAGGTCATAGATGATGTGGGAAAAGGGAATGCTTTTGCTGATCAGATAGCCAGGCAAATGGCCACAGACCTTAGCGCAGACATGTATGCTCTAAGGGAAACAAAAGATGCCTATGTAATAGATGAGGGTATTGGGTCTGTGCGAGATATCCAAACTGATGCCACAATAGAAGAATCTAAAAAGTGGGCTGAAGGAATGGGGAAATTGGATGACGATGGGTGTTGGGTGGATACATCTGAAGGAAAATGGTTGCTCCCTGATTCATATGTGCTGGCAATGGTTACAATGGCACACAGTCCTACGCATGTGTGTGCTCAACAGATCACGAAAATGCTAGAGCAAGTATGGGTGAATGATAAAATTTCGAAGATTGCACAGCGCCATGTTCAGAATTGTATGATTTGCTTACAGCACAATGTGGGGAAGGGGACAGTAACTCCAAGGGGAAGCTTTGAGCCCCCTTCTGTTCCCTTCGAAGCCATTCACTTTGATTTTATTGAGATGGAACGGTGTAACAATCTAAAATATGTTCTTGTGATTATTTGTGTTTTTAGTAAATGGGTCGAGGCTTTCCCCGTTAAAGATGCTACTGCCATGACCACTGCAAAGACTATGGTAAAATAATTCTTTCCACGATTTGGGCTTCCAAGGGTAATTTGGTCGGACAATGGTCCCCATTTTGTTGCAGCAGTAATTTTGCAGATATGCACAGCGTTACACATTGAAAAACGATTTCACTCAGCTAGGCATCCTCAAAGTGCTGGGTTGGTAGAGAGACATAATGGCATCTTAAAGAATAAGCTTGCAAAAACATGTGCCGACACCAAACTGAAATGGCCAGATGCCTTACATATTGTATTGTTAGCCATGCGTACCACACCTCAAACTAAGACTGGGCTCTCTCCCTTTGAGGTAGTGATGGGGAGACCTGCTAATATTTGCGGTCTTCCGAGGCCTAAAACATTGAGGGAGGTTGACAATGTATTGCTTGTAGACTACTGTAACCAGTTGACTAAAAATCTGTATTTCATTTACCATCAGGTCCAATCAGCTTTACCTGTACGGTTTACGGGCCCAGGACACAATATTCAGCCTGGAAGTTGGGTCCTAGTGAAGGCCTATGAAAGGTCTTCCTGTCTCGCTCCTCGCTGGAGGGGACCCTACCAGGTTCTGTTGGTCACCCAGACAGCAGTACGGGTGGCTGGAAAAAAGCATTGGATCCACGCGACGCATGTCAAGAAACTTCCTCACCCGACGCCACACGTTACAGAAGAAGCAGAACCCCTCGCTGATGCTACAATCTCTGATCCTGGAGTAGCAAACAGCACTGTGAGCGCGTCAGAGAATTTCCCTGAGCCCGGGGAGCTTGGGGAACAGTCCATTTTGTCTCCGCACTCTTTGAAAAAGTCACTTCCGGAAAACATTGTTCCAAGTTCTGCGACTTCCGTTGCCTCCGATACGTCGCTACCCTCAGGAAGTGACGTTACCTTGTTTCCGGATCAAACAGTTCTGGGTACCACCAGGTACGACCTTCGACGAAGAAAATAGAACTACGGCACGGGTCTTTCCGTGCATTTGGAAAGAAGAAGTGATTGAAAGTTTTCTCTTGTAAAAGAAAGTTCCTTTCGAACAAAAGGAAAAAAAAGGGATTCTGCTGGCTAGGGTTGGGAAGGACTAAGAAGTCGCACGACCGTAGTGTCGCCAGCAACGAACATTGTGGTCGTCGATTGAGAAGCTACGATGCCTGCCACCTCCACCGCTGCTCCCCGCACTGGACTTGTAAATAAGGGGGTGACCAACTCGGACAACGAACAATGTGCCTGGGCCCCGAAAACGTATTGCTGTGTTGTGTTATTAATAATTGGAATTTGTGTAATTACTGCTGTGGGACTTTGGTACTTTGAAGAAATTTACCCTCTAAAACCTCGACTGCCAATTGAGATTGTACCTACTGCTTTGACTCCCTCTGTACACCTTCACACCTTGTCACCTAGAGACTCCCAGCATAGGCGAAAGTATCATAATAAGACTTTAATGATAGTAATGAATGCAAGGCATGCCATTTTTAATAAGAGTAATTGCTGGATTTGCACCCATTTACCGCAACATGGGAACAAGGGGCTAGGATGGTATATTCACCCTTTACCTTTAACGACTGCTTGCTATGCTTCTCTTAGAGCACTATTCTTTGGCCGTTGGAATGATAGCGTCTCAGGGAACTTTGATGGAACTAATTTAAATGATTTTGAGAAACATGAATTGACTCCCCTGGGATGCTCGCTTTTTGCAAATAGAAGTAGACCTAATGTCGCTTCTATTAGGCCATCTGATAAACTATCTCTTCCTTTCCAAACTTTAATTTCCTTTAAAATGGCTCCGATAGGCAATAAGGACGCTGTGCCCCCTTCCTACTCTATTAACCATAGCCCCGATTTAATCCCCTTTTGTGTACAAAGAAATGGCACTCGGCCAATGGGAGATTTTGAAGGTTGTGTGAACATTGTAAATTTGACTGGGGAAAACAGACCTCTGGGGGCCTGTTTATTTCATTTGTGGTAGTTCAGCATTTCCCTGGTTGCCCAAGGATTGCCAGGGAACCTGTTATTTAGGAATCCTGTTACCTGGGATATTTGTAGCTAGTACATTGGAAGTTTCTAAGGCTCGCCCACGACGGGACGAGAATGGAGATACCCCTGGGCAAGTATTGGGAGATATAGCGAAATCAGTTGTGCCCTTTTGGGGACAGATAGCAAACTCTGAAAACATTAGGGGGCTAGCAAGAGTACTGGAGAGAACCATCAACTGGACCACGGATATACTCTACAATATGACACTAGAACAAAAGGCAATAAGGTTGGTAGCACTCCAAAAATGGGATGGCATTAGATGTCATCCTGGCAGAACGTGGTGGAGTATGCAAATTAGTGGGGTCCGCTTGCTGTGTTTTCGTACCAGATTCCTCACTGACAATTTTCAAAGCAATACAGAACTTGCACATCCTTAGTTCTTAGGTGCATGTTCCTGTAGGAGATTGGAATATTAGCGCCTGGTTCTGGGATTCTCTACGATCCTGGGGTTGGAAGATGCTTTCTGTTATCCTGGTTATTTTGGGAATCCTGTTATTTCTTTGTTGCTGTTTCCAATGTCTACCTAGTATATGTGCAATGCTAGGGGGGTGTTGTGCTCAAGCGGTGAGCACAGTAGGGCACAAAATGTACGCCCCAGATACAGCATCTAAAGAGTTTGTGTTACAAGAGGTTCTGATGAACGACCTAATGGCTATAGACATTACAGATGATTTAGGATGTATGGACGACAATGCATGGAGTTATTTACAGAAGTATTAGAAATGATATTAGCACTTGGCATAGGCCAAAAGGAGGGTTTGTCGGAATTGAAACAATATTATGCCTCCTATCGCAACAATTGTATGTGTATTGGCCTGCGCCAAGTTGTCTAAACATCATATGCGAACAAACTCCGCGGCAAGGTCTTGACCTTAGAGAAAGTAATGTAAGTCGCCATCTTGGATTAAGCCGCCATTTTAGGTTCTCTTGTAATGTGGAAGTCACCCTGAACATCAAAATGGAGGTCGAATGACATTCTGAGTAAGATTCTGGCCGTAGTGACCTCCGTATGCACGAATAATTAATATGACTGCAGGCCACTTGTCGGGGTCGCGAACTGAGACCTTGTCCTATTGTTGACCTATGTGTAAATGTACAACTATATCAGCGAAACTATTTAAAATGCATATATTTTAGGATTGACCTGGCTAGGAACCCATAGGCCCGATTCCTAGAATGGTTAACCCGCGAGTGGGTTGGCCAAGGGCTGGATAAAGAGTATAAAAAGCCCAAGTATTCCAATGTACGGTCTCTCTCACTAATGCATCGAACCTTCATTGAAGTTCGTTACGTTACTCTGAGAGCTGGATAGCTATCCATTTGTCAATTGACTTTGGTAACTATTGTAGCTTTTAAATAAAGCACTTGTATGTTCTTTGTAACCTGTGTTGGTGTGTTTCTTTTTGGGCTTCCCGGCCTCATATTATTTTTCTGTTTCCAGAAGGGAGACCTGCACTTGAGTTTGAAGACAAAAGACAGGCTTAACATTGTGCCCAATTGGTGCCATATGCAATTGAGCTACAGGTGAAGAAGGATGTTACTATTCCTGCATTCACCAGACAAGTTACCATAACATTAAAACACAGAAAGGGACAACAGATGAAAGATTCTGATGCAATTGTGTGTCTAAATGAATCCATGAGGCAGCAAGAGCTAGAATGTCAATATATACGCCACTGGTTGAGATTAGGGATGGACCCATTCAGCTACTGGTGGATAATAAAGGATGTCAGGATATTCATTTACAGGAGAATTCAGCATTAGCGATGACAATGCAAACATCTCATTATACTGCAGATCTCAGTAATACAGTGATTGGGAACATTCCTCACAGATATGTTAATGCGCAGGGGGAGCTGCCAGAGTCTCTGGATTCCCAACCTAAAGGGATATTCAAAATTCAGTCTGTGTATCCTTATACTTCAAGTGAGACAGTGTGCTGCCACCAATAGAATTGCATATTATTTGATTTAAATGAAAATTAAACAGAGAAAAGGCGTATTGAAATAGAAGCTGATATTCCAAAATATTATTTAATGTTGGCAACTATACATAGAGATACAGCCACATGGCTAGAAGAGAGAACAGAGGTACATCCATTGGAGGATTTCCCAGAATTTTCAAAAATGATAGAGGAACAGGTTCAGGCTGCAGATGCATGCACGAATGAAGAGGAAAGGAATGAGTTGGGAAAAATATTTATGGAATTTAAAGAAGTTTTTGCCAAAGACACATATGATTGAGGCCTAACTTATTTGCATGTTGCCACATTACTAGAGGGACATGGTAAGGAACCAGTGTTTCTGCGTCAATATCGGTTGCCACTGGCATGTTTGGAACCGTTGACTGAGATAATAAAAAATGTAGAATCCAGATGAATTATTAGGTCCATTCATAGCACCTCAATCATTCCCATCTTGGACATGTTGAAACCTAATGGTCAATGGCGTTTGTGTGCAGACTTAAGAGAGTTTAACAAAAGGGTACATGTTTCCAGGGGCCACTTCCATTTATTGATCAGGGTCTCGCACAGGTACACGGGTCAAAGGTGTTTACCACATTGGATCTTACAGCTGGATATTGATGTGTGCCACTGGCTGAAGATATTCAAAATGTGTTCGTATTTTCATTTGATAAAACCAAATATGCCTGGTCCTGAAGACCGTTTGGGTATGTCAATAGTTGAAGTGCATTTGGGATATTTCTGAGTAAGGTGCTTCCTGATGCAGCAAAAAGGGGCACAATAGTTTATGTACATGATGTGCTGATTAAAAATGAAAACCTGAAGAGTCACTTTAATGAGATTAGACATGTGCTTGGCCAATTACAAAAGGCGGGAGCCAAAGTATCTTTGCAGAAAGCACAATGGTGCAAAAAAGAGAGTGAACTTTTTGGGTCATGAGGTGACTGAGCATGGGTTGAATACACAAAAGAAACAAATGGAGTCAATACAGAAGTTGAAAGATCCTACTAACTTGAAAGAATTGAAGAGCTTACTGGGGATGACAGGATATAACAGGAAGTTTATTGAGAATTACTGAGAGATCACTCAACCCTCAACCAAATTATTGAAGCAGGGTGTACCCTGTTAATGGCGGAAGGAACAATGTGAAGCAGTGGCTAAACTGAAAGAATGTCTCATGAAGGCGTCATGTTTGGCCTATCCCATAAAGAACCAGGATTTCTTTCTAGAAATAGGATTCACTGACCAATGCATGTCAGCTGTGTTATTTCAGAGGCATGATTTAAATCACAAAACTATTGCCTATGCGAGCAAGGCATTATCTCAGGTTGGAACTAAATTCAGTGAATGTGAGAAAGCACTCCTAACCACTGTTTGGGCATTTCAGCACTTCTGCCCCATCATTCAAGGAGAAAAAGCAATTATTGAAACAAATCACCAACTCCTACAATTTTTGCAAAATAAAAGAATTAGGTCAGGTAATTTGACACAGTCCAGGATTACTTCCTGGACATTAGCATTACAGGGATTCCCTGTAGATGTAAAATATGGTCAGAAAAAAAAGAGCCCAATTGCTGAAGGGCTGGCAGATCTGCATGAGTGAGCAGCTGAATGTACACCAGATGGAACAGTAATAGAACTCAATTTGAATGAATTTGTGCAATACCCACACAAAACTTTCAATGAAGAGGTGTGTAGAGGTTTGCCAACAGTATATGTTGATGGGTGCGCATATCATGTGGGAAATAATGAAGAAAAACAACTTGTGGCAGGAATAGGAAACATATGGTTTAAATGTGACAACATTCCAAGAGCGTGCATGAGAATTGGAGATAGGAGTAGCCAAGTAGCAGAGCTGACTGCCATCTAAAAAGGCAATTGCTTCTGCAGCTGAAAATAAACTCAAAGAGACCGTTATAGTGACTGATTCTGATTATGAGCGGAACAGTTGTGTGGAATGTTTACCTGGCTGGAAGGCAAGAGGTATGCTCACATATAATAACAAACCCTTTAAACATGGTAAAATGATTCAAGCCATAGAAAAACTAGTGTCAGAAAATGATTTAACAGTACACTGGAGAAAAATCAGTAGCCATTTAAAGGCGCCAGGTGAGGACAAGGAAGGGAATGACAAAGCAGATCAGTTGGCCAAAATTGGTGCAGTAAGGGGGGAGTTGTTTCCCATTGAACACCTACTTAGCGAAATATAGGGAGATGTGATCACACGCTACAAATCTCCAAAAGAAATCGAACAGCATGTAGTTCAATGGAGTTATGATACTCCAGATGAGGATATGATCAAAGCACAAAAAGAAGACCCAATTTTAGGCCTATTTTATAATTATTTTGTAGATGCAGAACATAATCCTCTGTAAATGATTGCAAAGGAAAAGAAGAATTGAGGGTGCTATTAAAGAACAAAAAGAGAATATGATTGCAAAATGGTTTGATGATTAGGGAGTCTATAACAGGTCAAATCCAATGGATGGTCAGGCACTGATTCTACATCATGCACATGACACGATAACTGCAGGACACAGGGGTTCACAAAAAACTTTTGAAACCTTAAAAGAGTATGCTTACTGGCGACAGATGTCCCAAAATGTTGAACTATACACCAGAGGGTGTTTGGTATGTGCACAATTTCAACCTGCTTCCCCTATGCAAAGGGCTCCAATTATGAAAAGAGGTTTGACCCTTCCGGTGTTCAGATTTGCAAATCAACTATGTTGGGCCTGTAAAAAGATCAGCATGGGGAAATACATATTTATTAACTGTGGTGTGTCTTATGTCCAAGTGGGTGGAGTGTATTCCCACACCGGATTGCAGTGCACAAACAGCAGCCACATTACTGGTAAATCATGTATTTTCAAGATTTGGGTTACCTCAAAGAATAGAGTCAGACCGGGGAAGTCATTTTACTAGCGCCTTGATGAGCAAGGTCTGGCAGATATTGGGTGTAAAAAGGAAGCTGCACATCTCTTATCAACTGTCTTCATCAAGTGGAATTGAGAGAAACAATAGATCTATAGTAGACATGCAAAAGAAAATTGTAGCTAAGGCAGGCTCTAGTAGGGATCTTCGGCTGCCATTGGTGGCCATTAGATCAACTCCCGCTAAGGCAACAGGTATTAGCCCTCATGAGATAGTGACAGGAAGAAAGATGGTGTTACCACAACGTTTACTGTACAGGACACATGAGCAAACACTTGTGGATGCCTTCACAATTCAAAAATATGTGGAAGAATTAAGGAAGCATTTACAACATGCGTTTGCATTTGTGCAGCGGGAATCTGGAGAGAGCTGCTGATAGTGCAAAAACCTATTATGATAGGAATATATCTGTAAGAGAATACATGCTAGGTGATCAGGTTTATAAGTACCACTTTGGGAAAAATACTAATTCTAAATTTCTAGCAGCATGGCAATGGCCATTTGAAATTGTTGACAAGTCTTTCCTGTGGTGTATAAAATAGTCAAAAAGGAATGTGAAGTATCAGTGGAGCAATTCATCCATGAAAATCAGATTAGGCCCTGCCAACCGAGGCATAAGGTGAGAAGGCTTGAGCAAGTTGAGACTGGGTGAATGAAAATAATAAATGCAGTAAAAATAAAGATAACAAAGACATCAAGGTAAACACGTCTGTATTTTAGAAGATATTATGGGACCATGAAAACACATAACAGTAGTTTTCTTGCTAGCATGCACATTAAACAGAGAATTATATGTAAAACGTGACACAAGAACAGGTATGATGGAGCATACAAGGGATTTTCACTCCATGAGTGAAGAAACACACGGCCTGTTGGGCAAGCAGAGGTTAACATAGCCGCACATGACATTTAAAAGTTGTCTCTTCTCTTCATAATATGGTGCTGAACCAAACTGGACTCCCCTAACATTTTGTAGCAGGGTGTCTTTCTGCAGGGGTTTCAAGCGGTTGATGGGAAATGGAAAGGGGTTTTTGATATGAAAATATTATGCAGAGTGTGTATTTTTGGAATTAGTTTGGCTGCATGATGTGGGATGTTATTTTGTTTTGTGTAATTATGAATTTATTTTCAGGTGTTCCTGTGTGACAGACCAGTGTCTGTGGAGCCACTGTAATGACCATTCGATTTTTATTTTCAGGCCTTGTAGCAGAAGAGGGATAGAAAATGGTTTTATGCTAGGTACTTAAACTGTTTTTTTTCTATTTACTTTAGATCACTAATTCCTTGCACGGCAGGGCCGGATCCTTGGAGCAATGGACCCTTGGAAGATGACACGGGATCAGAGGCCCCGGGAAAGCCCCTGGACCGAAGAATGGGGTGAAGATAAGGAACCCGAAATGTCATAGAGATGACGCCTATGGAGGAGATTGCATGACTTGCCGGACTGGAGGAGTTCTGCTGATGACAGCGTTGCGTCCAGTGTTGGTACAAAGACTGATGGACAGGACATTCCAGAGACGTGGTCCTGTATATTCTGGGGACCAGGAACTAAAAATACATAATCTTCACTTTGTTTTGTTCATTTTCCATTTCTGGTTTATGCAGCATATTGCTGTGCTGCACTCCACCAAAATGGAGATCAAACTGTGGACAAAAGATTTGTTTTTTAAAATAAAAATGAAAAAAGAAAAGAAATGTTTTGTTTTCCTATACATACATAGTATATATTAATTTATCCATGGGAGAGATTGCTTATCCCATGGAATATGTACATAAGTAATGAGCATGTGATTTAAGGTATATGATGTTTATTTTGGAATATGGATTTTCCATTTTTTCTTGGACATGTATATGCAGACATTTCAGAAGGGAGTATACATTATATTTTCTTTTCTTTTATGGACATTTCAAATATGGACACTTCAATGGGAGATACACTTATGTTTTTATTTTTTATTTTATTATTGTTTTCAATTCTTGCTTTTATCATGGTTTATGGGAAAGGAGGGTGGAGAAAATTGAATGTTTCCGGAGAAACTCATTGTCTATTGATCTGGATATATAATTCGTATTGAGCCACAAAAAGATTCATACTGTCAGAGTGAATTTAAAGAAAGACAATATCACTATGAGTGGCCTGAGCTTAATGGAAGGAAACACATTCAACTGGGGGACATGGGTAGAAAGAGGTATGGTGATTCTGGCACTCCCAAGTGTGTTAATGGGGGGATAGCTAGTTGTTCTTACCATCAAAATGCTGTCGACAATGGGGAAAGAGAGATGCCCTGTGGCGCACGTGTTATAGTAACATTGATTGTTGTTCCTCCTGCAGTGATGTTGCAAGCGATCTCTGCATACTCTCTCTCTCCTTTTCTGCATGAGAAAAGGAGAGAGTATGTAGGAATATGTAGGGAAAGATAATGCAATGGTTTCATGGGGCTGTAAACTGGACTTTCAATGGAGGCAGTGAAATGAATGCTAAGACAGAAAATAGAAATGTACTGAGCATGTGTAAAAATGTTCCATGTTATAGTGAATTTGACACCTGTACAGTTTGCACTGAATAAGCTAACCCAGAGTAATCAACTAACAATTTCCCATTAAATAACATTCCCCCAGTAATTAATTAATGTACCCTTTAACAGAGCAGTGCAAATGTTTTGGATGGCAAATTCTGTTTTTCGTTCAGTAGAAGTAAACATGCATGCAAAATGCATAGGCTGTCTTTTTCATAAAGAATGGCATTGTGTGCCTTGCATGAAAAAGGTTGATACAAATGTGCTCGAGGGCTGGAGTTTGGCGAGAGAAATGCCATGATTCTAGAAGGGAGATGGGGTGACAGGAGACGTCAGGAAAAGAGGCAGGGTCAATTAGATTGACAGGCTCATGGTATCAATCTATCTGCAAGAGGGGTGGAGAGTCAGTCATCATTTTGTAGAGAGAGGAGATCAAGACTGGAGCTGGGCTGTGCACCGAGGGCATAGCAAAGCTGTGCAGAGAGGGCAAGATACCAGGCAGCAGTCTGAAGGAGGTAAAAAGTGAGGTTGCTGGTTTCTCACTGGACTGCCAACAGCTAAAAAATGTGCAACATTCTGCTTGCAGATAAGACGCTCCACAAAGGGGCTCTTTCCCGATAAACAACGCAGAAATCCTACATCACAAGTGAGTATGGTCAAACTTTGAGGAGCTTGCAGATGATGGTATTTGCATTTCTCATCAGTTAGGCAGTCAGGGTTAAATTGTTATTTTGAACAAACTTTTTGTTTCCTTTCTTTCGCATGTGTAATGGGAAATCACTGAAGTGTGATGGGGGAAATGTTGACATGATATTGTGCTATGTGTTATGTCTCCTGTCCTCACTCTCCTCCTCTCCCCTCCCTCCCTATACTCCCTGCTCTTCCTCTGGCCCTTCTGAGCCACCTCTCCTCCCTCCTTCTCTGCCTTTGCCCAGTCCTCTGCGGATGAGATTTCTAGACAAGTCTGATCGATGAAAGTCTTGTCAAAACATGTTCACCCGTTCCTCCAAAAACCATCAAGGACCACATCAACACCCTGACTGCTGCCCTGGCTGACTTCTTCAACCACTCCTTCACCACTGGAGTCTTCCCATCCCCCCTGAAGCACTTCCTTTTGCACCCTCTTCTTATGAAACCTTCTGCCGATCGCTCCTGCCCGGGCTAACTATCACCCAATCTCCATCACTCCCTTCCTGGGCAAGCTCCTCGAGAAACTGGCCATTTCCTAGCTTAATCTCCACACTGAATCTGTTGGTTGTCTTCATGATCATCAGTCTGACTTCAGAGCTGCCAAAAGCACAGAAACTGCTCTCCTGAACATCTGTGAACATCGGCTCTCCAACCTTGACTCTAACACCCCCTGTGTCCTCATCTTGCTTGATCTCTCTTCTGACTTTGATACTGTCAACCATGCCATCCTGCTTAATTGTATCCATGATAACCTATGTATCACCAATCAGGCCCTGGCGAGGCTGACTTCATTCCACTGTGACCAATCCTCCCAAGTCCAATGTGGGTCCTTTCTCTCTGCTATCTATTTCTCTACCTACGGTGTCCCGCAGGGATCTATCCTCTCTCCCTGGCTATTAAACAAATACCTGGAACTACTTGCCCACCGCATTGCCACACTCTGCCCCAATTTTTAGAACTATGCGGATGACACTCAGCTCATATTCTGGCTACCTTCGGCCACCTCTTCTCTGTCCCTCATCTCTGACTGTCTGTCGGCTATCCAGGAGTGGTGCACCACCAATGACCTCTGCCTTAATGCCAGTAAGACTGAGATTCTCCTCATTGGCACACCCACTTCCTCCTTTCCTGTAGTTTGCTGGCTGGCCTCTCTTGGCTCTCTTCCTGCTCCCACCTGCAAGGCTAAAAATCTTGGGGTCATCTTTGACTCCACACCCTCTTTCTCTCCTCACATATCTGACATCTCTAAGAGGTCACACTACCAGCTGCACCTCCTCAGAGGTATTCTCCCCTTCCTTTCCTTCCCCCAGAAGCTCAGTGTCTCTAGAGCTCTGGTTCTCTCTAGGCTGGACTATTGCAACAGCCTCTTTCTAAATCTTCACACTTCCACTCTACACCCTCTGCAACTCATCCAGAACAGGACTGCAAGACGTGTCCTTGGCCTCAAGCCCAGGGATCGTATCTCTCCAGTACTGAAATCTCTGCACTAGCTCCCAGTGGCTGTGAGGATTAAGTTCCAAGCCCTCTGCATCATCCACAAGGCCTTCTGGGGCCTGGGGCCTCAATACCTTCAACTCTCTCTTCCTAAATATCTTCCCTCTCGAGCTCTCTGCTCATCAGCCTCCAACTCCTTCAGGGCCAGTCACTTCTCCAAGCAACAAGTTTGTGGTAGATCTCTCTCTTCAGCTGGGGCCTCCATCAGGGACCACATCAACACCCTGGCTTCTGCCCTGGCTGACTTCTTCAACCACTCCTTCACCACTGGAGTCTTCCCATCCCCCCTGAAGCACTTCCTTTTGCACCCTCTTCTTACGAAACCTTCTGCCGATCGCTCCTGCCCGGGCTATCACCCAATCTCCATCACTCCCTTCCTGGGCAAGCTCCTCGAGAAACTGGCCATCTCCTAGCTTAATCTCCACACTGAATCTGTTGGTTGTCTTCATGATCATCAGTCTGACTTCAGAGCTGCCAAAAGCACAGAAACTGCTCTCCTGAACATCCGTGAACATCGGCTCTCCAACCTTGACTCTAACACCCCCTGTGTCCTCATCTTGCTTGATCTCTCTTCTGACTTTGATACTGTCAACCATGCCATCCTGCTTAATTGTATCCATGATAACCTATGTATCACCGATCAGGCCCTGGCGTGGCTGACTTCCTTCCACTCTGACCAATCCTCCCAGGACCAATGTGGGTCCTTTCTCTCTGCTATCTATTTCTCTATCTACGGTGTCCCGCAGGGATCTATCCTCTCTCCCTGGCTGTTAAACCAATACCTGGAACTACTTGCCCACCGCATTGCCACACTCTGCCCCAATTTTCAGAACTATGCGGATGACACTCAGCTCATATTCTGGCTACCTTCGGCCACCTCTTCTCTGTCCCTCATCTCTGACTGTCTGTCGTCTATCCAGGAGTGGTGCGCCACCAATGACCTCTGCCTTAATGCCAGTAAGACTGAGATTCTCCTCATTGGCACACCCACTTCCTCCTTTCCTGTAGTTTGCTGGCTGGCCTCTCTTGGCTCTCTTCCTGCTCCCACCTGCAAGGCTAAAAATCTTGGGGTCATCTTTGACTCCACACCCTCTTTCTCTCCTCACATATCTGACATCTCTAAGAGGTCACACTACCAGCTGCACCTCCTCAGAGGTATTCTCCCCTTCCTTTCCTTCCCCCAGAAGCTCAGTGTCTCTAGAGCTCTGGTTCTCTCTAGGCTGGACTATTGCAACAGCCTCTTTCTAAATCTTCACACTTCCACTCTACACCCTCTGCAACTCATCCAGAACAGGACTGCAAGACTTGTCCTTGGCCTCAAGCCCAGGGATCGTATCTCTCCAGTACTGAAATCTCTGCACTAGCTCCCAGTGGCTGTGAGGATTAAGTTCCAAGCCCTCTGCATCATCCACAAGGCCTTCTGGGGCCTGGGGCCTCAATACCTTCAACTCTCTCTTCCTAAATATCTTCCCTCTCGAGCTCTCTGCTCATCAGCCTCTAACTCCTTCAGGGCCAGTCACTTCTCCAAGCAACAAGTTTGTGGTAGATCTCTCTCTTCAGCTGGGGCCTCCCTCTGGAACAGCCTCCCTACCTCCCTGAAACTTGAAGAGAACCATTTTCGGTTCTGGAAGCACCTTAAGACCCTCCTCTTTGCTTCTGCTTTCTCTCCCCTGCTGAAGTCCTGCTGACACTGATACTGCAGGGTTATCTGTCCACCCCTCGGATCCAGGGCCCATACCCTGCCAGTTGAACGCCTGCACTGCCTCCCTGGTAACCCCTGCACCTGGGGACTGTTTTCTGTACCCCTACAGTCCTCCCACCAGCACTTATGTCTGTACCCACTCTGCACTTGCCACCAGCTGGTAGTTCTTTTATTTATCCTGTTATTTATTATCCCCTGTACTGCACTTTCCCCTCCCACTCCCCCCACATTTTCCTTCCCCCCTTCCCTTGCACTTGCGCAATCTGAATGACACATGGCCTAGTAATATTGTTGCCTGTCTTCCCTCTGTTCCTCCTCCCTTTGCCCCGTCGTGTCCTGAAACACCTGTGTATAGGCGCATTATAAATGCCCTATCATATCATATCATATCTCTTCTCTTAGACAGTACACTCTGTAACCGCACCATGTTCATGGTCTTGGTAGGAAAAAATGAATGTTTTCATTGTGAACAAAGGTGGCTCATGTATCTATTGCTGAAGTGTTCACTTGTTTAACATGCATATTGCAAAACCTATTTTTACACTATAACACCTACAAAGAAAAACATTTGTAAAACAAAACGAATCAGTGGGGTTGTATGTTTGTGTCTATGTGGATTACTTTTCAAAGAGGGGAAATAACAAGTAAGCGTCTTAGTGTACCCAAAAGTGGTCAAATCTTTACCACATGCGGTAAAGTGGGAGGTAAAGGTTGGGAATCAGCTAGCAAGCTAGAAAACCCATGATGCATGTGTGTGTCTCAGCTGTGCATGCTGACAGTTGAGAAGATCCGTCAAAGAAGGTTGGCCGGTTTCGTAAATAAGTTACAGACAAAACAGCTAGTGCTTTTCTGTCCCTGTAAGTGCGAAGTCCAATAGTCTGTACTTACAGTCAACCCTAAACAGAATACAAATAGAAGGGAAGGGGGAGGTTTGGCTCACTATATAGGGCATTGCCATAAATATGTTGTGTTACTACTATTTTACCACACTACTGCCATTTCACCACAATTTTACCATGAGTCTAAATACCACCCAAATTATGTAATAGTCCTCAGACAAAATCCCCAACAAAGCACAGTGTGGAGATACAGTACAGTAGATAGGAAGCTTTGGGTACTCACAGGTGTAAATGGGAGAATGGGAGAATGGCAAAAGCAACGGCTCATAGGCTAAGAGGTAAAGAGGCAGGACATCCTTCTCTGGGATGACCCTGGCTAGACACCCGTAGGACATTTAAAAGGGATGGCACAAGCTCATGTCACCTGATTGCCTCATCCACCAGGTCTTTCTGATATTGGGGGTCATTACAAGTTGGGCGGTAAGGGATACTGGGCACCGGTAAGGAGACTGGTGCCGGTAATCCCTTACCGCCCAATTCCGAGGTCTTTTAGCGGGAGCCTCAAAGAATGTGTGGTCTGACCACACGTCATTTACGGGTCCCGCTAAGGGACCAGGGCGCTAATAACGGTACCGCAAAATATGGTACCGTTATTAGCTACTTCCCCATTCCCATTGAGCCCTGTGGGGGCTCAAATGGGAATGGGGAATGGCGGTTCAATGGGGACTTACCGGTCCCTCCACGGTTGGAATGCACCAGTAAGTCCCCATTGAACCAGACCGGTGCCAGACCCGGTATTGGAGGCTACCTCCAATCTCGGAATGAGGCCCATATTCCCTGGTGTTGCTGGGATGGGTCGATTTCTTCCTGATTGGTGTTTTCAGAGGAGCCTCTTGTGGCCTTGGGCTGGAGATGTGGCTGATACAATATTTCACCAGAAAGTGATGTCACCAATCGCAGATGGCCACTGGCAGTGAAGTTCCAGAAAAATAGTGAAACCAAAATCCAGAAGGGAAGACACACGCTCGTGCCACCTGATCACCTAGTCCATCAGTGATTGGTCTCTCTGTGCATTGCAAATAACTGTATCTTACCCAATGAAGTCTAAATCCTGGCAATTATTGTTGTTCCTAGAGGGACTGACATCACTGTGGGATCAAGAGACGACTTGAACCCAAAGTGCAAGTTCATATTTCTGTGTTGAATACAACAGAAAAAGAAGGGATTAGGTTTGACTGAGCCCATGATATAGAGTTTTGGAATATGTGTAACTAGGACAGCTACACTAGGACCTGTGCTTAGTCCTTCTGTCTCTCCCCTAAACAGTCATGTATAGTCTTTCATATTAAGAGTGTCAAATACTCCTTTCTTGGCAACCTTAGAATTATTATTGTCTAGGACTGAACTTCTATCATGTAAGTCTGCTCCTCTCATGTTGAGTTACTAATAGGGTAATAATGAAAAACAGAAGACAGGATGTTTTTGCTTAAAGGGCATTAGTGCCAAAACAATGACTATTATGACTTCACGAAAATTGTCATGATATTGATGTTAGATTGATGTGCTAAAATTGGCTATTGATGCTTGATTTATTTACAAAAATTGCTTCATGCAAATACTAATATATTATCGTATATAATTTTCCTTTCTGTATACCATAATTGTTGAATATGCTGCCCCTGATGAAGAGTGTTTATAACTCGAAACGCGTTGGGCCTATCAAGATACTAATAAAAAGCAAAAATTATTTTGTATAAACACAAACCTTTTATTGAATTATTTTTTTATAATTTACCTCATATGAGAAGTTAAGAAATCAGAACCACTTGTAAAACTGTTTACTTAATCTCCATTAGGCCATCGCTGGCCTTTCAGAAAGTGTGCAGGGGATGTAGCTATCCTCATTTGGATTTCTTTCTTGTTCTCAATATACATCCATTAAACCAGTATTTGCGGTCTTTAATTATATTTAAAAAATATGCCGCTAATATGGACTTTTCAAGAGTATTTTCTCTATTTCTAGGAATTAGCTACATAAATGGAAGCCGTTTAGACACAAGGTTCAGATGTGAGGCAATATACTAGAGGCACAGAGCAGCCAGGCAAATGTCAAGGCTTCCAGAAGTGGGGCATGATATGCTATCTACACATTTATCAAGCATCATTAGCTATTATAGGCAGGCGTACGTAAGGATTGGTCCTCCCACGTGAGCCTTTTACAGAGACGTTGTTGCTTTGATATATATCAAACATTAATAGAAATGCCAGTATCCCTTTGAAGCACATTGCAAGAAATACTGTGGGATCTATTTTTTTATTGGTTAATGTTTGTGTCTACGTACGTGTTTCTTTCTTGTATACAAAATAAAATGTGTTTGTTTTACTGCAGATGTGTGCCAGTGCTGTGAAACAAATGTAGGCTCACGTTTCTGCTAAGCAGTTGCAAACACTATTTCAGGTCAATATTAAGCACTTGTAAACTAAAAAAAAGCATTTTGTTTCCTTGCCTCATTAACTTCCTTTCATTTCCAGCTGTCCCCTCCTCTCATTCCTTGGCTACCTAATCCACTACTTCCTTCTCCTCTGCCCCACTTCAGGCTACCTCCACAACTACGCAGGGTGTACCTGTGATTTGTACCCCTCCCCGGAAGGTCTTTAAGGCATGCAACCTTCTTCATCTTGCCACTCTCACTCTCGCTCTGCTGTCAAACACTCCTCTGACATCTGCCACCTCCTTGAAGAATGGACCTTAATATCCTTGGTCTTACAGAGACATGGTTCATGGCCAGCTCTGTCACGAGCTTTGACACTCTCCTCCCTGATGGCTACAAGATCCTCTCTGCACCCAGATCCACTTGGCATGGAGTTGGCATAGCCCTGATCTTTCCTGAGTGGATTCCTGCTAATATCATTCAAACTCAGATTTACTCCTCTTTCCAATGCCTTGTCTGCAGGCTCTCAATCTCCCCTAGCCACTGTCTTACTGTTGCTACTCTCTACCGTCCCCCTGGTCAAATCACCTCTTTTCTCTGTGAGTAGGCTGACCTCTCCTCCTCCCTCCTGGCTTCAATCACTCAATTTCTCCTCCTTGGTGACCTCAACATCCACCTTGATTCTCCCTCATCTCTGCTCTTTCATGAAGTCTGCAATTCCCTCTCCCTCTTTATCCTCCCCTCTGGCCCGACGCACTCTGCAGGACACACACTTGATGTCATGATCTCCTCTGGCCTCCCCCTCTCTATCCCTCTGACTACTACCCTCTCCTGGAGTGAACACTGCCTTCTCTCTTCTCCTCTCTCACTCTCTTCGCCCCAAGCCAAGCCCATCCCAACACTGCTCCCTACCTTCTCGGACATCCGACCTATGAAGCGTGTGTCAGTTGAAGCTTTCGCTGCCACCTTCCCCCCCCCCCCTTCCTCTCTCTGGCTGACTCTCACCCGGACATAACCCTTTACCTTCTCTACTCTTCTATTTCTGATAATCTTGATGCTCTTGCCCCTGTCATGAGGATCCGCTTGAAGTCCAAAGCCAAATGCAATTCCTGGTTTGACTCCAACCTAGCTATACTTAAACATAAGTGTGGGGTGGCTGAGAGGAAATGGAGAGCTTCTTTTTCAACCTCTGACAAACTGGCCTGTCGCCTGCTCCAAAGGGAATACCGACTCAATGTATGCACCGAGAAGAGATTTGACATTCAATCCTGTGTCTCTGAGGCATATAACAACTTCGCTGAACTCTTTAAAATCTGCAAGGAGCTTGCAAACACTGCTGCAGTCTCTACCCCTCCTCTTACCTCACAGGCTCTCTGCAATGCCATTGTCTCTCATGTCCTCCCTCTCCTCTCCTCCACCTCCTATCCCCTCTTAGCCTGTGCCTGCTGTTCCCCCTTCAACCACCTCCCACCCTACTTCTCTTCCTTTCCTCTTTTCTCCCCTGGTGCGGTCGCTAGACAAGTCCGATCTATGAAAGCCTTGTCAAAACAGGTTCATCCATGTTCCTCTAAAACCATCCAGGACCATTGACAACCCGCGCTCCAGGCCTTGCCAATTTCTGCAACCACTCCTTTGCATCTGGTTCCTTCACCTCCCCTCTGAAGTACTCCCTTGTGCATCCTCTTCTCAAGAGACCCGCAAGTGATTCCTCCTACCCGGCTAACTATCGGCCAACATCCATTACTAAGTTTCTGGGCAAACTCCTGGAAAAGCTGGCCATCTCTCAATTTAACCTTCATTCTGATTCTGTTGGCTGTCTCCATGACAACTAATCTGGCTTCAGAGTGGCCAGAAGCATGGAAACTGCTCTCCTGAACATCTGTGAAGATCTGTTCTCCAACCTTGACTCTAACATTCCCTCTGTCCTCATCCTACTCGATCTCTCTTCTGCCTTCGTCACGGTCACTCATACCATCCTGTTCAACTGTCTCCGTGTTAACCTGGGTATCACTGATCAGGCTCTGGCCTTGCTGACCTCTTTACTCTTTGATTGACACTCCCAGGTCCAACTTCGGTCCTTCCTATCATCTACATTCCTCTTTACCTGTTGTGTTCCCCAGGGCTCTAACCACTCTCCCTGGCTTTTCAACCAATACCTGGCAACTCTCGCCCACTGCATTGCCATTTTCTGCTCAAATTTCCAGTGCTACGCAGACGACATTCAACTCATATTTAGGCTGCCCTCGGCCACCTCCTCTCCCTCTGTCATCTCTGATTGCCTAACGGCCATTCAATATTGGTGTTCCACCAATGATATTTGTCTGAATGCCAGCAGGACGGAGATCCTCCTCATAGGCACACCTTCACCCTCCTTTCTCCTCACTCTCTGGCCGGCCTCCCTTGGCCCTCCTCCTACTCCCACCTGTGAGGCTAAGAACCTTGGGGTCAACTTTGACTCCACACTTTCCTTCTCCGCCACATATCTGAGGTGTCAAAAAAGTCAAACTTCCTACTGCACTCCTCAGAGGTACTCTTCCTTTCCTCTCCTTCCCCAGAGGCTCGCTGTCTCCCAAGCTCTGGTTCTCTCTAGGCTGGACTATTGTAACAGCCTCTTTCTAAATCTACCTGCCTCTACTTTCAGCTTCTGCAACTAATCCAGAACAGGACTGCAAGACTTGTCCTCAGCCTCAAGCCCAGGGACCGCATTTCTCCAGTCTGAAATCTCTCCATTGGCTCTCAGTGGATGCAAGGATTAAATCAAAACCCTCTGCATTGTCCACAAGGTTTTCTGGGGCCTGGGTCCAAAATACCTTCAGCTATCCATCCGCAAATACCTCCCCTCTCGAGCTCTTCATTCCTCTACCTCTAACTCCCTCAGGATCAGTCGTTTTCCAAAGAAACGAGGTGTGGGTAGATCCCTGTCTTCGCCTGGGGCCTCCCTCTTGGACAGCCTCCCTGCCACTCTAAAACTTGAGGAAAACCATCTCCGGTTCCGGAAGCACCTCAAGACCTTCCTCTTTGCTTATTCCTTCACTCCCCCTCTCCCTTGCTGATCTGCTCTCCCTTGGCACCGTGCACCTGGCCACTCTCTGTCCCCTGGGCCCAGGTACCTGCTCACCCTGCCACTTCCTGCACTGCCCCCTGGCCACCCCTTGCACTGGGGACTGTATATGTACCCATACAGTCCCCCACCCTCCATTTTCTTCTTTATCTGCACTTATTTAGACCTACCCAGTCTGCTGCCGTAAACACTCCACTTCCCACTTGCTGGCTGCACTACCATTGTTTATTGCCTATGTTATCTATTTATTTTATTTATTATTATTTATTTTATTTGTTTAGTTGATAAAATCAACCTTTCAAATTACAAATCAATTATCTATATCCACTTAAATTACAAAAATACCATTAAAACAATTTTGTTTGACAAATACAAAAGACACAAAAGGATAAAAATTGAAGTAAAACAGAAAGTAATACTTTAGGTAGATACAATATGAAATAAAACACGTTTACCTCAACTATGTAACAAACTGTAACAAACAGTATTGGCATTTCTCTATAAAATGTACATACGACAATTCAATTGTGGTGTCATGAATCTGGGATTATGGTGTCCAAAAACTGTACTATTGCTATTTTCGTAGCTAATTTAGGACATGGAAAAATTCATTGCCATATATCAGTGTGCATATACAAGTTTTGTTCTTCAATAAAAATTTTGAAGTAGAACTTCTGAATTGACTTCATTTGAGGACAGTAAACTATGCAGTGTTCCAATGTCTCGTGTTGGTTTGCACTTTTACAAAAACGACACAGATTTTGATCCTTCGGGATTTGTTTCCTTCTTGCCAACAAATCTAATGTTGGCCATAAATTCAAACAGAATCGGAGATACTTGTTTCACAACTTTGATGAGGTAAATTTAACCAAATAGCCGGCATTAGTTCTATATGGTTTATGACCATTATTATTTATCTTTTCTCTGCACTTTCTCCGCTACTTCCACTCCCCCATGCACTTTTCCCCTTTCCCTCTCCCATGCACTTGCACGTTCTCAATGTCACTGGGCCTAGTAAGATCGCTGTTTGTTTCTCCCCTGTTCCACTCCCTTGCCTTGTCGTGCTCCGAAACACTTGTGTACGAGCGCGATACACATAAAATATCATATCGTATCGTATCATTGTTGAAACCGCAAAGGGAAATAATTGCTGTGTACCGTTTGTGTTTTTTTTCTAAAAAGTCCCTGTCTGTTGGACATTCCCAAGCACACAACAAATGCTAAAAAGGCATTCCAAACACATTTTAGGAAAACGCAATATTAGCCTGTAAATGGAAGTACGAGTTTGATCTAAAAGAATAGACATGCACAAATTGAGATCTACTAAAGCACCAGTGTGATCTCACAGAATAGACACGAAAGAATGGAGTTCTACTAAAGCACCAGTGTGATCTCACAAAAAACAAATGCAAGAATGAAGTTCTATTAAAGCACTAGTGTGATCTCAAAGAATAAGAATAGACATGCAAGAATGGAATTCTACTAAAGCACTAGTGTGATCTCACAGAATAGACATGCATGAATGGAGTGCTACTAAAGCACTAGTGTGATCCAAGAAAACAAATGTAAGAATGGAGTATTAACTAAAGCACTAGTGTGATCTCACAGAATACACATCCAAGAATGGAGTTCTACTAAAGCACTAGTGTGTTCTCACAAAAACAAATGCCAGAAAGGAGTTCTACTAAAGCACTAATGTGATTTCACAGAATAGACATGCAAGAATGGAGTTCTACTAAAGCATTAGTGTGATCTCACACAAGACAAATGCAGGAATGGAGTTCTACTACAGCACTAGGGTGATCTCACAGAAAACAAATGCAAGAATGGATTTCTACTAACACACTAGTGTGATCTCAAAGAATCAACATGCAAGAATGGAGTTCTACTAAAGTAGTATTGTGATCCCGCAGAAACGAAATGCAAAAATTGAGTTCTACTAAAGCACTAGAGTCATCTCACAGAATACACATGCACGAATGGAGTTCTACTAAAGCACTAGTGTGATCTCACAGAAAATAAATGTCATAATGGAGTTCTACTAAAGCACTAACGTGATCTCACAGAATCCACATGCAAGAATGGAGTTCTACTTAAGAACAAGTGTGATCTCACAGAATAGATATGCAAAAATACAGTCCTAATAAAACACTAGTGTGATCTCATAGAATAGACATACAAGATTGGGGTTCTACTAAAGCATACGTCTGACCTCACAGACTAGACATGCAAGAGAAGAGTTTTACTTAAGCATGTTTGTCACCTCACAGAATAGCCATGCAAACATTGTGTTATACTTAAGCATGATTGTGACCTCACAGAAAAGCCATGCAAGGATGGAGTTATACTAAAGCACACGTGTGACCTCACAGAATAGCAATGCAAGAATAGAGTTCTACTTAAGAACATATCTGATCTCACAGAATATACAGGCAACAATAGAGTTCTACTAAAGAACAAGTCTGATCTCGCAGAATAGGCGTACAACAATGGAGCCCTACCTAAACATGAGTCTGTTCTCACATAATAGAAGTGCAAGAATGGAGTTCTACTTAAGCACAAATGTGACCTCACAGAATGGGCATGCGAGAATGGAGTTTTACTTAAGCACAAGTGGGACCTCACAGAAGAGACATGCAAGAATGAAGTTGTACTTAAGCATGAGTCTGATCTCACAGAATAGATATGAAAGAATAGAGTTCTACTTAAGAACGAGTCTGATCTAACAGAATAGGGATGCAAGAATGGAGTCCTACTTACGCATGAGTCTGATCTCACAGAATAGAAGTGCAATAATGGAGTTCTACTTAAGTATGAGTCTGATCTCACAGAATAGATATGCAAGAATGGAGTTCTCCTTAAGCACGAGTGTGACCGCACAGAATAGATATGCGAGAGTGGAGTTCTACTTAATCATGAGCCTGGTCTCACAGAATAGAAGTGCAAGAATGGAGTTCTACTTAAGCATGAGTCTGATCTCACAGAAACCACATGCAAGAATGGAGTTCTACTAAAGCACTAGTGTGATCTCACAGAATAGACATGCATGAATGGAGTGCTACTAAAACACTAGTGTGATCTCATGAAAACAAATGCAAGAATGGGGTATTAATTAAAGCACTAGTGTGATCTCACAAAATACACATCCAAGAATGGAGTTCTACTAAAGCACGAGTCTGTTCTCACAGAAACAAATGCCAGAATGGAGTTCTACTAAAGCACTAGTGTGATCTCACAGAATAGACATGAGAGAATGGAGTTCTACTAAAGTACTAGTGTGATCTCACAAAAGATAAATGCAAGAATGGAGTTCTGCTAAAGCACTAGTGTGATCTCAAAGAATCAACATGCACGAATGAAGTTCTATTAAAGTAGTATTGTGATCTTGCAGAAATAAAATGCAAACATTGAGTTCTAATAAAGCAATAGCATGATTTTGCAGAATACACATCCAAGAATGGAGTTCTACTAAAGCACTAGTGTGATCTCACAGAAAATAAATGCCAGAATGGAGTTCTACTACAGCATTAACGTGCTCTCACAGAATACACATGCAAGAAGGGAGTTCTACTTAAGAACAAGTGTGATCTCACAGAATAGATATGCAAAAATACAGTCCTAATAAAACACTAGTGTGATCTCATAGAATAGACATACAAGATTGGGGTTCTACTAAAGCATACGTCTGACCTCACAGACTAGACATGCAAGAGAAGAGTTTTACTTAAGCATGTTTGTCACCTCACAGAATAGCCATGCAAACATTGTGTTATACTTAAGCATGATTGTGACCTCACAGAAAAGCCATGCAAGGATGGAGTTATACTAAAGCACACGTGTGACCTCACAGAATAGCAATGCAAGAATAGAGTTCTACTTAAGAACATATCTGATCTCACAGAATATACAGGCAACAATAGAGTTCTACTAAAGAACAAGTCTGATCTCGCAGAATAGGCGTACAACAATGGAGCCCTACCTAAACATGAGTCTGTTCTCACATAATAGAAGTGCAAGAATGGAGTTCTACTTAAGCACAAATGTGACCTCACAGAATGGGCATGCGAGAATGGAGTTTTACTTAAGCACAAGTGGGACCTCACAGAAGAGACATGCAAGAATGAAGTTGTACTTAAGCATGAGTCTGATCTCACAGAATAGATATGAAAGAATAGAGTTCTACTTAAGAACGAGTCTGATCTAACAGAATAGGGATGCAAGAATGGAGTCCTACTTACGCATGAGTCTGATCTCACAGAATAGAAGTGCAATAATGGAGTTCTACTTAAGTATGAGTCTGATCTCACAGAATAGATATGCAAGAATGGAGTTCTCCTTAAGCACGAGTGTGACCGCACAGAATAGATATGCGAGAGTGGAGTTCTACTTAATCATGAGCCTGGTCTCACAGAATAGAAGTGCAAGAATGGAGTTCTACTTAAGCATGAGTCTGATCTCACAGAAACCACATGCAAGAATGGAGTTCTACTAAAGCACTAGTGTGATCTCACAGAATAGACATGCATGAATGGAGTGCTACTAAAACACTAGTGTGATCTCATGAAAACAAATGCAAGAATGGGGTATTAATTAAAGCACTAGTGTGATCTCACAAAATACACATCCAAGAATGGAGTTCTACTAAAGCACGAGTCTGTTCTCACAGAAACAAATGCCAGAATGGAGTTCTACTAAAGCACTAGTGTGATCTCACAGAATAGACATGAGAGAATGGAGTTCTACTAAAGTACTAGTGTGATCTCACAAAAGATAAATGCAAGAATTGAGTTCTGCTAAAGCACTAGTGTGATCTCAAAGAATCAACATGCACGAATGAAGTTCTATTAAAGTAGTATTGTGATCTTGCAGAAATAAAATGCAAACATTGAGTTCTAATAAAGCAATAGCATGATTTTGCAGAATACACATCCAAGAATGGAGTTCTACTAAAGCACTAGTGTGATCTCACAGAAAATAAATGCCAGAATGGAGTTCTACTACAGCATTAACGTGCTCTCACAGAATACACATGCAAGAAGGGAGTTCTACTTAAGAACAAGTGTGATCTCACAGAATAGATATGCAAAAATACAGTCCTAATAAAACACTAGTGTGATCTCATAGAATAGACATACACGATTGGGGTTCTACTAAAGCATACGTCTGACCTCACAGACTAGACATGCAAGAGAAGAGTTTTACTTAAGCATGTTTGTCACCTCACAGAATAGCCATGCAAACATTGTGTTATACTTAAGCATGATTGTGACCTCACAGAAAAGCCATGCAAGGATGGAGTTATACTAAAGCACACGTGTGACCTCACAGAATAGCAATGCAAGAATAGAGTTCTACTTAAGAACATATCTGATCTCACAGAATATACAGGCAACAATAGAGTTCTACTAAAGAACAAGTCTGATCTCGCAGAATAGGCGTACAACAATGGAGCCCTACCTAAACATGAGTCTGTTCTCACATAATAGAAGTGCAAGAATGGAGTTCTACTTAAGCACAAATGTGACCTCACAGAATGGGCATGCGAGAATGGAGTTTTACTTAAGCACAAGTGGGACCTCACAGAAGAGACATGCAAGAATGAAGTTGTACTTAAGCATGAGTCTGATCTCACAGAATAGATATGAAAGAATAGAGTTCTACTTAAGAACGAGTCTGATCTAACAGAATAGGGATGCAAGAATGGAGTCCTACTTACGCATGAGTCTGATCTCACAGAATAGAAGTGCAATAATGGAGTTCTACTTAAGTATGAGTCTGATCTCACAGAATAGATATGCAAGAATGGAGTTCTCCTTAAGCACGAGTGTGACCGCACAGAATAGATATGCGAGAGTGGAGTTCTACTTAATCATGAGCCTGGTCTCACAGAATAGAAGTGCAAGAATGGAGTTCTACTTAAGCATGAGTCTGATCTCACAGAAACCACATGCAAGAATGGAGTTCTACTAAAGCACTAGTGTGATCTCACAGAATAGACATGCATGAATGGAGTGCTACTAAAACACTAGTGTGATCTCATGAAAACAAATGCAAGAATGGGGTATTAATTAAAGCACTAGTGTGATCTCACAAAATACACATCCAAGAATGGAGTTCTACTAAAGCACGAGTCTGTTCTCACAGAAACAAATGCCAGAATGGAGTTCTACTAAAGCACTAGTGTGATCTCACAGAATAGACATGAGAGAATGGAGTTCTACTAAAGTACTAGTGTGATCTCACAAAAGATAAATGCAAGAATGGAGTTCTGCTAAAGCACTAGTGTGATCTCAAAGAATCAACATGCACGAATGAAGTTCTATTAAAGTAGTATTGTGATCTTGCAGAAATAAAATGCAAACATTGAGTTCTAATAAAGCAATAGCATGATTTTGCAGAATACACATCCAAGAATGGAGTTCTACTAAAGCACTAGTGTGATCTCACAGAAAATAAATGCCAGAATGGAGTTCTACTACAGCATTAACGTGCTCTCACAGAATACACATGCAAGAAGGGAGTTCTACTTAAGAACAAGTGTGATCTCACAGTATAGACATGCAAAAATGCAGTCCTACAAAAGCACTAGTGTGATCTCATAGAATAGACATACAAGATTGGGGTTCTACTAAAGCATAACTCTGACCTCACAGTTATACTCAAGCATGATTGTGACCTTACAGAAAAGCCATGCAAGAATGGAGTTATACTAAAGCACAAGTGTGATCTCACAGAATAGAAATACAAGAATAGAGTTCTACTTAAAAACACATCTGATCTCACAGACTATAAATGAAACAATAGAGTTCTACCAAAGAACAAGTCTGATCTCACAGAATAGGCGTGTACTGGGGAGACCCCCGGCCGGCCCATAGAGTCGGGGTTTGCTCCAGAGTACTTTAAGACAAGATAGCTTCACCTTTGAGATGGATGGGGGTGCAGGTTTTCTTCTCCAACACCAATCAATAAGGGCAGCTCATTGGTTTGGCAAAGGGAGTCCGTTTAATGACAAGCACAAAAAACGGGGAGTCATGGAAATCGACAGTGATGCAATATTCCGTCTCGCTTCAACTCCAAAGAAATTAATTCAAACAATAACATTTATACTCAAAACTCGTCATAGCTGACGTGTAACACTTAAAAGTTAACATGCAATTCTATTGATTAGGAAAAGTTAACTTTAATATAGGTACTATGGGCCTCATTACCAGTCCGGCGGTAACCAGGCAGTTTTACTGCCTCGGTTACCGCCAGACTCGTATTACCATTCCGCTTCCGTGACTCCTGGAAATACCAGGGCATTACGACCCTGGTGTCCCGGGAATTCCGAAGGCGGAATTCGGTAAATCCCCATTCCCATTGAGTCCAATAGTACTCAATGGAAATGGGGAAGTGGAAACACCGGCACCATCTCGTGATGGTGCTGGTGTTTCCACGTCCGCCTGCAGGCGGGCAGTGTTAAACCCGCCAGGTCAGACCTGGCAGGAACATCACCTCCCACCTGCAGGACTCGGGATCAGGCGGTCCGGAATTAACAGTGGCAGCGGATTTACCGCCACTGTTAATTCCGGGCCGCTCGACCTGTAATGAGGCCTTATATCTGTATATGGTAACGGAGTGAGTGGATTGGATAAACTCTATCAGGTGGGCATCTAAGCCCTCCTTCTAACATTACTCTTGTAGACGTAGACGTCACTAAGAGTATGACGCCCCATTGGTTCTACTATCTATAGGACCCTAGATTATTTGGTCCATTGTGATTAAGTTTGCTTCAACCCCATGCATAAATTTCCACTTTACTTAGAAGCACGCAGAATGGTCAGCCAGGCGCATGGTGCCCCACGATTCATCCGGACTTCCTTCAATCTATCATTACTTTAGTGGCTATGTGTCAATTATTTGGCTGTGGTTGGCCTCGAAACTGTATCTTCTTGTCAGGAAAAGTTATGATATCTCCGACTGGGCGGCTGCCAAACGTAGTTGTGAACCCGTGCCTCTTCTCGTTCGGATGGTCATGTGCTACTCGCACCATGAATCTGTCTAGTTTCCCTCAATTTGTGCATTTAGTTCTTAATCGGCTTGCCACCTGCCTACGCCTACTTATCTCGACCTTCCAAAGATATGATATTCTGTTTTTAAGTTTCAATTCTGTGAAGCTACTGTTCGCTTCTTCTATTGGTCTGACTTTGGCTCTTTCCTGGCGCAAGTTGCATCCGCTGAGTTTCGATTCAGCCATCTCTTCTCGTTTTAGCTGGAATACGAATCTTGTCCTGTTTGACCTCTAGTAACCTGAGTTGATTCTGCTTTTCTGTAAAGTGGACTCGCACTCATATAATGAGCTTCGTTGAGGTAGATTTGTATAGGTGGTGCTTGCCATGGTCTATCTTCTACTAAGCATAGCATGCCACAATTTATTCTTAGCTTTCTTGCAGTTTCAAGCATATGTACAGGCGTTAGCTGGTTGAATGACTTCATCCTGCTTTACAGCTTAAGCTTCTTTATATTTCAACATCGTCTCCCCTTCTAGGTTCACGATATCCTTATTCATGTCGTTTCGTCTCTGTGTGTCATTTTTTTGTTCTGCACATTAGTCCGTGCCCTCGTGACATCACCATTCATCTTCCATTAAGGCCTTTTGGGTTTCTTCCAGGACAGTGTTTAGGTAATCTTCATTTCGTCTAATTTGCTGGTAGGGTTTTCTCAATGGGCAGCTTACTGCCAATGGTTTTCTAGGTATCAGTATTTCAACAGGAGTTGTTCTCCTGATAGGCTCTGGGCAGAGCCCTACTGCAGCTCTCTGCTGGTTTATTTGCTCGTCATACGTCACGTATTTTGGTGTGAACGTTCCTGGTACTTCAAAATGGGCGATGGGAGTGTGGAATTTATTTGGGACCTCCTCTACACTCCCCGCTCTGGGCGTTTCATCGACCTCTTCTACTTCCTCCTCTGGATTCAGCTTACTTGGTTCCTATGTATTCATCTTCACTTCATCGTCTCGGTTCATTCCTTCTTCATTTTCTGGGTTTGTACATGATGGTTTGAAGAAGTGTCTGTCATGCGTCATGTCCACACGCCCACTAGATGCCTCACAGCACGTCCAATCCCAACATCCGGTACACATGTAGGATGGGGGCCGTGTGAGCAGCTTGGGGCCCATACCTTACGTCACAGCAGAAGTCACATTCGGTCCTGGTTGTATCCATTTCTGCATTGGCAACTGCCGTGGCACATTGGGTCAGGCAGAGTCAGGCAGTCACGTTCACTTCTGGATCACATGACAAGGAGATCCTGATCACGTGATTCTGTTTTGGGTCATGTGACTAGGAACCAAACGTTATAAAAGCAGAGTTCCCGTGACCACACATCACTTCACAGCTGTTCTTCACGACTCTGTTTGGCGTTTGCTCTTCAATCTTGATTCTTGGATTATTCCAACTCGGACCTCGAACTACGGACTCCTTTTGGCTTTCCCTTTGGATTTGGTGCTTTTTCTTGTGGTTATCTGGCTGTTTTGACCTCAGGACCTTCATACCGGACTTCTTTGGTTCTTTGGTTCTTTCCTGGATTGATTTTTACTTCTTACGAACTTACGTAAAACCATGTCTTCCACGTCTACTACACTTAGGTAAGCTTCGTCCTGAACAGTACTAGTCCGTTCTGTATACTGTAACTGTGGTTATTTGTACTAATAATTGTTTGCCTTACAGCGGCCTTGGGGTTTCCAGTGCTACGTGGTTCCTGGCATTCCAGCATATCCCACCTGTGGCCTCAAGGATTGCATAGAGAGTCATATTATCTCTCCCTGTGTGGTACTTGGGGACGGAGGCCCCTCTAATCTTCACGACAATCAAGTCTCGACAGTGTCTCTTTGGAGTTCATATTTTTATTACTCCTTTTAGGCTTCTTGCTGTTCTTACATGTTCGTCTTTATTCCATGTAATTAATTGGCATAGTTCATTTGGGCTGCAATAAATCAATTTTCCCTCATAATCTCTGTGTTTCCTGGGATATTGAAACTTTGTACCTTCTGGTGCATGCTCGCTGGCCTTCACAAAGTCTTTTATTTCATCATCAGTTAGATCTCTAGGCATCCATCCTGGCTTGACATCAATCATGATCTTCATCCCTATGGCTTTCTTCGCAGTTTTCTGGCATTGCAAGATTATTATCTTGATGACACACAATCCTAGTAATATCATTACTAGTAGGGCTCCCAGAAACTTGAATGCATCTGCCATCCATTGTGGAACCCATGAGAATAGTGATCCAAACCAGCTGTCATCTTCAACTTCGTCGGTTTCATTGATCATCTGATTCTGTTGCTTCATCAGCATTCCTAGGGTTTCTGTTAAAGTTCCTTTTTTTTTGTCGTGAGAAGGCATAAGTGTGCAACATGATTCTCCAATTTTTGCACAAACTCCTCCATCCATAGCTGTGATCATGTCAAGGACATATCTGTTCTGGAGAGTCATCAGTCGGATTGCTCTTAACTCTTCCTTAATTGCATTGAATCCTTTTATGGTAGTGTTGATTGTCTGTAGCAATTCCCATCCGGTTATATGCAACCATTTAGTGTTTACTCCAACTTGGATTCTTGGCACGAAGAGCGTCTGATGAGGTGAGACTGAACAGTCTATGCTCATATGGGATTGCGTGGAATGATTCTTCTGATTTGGCAGAGAAGACATTTTCTCTCTTCATTTGAGTTATCAATTCCACAGATCTGTTCTTTCTCAGGTGAGTGTCTGCTTTTGGGAAACTGTCAATGTTCAGGTCACTTTTCGGGATCACCAGTGCTGGAACGTGGACATTTACTATTGTGCATATGCCTCCACAGTTTTTCGGCAGTCTGATGTATGCCTTGGGTCCGCATGCCCAATAATTATCCATAATTACTACTGTTCCATGTCCCATTCCTTGAGCATCAAAGATTCATCCACAGTTCTGATTCTCTCCCAGCTTCTGTTTGCCATTGTTCCTGAAGCACAATTTCGGGCTTTCTAGCGGCACTATCTGCAGGGGTCCTACTCTGTCTTTGACCAATGTCAGCAGCTTTGCAAGCTTTAGCCATACTGATTGGCACAGTCTTTGTGAGTTCTCAATTGCTTCCTTGCAGGCTCCAAGGACCATCCATGCTCGGCATATCACTACTCCTTGCTCCCATCCGTTTGGTGAGAGTACTTTTCCCCAAATCTGCATTTGGCCTCTGTTTTTCCAAATGTGAGCCTCTTCTGGAGTTTTCCCTTGTATATTTAGTCTCAAGTTTACTTTCCATATCATTCCTGCTCCTATAACTTCAAGTTTATCGTACCTGATCACACGATTCCTAGTATGAGCTCTATTTCTCATCTTAATGTCCTGGACATAATCGTCTTCATCAGGATAAGCTGTTTCAGTTGCCCAGATCAATGAGGCGTCCCTTCCCATGAACTGTCTTCTGGTCTTGAAAATTGCTATGTGTGAGAGAGAGTGTGCGGTTGGGACATCAATTTCTACAGCTATTAAGATCTTGGACTTCCCCATGCTGTATGGTAGGAGTGCACAAACAAAGAATTCTCCAGAATGTCATCTCCCAACCTCCTTCATGTGCTGGTACCAAATGTTGTTTCCCAGGTGTGCTGTGCTGTCCAGTTAGTCGTTTAGTTCATTGTCATCTCCATGAATGCTTCTCTTGTTTCTTAGTGTTTTCCTGTAGTTGGCTATGACTACATCCCTAAATGCATCTGTATGGAATTTCCTTGCTGGAGGACTCTCAGGTATCCCGGTCAAAGGTGCAGGTCTCTTCATCTGTATCATTTGAGTGGACAGGAGTCTGGCAGCTCTTTCCTGGTCCTCATGCTTCTTTTCTCTGCTGCGTGCAAATGCCCATGCCAACCAGCCTGATGCGGGTCCGGTATAGGCTGTATTGTATGACTGGTACTTGTCCCTTGTGTTAGGACACGTGTGCTTGGCAATACAGTCTGTGCTGTTTTGTTCTTCATTTCTTCTTGTAGTTTCCTTGCTCTGGCTATGTGCGGGAATAGTAAGTCTACTCTCATTTGTGTCTGTGTAAAGAGTTTCTACGAGTTTGCTTTTGTTTTCTCAAGAGTTTCTGATTAGAATGCTTCTGTTGGTTTTTCTCTTAATTCTTCTTGTTTTCTCACAATATCTTTTTATGGCAGGCAGTCTCTTTTTCTCTACTGCTTTGGTTCGTGGTTCTGCAGTCATTGACACTAGGCCTGTTTTATGTGCATTCAGTGTTTGTGTGCGTGTAGTTGTCAGTGATTTCACTTTATTCATCTCGTGCCAACCCTGTCTCCGGCTTTTCTTTTCATTCATTACCTCAAGTGTGTGTGTATCATTGCTAATTACATTCATTTCGAGTCCACTCACTCCACCGTCAGATATCCTAGGGACTGGAATGACTATATAAGGTCTGGGTGCTTTTGTGGATTTCATACGTGTGTCATCAGGTGGGTGCACTGAAATTGAAACGCTTCGATCACCAATAAAGAATGCAGTTCTGATCATTAATGACAGTAAAATAATGATAAATATGATGCATAAGTACATTATGGTTCTATACGTTAGGCGACTGCATTTCCTTCCAGAGAAGTGGGGTGCCTCTCTGCTTGTGGAAGGACCAGGTTGCTGCTCTGGACCCCCATCTTAATCATTCAACAAATGTCACTGGCCCTCATTAGGACCCTGGCGGAAAGGGGTTTACGCCAGCGTAAAGCATGGCGTACCTTTCCGCCTGACTACGAGTTCCCGTAGCGCCATGGTGATTTTTACGCCTGCTTTTTGCAGGCGGAAAAATCCATGGCGCTACGGGACTTGTTGTTAATTACTCCACCGTAATTTACGGTGGCGTAATTAACGCCTTCCCCACTCCCATTATACCCTATGGGGCAAAAATGGGAATGGGGAAGGGTAAATGGGGATTGGGGACTAACCGCCCCGCCAAGGTCGGAATGGGGCGGTAAGTCCGCCAACCCCCATGGCGGAGTTGGCAGCTTTGTGCCATGGACCATGGTGCAAATTGCACCATGGTCCTCCGCCAGGGCCACTGTTATTATTCCCTCACCCAATATTGTCTTTCAAGTTCTGTGTTTGAGTGTCAGGTGCTTTAAATGTGTCCCCCTTCTTGTGAATGACAAATTGGGCCTCATTACGAGTCCGGCGGTAACCGAGGCGGTAAAACCGCCTGGTATCCACCAGACTCGTATTACCATTCCGCCTCCGTGACTCCCGGAAATACCAGGGCAATACGACCCTGGTGTCCCGGGAATTCCGGAGGCGGAATTCCGTAAATCCCCATTCCCATTGAGTCCTATGGAACTCAATGGGAATGGGGAAGTGGAAACACCAGCACCATCTTGTGATGGTGCTGGTGTTTCCACGTCCGACTGCAGACGGGCGGTGGTAAACCCGCCAGGTCAGACCTGGCGAGAATGCCAGCTCCCGCCTGCAGGACTCGGAATCGGGAGGTCCGGAATTAACAGTGGCGGCGGGTTTCTGCCACTGGTATTTTCGGACCCCCCGACCTGTAATGAGGCACATTGTCTCTTATTTCAGGATGCAGTTCCTTTGCTAGACCATGGGAGGAAAAAACCAAATAAAATAACGCTTCAGTGAGTTCCTTTACTGTGCATATTCAAAGTAAGTAAGCTCCCAGTCCACTACTTGAATCTGCTTCAGTCCTGAGGACATATTGGACACTGATCAGTATGAAGAAATAGTGAAAGAATGACAACAAATATAACAAATGAAGTTCTCGACACTGCTCCCTCGATCTGTCCCTCGGTGGAAGGCTTTCTTAGAATCTCCTCAGATAGTCTCTCTGATGGTTGGAAAGTTCCACTTGGAGTATGATTCCATACAGGAGCATTCCCATCTGTGCAACATTATCTGGATCTCTGATGAATAAGAGGACATCAACATCGATAGGTCTCCCCACTAGCTCTGGAAAGTCAGTGACTAGGCGAAAGAGGACATTGTGTGCCAATCTGCTCTCTTCTGGTGACAGGGACATCTGTCCTGTCTCGCTGGGTTCAGGATTGTATGTTTTTTCCTTCATGTAAACAATGTCTGCACTCTCCGGACCCATGGATTGTGACTAGAATTCTGATCTTATTTAAAAGATGGTTAAATGTTCAGTGTTTACTGGGTCTCGAAGAAATGCAAGTGTGTCTGTCGTTCTTCCAATAAGAGTTGGACAGTCTTCGATTATGCGAAAGAACAGTGTGCTGACAAGCTCATTTATTTCCGCCTGTGTTGGGAACATTTGATTCTTTCTCACTGTACTCAGGGAGTAGGATAAGTTGTTCAGAAAAGACAGTGAGGAGTTGTCTTATTGTCTTTTCGTTTTCAGGATCTTGTAAAAAGTCTGTGACACTGGTGAGCCTCCCTACCAGTGACGGCTATGACCTCAGTACTAAGTCAAAATAGGTGACTAGATCCTTTGTGATGTCTCTATTGTGGGACACCATAGTGATTCCGAATAGGGTCTCGGTATGTAATGAGTTGGGATATTGTATTTGCTTCCAATGTAAGTGTCCTCGGTCAAAATTTGGCATATCCTTTTCTTGTCAATGCTTAAGTGTGCCTCAGTCCGAAGTTCAAAGTCAACAGATTATATTGTGGCTTATGCGTACAATTTTTCTTCTTCACCCTGCAACTAGGGTGCACAGAGTGTCCATTTTGTATGTCCTTATACCTTTTTTGCTTAGAGGAAGTGTCCAATTTAAGCCACTTGCAAAAAGTTCTTTGTCTTTACTTCAATGGTCATGCGTCCTTCTTCCTCGTCATGGATCTCGTCTGCATGTGCTGTGGTTCTTCCCCATCGCTTGTCGATTCCTCTCATTGGGGTGCAGGCAGGGGGCCTTCTCTGTTGTAGGGCTTAATATCACTGAGAAAAATCCACGCTCTCCTGCCCTATAGCTTCATAGCGGATGAAGTTCAGTCCTCTACGATAAAAGGACTGTTGAATCTTGGCTCGTCCCACCTTTTCCTTGTATGGTTTTTCACAAGGATGGCATCTCCAGGGAAGACAAGTGGAACAAGTAGACCTTGAACTGAGTCTGATGCAGTGTCTCCTTCTGTGTTCTGTGCTGTGCTGCACCCTTTTCGTCATCGCTGCAGCTGGTCTGAAATAACAGTAAGGCAAGATGTTATGCAGTTCAGGTAATTTTGTATTTCAGACACTAAAACCTCTCCTGTTGACTGGACATCACATCTAGCTCTATCTCTGGGTGTCAGGGGAGTTCTCTTTCTTCTTCCTGTGGCTATCTCGTGTGGCGTAAGATGATGGTCGGAGCCTGGTTGGTTCCAAAGTGCATACAGTGCCAATGGAAGGCAGTGCAACCATCCCTTCTTTAGAGTAAGCTTCAACTTGGCTATTCTCTCCTTCAACAAGCCGTTGATCTTCTCACAGATCTCATTACCTTGGGATGATAAGCAGACGAGAACTTGTGCTTTATACCAAGCAGCAAGCTAATCTGTACTAATATTGAATTAACAAAATGAGGGTCATTATCTGATCTCATGACTTTGCATACCCCCACCTTGGGAACACTTCCCTCACTAAAAATTTGGCCGCACAGGTAGAGTTTGGTTTTGTACATGGACCTGCCTCTATCCATCTAGAGAATGGACACACCACAAAAATTAAGTATCTGTACCCGTTACATACTTGAATCATGTCAATGTAATCGACATGCAATTGCTGAAAAGGTCCATATGGCCTTGGGATGACTCCTCTCATTACTTTTAGTGTGTGCCCAGCTGTGAATTGCTGGCAGATGATGCAGTTCACCATAAAGAATGCAAAATGCTCAGCTAAATTTGATATGAACCAGTCTTCCGCGAGCTTTGCTGCTAGATTTTCATTTGTCATATGCGCTGGGTAATGTAACTGCTCCAGTGCTATTTTTCATAGGGCTACAGGCATTAGTGGTTTACCGGTGCTGTCATGTCGCCTCAGGCTGTCAGAGGGGTTTAGAACACCCTCGATGTTTCCAAAGGTTTTTCTCTTCCTGTGGTGCCTCCCCTTGCAGTTCCATTATCTGCGTTTGTCCAAGGCTCTTATAGGCTTCAGGTGTAGTTTGCGTAACCATCATTCTTTCATTGGTACAGGTGACTTCGAGTCCCATAATCGTCTCACTTTTAGATGCCATACGCTTGGCTTCTGTGTCTGCTGCTTGGTTTCCTCATCAGATCAAATCTGTCCCTTTCGTGTGGGCGGCGCATTTCACGACCGCTATGCCCACTGGGAGCTGTAGTGCATAAATCAGCCTGTCCAATAGGGCTGCGTGCCTCACTGGCGTACCGTCTGCTCAGAGGTAGCCCCTCCTTTTCCAGCATGCTAAGCCTACATGCACTGTTGACGTCACATAGGTGGAGTCACTGTACCACTGTACTTCCTGGTCTGCGTGATTCTCAATGGTGAGTATCTTGATCGATCCTTGAAGACCCATCAATAAAGACAATGGGCCTCATTATAGGTCGGGCAGTCCGGAATTAACAGTGGCGGTAAACCCGGCGCCACTGTTAATTCCGGGCCGCCCAATCCCGACTCCTGCAGGCGGCAAGTGATGTTCCCGCCAGGTCTGACCTGGCGGGTTTAACACCGCCCGCCTGCAGGTGGACATGGAAACAACAGCACCATCACGATATGATTTACCGAATTTCGCCTCCGGAATTCCCGGGACACCAGGGTCGTAATGCACTGGTATTTTCAGGAGTCATGGAGGCGGAATGGTAATATGAGTCCGGAGGTAACCAGGCGGTTTTACCGCCTTGGTTACTGCCAGACACGTAATGAGGCCTGATCTCTCCTCCTGCCAAGGCATTTTCTTTCACCCTGGGGATTTCATCATAGAATTCTTCATAATTTGCACAGTCATGTATGGGCTCTCCCTCAATGACTGGCTCTGCTTTGAACATGGCTGGGTTCACTATTTTATATCGGACTATTTTTATAGAGGGATTCGATATGATCACTTCATAAGATCTCTGAGATGTCACTGTGCCTTTCGGTTTCTCTAAAATAGCAAATAATGAGTGTTCAACGTACAATATAATTGAGCATCCCATTACAATGGTTGTCGCCTTCTCAATGGTGAATACTGCGGCAGCTAAATTCCCGCTTTAATAAGCCAGGGGCTTGTACCCCAACAAGGTTCTTTGAGCGAGCACTGCCATCATGACGCTGCCATTTGTGTTTGAAAACAGGTAAAATTCCTCTGCATAATTGCATAATTGGGGATCCCTAGAACTGGAGCTATGCAAATAGCTCTTTTTAGTTCAGCAAACCCTTTCTCCATGGCCTCAGACCATTCGATCTTTTCTTTCGTCACATGGGCCTTCTTTAGAGCCTGAAGTAAAGGCTTAGTGTAAGAGCTGTAGTCGAAGACCCATGCCCTGTTTCATAGGCCTAAAAAGCTCTGTATCTGATTTATCATATGCGGCTTAGCCGTGTTTAATATGGCTTCAGCCCTTTCCGGGGTCACTTTATTTCTTTCATATGAGATCAGCTGGCCTATGTACAGCACTTCTTGTTGACAGTATTGTAACTTCTCCTTGTCAACTTTATATCCTTTCTCAGCCAGCATAGTCAGTAGCTGAACAGAATCGTGCCTGCATTGCTCTTCTGTTGTGCTGCAAATTAAGATGTCATCCACATACTACAGGACAACACTTTTTAATGCAATATTGCTTAATTCCATCTGCAGGACTCTGTTGAAAATAGAAGGAGACTCACAGTACGCCTGTGGCAGCCTCGTGCTTTTCAGATGCATCTGTCTGAACGTGAATGACATCAGGTCTTGTGAGTCTCAGTGCAACGGGAGAAAAATTAATTTTTCGAGTCAATCACCGTGAAATATTTTGCCTCAACGGGTATATTACATAGGATTGTAGACGGGTTAGGGACTAGAGGGAACTTGGCCTCAAAAATATTGTTTATTGGTCTTAGGTCCTGTACTAGCCTCCAAGACCCCCCTCTACTTTTTTTCACAGGATACATTGACGTATTACATGGTGACTCTGACGTCATTAAGATCCCTGGTCCATCAATGCAGAAATTGTCTTGAAAATCTCCTCATTTGCCTCTCTGGACATGGGATATTGTCGGGCTCTGGGTAGAATTGCTCCTGGTTTCAGTTTAATCCTTACTTCTCCAACCCCCTTCAAGAGGCCCAGGTCATAGTGTAGTCCACACTGAGACAGGCACCTTAACTATGTCATCATCAAAATATTCAGGCCGTTTTAGTACCATCATCATTCTCTTAGGTACTTCTCTTTTGATCATCTTTACCCAAAAGGTGACACTCACTTCCACCATCGTCTCTCCCATTTATGCTTGTTCTTCAAACAGATCTTCATCGGTGACGTCAGTCACTCGATATCCTTCTTCAATGGCAATTAGTGCGCACCATTGTCTGCCCTTGTCATTGTAACCGTCAACCAAGACCACTTTCCCTCAGATTGCAGCTGTGTGTATCATCAAGGGAAATACTTGTCCCTTCTCCTCGTGCATCGGTATTCTTGGTCTCAATAAAAACTCATCAGGGGTTCTCATGATTCTGTCTGCAAGGCCTGGCAACCCTGCCATAAGAACACACATGCCATATGCGAAGATTTCTGGCTCTAATGGTATAGCCCTCAAGCCTAGGTGTCCTGAGTATGCTCTAACCATTTTGCATACATTTGAATAGTGCATTCCTGGATTGGAACATGCTATGTCCTCCTCCGTGAACGAGATTGTCATGTTCAACTTTGTCATTAAGTCACGACCCAAAATATTTACTGCGGTCTGCCGAAAATATGGTAGAGGTACGTTCATTTCACAATCCCCTATAGAGACTGGAAGTGCTTTTGTAAAGGGAACTCAAATGGCCTCACCGGACAAGGAAAATTTGCCTTCACGTATGAACAAACGTATCACATCCATGTCAACTAGGAAGGAATATTGTTTATCCCCTATGACGACATCCACACTGGGTTCCCTGTGAGGGTCTGGTGTCCCCGATAGGATAGAACACATCAGGGTTCCCAGTGAGCTCTTCTAGCTTATATACAAATTTGGCCCACTGTGTGCTGGTGGATTTCCCACATTACCATTGTTACCTCCCATTCCATGGTTCATGGTCTGTGATAGTTGTAGCGGTGCCTGGTGGGATTGTCCTTGTGGAAAATTCCCATGTTTTGCGGTTGCACCCCTTGCTGCGCTCCTTGTGCTTGTTGCACCATGTGATTCTGTGCACCACCCTGCTGTAAGACTGCAGGCGGATTCGTCATGCGTGCTCCTGTTCCTTGGCCGTTCTGCATCATGCCTTGATTTCTGCATGTGCGCGCCAAATACCCTGTCATTCCACACAGCCAACAAACTGGCAGTTGTCGGATCATTTGCCCATTTGACATCGTTGGTTACCATTTTGCATATTTTGAAAGCCTCCTTGATTGTTTTGGAAACCTCCCTGATTGCTCTGCCATCCTCTTCCCCTAAATCATCTCCCCCTTGGATAAAATCCTGTATTGCCTTGGTTATTTTGCTCCAGACTAGCCACCTGCTGCATGATTGGTGCAGCTGTACTAGTTATCATAGCTCCCTCAAGAGCATATTTTGAAAATTTCTTTTGCACCAATTTCATTTCCTCACCCTTACGAGTCACTTCCTTTTTGAGATTCTTTTCTTGCAACAGTCTACTGTACAGGAGAGAGAGTGACCCCTGACCGGCCCATAGAGTCAGAGCTTGCTCTTGAGTACTTTAAGACAAGAGATGTGTGGGGAAAACGGGTCCCTCAGGCCCTTTCTGCAGATTCTTCTCAGGCTACCATTGTCTACGGGGAGCTTCACAGTCTACTCAGCTGAATGGCTTCTCTCAAAAATGACTAAGGTGGACGTCACTAAAAGTACAACGTCCCATTGGTTCTACTATCTATAGGACCCTAGATTATTTGGTCCAATATGATTGGGTTGGCTTCAACCCCATGCATAAATCTCCACTTTAATTAGCAGGTCACAGAATGGTCAACCAGGTGCAGGATGCCGCCTCCCTTCCATCAAATAGTACGTTAGTGCTATGTGTCAATTAGTTGGCTTTGGTCGGCCTCAAAACTATAGCTTCTTGTCAGGAAAAGTTATGGTATCTTCTGTTTGGGAGACAGCCAGGTGTAGGTGCCTCTTCTCGCTCGGCTGGTCACGTGCTAGCACACTCTGAATCTGCTTAGTTTTCCTTCTATTTGTGCATTTAATTCTTTATTTGGCTTGCCACCTGCCTGGTTTTCTTATCTCGACCTTCACGGGGCAGGCTGCTCTGTTCTTAAGTTTCGATTCTCCGGAGCTACTGTCTGCCTCCCTTTCTTGGTCTGACCTCAACTTCTCAGGCCTAAGTTTCGATTCCGCTGTCTCTTTTCTTGTTTTAGCTGGATACGAATCCTGTCCTTTTTTACCCTTAGTAACCTGGGCTAATTCTGCTTTTGTATAAAGTGGACTCGCACTTATATAGTGTGCTTTGTTGAGGTAGATATATAGGTGGCACTTGCAGCTCTATTCTTCTACTAAGCATAACAATCCACACTGTTTTCTTAGCCTCTTGTGGTTACAAACATATGTACAGGCATTAGCTGTTTGAATAGCTTCATCCTGTTTTACAGTTTAAGTTTCTTTATATTTCAACATCGTCTTTCCTTCTATGTTCATGATATCCTTATTCATGGCGTTTCGTCTCTGTGTGTCATTTTATTATTGTCGTTTCTTTCATCTGTGAGTGTGTCTGTGCCCTTGTGCCGTCACCAATCATCTTCAATTAAGGCCAGTTGAGTTTCTTCTGGGACAGTGTTTAAGCAATCTTCATTTCGAGTTATTTGCTGGTAGGGTTTTCTCAATGGATACCTTACTGCCCATGGTTGTCTGGTTATTGGTACTACTGCTCTTCTGATGGGCACTGGGCAGAGCCCTAATGCGGCTCTCTGCTGGTTTATTTTCTCATTATATGTCACATATCTCGGTGTGAACGTTCCTGGTACTTCAAAATGGGCAGCTGAAGGCCAGGCTATATTTGGGACCTCCTTTACACTACAATTGTGTGCGATGGTCAACTGTATTCAGCCCAAGGTTTGGCTTCGATTCCCACCAATTTCTTGAATTGCTTCTGCACTGGCTCTGGTAGCCCATGGCACTGGATATGTTAAACACAGGTATAGAATGTGTACATGATTCATGAGTCTCGAGCACCCATGTGTCTTGGAAATTCTGTATATAAATTAACGGATCTTCAGACTCCTTCATTTTTCGAGTCATTATAGCTCCCCTATGAGAAGTATCTGGCTAAAGTACTTGTAGCGCTTTCCATACTGTGGCTCTACAATTGTTAAATGGCGCTCCGTCATGCGCGGTATTAATTGTGGTTATGGCAAGGTAGCCTGCTCATGCCCATACATTGTCTGCTCTCTCACAAAGTATGGCAATCAGGAGACCTTTGATGTCCCCTATAGCTAGTGTGTTGCTTATTGTCATTTTTTCGAACTCATGTATCCATATTCCGGCTCCCGATATCAGCATTGGAAGCTTGTTTTTCAAATGTTCTCGATCCATGTGTGGCCATGGAATATATTGTGGTCTTATTCCCCCCTTCTCGAGCAACGGAAATAGGAATGTGTAGCCCGCTCTCTCTTCTCTCATTGTTCTCCTTTCTATTGCAGGGGTAATATTCCTGCATCGTCGTCTACCTGGCAATGCCCTTAGTCTGTCAACATAGGGCGGTGAAGACACCACCCTCTGACCATGAGATACTTCTTCATATTGGTCAGGCTGTGTGGGTGACGGACTCTGATGTTCTAGGTATAGGTTTGCTATTGTCTGACCACCTTACTCCTTTTTCTCTTGGGAGTCCTCTTTCGTTCCGTCCCTCTTCCTCATTTTCCTCGCGCTCCTCCCTTTTGAAGTCGGACGTCCTCAACTAGTGTGACTTATCGTTTCCTCCTTGTTTCTACTTATTTCCAATCTATCCAGGGATAGATTTCTATTCCCACTACTTCGGGTGACATCCTCACTGTCATACAGCTGAGTTCTTTCTAGGCGCTCATCTTCCCCCTCCTCCTTGGGGTATTTGTTCTGGCCCCATTTCATCATATATTCTGTCGATCGTTTCTCCGATGCTTCTGGTGTCGAAGTCATCAACATCAATATTTGTCCTGGATGTGCCTGGTACTGAATAGTATGCAAGAAAGAATTCTTCAATGTCTTCCAGTCTACTACAGGATCAGGTTTTTTAACCTCTCTTCCCAGATATTCAAGATCGCATGCTCTCTGTCTTCGCTCACATTCTACATCATCATCAAATTCTTTACGCTTCCTCGTCTCTTCTCTGCCCTATCTTCTTCCTTTCTCTTTTCATTTCTATGTTCATCTGCCCTTCGAATTTCCTCATCTCTTCGTCTCCTTATTCTTTTTTCACGTATCCTTTGCTCTTCTTCTAACCTTTGCTGTTTCTGTCTGTCTTGATCATACGCTGTTCTTGGGTTGCGATCAAGCTGTCTTTCTTGCTCTTTGCGATATAGCTGTTCTCACCTTTGTCTGTCTTTCCTTCTTATCCTTTCGTCTCTTAACTCCTTTTCCTTTTCCTTCCTCTGTGTCACATCTAACCTCTCCTTTTGTTTTGCGTTATCAATGCCTTTCCCATCGAGTTTTAGTAGAATTTGTCCTCCCAACCATTTGTCTTTTGCGAATGCTGTCTCATCAGTCCTGTCTTCGCTTCCTTTCCATCTCTTCCCTTCTCTCTCTTTGTCGAGAGATGCACTTGTCTGTGCCTGATCATTTCTTTCATCATCGCGTCTCCCCTTGTCCCTTGGGACTACGGAAGAAATATTCTTGTCCTTATCCTTCCCTTAATTTTCGTCCCTACTATGTGTAGGTGACTCATATGCGGGGTTGCTGTACCCCCTGGCTGCTTTAAGTTCCCTCAATGGGTATAATCCCCCGTCCTTGCTTTCTTCGACTTTTGCTTCGGGTGGGGCAGGTGGCGCGGTATGCATCACACCCCCCTCTGTGCATACATTAAGTATCCAATCTGTTGGTGGTTCTTCCTCCTTCCCCTGTTCATACATTTTCCATAAATCGAGAACAGCAAGGTGTTTTTCTAACTTCTTGACTGTATACATGGCATGCAATTATGTCATCATATGTTGTAAAACGGCTTCAGATAAAGACCCATTTTGTGGCCACGGCATAAACATCTTGTGGGTGGAAGCTTTAACCCATGCAGTACTTTATTTCTTTAGCTTGGGTGTGTGTTTTGGCAACTGTTTGCATAAGTGTGCCAATGGAGTTATGTCTTCCATGCTTAAATCTGTTCCCTTTCCTCTTATATAACACTTATCAATGCTTTTGTGCGACTTAAACAGCTTCTAATAATATGAGCGAGCACCAAATATCGCAAGCTCCAATCCAAATTTTCCACAAAATTTTATATCTTCCGATTTATTCAAAAAACATCAATTCATGTGCGATATTGTCTCAGCTATCAAATCGCATGAAATTTTAAATCAGTTCTCTCAGAAATGTCCAAAACATATGATGTCACAACAGAGAAACATGTAAAACAGACGCTTGACAGACTAGACGGACACCATCTGGACACAGATATTTCTGCCTCTAATCATTACCCCTTCATGGATTGTAAACATACCCCTTTCACAGCGTCTTTAAACATTGTGGTAGTCTAATTGTTCCCCATTATGTGGGACACTGGATACACGTTTCTTCTAGCCGCTATATTTAAAGCGCAGGAATAAGGCGAATCCTCTCACTTCTCAGGTGTCTGCCCCGGTAACCTCCCTCTTCTCGGCTGTCTACCCCAGTAACCTCTCTCTACTTTTATTACTCTCTAGTCATTATCCCCTTATATATATATGCAGTCTTCTATACTTCTAACTATATTTTGTTTTCACTCCTCCCTCCGTTACCTTTTCCCTTTATTTGTTCTAAGGCATGCATCATTTGCCAAAATGTTCAATTTTTTTTTCACTCACCATTCGCATTGTTCCTCTCTGGAACCTCGGGATCACCGCCTTTGGTACCACCTCCTTCAGCTTTTTGCCGCTCAGCTATCTGTAGGAATGGGAAGGGATGTGTGTGGAAAACAGGTCCCTTCAGGCCCTTTCTGCAGATTCTTCTTAGGCTACCATTGTCTACGGGGAGCTTCATAGTCTACTCAGCCGAATGGCAAAGGACTCATGATATTGCCGAAGACCTAGAGTTACTTTATGTCGATGGTCACTAGGTGTCTTACTTTAGTAAATAATCGATAGTCGATAACCATCAAATCTCTGCTACCAAGTGTACTGGGAAGACCCGGCCAGCCCATAGAATCGGGGTTTGCTCCAGAGTACTTTAAGACAAGATAGCTGCACCTTTGAGATGAATGGGGGTGCAGGTTTTCTACTCCAACACCAATCAATAAGGACAACTCAATGGTTTGGCAAAGGGAGTCCATTTAATGACAAGTACAAAAAAAGGGGAGTCAAGGAAATTGACAGTGATGCGATAGTCTGTCTCGCTTCAACTCCAACGAACTTCATTCAAACAATAACTCAAAACTCATCATAATTGACGTGTAACACTTAAAAGTTAAAATGCAATTCTATTGGTTATGAAAAGGTAACTTTAATATAGGTACTATATCTGTATATGGTAACGGAGTGAGGGGATTGGATAAACTCTATCAGGTGGGCATCTAAGCCCTTCCTTCTAACATTACTCTTGTAGACGTCACTAATAGTACGACGTCCCATTTGTTCTACTATCTATAGGACCCTAGATTATTTGGTCCATTGTGATTGGGTTGGCTTCAACCCCATGCATACATTTCCACTTTACTTAGCAGCACGCCGAATGTTTAGCCAGGTGCAGGGTGCCCCATGATTCACCCGGCCTTCCTTCAACCAATCATTACTTTAGTGGCTATGTGTGAATTTTTTGGCTGTGGTTGGCCTCGAGACTGTATCTTCTTGTTAGGAAAAGTTATGATATCTCCATCTGGGCGGCTGCCAAGCGTAGGTGTGAACCCGTGCCTCTTCTCGCTCGGATGGTCACATGCTACTCACACCGTGAATCTGCCTAGTTTCCCTCAATTTGTGCAGTTAGTTCTTATTCGACTTGCCACCTGCCTACGCCTACTTTTCTCGACCTTCCAAAGATAGGATATTCTGTTCTTAAGTTTCAATTCTGCAAAGCTATTGTTCGCTCCTTCTATTGGTCTGACTTTGGCTCTTTCCTGGCGCAAGTTGCATCTGCTGAGATTCGATTCAGCCATAACCTCTTATTTTAGCTGGAATACAAATCTTGTCCTGTTTGGCCTCTAGTAACCTGAGTTGATTCTACTTTTGTGTAAAGTGGACTCGCACTCATATAATGTGCTTCGTTGAGGTAGCTATGTATAGGTGGCGCTTGCCGCCATCTATTTTCTACTAAGCATAGCAACCTGCACTGTTTTCTTAGATTTCTTGCGGTTTCAAGCATATGGACAGGCGTTAGCTGGTTGAATGACTTCATCCTGCTTTACAGCTTAAGCTTCTTTATATTTCAACATCGTCTCTCCTTCTAGGTTCTCGATATCCTTATTCATGGCGTTTCGTCTCTGTGTGTAATTTTTCTGTTCTGCACGTTAGTTCGGGCCCTCGTGACATCACCATTCGTCTTCCATTAAGGCATTTTGTGTTTCATCCAGGACAGTGTTTAGGCAATCTTCATTTCGTCTTATTTGCTGGTGGGGCTTCCTCAATGGATACCTTACTGTCCATGGTTTTCTAGGTATCGGTATTTCAACAGGTGTTGTTCTCCTGATAGGAACTGGGCAGAGCCCTACTGCGGCTTTCTGCTGGTTTATTTACTTGTCATACATCACGTATTTTGGTGTGAACGTTCCTGGTACTTCAAAATGGGCGATGGGAGTGCAGGCTTTATTTGGGACCTCCTCTACAGGCGTAAAAGAATGGAGCCCTACCTATGCATGAGTCTGTTCTCACAGAATAGAAGTGCAAGAATGGAGTTCTACTTAAGCACAAGTGGGACCTCACAGAATGAACATGCAAGAATGGAATTCTACTTAAGCACAGTGTGACCTCACAGAATAGACATGCAAGAATTAAGCTATACTTAAGCATGAGTCTGATCTCACAGGATAGACACACAAGAATGCATGCAAAAATGGACTTCTACTTAAGCATGAGTCTGAACTCACAGAATAGATATGAAAGAATAGAGTTATACTTAAAAACGAGTCTGATCTAACAGAATAGGGATGCAAGAATGGAGTCCTACTTACGCATGAGTCTGATGTCACACAATAGATGTGCAAGAATGGAGTTCTACTTAAGAACACATCTGATCTCACAGAATATACATGCAACAATAGAGTTCTACTAAAGAACAAGTCTGATCTCACAGAATAGGCGTACAAGAATGGAGTTCTACTAAAGCACTAGTTTGATCTCACAGAAAACATATGCAAGAATGGTGTTCTTCTAAAGCACTAGTGTGATCTCACAAAAACAAATGTCAGAATGGAGTTCTAATAATACACTACTGTGATCTCACAGAATCCACATGCAAGAATGGAGTTCTACTAAAGTAGTGTTGTGAACTCGCAGAAAACAAATGCTAGAATGGAGTTCTACTAAAGCACTAATGTGATCTCACAGAATACACATGCAAGAATGGAGTTCTACTTAAGAAAAAGTGAGATCGCACAGAAGAGACATGAAAAAATGCAGTCCTACCAAAGCACTAGTGTGATCTCACAGAATAGAGTTGAAAGAATATAGTTTTACTTAAGCGTGATTGTCATCTCACAGAATAGCCAGTCAAAAAATTAGTAATACTTAAGCATGATTGTGACCTCACAGAATAGCCATGCAAGAATGGAGTTCTACTAAAGAACTAGTCTGATCTCACAGAATAGGGATGCAAGAATGGATCCCTACTTACGCATGAGTCTGTTTTCACAGAATAGAAGTGCAAGAATGGAGATCTACTTAAGCACGAGTGTGACCTCATAGAATAGACAAGAGAGAATGGAGTTCTATTTAAGCACAAGTTGACCTCACAGAATAGACATGCAAGAATTAAGTTGTAATTAAGCATGAGTCTGATCTCACAGAATAGATATGCAATAATAGAGTTCTACTTAGGAACGAGTCTGATCTCACAGAATGGGGATGCACGAATGGAGTTCTACTTACACATGAGTCTGATAACACAAAATTGAAGTGCAAAAATTGAGTTTTACTTAAGCATGAGTCTGATCTCACGGAATATATATGCAATAATGGAGTTCTTCTTAAGCACGAGTGTGAACTCACAGAACAGATATGCAAGAATGGAGTTCTGCTTAAGGACGAGTGTGACACCACAGAATAAACATGCGAAGATGGAGTTCTACTTAAGCATGTGTCTGATCTCACAGAATAGACATAAAAGAGTGGAATTCTAAGAAATAGTGTGATCTCAGACAATAGACCGACAAGAATGGAGTTCTGGTTAAGTATGGTATATAAGAATAAGCATGCAAGAAAGGAGGTTTAGTTATTTAAAAGTGCCTTACATAATATTCTTTGCATATGTTATTTGGCAATCCAAGCCGCACACATTTCCAACTCTTGTTTTTATATGTAAAACAATATGCATGTCACGCACACATCCACTGGCAACTCTGGTATTCCACGAGCTTGTCCTTGTCCCTCATCCCATTCCCCTGTCCGGTTCCGGGTCTCACGTGTACATCCCCCGACTTCCCGTGTGCCAGCACGAGTGATCCATCACGTCACACACTCTTGATTGTGCCCGTTCCACTGGCATATCCCTTGGCGCCTGAGAGACCGGCTCTGTGCTTCGCTTCTGCGTCACGTAACTGGTGCTTCCCACTCACGTGATTCTGTAACCCGTTCACGTGATGCGGTTGCGCGTCATGTGACAAGGAAGTAGTCCCGTAGCGCCAGTATTTAAACAGCATCCTCCGAACACTCAATGCTTCACAGCTGTTCGTTTCGACTCTGTTTGGCGTCTTGGATACTGTTGCACTTTGTTTGCTTTCTGGAAATCGACCTCGGTTTGGAATAAGGACTGCTTTTGGAACACCCATTGCTACTGGCTTCTTGGATGATTACTGATCACAGACTGTTTCTTGGACTGCAATTGGATTTTCCCTTGGAACTTCGTTCAGGTCTTCTTGTCAACATTCCTCTAGTTACCTGGATCTGGATCCTTGGATCAGGTGGGCTTGACTACAACACCACTAACTGGCCTCATTGGCTCGTTACACCGCATTAGGGAGCGCTGCCCTGGTGAGTCCCGGAACCCCAATCCTAAAGGGTTGGCAGCACCATCTCTGCCCTTTTTTGGTAAGCCCGTTCCACTTTTGTTTATACTGTGATTGCTGTGTTGCTTGGTACTTAACCGGTGCTTTCTTTGCAGTGGCTTGGGGTCTCCAGAAGTTCGTGTTTCCGGAAGTAACTTCTCCCACCTGTGGCCTCAAGGGTTACACAGGGAGTGATTTGGACTCTCTCTGTGCGACACTTGTGGACAGAGGTTTCTTCTGCCTACACGACAGTCAAGTCTCAACAGACTGTGAAGCCACCCTGTTGTGTAGTCAATGGAGGGAGCCGCGGACGACCTCATGGATGCTAGGGTCCAGGCCATCACTGTGTTACGTGCAGATATGGCCGCAGCTACCACTGCCATACACCAATGTCTAGATAACATACAAAGCACTAGACACCCTTGCCTCCTGACTCTGAATTCGGGGATGCGCCACCAGTCCTACAACCTACTCCACCTCCCGTTCTACCTCCCCGAACTCCCGTACCCGTGGTGCTTGCTTCCCCTTTCTCATTAGCAGCCCCTGAGAGGTATCATGGGGATCCAAGTAAATTCAGGACCTTTCTTAATCAATGCAAATTGCACTTTTTGTGCAGACCACAGGCCTTCCCTGATTCCACCACTAAGCTGCATTTACACTCTCACATCTAGCCGGTACGGCCGCCACCTGGGCCAACCCTCTCTTGGAGAACGACAACCCTGCTCTCTATGATTTCAATCTACTCATCACAGAAATGTCTCGGGTGTTCGATACCAGACACAAGGTTCAGTCTCGAGACTTAGAACTCCTCGACTTGGGTCAGGGAAGGGGGTCCCTTATCGAGTGCACGATTCAACCAACTATCAGTAGAGACGTCCTGGCCCGAAAGGAAGAAGGCAGTCGTGTTTTATAGAGGCCCAAACAACTCCATGAAGTATGCTCTTTCCGTCATCCCCTCATTGCCAACACCTTTTCAGGACCTGGTTGATTTAGCCCTCCAAGTGGATGCCCGCCACTCTGAACACAGAGCCGAGGTCGGTTTTGCTCACCCAACAGCCCCGTCATCCACTTCTTCTCCCCCAGACACCAGTCACAAACCCATGCAAATAGGTGGTATAAGAAGCCCTATCAATCCCACTGAGAGAGAGCGCAGGAGGGTAGACAATGCTTGCTTTTATTGCGGCCTGACCGGTCATTTCCTTAAGGAATGTCCCCGTCGCCCAAAGCCCAAAACATTGGGTTTTCAGACTGCTCGATCCTAGAATCGGGGGCTGGATCAAGCTCCTCTTGTTATACCCCGAATCCAATTCCAGCGTTTGGCCGAATCAGGCCCATCCATGTGCAAGCTATTCTCCAACCCACACCTGGTATCACACATCCAGTCACGATCATAATCGATTCAGGGGCCACGGGCTACTACATTGACATCACTTTGGCTCATGCCCTGAACTTTCCCCTTCTGACCAAACCCAGACCAGAACCAGTGCAGGTGGTTGATGGAACTTCATTGGTTTCTGGTCCCATTAAACAGCAGACAGCCCCACTGCTTTCGACAATACAATCAGTTCATAAAGAAACCTTAAGCATTGACCTCATTTCCATGCCACAGTTTGGCCTGATTTTGGGGATACCTTGGCTCCAACAACATAACCCGTTAATTGATTGGAAAGCAGGTTTGGTACATTTTGAATCAGACGTTTTCCAAAATGTTTGCCTTCCCGCAGCCACAACAGACAACACGCCCGCCCAGGCCTTGGGAGCTATTGTTCATCTAACCCTAACCGAGTCTCCACGAGTATTCCCACACAATACCAAGAATATGCAGGGGTGTTCAACCGTGGTTCCTCTGAAGTCCTTCCACCACACCACCCCTACGATTTTTCAATAGACCTGATCCCAGATGCCACTGTTCCCATGGGTCGGATATATTCCCTTTCTCCTACTGAAGACTCAGCCCTGAAAGAATACATCCAGAAGTTACTTCTGGTTAGGCCATATACATCCCTCTATTTCACCAGCGGTAAGTCCCATCTTTTTCGTCCCCAAAAAGGAGGGCGATCTACGTCCATGTGTGGACTACCGCCGGCTTAATGCAGTCACAAAAAAAAAACGGTATCCCATTCCCCTCATCACACCCTTACTCGACCTCCTGGCACATGCATCCATTTTCACTAAGTTGGACCTACGCGGTGCCTACAATCTGGTCCACGTCCGCACTGGAGACGAATGGAAGACCGCCTTTTGCACTCGTTATGGGTTGTACGAATACGTGGTCATGCCGTTTTGCCTGTGCAATGCATCAGCCATATTCCAGAGGTTTATGAATGACATCTTCTGTGATATCCTGGACATGTTTGTTGTGGTCTATCTGGATGATATCCTGATCTTTTCCAAGAATATGGACAAACACACAGAATTTACGGGAAGTGCTCTCTCACCTGCAGAAGCACTCCTTGTTCGCCAAGCCAGATAAATGCCAGTTTCATGCTGATAGCGTGGAATTTCTGGGCTTTCACATCACGCCTGGGGGTCTGGCCATGAACTCATCTAAGGTGAGGGCTGTGTTGGACTGGCCCGTTCCTACTACCCTAAAGGTGCTTCAATCATTCCTTGGCTTCGCCAACTTTTATAGGTGCTTTATCTCCGGGTTCTCCTCTGTAGTGGCTCCTCTCACTTTCTTGACCACTCCTCACATACCATTTTTGTGGATGGAAAAACACCAGCAAGCCTTCGAGTCATTAAAGACAGCCTTTACTACTGCCCATGTTCTCCAACACCCAGATCCAGAACTCCCTTTCATTGTTGAAGCTGATGCCTCTTCCTTTGCCTTGGGTGGGGTACTATCACAAACTTGCCCCTCCACTGGTCGGCTGAATCCCGTGGCCTTCCATTCCCTCAAATTCACCACGACCGAGGCACACTTCACGGTTACAGAAAAAGAACTGCTGGCAGTCATGGATGCATTCCGTGTTTGGCGCCATCACCTCTTGGGTGCTAGGCACCGGATCACGGTATACTCAGATCACCAAAACCTTTAGGATCTAGCCTCCCTAAAAGGCGTCAACAGTAGGCAAGTAAGGTGGCAATTATTTTCTGCGGCTTTCGACTTCCATATTAAGCACCAATCGGGCTCTGCCCATGGAAAGGCTGATGCCTTATCACGTTCTCCTGGGGGTGTTGCCTTGCCAGTATATCCCGACACTCTCTTGGACTGCGGTAAGGTAGTTGTCGTAAATCTCCACCCATCTCACCTGTGATCGGATCTCCCTTGTTCGGCTGCAGGACTCTTCCTGTGGATGGTTCGGGTCTTGAACAGGCTCGCCCGAGCCCCGTCAGGTTGCAGGAGGCGTTCAGAGTTCCGGGAAGTTCGTGGTTCCAGGGTATCCAGGATTATCGATGAACGAGTAAGTAGCGGGAAAAATTCCAGGAACAGGATAAAGGGCAAGGAAGGAAGTAAGAGGATCAAAGGGAGTCAAGGCAGAGAGTAAGCACACGTCGGGTCACTTCCGAAGATAGCGTTGAGACGCGCGGACCCGCAGGGGCGTGACCAATTTATAGTACGTGCCACGACATGAATTCTAGTGCGTAGCACGGAGCTTGGTTCGGCCATGTTGGGAGGAACGAGGAGTACTAGCCCTTCGTGATAATGACCATGAGGTCCAGAAGGAGCAATTTCGCCGGGTCATGACAGCATGCCCGATCCGAAGACTGGTTCCTCCAGACTTGCCTGGGTGAATAAGATGGAATCTTTTGAGCAAACGAGGGGTCTTTAAATTAGAAACTGGTTCCCAAGTCCTCTCGCTAGGGGGGTAGCCTTTCCACTCGACCAGATATTGTAGTCGACCCCTCCTATACCTGGAATCACATATCCTGGACACCTCATATTCCAACTGGTCGTCCACAACAACAGGTGTGGGTTTGAAGGGTTTTCGAGTAGAACTAATGTAGGGTTTCAACAGGGAAGTATGGAAGACTGGATGTATCTTCTTCCAGGAATCCGGGAGCTTAAGTCGGAAGGATACAGGATTGATAATCTCCTTTATAGAAAATGGACCATAATAGCGAGGAGCTAATTTGTTTGGTCGTAGATGTCAAGGTAACATTTTCGAGTCTAACCAGACTTGATCGCCAACTGAATAGGAAGGTGACGGTCTTCTCTTAGAGTCCGCATATCTTTTGGTTCGAGTCTGGGCTTGTTCTAATTGATCCTTTGCCTCTCTTTGTAAGTCTATCAGCGTCTGAATCCAAGAGTCAAGGGTAGGTAGCGGAGTAGATTCTGGAAGAACTGATGGTAAAACAGACGGGTGATAACCTTGACTGCAATAGAAAGGACTGATCTTGAGAGCTGAATGATCTGAGTTATTGTAGGATAATTCGGCTAAAGGTATAAGGAGAGACCAATCGTCTTGAACCTTGGTGGCAAAACAACGAAGATACTGTTCCAGGGTTTGATTCACTCGTTCCGTTGCCCCATTGGTTTGTGGATGATAGCCTGAAGAAAGGGCACGTTGGATTCCTAGAACACAACAGAGATGTTTCCAGAATTGTGAAATATACTGAGGTCCCCGATCCGAAATAATCCTGGAAGGAAGACCACGAAGACGAAAAATATGTTCCAGGAAAATTCCAGCAAGTTCTGAGGAAGATGGTAGTTTATACAATGGTGTAAAATGAGCTAGATGAGTGAACAACTCAATAGTTACCATGATGGTTGTATATCCTCGGGAAGGTGGTAATTCAACAATGAGGTCCGTGGCAATAACTTCCCAGGGTCTGGTTGGCAACGTAGGTTGTAGAAGCAGACCCGCCGGTCTCTGATTGTCGTATTTGTTCTGACTACAAATAGCACAGGTCTTGATGTATTGAACTACACTGGCCTTCATCCTTGGCCACCAGAACGGTCTTTGTATAAGACGGAAGGTGTTGGTTACTCCTCGATGGCCGGAGTGAAGAGTATCATGGCATAGATTCATTACCTTCTGTTGAAGTTCTTTTGTCGGAATGACCACTGAATTGTCCTTGAATAAATATCCTTCCTTGATTGTCAGACGGAAGGGATTTTTCTTCGATATGTCCTTCCAGTAATCAGATAATTGAGTCTGTGCTCTGTTTTCTTCCAGGAGATTGATCGCTTGAGCTACAAAGATTGTGGGTGGAAACATTTTAGGATAGATCTTATCCTCCAGGGGAACGTAGTCGGGACGCCGAGAAAGGGCATTGGCAATCACGTTTTGCAAACAAGGAACATGTGACATTTGAAATTGATATTGAGCAAAGAAGTAGGACCATCGAGCTTGTCTACTGTTCCTGCACTCCATGGATTGTAGGACCTGAAGATTTCGGTGATCAGTACGGACTTGAACTGGATATTTAGCACCCAGGAGTAAATGTCTCCATTCAGTGAAGGCATGACGAATAGCCAATAATTCCTTCTCCAGAACTGAGTAGTGAGTTTCGCTGGTGGTCAGTGTCCGTGAAAGATATACAATGGGATGTTCCAACTTATCATCGGATTCTTGTTTAAAAACTGCTCCTATGGCGTAATTGGAGGCATCAGTTTCCACTAGAAAAGGGCGATTTATGTCATGTTGGGCCAGGATGGGGGCCTGAGTGAATTCTTCCTTCAAGCGTTGGAATGCCTTATCTTGTGGTATAGACCAGTTAAATGGAACGTCTTTCTTCATGAGGTTAACAATGGGTTGAACAATCTCGGAAAAGGTGGGAATAAATTTCCGGTAGAAGTTGGCTAGTCCCAGGAAAGATTGTATTTGTTTGACAGAGGTTGTGGCGGGCCAACTCAGTATGGCCTTCACCTTTGAAGGGTCCATACTAATTCCTTCTGAACTGAGGACAAATCCCAGATAGTGAACTGATGTAACATGAAACAAACATTTTGCTGGTTTGGCTAGGAGTTGATTTTCACTGAGACGTTGAAGTACTGCTTTTACATGTTCTTCATTTTTCAAGGGGTCCTTGGAAAAGATCAATATGTCATCCAAGTAAACGATAACGTTAAGAAATAACATGTCAGAGAACACCCTATCCATAAAACGCTGGAAGACTGCGGGAGCATTAGTCAGACCAAAGGGCATGACAAGGTATTCAAAGTGTGTTCTAAAGGCTGTTTTCCACTCGTCTCCTTCCCAGATACGGATCAAATGGTAAGCACCTCGGAGATCCAGTTTTGTGAATATCACTGCACCTCTCACAGCTTCAAGGATATCCGAAATCAAGGGTAGTGGGTATCTGTCTTTCAGGGTGTATTGATTCAGGCCCCAATAGTCTAGGCAAGGTCTGAGCTCTTTGGTATCCTGTTTAGGAACGAAGAACAATGAAGCACCAGCTGGTAATTTTGAAGGTTTTATGGTGCCGTTATCAAGATTAGTGTCTAGGTATTCCCGGAGGGCTCTCTTTTCGGGTTCTGAAAGGATAAACATCCTACCAAAGGGAATCACAGATGAGGGTTCAGTATCTATGGCACAGTCCTCGGGTCTATGTGGAGGTAAGGCTTGAACAATGGCAGTAGAAAATACATCAGCATACCCTTGATAGATCTCTGGAACTTGTACAATATTGGAAACCATGAGTGGTGTCTCTGGACACCTTGGTAGATTTATAGGAGCTGTGACTGAGGTATCCAGGTTTAAACAATGGTTCAAACAGAACTCTGAGCCCAGGAATATGGATCCGGCCGTCCAGTTAATATATGGATTGTACCTTTGTAACCAGGGCATGCCCAGAACCAAGGAGTAATGGGCTGATTTTATAATGTCAAACACAATCCTTTCTTCATAATGATTTATTTATTATTTATTTATTAATAATGTGTTACAGTTTATATTTAAACTTTACACATACTGATAAATTATATAAATTCATCATATTACTTATTACATATTTCACATTGTTTCTAATCAGCTAGTCAACTAATCAATTAAAAGATAGAAATAAAAAGAAAGAAAAAATGTTTAAAATACCATTAAACATAGCATAGCATAGCATTAAACATAGCATAGTTAGGACTTATTACACTTACAATTCTTCAGATCATTCAAACTTAATAACGATTGCACATACTAAAAATACTAAAACACATATAACAGAGATCATGATCCACTATCACAGACTATAACCTGCTGTTTAACTAATTCATATAGAGATCTTCAAAGTTCTTTCAATTTCCGACCATACTCTAAAAGTTGCGATCTGCAACTGCATGCTCTGAGTGTTCATGAGGCGTTGCCAGAAGGCGGGTTCCCCTATGAATTCCGTATCATGGACAAAGTTGCCAAAGTTTACTATGTAAGTATCCATCATGTTTACACATCTGGAGAGTACATGATAAGCTGTTTCTTTGTATCCTTTATTCTTACAAAGTCTACAATATCTCTCTGTAGAAGTCAAACTATTATGTTTGCTTTTGTTAGTCAGCAGCGGTAGATTGTCAACCCTCAGTAAAAGTAGAAATCGTCTAAGTCTACTAGAGGGACTGAGGGATAGATATGGCTGCATTTGTTTAAATGTATAGAGCATGTGGTGAATAAATTTGTATTTTGGAAGCTTGTCAAGGTGTGCATAATTTTCTAGCCAGTCCCAAAGGTCGATTTGTTTTAGAAAGTGCTTTTTTTTGAGGTTCAGTAAGTTTCTCTCCACTCATAGTCCAGCATATTGTCCTTAGGAGGGCTTCAATCTCCTTTTTCAGATGGCATTTGGTGGATTCCTTTGTACTGTCCGTGCTAAATTCTTTTAATAATCGAGACTCTGGTTGATTAGCCATCTTTAAGTACAGTTCTGCTCTCCTTTTCAGGACAATGGACCTCAGTGAGGAAACCCCAGCTTCCAATCTTAGCAATGCCATTGGGATGGATTGAGGGAGACCTAGGATTCTTCTCCAGAACTTCCCCTCTATCACTTGTAGCCAGCTTAAATCCATCTGTAATAGCGCTTCCAATCCATAAACCACCATTGGGGTTAGTACCTGGGTGTAGATTTGACGGATTCCATATAGTGACATTCCACAGTTCTGCCTTGCAAATTGGCTGATAATGATTTATGGAAAGATGGATCTCCCTTGTTTGCAGACTTATGGGACCTGATGAAAGAGGTCTTCCGTCAATTGCTTCTACTGGCTGTGAAAAACTTCTTGCTTCATATGGAATGTCATGACTTCTGACCCAATCTTGATCAATGAAGACTCCCATTGCTCTGCAATCCACCAAGGCCAGTATGGGGTAGACCTTGTCCTTGGATGGCGATAAAAAGGCCTGTAATATCACCAATTTGTTTTGTCCAGGAGAGTTCAAGGATGGAATTGATGTGGAGCAAACATCGCTCTCCCGAAACCTAGCTCCATTTAGGATCGGGAGCTGGCGTTTCCCGATCGTCGGGGAGGAGCCAGAGGACACTCTTTAACGAGGTGTTTATCTGAGGCACAATACATGCACAAACCTGTGTGTATCCTTCTTATCCTTTCCTGCGGGAAAATTGGTCCACGAAAGGCTCCAAGTTGCATGGGTTCAGAATAAGTGCTTGAATTCTTGGCTGATTCAGTCCTAGTAGTATTCTCTGGGGAATTCCTTTGATTTGAGATTGTGTTCTTCTTTTTCTTTTCTGCCTTTCTTTCTTGGATTCTGAAGTCTATTTGCATAGATAAGTCCAGGAGGGCCTGGAATGAACTAGGACGTGCCACTCTGGCTAATTTGTCCTTAATCTCTTCATTTAGACCTCTGCGAAACAAGGTGAAACTGGCTTCCAGGGGCCAGTCTGCCTCTTTGGCTAGCTGTTTGAATCTGGTAACGTAGGTCAACATGTCTTGGGATCCCTGTTGGAAGTCAAGTAACTTCTCTTGAGCACCGTGGACCAGCTCTGGACGTTCGAACATGGTCTTGAGTTCCGCGATGAAGACTTCATAATCATCCAGGAGAGCATCCCCTGAATTGAGTAAAGGAGTGGCCCAGGTAAGGGCATTGCCGGTGAGATGCGATATTATGAAGCCCACCTTAGCCCTAGGAGTTGAGAAATAGTAGGGCTTGAAGGTAAAATGTACCAGACAAGAATCCAGGAATCCACGTAAGGTCTTTGTGGAACCGTCGTATTTATCGACCACACCTCCCAATAATACGCTGTCTTTGTTCGCGGAGTCACGTGACAAGACAAGCTGTCCTAGCGCCGCATTCTCGGCTTTTAAATTCTGCATCTCTGTGGAAAGTTCTTGCATTCCACGCATCAAGTCCTGAATAGCATTCTCCATGGTAGAATCCGTATTGATCATTTGGCGTCTCAAACTGTCGTAAATCTCCCCCCGTCTCACCTGTGATCGGGATCTCCCTTGTTCGGCCGCAGGACTCTTCCTGTGGATGGTTCGGGTCTTGAACAGGCTCGCCCGAGCCTCGTCAGGTTGCAGGACGCGTTCAGAGTTCCGGGAAGTTCGTGGTTCCAGGGTATCTAGGATTATCGATGAACGAGTAAGTAGCGGGAAAATTCCAGGAACAGGATAAAGGGCAAGGAAGGAAGTAAGAGGACCAAAGGGAATCAAGGCAGAGAGTAAGCACACGTCGGGTCACTTCCGAAGATAGCGTTGAGACGCGCGGACCCGCAGGGGCGTGACCAATTTATAGTATGTGCCACGACGTGAAGGCTAGTGCATAGCACGGAGCTTGGTTCGGCCATGTTGGGAGGAACGAGGAGTACTAGCCCTTCGTGATAAAGACCAGGAGGTCCAGAAGGGGCAATTTCGCCGGGTCATGACAGTGGTTTGTTTATGCACTCCATCCTTGCCTCTGTTGGAGGCTGTACGGAGCTGGGTGTCCCTTCACCCTGACCAACTGTCCGATTGGGACCCTATAGTCCATGATGGGTTGCCCTTTGTTTTGGACCGTCTGTTCTTGCCCACCACAGATTCCCGTAATATGGCCTTACAATGGTCCCATGATGCTCCTGTTCATGGACACCCCGGCCAGCGTCGCACTTTGGCTCTGCTGAAACGTTGCTGCTGGTGGCCATCCATGAAGAGGGACGTGGAGTGCTACATCAACACCTGTGCAGTCTGTGCACAATGCAAACACCGTAGGGGTAGTCCTGTGGGTCTTATGCTTCCTTTACCCGTACCTCCCAAACCCTGGCACACACTAACCATGGATTTTGTCACAGATCTACCCCTGGTACAGGGTTTCGATACCATTTGGGTGGTTATAAATTCCTTTTCTAAAATGGCCCGCTTCTTTCCCTGTAAGGGTATCTCCTCTGCTCCTGCACTTGCCAAACTGTTTTTTGAGGGTATATTTTGTCTGTTTGGATTGCCTTCCGTTCTCATCTCAGACAGGGGTTCTCAGTTTACGTCCCGCTTCTGGCGGGCACTGACTAGGTTGCTTGGTATCGTCGTTCGGTTCTCCTCGGTCTATCACCCGGAGATGGATGGTCAGACCGAGAGGGTCAACCAGACCTTTGATCAGTACCTGCGTTGACTGACCCTGCAGCAACATGTGGCTTATGCACTTCGCTGAGTTCTCCTATTACAACGCTGTGCACTCCTCCACTGGCTTCTCCCCTTTCTACGTTCTGTATTGCCAGCACCCCCGTGTCCTGCCCATCCCCGACCTCCCGTCCTCTGTCAATCCAGCTGTTACTGCTTGTGTTAGGGACCTGTCCTCCATCCATGCTCAGACCTCTGCACATCTTCTTGAGGCCCAGGGGTCCATGAAGGCACAGGCAGATAGTAAACAAGTGGTGGCCCCAGTGTAGTCTGTGGGGTACCGTGTCTGGTTGTCCACTCGTCATCTGCACTTGGTGGGTTGTCGCAAGCTCATGCCCCGCTTTGTAGGGCCTTATGTGGTTTCCCAGGTGATCAACCCGGGGCCTATCGCCTTGTGCTCCCGGGGTCTTGGCGGGTTCACCCTGTTTTTCATGTCTCTTTGCTCAAGCCGTGTCCTGGTCCCTCCCGACTCCGTGCCCCTGTTGCCCCAGTCTCCCTGTCTTCTCCGGATGTGTTTGAGGTCTCTGGTATCCTGGGTTCCCATGTGTGTAGGCGGTGTCTGCAGTATCTTGTTGACTGGTCTGGGTACGGGCCGGAGGAGCGGTCTTGGGTCCCTGCTGTCAATGTCCCGGCTCCCCGCCTGGTGGCCCGCTTTCATTGGGACAATCCTTCGTGCCCACGGGGTCGTGGGCCTTTGGGGGATGCTCTGTCACGCACACATCCACTGGCAACTCTGGTATTCCCTGAGCTCATCCTTGTCCCTCACCCTATTCCCATGTCCGGTTCCGGACTCACGTGTGCAGCCCCCTACTTCCCGTGTGCCAGCACGAGTGATCCATCATGTCACACACTCTCGATTGCGCCCGTTCCACTGGCATATCCCTTGGCACCTGAGAGACCGGCTCAGCGCTTCGCTTCCGCGTCACGTGACTGGTGCTTCCCGCTCACATGATTCTGCAACCCATTCACATGTTGCGGTTGCACGTCACGTGACAAGGAAGTAGTCCCGTAGCAGCAGTATTTAAACAGCGTCCTTCGAACACTCGAAGCTTCACAGGTGTTCGTTTCGACTCTGTTTGTTTGGCGTCTTGGATACTGTCGCACTTGGTTTGCTTTCTGGAAATCGACCTCGGCTTGGAATAAGGACTGCTTTTGGAACTGGCTTCTTGGATGAACTCTGATTACTGATCATGGACTGTTTCTTAGACTGAAATTGGATTTTCCCTTGGCACTTCGTTCTGGTCCTCTTGTCAACAATCCTCTCGTTACCTAGATCTGGATCCTTGGATCAGGTGGGCTCGACTACCACACCACTAACTGGCCTCATTGGCTCGTACACCGCATTAGGGAGCACTGCCCTGGTGAGTCCCAGAACCCCAATCCTAAAGGGTTAGCAGCGCCATCTCTGCCCTTTTTTGGTAAACCCGTTCCACTTTTGTTTATACTGCTTTGCACTGTGATTGCTGTGTTGCTTGGTACTTAACCAGGGCTTTCTTTGCAGTGGCTTAGGTTCTCCAAAAGTTTGTGGTTCCGGAAGTAACATCTCCCACCTGTGGCCTCAAGGGTTGCACAGGGAGTGATTTGGATTCTCTCTGTGCGACACTTGTGGTCAGACGTTTCTTCTGCCTACACGACAGTCAAGTCTCAACAATGCATAAGTAATTAGCTGTACAGCATATACATTTCTCGGTTTTAAAGACATAATTGAACCATCAACATTATGCTAGTCTGTAGTGAAAAACCTTTGTTCATATGCATCCTGCCGACTCTGCTGTCCTATTTTTCACGGGTTTCTGCAGTTTTTTATGTTCTGTAAATAAATTCCGATTGTAAGCTTCATGTATCAATTCTGTAAAACCTGAGTTGAGTTTGTCTACCCAAACAGCTTCTCTTTGTTATTGTTAATGCGTACCCCATTCCTCTTTGAGGGGCATTTACTGTTTCCAAAATCTATGACCCTATGTGAAGGTACAGCAATGCGGAAATGGCACCTGTGGATTAGGACTGACGTTTTCTACCTGTTTATTTATTCTGATATCTACTTGCTGTTCTTGTTGTTAGGGCAACATAATGCAATCTGCAATGCTTTTGCATACTGTAATTCACATTAGTTGTGTCACAGGTATCATAGTTCACAGAGTATATTTTCTCTTCTTTTTTTTTTTTTCTTCTTTTTTTTGCATTTTATAGTAAGATTTATTTCTAGTGACAATTTAGATCCTCGATGGATACAGCATCACACGAATTATGTGCCCCATGGATTTTCTCCACCGAGATTGACTGAAATGCCCTGTTGTCCTTCGTTATCTTATTACAATGGGCACACATCAAACAGGGGGATGCCACATTTCGAACACATCTGAAAGTTATTTGAGAAATGGCTATCTGCATCTCTATGTCATTGATGGCTTTGTAAATTAAGCCGTGTCTCTCAAATGTGATGCACAATTGATGTGCTCTTGTTTGGGTGGTGGTGGTCGGAGGAATCCACCCAGGGATATCAGGAAACCAGAAAGCCCCTTTTATGTACCTTTGGCCACGGTAATATCTGACAGTTCCCCAATGCTAACCGCACCCTCCTTTCCCTTATTTATTAATATATTTATATTTTATATAGCACACAACTGTACAACTGAATGTCTTCTACCCGAATTTTGTGTTTACTGTGTATGGAGTTTATAAAAAAACATATGCACAGTTTATCAATCATGAATGCAAAATACATAATGTATGTATGAACATATCAAATTAGAACATTGCATAAAATATACCTGCATTAATACTGCCATGCAGGCCAGTAGCCACCATGGTATGTTTGGGGGGAGGGGGGTGCATGTCCCCAGAACAGTAACAACATAAAAGGGGCATACCTCACCCTCGGAGAACCTTAAACAAGAATGCTAGAGGTATCTCACCCCCAGAGAACAATAAGATAGAATGCTAGAGGTACCTCACCCCTAGAGAAACTTAGGATATAATGCTAGAGGTACCTCACCCACGGAGAACCTTAAGATAGAATGGTAGAGGTACCTCACCCCCGGAAACCTTAAGATAGAATGTTAGAGGTATCTCACCCCCAGAGAAACTTCAGATAGAATGCTAGAGGTACTTCACCCCCGGAGAACCTTAAGATAGAATGCTAGAGGTATCTCAGCCCCAGAAAACCTTAAGATAGAATGCTAGAGGTACCTCACCCCTGAAGAACCTTAGGATATAATGCTAAAGGTACCTCACCCACGGAGAACCTTAAGATAGAATGCTAGAGGTAGCTCAACCTCATAGAACCTTAAGATAGAATGCTAGAGGTAAATTGTAAGGCACCAATTTCAAACTAGATTTGCTTACATAACCTACGCCTCAGCGATGGTTTTGATGTTAAGCTCATAAAGCAATCCAATGACTTGACACCTGCCAGTGCTATGTTATTGCACCGCAGGCACAACAAATCAAGAGGATACTGGGTATCCTTGCCTTACTATAAAACAGCAACACATGCTCACCACTTCTGAATGTATACCACTGCCGGCTCTTATTTAGGCTTCAAGATAAAGAGAGAATATGAAACTTAAATACATCTGTATCATACATTCAATTTGATTTGCCCAGACATGTAAAGTTTCCTTTTGAGTACACTCCCTGAGCGCACTGGGGGGGACACAGGAGACCTGGATTCCTGCCCCGCATACACAGCGGGCTTACTACCCACACCGGGGCGGATCACCCCGAGACAACTGGCCACACGGGGCCCGCACGGTGGTGGAGGCACAGAGCCCGGCGCCTGGTGACTGGACTTCCTGGACCCCTATGCGCTTGCTGTGCACTATATTTCACAGCCTTCAGGTCCATGTGAGTCAGGGGGTGCCCAAAATTGCCCATTACTGCGCCTCCCGGGCCATCCGTGGTGATCGCCTCTCCACCCCTACACGGGGCACCTGCTTCACACCCACTCTGCTTCTCTGAACCATCTCCGCCCTATATTGGGGCATCATAAGCCTTCCACTGATCTCTGTCAACCACCCCTGGGAAAATATTATCACGGATCACACGCTCCCCTGACCAACCAGTGCCTGCCTCTCTCGGCCTCCGAACAGAAACATTGAGGACAGCTCACTTTGAAGCGTTCACCCGATCAGCATCCAACTCATTAATTTAATCACCGGTTTTGCCCGCTTACCCAGCTTGGTTGGTGACTGTACACCTGGAGTCCCTCGCTTCCTCGGCCTCCGGTGTGTTGGACTCCTATAACACAGGGGGGTACTGTGGGCCACCGTGGGCATCTCACCAGTGTGTTGCCATTCTCACTGTGCTCTCAGATTCCCCTCCTGTGAATCCGGATCCGTGGGCTCAATATCTGTCGGCACCATGACCAAAGGAGCGGGGAAAAAACAGTGCTCCATCAATATGTTTGCGAAAACACCATCAAGATCATCCGAGGAGACAACGGAACAGGTGCCCACCAACTCAGCATCCTCTGAGCCTACTGACTCCCATAGAATGATGGAATACATCCGCGTGGGCTTCACCACACTTCACTCGAAACTCAACGATATGAATGGCACTATATCCTCCATTAAAGCCCATATCGAGAAGACTGACAGCCGGGTGGCGGAGATCGAGGCGAGGGTGGGCGCCACTGAAGACGACCTAGGTTCCCTCCCCGCAGAGGTCTCTTCGCTTTCTAAGCGGGTCCTTGAGGTCGAAAAAATGAATGAGGACCTTGAATCTTGCTCGAGGTGAAATAACCTTCGCATTATCGGAGTTCCCGAGGACAACCTCAAGGAGCCTATGGAGGACTATGTTGAGCGTATGCTACTGGCGCTCCTAGACTCTCCAAAGATATCTCCTCAGTTTGCGATAGAGAGAGCCAATCGTGCCCTAACAGCTAAACCCAAGCCTGGCGCACCCCCACGCCCGATCATAGCCAGGGTTCTGAATCTCCGCAACTGAGATGTTCTCCTCGGGGCAGCAAGGGCCAAAGGCGAACTGCTACTGGGAAACGCCAGAATCCATCTATGCCCTGACTTTTCAGTGGCTGTTCAAAGGGAGCGCAAGACCTTCCTGGTGGTAAAAAAGAGACTGAGAGACCAGGGAGCTAAATACTCCATGCTATACCCCGCCAAGCTACGGATTGAACACTCCAACCAGGTGTTTTTCTTCACGATCCCGGAGGAGGCCTCCAGGTTCATTGACAAACACTTCCCTGGGTGATTCCCTCCTGCAGCATCAGTTCACTTCATCTACAATGCTTACCGGGTGTTACCAGTTCAAGTTACTTTCATGTTCTAGTGTTCAGGGAGGCTGACCCTCCCCACCTTGAGTGCATTGTTTACCTATTATGTGGCCACGTTGGGCCGAGCTGCATAGGATCCTATATGGCTACACACAATAACATAGTCAGACACCATGTCTATCCTCAAAGTGCCCCAAGCTCGGAGCATCGCTGCTAGGCCAGTTCGCAGGCCCCCCGGCGTTGATGCCATTGGTTTGGACTTGGTTAAACGGGTACAGGGTTATCATTCCTCTGTTTTCGGGAGGAATGTGGGTGGGGGGCTATGTTGGGAGTTATGTTAAAAAAGGCTTGGCATTCACGGCGGAGGTTGAGTACATGGCAGTATTGAACCGACGGCATTGCGGTACTGGTCGACCGATTCATTGACCATTGGGGTCGCCACTCCGATAAACACTAATCCTCAACTAATACTGACACACTGCTAACCGAGGATAACTTGACTTTCATGAGTTGGAATGTGCGAGGGCTGGGTAACTAAAAGAAAATGAGACAACTACAGCTCAAGCCCGAACACCACGGGGTCAAAATCCTTTTTTTACAGGAGACACATGCTTATGCCGAACACTGTGAAAAATGTTCTAAGATGTGGGGCCCCCAAAGATACTTCACTAATTACTCCACCCAAAGCCATGGGGTTATGACCTTGATTCACAAGAGCCTTAAATTCAACCTCATATCCTCACAGATCAACCCCCAGGGCAGGTATGCGTTGCTCCATGGTACCCTCCAAAACAAGGAGGTTGTCCTACTTAATGTCTATGGCCCCAACATTGATGATCCAGAATTTTATTTACATCTCACGTCCCTCCTTGACAGCTTCCCTCTAATACCAATCCTCTGGGGGGGTGACTTTAACACGATATTTGATGTGGACCTAGATAGGTCCGGCTCCAGACCCCGCCAACCCTCCAAGGCAGTTTATACCACGCTGTCATCCCTTCCCCGACTCGCACTTGTAGACGCATGGAGACTTCTCTATCCCGACTCACGCTCTTACTCCTTCTATTCATTGGTACATGACTCCTATTCCCGAATTGACAGATGGCTAGTGTCTGACATACTGATAAGGAACGTAACTCGCCTAATGATCCTCCCCAGAACCCTCTCTGATCATTCACCAGTAACTATTACTCTCTGCTGGGGCCCTGACCGGGATCGGGCCAGACACTGGAGAATGAAACCTCACTCTCTCCATGACCCTGTCTTTAGCTCCGAATTGGAGTCGGCCATTGAAGAGTTCTTCAAGATAAACACTAACTCTGTATCTTCGCAGGCCACCCTCTGGGAATCTTTTAAGGCCTACATTAGGGGCATAGCACTCTCCAAGGAAAATGGGCTCCTCAAAACTATTTGAAGGGACATTGCAGAGAGTGAGGCCAAACTCACGACCTTGGAGGCCCAATGCTCGCTGCGCCAAATCCCTCGAAATACTAGCATCCATAGACTCGGAACTCGACACGTTCCGCTCTCTGGCAGACAGTGAACTGAAATTCTTGGACATCCCTGGTCTTGCTAGGAAATACGGTGAGGGTGAGCGTCCAGGCCATTTCCTGGCTAGGCTTCTCCGTCGTGAACTAGGTGCCCCACACATCCCTGGGGTGGAAAGACCTGATGTTTCCCTAGCCACCTCTCCGCAAGATGTTAACTCTGAATTCCTTTCCTTCTACCAATCCCTGTATACCAGCGCAGACAACGCCCCGACACCGGAGATTGACTCCTACCTAGATAGTCCCACTCTCTCGATTCTCTCCCCCGAAACCATTGGCTCTCTTGAATCCCCATTTACTCCCGAGGAATTCACGGACGCCATAGACTCACTCTCTTCTGGGAAATCTCCGGGCTCGGATGGCATCCTCATAGAATTTTACAAACGATACAAACCACTCCTACTTCCCCGCCTAATAGCCCTCTGCGAGGAATCAGTTGAGACGGGCAAATTTCCCCCGTCTCTTCATGAAGCCCCAATAACCGTTTTACTCAAACCTGGCAAACCCCCACAGATTGCGGATCATACCGTCCACTTTTGCTTATCAACTGCGATGCTAAAATCTACGCTAAACTGTTAGCTCTATGCCTGGCCCCCTACATGCCGCATATCATTCATCCTGACCAAGCCGGCTTTATTCCAGGTCGTTCCACCTCCTTGAACTTGAGACGTCTATTCAACATAATGAACAGGATAAACCCAAATATACACTCAGTAGCCGCCACACTCGACATGCAAAAGGCGTTCGACTCCGTGTCGTGGAAATACCTAGGGCGGGTCCTTGAAAAGTGCAAATTCGGCCCCTGTTTTCTTTCCTGGGTTAGATTGCTGTACTCTGACCCAGCTGCCAGGGTCCGCACTGAGGACCGATGCTCTCCCCTCTTCCGAATTGCTAGAGGGACAAGGCAGGGCTGCCCATTTTTCCCCCTGATCTTCGCCATAGCGATGGAACCATTTGCAGACATGTTACGCCAATCCCATGCACACAGAGGCTTGCGCACCTCGGGTCAGTCGGATATAGTGTCCCATTATGCTGATGATGCATTCCTCTTCATTCACTCCCCCTCCGACAATTTAGCTCCGATACTCGAAGATGTTATTCACTTTGGACACATCTCGGGTCTCAAGGTAAATTGTTCCAAATCCACCCTATTTCTGCTCACAGACTGCACGCGTCCCCCCCCCTGACACCATGGGATTTGCATGGGCTCAGTCTAAATTCACCTATCTCGGAATAGAAGTAGCTCGCCACTCTGAATTGGTTTTTGAGGAGAACTATCAAAAGTACCTTACGAGCCTTGCGACAAGAGCCCTGGGCTGGAGTAGACTACCAATTTCTTTTGCAGGCAGAATAGGGATACTAAAGATGATAGTACTGCCCCAACTTCTGTATCGGTTCACCAACATTCCCCAGTGGCCGGGTGAAGGATTCTTCCGTAGATTGATTTATACGATCAACACCTTTTTGTGGCACTCAGGTGCGGTCCAGCTCAAACTCAGTACTTTGAACGCCCCAATGGAGGGTGGTGGCTTCAGCATCCCTGATTTTTTTAAATACTGGCTGGTAGCACAAGTCCATTTCACCTCACATTGGTTCAACACGTTGGAGCCCCCCCGCCAAATGTCAGGCTCGAAAAATTGATGGTTAGCGACCGCGACATTCGCTCATTAGTTATTAAACTTATGCCGACAACTCCGGACTCACTTGACCGGGTGGCATGCACATCCCTGGCCCTTACTAAAACATGGAGGTTGCTGGGTATCGCCCAACCCTTCCATGGTAATCTTCCACTTTGGAACTTCCTCCCTGGAGTCCACATGTACCACCGCTCATAGTGCGCTGATGGGCTGAGGCAGGGTCTGAGCTGATCCGGGACATCTTCGAACAGGACAACTTTAACAAATGGCCAGACCTCCCATTGTCCCTGAGATGGAAACCGTCGATTTGGCTCCAGTACTCATCCCTCCAGAAAACCCTTAAACGCAGATACCCCACTTTCCCAGTGATACCACCAGACGACCCGGCAATTGCAAAGCTAACCTCCCCCACGCCCACGAGGGGTAAAGTATCCAGACTCTATGCCATGGTACAATCCAAATCTGTGCCCCAATTCACCAAACTGAAACAAACGTGGGAAGACGATTTGGGGAAGGTGATGACTGATGAATGCTGGGCCCGTATGTGCGCACGCATACACGGGGTATCCTTCAACTCTCACTTCAAACTGATTCAGTTTAAGTTACTACATAGATACCACTATACCCCGAACAGACTTCACCACATGTTTAACGATCACCCCCCAAGATGTCCCAGGTGTGGCTATGATAATGCTGACTATTTTCACATGATTTGGTCTTGCCCCCGCCTTGCTCAGTTCTGGTCTCTGATATGTTCTACCATGTCAACTTTCCTTGTACACCCTATCACTCCATCCCCAATGAGATGTCTTTTCCACGATTTCCCCGAACTCCATCGAGACTCCAAAAAATTGGTCGGCCTCTGTATGCTACTCGCAGTACAGTCCATTTTGCTCTGCTGGCTTCGGCCTATGCCACCCACTCATGCTCAGTGGCTTAGGGCGGGGACCTGGGCCTCAGACACAGAATAATCCTGGGCTCTACAACAACCAACTCACTCAAGAGCCAGAGATATTTGGCTCAAGTTTCGATCTTATATGTCCTCTATAGACTCTGCGTCAGGCACCACATCTCCAGCTCCCTCCCCTCACTCCCCCCATTCTCCCTCCTGAACTGCTGTCTCCCCAGACCCGCACCCACTCTGTATATATCCCCCATGTGTATAATCAAGTTGTAAGCTGAATCTTTGGACCTATGCTACTTACACTGTTCCTGTATTGCATCTGCCTTGTATGTTGCTCACCTGTTCCTCTGCTGCCAAGCTGAATAAATAAAAGTTTTTAAAAAAAGAAAACACGTTTACACAAAACAAGTTTCTTTAACTTAAGACTCAAAACTGTATTTCAAACACATTGAATGGAAGAATCCCAAACCAAGATGAAGGACAGGTCATACCCTGCCAACAGCCAATAGGCAGAGACCCTCCCCCATATAAATCCTTTTCTCTTTGTCTTTGCTACTGAGGCCTCAAGCTAAGTCACTCCCTTCAGTTGTGTACATTGCTGCTAGTTGGTGTCTACAGTAATTATGCTAACTTGTTTTGTTGTCTTGATACAAAGTATTTCCCCATTGTTTGCTAGGGCTCTGTTTCCCTTTGTTACAAAGTGAGTTACTTTACACAGAAAGCGCATGTCTGTGCCGGCTGAGGCGCTGTCTTTTCCCTCATTCCTGTCAGTTTAGTTTATTTCAGTGCGCGAGATGACCGCTGCGTTAATGTATCCACCCCTGCAGCGTGTGTTCAGCGCGTGTGTTCAGCTGCGGCTCCACCCCTCTCCCTTGGGAGGCTCGTCCGTCTCAGGTGAACCTCACCTCTGTGTGGCCTGCTCGGCTTCTGGAAAATAATTCCCACACTCACCGCAGTAGTTAGCCCGCCCCGGCTCAGCAGGAAGAACTGCTCTGGAAACGCCTGCTCGGTGTTCATATATCAAACAAGGCTTTGCAGTGCCTAAGTGTTTTCACAGCCGTTATGCTGTAATTAAGGGCCTAGTGCTTTTGAAGTACTTTTGTGTTTTCCGATTTCAGAAGCCAGTGGGCAGTTTTTGTTCAGTTTGCCACTGTTCTCACATTGTACCCTATATTTAACCACGGTGGCTACCAAGGGGGTCGAGGGTCCTTCTTCAGCTGATGCCAGTACCCAAGTTAGACCTGCGAAGAAAAGTGAAAGGTCGGGGGAGCTTGGTACTTTGAGAGGGTCGTGGAAGGTATCGATTTCTGCCCCTCCGTCAGTGACCCAGGTGATTCAAGATACTATGGAATCTGCCATTCTTGACCTTAACTCCACTCTGGACTCAGCCTTTGATAGGTTAATTAATCATTATAAAATCTCAGATTTTCACTCTCATTCTGAGGCGGGCCCATCATTTCCACTGCATGCCTCGAGGTAGTGTTCTGCTTAGTCCAAACATTTTGATGGACAACTCAGTCCTGTGTTTAGTTCCTCAGGTCAGGGACACTCCCCTAGGAGAGCCCTAAAGTGTGAATTTGTTCTGGAGGGTCTCCCTTAGTCCCTGCCTTGTTCCTCCTCAGGCAGGCCCAGCTATTAGCATTCATTCTGTTTCTACATATTCAGAGGGACTGTTCTGAGGATTCAGATTCCCCTCCAAAAAAGAATGAAAAGAAAGGGACCCTTGTAGATTTTTCCCAGGGGGCTACAGGTCTGTTATTGGAAAACAGTGGGGTGCCCTTCATTGATTCTTCCCTCATTCAGCACCATAGGTCTGCGGAGTGGTGACCCTTGCCCAAGGAAGATAGGAACAAGCTCCGTTCCGAGTGTCCTAGGCTGGTCACCCCAGACAAGGTGGGCCTTACCCCTGATATCGATCCAGCCCATGGTCTCATTCCTATCCCAAAAAGGGAAAGACTCCAGGAAGGGGGTTGACAATACCTTCAGGAGCTGCCAAGATAAGTTATTGGACCTCTTGGGTCCCCTAACACATATATTTGAATTGGCAGAGGATGCAGCACTATCCAATTCCCCTGTAGATGTTCAGGCTCTTCAGGGCTGGGTGCAGAGGGTGGTTTGCCTGCTCGGCAGTACAAACACTGACACTTATAGGGAACAGTACAAGCCTCTCCTTATGCACATTGATTCAAAATCAGCTGACATGGCAGAAGGGGAGGCAGGCCACAAAGCCCAGGTCAACCTGTTTGGAGAAAGGTTCATTAAAGACCTGTCTGCTTATGTGCATACATTCACAGCTTTAGGTAAGGCACAAGCTGACATCAGAAAGGGGTTCACCCCTAATATTTTTGACAAGGCTGGAAGTGGTAAAGCCCGCTCCTCTGGCCATTTCCCTCAGGGCTCTACCCGTCCAGGCCAATATACTTCCAGAGATGCACACCATTCCTCCTCTGCTCTAGGAGCCCAAACAGCATTCTACCCACAAAGGGGGTTCCACTTGAGAGGACGTGCCGCCAGAGGAGCTGGTAGAGCAAGGCCAGCTCCAGGTAATGCAACATGTTTCAAATGTTTCTTCCCGCAAATGTTTAGGGGGCAGGTTGGCCAGGTTTTTTCCTCAGTGGCAGGCGCTCACTGGTGTTCCAAACTATAAGATGTTTTCAAATAGAGGTTTATTTCCCTCCTTACCAGCTCACTCCCCCTCTTCTCCTCTTGCTCGAAAAAGCCAAACAATAGTTAGTAAATGCAGCAGTCCGAGATCCCATTTTCAAGGGTGCAGTGGTCCCAGCCGCATTAAAAACTTTGCAATTCCTAAGTACAATCTTCTTAGTGCCAAAGCCAGAGGAAGGGTTTTCCCAGTCATAAACTTGCAAGCCCTCAATTCTTTTGTGGTTTATCAACATTTCAACAATTAACCTCCTCAGGGACACCCATCTCCCTGCGGATAGGATGGTGATCATAGACCTCAAAGTTGCGTACCAGGAGTTCCTCCATTTCCAGTGGGGGACTCCCACTTGGCAGTCTGCCTTTCTTCCTGTTTGGCCTCTCATCAGCCCCATGGTGGTACACCAAGCTAATTAAGCCAGTGATGTCTATTTTCAGATTAAAGGGTATACAAATAATCCTTTATTTGGACTACATGCTCCTTCTAGCACCGAGTTTTCTGATTCTTCAGATTCATCTGAATTTAACCATCTCTCTTTTACAAGCATTAGGCTTTGTCATAAATGCAAACAAGTCAATTTTCCAACCTACGGAATGTATCCAATTTCTGAGCTTCAATATAGATTCAAGGCAATGCATCCTTCTGCTTCCAGACAGCAGACGCTCCAAAATATGGAAGGAGATTCGCCTCCTCCTCAGGATAAGGGAAGTCTCCCTCAGACCGCTAGCCAGGGTAGTGGTGATGCTATCCACCACCATTCAAGCCATCTTTCCAGTGCCCCTGCATTTAAGTGCCTTGCGGCACCTCACAGGAACACATATGCGCAGAAGTCTTTCTTACTCTCAGCTAGTGGTTCTGTCTCCCGAAACCAGGTTAGGTCTCCTTTGGTGGCTCAAGCACATGGATGCCTGGAATGGCAGGGTGATTTTTGGGCCATCTCTGGATGTCATTCTGGAGTCCGATGTCAGCAGGGCAGGCTGGGGGGCCAGGATAGGGCAGGTTTCCACAGGAGGAAAGTGGTGGGACCAGGAGAGATCTCTACACATCAACTGTCTGGAGCAGGCTCCTTTGCAGTCAAAAGTCGTTTCAAGGATCAGGGGAATAACTCTGTCCTCCTTTGGATGGGCAATAATTCAGCAGTTCATTACATAAACCATCTGGGGGGAACCCACTCCCAAGCCCTGGTGGATATAACAAGGGAATTCTGGCATTTATACCTGGACAGGAACATTCTATTGAAGGCAGAATATCTCCCAGGGGCCAGCAATGCAGTGGCAGACTGGATTTCAGACATCTTCAGGAGAGGAGCAACTGGAGGTTGGCCAAAGCTCTGTTTGACAAGATCCTCTCTGTCTGGGGTCTGATTCAGGCAGCCCTCTTTCCTTTGAGACTCATTGTCAGGTGCCCTACTTTTACAGTTGGAGGCCCGACCCCAATGAATTAACAACCAAGATTTTTTCTCCAAGATTGGTTGGTTCCCCTGTCCCATGCCTTTCCCCCATTTTCCATGATAGCCAGAGTCCAGGTGCAAGTGCACAGGCAAGCTGCAACATTGGTAATAGTGACTCCCTTTTGGCCCTCTCAAGTGTGGTTTCCAGCCCTCATAGAGGTAGCGGTGGATGTTCCTCGTCTTCTCCCTGTCCACCATCGGCTCCTAACGGACAGGACAGGTCTCCCTAGTGAGCAGTTCTTCAGGGGCTTCTCTCCCTTATGGCTTGGAAGGTTTCAGCTCTTCCTGGTACTTCCAATGACTTTTGCAGGACTTAATCTGTATCATCAAGGACTCCTGGGCAGCTTCCTGCAAATCAGGCTACTCCTCAGCATGGAGACGCTGGGTTGGCTGGTTTGTGGCTCGGCACTTCAATCGTGTTTCTGTCCCTCCAGTAGAGGTGGTTAATTTTTTGTTGAATTGTTCAAAGAGGGAAAGACCTACAGAACTATGAACAAGTTCAAGTCAGCCATTTCAGCAGGATATGTGTTGGTGAAAGGGGAACCAGTTGGTAGGCACTTCCTGGTGAGCAAGACTCTTGAATCTATTTGCATTACGGTCCCACCTAAAGCTAGGTATTCCGTCTTGTGGGATGTCAATATGGTCTTGGATTTGTTTCATTCTTAGCCTCAGGACGTGATGTATTATCATAAGGGGCAAGAATTTCAATCCTATAACCAGCCACGGCTTTTGCTTTCCATGTCACTTGAACAGCAGCCCTTGAAACACTGCAAACGGCTTGCACACAAAGAGAAATTACTTTAAAAAGCCACCGTGAAAGAATAGCTCTGCTCACACAGAAATGTCAGGGAAACATGCTGTGGTGGGTTGACTAAGTAATGTACATCATCTTTCCACCCACAAGACGTCAGTCACTTTGAAGAGGCACATAATACTGGAAAAAACTGTTTGGGGCTAAGTCAGGAAATTTCTCAATGAAAAGCCCTGTTTCCCACTGGAAGTCGCACCTACTAGTGAATCATCCCGCAATGACATGTGATGTTACTGAGGGCATTATAATTCCCTGCTCTGCCAGACTTGAAGGCAGAGGATCAGGGATTTCAAAGATTTCAAAGAAATAAAGTGTGGCTAGAGCTTGATTAGGAGGTGTGAGCTTCTTCCTGCACCCACTACCAAAAACAAATTGACAACTTCAAAGGGGGTCATGAAAATCTCTGGTCACCGGCTGTGGGGGATAAAGCATCCCTCCCACAGAGGGGGACAGATCCTCCCAATTGACATTAAAGGACTGATTAAATTTTTAGGCATCTTGACAGCAATTAGAATGAGAAATAATTGTGTTTTATGCTATATTTTTATGTAATTTCCAGGTGGTTTTTAAGAGGTGAAGTGCATTTTCCTAGGACTTTGGGGACTGAAATGGGCAGTTAAGAGTATTGTCTGGCTCCTTGGAACATGTGACAATTATGAGATTTGATGGAAAGATGGAAGGTGACATTAGGAACATGCTTGATCATTTTATGAAAATGACAGAAATGTGCCAAAGGGCCATGCTACATCGTACCGAGTTGAAGATTGGCTTACCTAATTCCCTATGACCAACTAAAACCACATATCTAGTTCATATGTCAATTATGAAGTTAAGAGACATAACATGTTTTTGTCAAAAAGTGGCAAGGTGGACAAAGAATAGTAATACAATGCAAACAGACAGTTGGTGCTCTCTCCCCTTGAACTAATCATGCCAGGGGGTAGAGAGAGGAATGGTAAACTGTCCAATCCGAGCGTTAGGGGTAATTATAGAGTACTCTCCCTAGTTTGTAAAGTGAGTGATGTCATTTGCGCTATATAATGAGGACTGTACTAGGTTCACACACAAAAATCCAAGCAACAGGAGAAGGAGGACAGAGAGGAGGCAGCTGTGCCATACCATCTTTCAGAGTGCAGTGACCAGACCCCTTGCCTAGCTGTTTAGAGTGTCCTGAGATCCATCTGGCTTTCCAGAATCCCAAACCAAGGCAGGGTGCAGCGACCAGACCCCTTGCCTAGCTGTCCAGAGTGTCCTGAGAGCCAGCTTGCTTTCTAGAATCCCAAACCAAGGCTTACCTGGTAAGTAACAAATACCACAGCCCTGTATTGCATAAGCCCTTTCTTTTTGTAGCATTGCACCCAATAATCCCAAATTGAAAACCCCATTGAAAACCCCAATTGAAAGCCCCATTGAAAACACAACAATTCCCCCATGGAAAACCCACATTGCCAGTGTAGTAATTCAGTCACCTTCCGACAGAAGAATCTGTGTTTAGCCTGTTAATGTTTGCATATTTCCTTTGGTAAACCTCTCAGTGTCTGTGTAAATCCTTAGCATTTAAGTAAATCAAATAATTCCTCCTTTGAAGTTCACGGTCCAAGTTGGTTGAAATTCAAAATTAACCACCTTGTCCCTGGTGCCTTTCTTTAGTTATTATAGTCATTAAAGTGTTGTCTCAAAAGAATTACAGCCTCATCAGGAGTTTGGCAGTAACCCTTAAATGTGGTGGTAACGCGATTACTGTCTCATTTAAGGGTCCACTAAATCACGAGTTTGGCTGCATTTACCCCCAGCTCTGAACTGGGGGTAAATGCACTGGGAATTTACAGATTTGTGGCACAATTACCACGCGGTAATACCGCCGACGGTAGTTGTACTGAAAATTCCCCATTGGGCCCAATAGGGAATGGGTAATTCCTGAATGGGCCCAATGGGGTATTACTGTTCTGCCAAACCGGTGATCCGGCGCTAATAGCGCCCACGGGTTTGGTACTAATGCTATTAGCCCTGGTGGTATCCCTGCGGTAATACTGCCGGGATACCGTCCAACTCGTGATGAGGCCCTTAGTCTCCTTGAAACTGAAAACTGAGCTTGTCAGTGTATTATGTGCATCAACCCACAAATTCCTATCTGCATCTGTCCTAGTAAAAACCCAAACCGTATTCCCATTGAGAGCAATCCCTTTCTGCCTACAAGTCTATCTGTTATGTGTCTCGGCCCTTGTCAGTGAAAAACGATTTTCCTATTCTGAGCTAAACACCTTTCTTGTGCTGCCTGTCATTGTAAATCCTGTGTAAAACAAATTTAGATTTGCCATTGTATGTTTTCTTTCTTTTTGCATTTGCTTCCTTTCAAAACCGATTTTACTACTTTATTTCTATTATTGCCCTGATGTGCTGAATTGTAGTCTCTAGGCTTCCCTATCTACTCAAGTGTAAGCAACACAAATTTCATTTCCTTCTGTCCCCTAGCCGTGTGAGTAATAATCAAAATCCAATTCTGCCGTTTTGCTCCAAAAACGGGTTTTCACTTTCTTTGCTGGACTCCCATCCTGGGGTGGTGGGTTCTACTCCAAATCCAATTTTCGTCTCTCTATCTCTCTACTCCTTGCCACTGCCTTCTATTCAAAGGAATCAAGTTAGCTAATGTTTGGGGGTGAGTGTTGCAGGGGAGAGTGCTAAACCATTGGGGTTATCACTTTCTAAAATTGCTCTTTGACTGTGTTGCTATTAAAGATTGTGAGAATTGTAACAGGGCATCTTATCCTAATTATTTTGTAGAGATTAGTGCAATTGTGTACCACAACATTAGTGGCTGTAAAATTGTTTGATTTTCTTTTTTCATTAAATAATAAATCAATAAATATCTTATGGATACACACCGGCCTGATTCCTGGTCCATTGTGACACGGGGTGTTTGTGGAGGTTGGGTGCGAGACTGGTTGGAGGCCTAGTCAAACAGAAAAGAACCCCTGGTTTATTAAAAATAAAAATCGCTTTATTGTACGCCACATTCATTGTCGGGGAAGGAGTCCCTGTGTGGAGTGTGCTGTGTAATAAAACTATGACATTTTCATCAAAAGGGTTTCAGATATCAGGTCATTGGATTTTAATAATACATTGTTTTCTCCGTAAGAAGTGAGTGTTTTTGTCTCTAGGAGAACTAAGTGCATGATTTCTTTCATTTCATATCCAGCTTTTCCAGAAGATCACAAAATGTGTGTGGTGCAATGCTCAACATGTTTTGAATTAAAGACAGAGGGGCTGGGGACCCCAGGTACCTCTCAGCTGCTCATTTCTTACAGAAAACACCATAAGCTTGTGTCCCCGGCCACATTAGCTAGGTGGGTTAGGTGGGTCATGTAGGAAGCAGGTATTGACATTTATTCTTTCGGATCACATTCAGTAAGGGGTGCAATGGCCTTTCAGGCCACTTTCCTTTCCTGGGGGGAAGTCTGGAGCAAATTTTAAAGGCAACTGATTGGTCGAGAGAGTCCATGTTCAAGACATTTTATCATAAACGTGTTGATTGCATTTAATGTGATGCATGGGCTTTGAACTTTCATAAAATTAAGCCTCCTGTCTTGAGATAGAATGGTTAAACCCCCTCACAAACATTAGAGGGAGTTTAGATTCTATTAAAGACAAAGAGGCATATATTATTCTACCCACCCACCCTTTCCTATTTGATTTGCATACAGCTTCAGAGTGAGGTGGCCCAATCAAGGACGTTCCTAGAGTGTCCCAGGATGACATGGTCCTAGTGCTGGTCATGGATCGTTTTCCGCACTGCAGTTTCTGTCTTCCGGGATGGCATCTAGTGTGGTGCAGCTGCAGATGTTGTTAGAGAAAAAGACTTCTATGGGGGAGGGTCTCTGCCTATTGATTTTTAGCAAGGCATAAACTGTCTTTCATCTTGGTTTGAGATTCTTCTGTTCAATGTGATTGAAATACTGCTTTATGATACGATATGATATGATATGATATGACAGGTTGGGCGTGTGGCAAATTTCTTATATTAACAACACAAAGATCAATATTTTGGTAATTCGCTAGTTTATTGTGAATTTGGTGCAAAGATTCCTCATTGAAAAGTTAAATTCCCACAATTCCTCATAGAGTAAAAAATGAATCTTCATAAAGTGATACATTTAACAAAGTAATATATTCCTCCACATAAAATGATAAATTCCTCTACATGTGTTTTACTGTAATGCAGTGGCTCATCAGGAGTGGTAAAAGATAGATAGTGTACATCTGTTTGATTCTGATACAATAGTTATTTCATACATTTTCAGAATAGATCAAAACTTTGATGAATCCTCTGTGGCTCTAACAATTCATAATGTAGAAAAGAGATAGGGGGTAGTCCTCTGTGTTGGATGGATGGCCCTTAGTATGAGATATAGTGAACAGGGAAAAATCCTTTGTATTGGATGGATGGCACAAGGAGCGTAGCCAGACTGAAATTGATAAGTCAGTCTCCTCGTGGTCTCAGAACGCTGATCCCGTAGGATTCCTCCTACAACCTATTCAGATCCTCTCCCACCTCTACCTACTGACACCATTTTGGCAGCTCTCCAGTCTCAACTGCTCCCTTCCCATGTCCTTCTAGTCAACAAAGCTCTCAATGGTCTTGCTCCTCAGTCCCTGTCTGTTTGCCTCTCTGTGTGTTCACCATCTCATTCCTCATCTGCACTCAACCTCACTCTCACATACCACTGTGTACCTCCTCGTGCTTCCATTCCTTCACTCTACTCGCCCCACTCCATTGGAGCCCCTTGTCCATCACAATCAAAGTCAGCCCGACTGGATCTCTTCAATGCTTGGATTACACTTTACTCATTTGCCAAGGAGAGAGTGTCCCATGCCCTCTCCCCCATCCTGCCTACCTGGCCCCACCAGTCACTTCATTTTTTGTATAGTTGTGTGGCTCCTTTTTAACATAATGCACTTATCTCCTTAAGTTAATGTGAACTATGTAAGTCACCTGTTTATATACATGTCCTACTTTGTTCACATACTCATAAACTCATAAACTGGCTCACCACTTGGTTTCATCTTGATGCTATTGTACAGGCACCTTGTTATATTCTGTGATACCATCCCTGGTTCACGGACACTTGTACTTAACTTGTTGTCCTACTTCTCTGTCTTTCTTCCCTCCCTTCCTTCCCTAGCCTTACCTGTGATTCTGTAACGCTGCGGAGAAATGGTTACTGTGTCCTTAGGGGCCAGAGCTGGGACGCACATGGCTGCTCTTATAACAAATAAACCTCTTGCTAAATACTGCACAGGGCCCTCCTCTTCAATTCAGCACAGTGGCAACGAGCATCTGAAGGAGTGGACTTTAAAGCTGATGAACCAAGCGCTGCTTCTCAGACCGGAGACTTACCAAGAAGCACGGGATCTGGAAGACAACGTAGGGTAGGCTGTAAGCACATCAATCACCATGAACACTGGGGATCCAATGCCCGCCTGACGAGAAGGGGAGGGGCAACCTGCTGTAGCCCCGCCATTCCACAGCCGCAGCCTCACCCAACCAAACACACTCCCATGCACCAGAAGGAAAGCTCAGCTAAATTACATGTACTGCAATGAGACCCGAGGACAGTTACCTGCAAACCCCACAAGAGGTTGACAGATGGTATGATACGATATGATATGATATGGCATCTATAATGTGCCTATAGACGACTGTTTCAAGGAAAGGCAAAGGAGGGGAAACAGAGGTAAAACAGAGACAATGATACTACTAGGCCAGGTGACATTGAGATCGTGCAAGTGCAGGATATGGTGGAAGGGGAAACGTGCGGGGGAAAGAGGAGGGGCAGTGCAGTACATAGGATAACAATAAAATAAATAAAGATAATAAATAAAAGTGTGGCAAGCTGGTGGCAAGTGCAAGGGTAAGTGTAGACATGAGGTGTCAAGTGCTGGTAGGGGCTGTAGGGATACAGAGACAGTCCCTGAGTGCAAGGGTTGCCAGGGGGGGAGTGTGGGTGTGCAACTGGCGGGGAGGGGACCTGGGCCCAAGAACAGAGGGTATCCAGGTAAGCAGTACAGTTTTAGATTTAGCCAGGAGATCAGCAGGGTAGAGGAGGAGAGAAAGCAGAAGCAACGAGGCGGGTCTTGAGGTGCTTCCGGGACCATAGATGGTTCTCCTCAAGCTTCATAGAGGCAGGGAGGCTGTTCCAGAGGGAGGTCCCAGCTGAAGAAAGAGATCTACCACCAACTTGCTGCTTGGAGAAACGACTGACCCTGAGGGAGTTGGAGGCGGGTGAGTGAAGAGCTTGAAAAGTAAGATATTTAGGAAGAGAGAGTTGAAGGTGTTGAGTTCCCCGGCCCCAGAAGGCCTTGTGGACAATGCAGAGGGTTTTGAACTTAATTGTCAAAAAAGTCAAACTTCCTACTGCACCTCCTCAGAGGCACTCTTCCTTTCCTCTCCTACCCCCAGAAGCTCACTGTCTCCCAGGTTCTGGTCCTCTCTAGGACGGACTACTGTAACAGCCTCCTTCTAAATCTACCTGCCTCTACTCTTCGCCCTCTGCAACTAATCCAGAACAGGACTGCAAGACTTGTCCTGCCAGAATCACATATCAGAGAAATCTCACTCATGGGAATAGTCTCAAATCTCTCAGCACAGTCTCACTCAATTTGGCATGAGTCTCACACCACATAGCCCAGTCCGATTCAGTGGGAGTATGTCTCACTTCTGGAAGCACAGTCCCATTCATTGAGTGTGAACCATATGACTGTGGACACTTCTTGGCATAAGACTTACTGCTGGAAAAATGGTTGCTATCATCAAATCTGAGTCTCACACTTTGGTGCTTGGTTAGATATGGTCACCAATGAGCAAGCCGTGCTCCCAAGTCCTATTACTTGGGTGTGACTTGCACACCTTGGAGCACAGCTTCACACATACAGTGTGATTTGCCTGCTTCAGAGCAGTCTTATTCATTTGGTGTTAAACAAAACCTGAGAGCATGGTATCACACATTAGGTACAAGTCTCTCTCCTGGGAGTACAGCCACACAAGTTGGGTGTACGTTTTAATCTGGGAAATAATATAGTGTGAGTCTCACACTCTGCATTTCTCTTTTATTTTGTGACTATCATACTAGAGAACGCATTTTCATTGATTGGGGAAGAGTCTCACAGCTGGCTCTGAAGTCTCATTCATTGTGAATGACTCTTACATTTCTGAGCACAGTGAATGCATTGGGATGAGTCCACACTGTAAAGTACAATCTCACGTGTTAGGTCTTACTCTCATAACTTGAAGCAGCACATCACTCACAGTGTGTGAAATTCATGTCAGGGAACAATGCTTCACTCATTGTATATACATTTCACACCTTTGACCACAGTTTACATGTGTGTGTCTATGTTGGTGTGTGTATGTGTGTGTGAATGCATTTGTGTATTTGTGTGTGTTGCACTTGTGGAACACTCAGTTCTATAGTCTGAGTGTCACTACTGACAGTATGTCCTGAATTATTTTATGTAAGTCTTTCAAGTTGAACAAATGTTTCATTCATTGCCTACAAGACCCATATCTGTAGCACAGTTAATGCTGGAAAAAATGCCGTCAACTCTGGGATCATCATTTGTTTCCAGAATGGCAATACACAAATTTGCCAGTTAGGGCCACGGACCTCCCAGCAAGCCTGACCTGTCAACCGATAGAAGCCCACGAGGGAGAAAGGTTGCAAGGATATTACACTTCCTATGGTCCTGCTGGTCCCTGGTGGGACACCATTCTTCTGGCCACACCCCTCTCCCACTAATTACTGCCGTGAGGCCTGCCCGAAATGCCTGAATCACCAGCACCGGTCTTACCATTGCTGGTGATTCAGGCAATCCCATCCCACGGAGTCCTATGGGACTCTGAGCCCCTAGGCCCTTTTAAGTGAGTTAGCACTCTGTGGGATGGATGGGGGTGCAGAATTTACTCATACATCAATGATAAGACCAACTCAAGAAGTTGGCAAATGTTTAGCTGTTTTATTAACACTAATCTAAAACAGGGATTACAACGGACATCAACAGATGTTTCACAGCATATCTCTCAACACATTTCATAAAAACACTTATAAAGTAAAAACTCATTATACGTGATATTATAATACGTGGCAAAATAAGGAAACCTACGACAGATTGTGATTGGTCTTTGGGGAACATCTAGGTACACTTTTTATCGGGCATCAGGTTGTAATTGGGTCTCTAAGGTCCGGTGGACAGCTATGCCCACCCTTAGTGCAAGTCATCCTTTATCTCATGAAATATACGTTTTGTTGGCTTTCAAACTATAGGGCTTCTTGCTATGTGGCCCTCTACAATTGGTTGGCACGCTTGTACCCGTCTGGAATATTCCACTCGCTAGCAGCATGCAAGCTGGCACACAGGTGCTGGAGGGTTGGACGTGACCATGCCTCCCCACCCAAATAGCCCATCATCCATCATCATTCCTGCAGTCTGCAATTCAATTAGTCTTTGAACTCGGCCTTACAAAGTATCACTGCACCTGAGAATAGAAGGGAGTGTGAGCATGATCTTATCTTAAGTTTTTGGTGTTGCTTGCCCAGAGTCTATTTTCATCTTGACCATGTGACTGGAGACCGTTTTTGAGCTCCTTTGTTGCATGTGACACTATTAAATGATTAAAACCTTGTGCTTCTAGTGTTTTTCCATTACACCTCAACAGAAGCTCGTCTCGCTTCTCACGTTCATTGTGTCTTCTCGAATAAATAACCAGTTTCTTGGCTGCCCCAACCCTTGACACTGGGCCAGACAACCTTTCTCAAATATTCCCTCGCCATCAGCTGTTTTCTTCAACTGCGCCACACTTTCAGCTCTTCTGTTCATGTGACCCTAGTCTGCTAAAACACATCGTGAAACGTCCAGATTCTGTACATGTATATATAATGGCAGCACCGCCGCCAGCTTTCAAGATTACTTAGTCTATGTGCATTTCAGCATCCGTACAATTATAAAATGATTTGCATTTTCTGCAATGCTCTCTGCACGTGCAATCTTCATTTTGCACATGAAATGTTGCTCAATTCTTTACTTCACCATCAGACTCTATAAGGTCTTTATACTCTCTTCATTGGCATCACTTCTGGGGGCGTCATTTCTGCTTCATGTCACGTCACCAGTCTTCTCTTTCATTCATTTTCACATTTCTTCTGGAACCTCCATTAAAAGAATGTAATTTCTCTTTGGGTACATCATATAGGGCTTTCATAAAGGATACCCTATTTCGAGGACTCTTTGCCCTAAAGGGACCATTATTGGCATTGTTCATGTCGCATTTTCCGGTTTCCAGCATATAGGCAACATAGGGATGGGACTTCCGTTAGAGCCACTTGGCTCCTCCTCTACAACTCCATGGGAATGGGATTTTACCAGCTCTCCTCTGCCCATTATATGTGTGATACCAGGATTTCAGGAGGCAAAGATGCGAATGTGAGGAATTGGACCATCTGCACGGTGGGTGTGCACTCGCCTGGACTTTTTTTGAAATTTTAAATGGAATGGAAAGATGATAGATCAACCTCTGGAAAATGTGTGGGGCTAATCCACACACATTTTCCTATGCTCATCACATGACATATGGATGGATTCATGTACTCAGGGTGGACACAGCCTACAGGTACAGAGCCCCCCATGTCACATGGGATATGACAGGAGGAATAAACAATGCATCTCCAGAAGAGAGAGGACCACAACTTCCCCCTGACATGACCAGCCTGATGAACTAACAAAGGCTCCATGAATCCGCTCTGTGCTTTTGTTAGGCCCTGCCTCTGGTGGCAGAAATAAACATAATTAACATACTAATAGAGTGTACTTCAAACAGTCCCACATGGGGCCCAGCTGCAAAATGTAACAAAGGAGACAGGAACCCCAAGAACATTTCATATGCAACTGTGTCAACCTGAAGCCAGCTCCAGCCCTCAGTATCCATTCACAGTGAGAGGGACTGCGTGTTTACAGTAGTCCTTCCCACAGGGGGACCCCATTCACCCCATTCATAAGGTACAAGGATGTGGTTTGCAGGAGTTTGAGCATCTAGTCTCACTGCAGCTTCAAGGGAGACCTGCCACTTTAATTAGGAACCACAAAGAGATCCATTAACCTGAGCAACCCTCTGATCCACAAAAGACAGGAATATGAGTGGGACTTAGTATAACATGAGTTCACCCCTTTACCTTTCTTGTTGCAAAGCACTCTGGTTATGACAACACACATACAGGATATTGTTGGTGGGAACTCCAGTACTGGTTCATTAAGGTAGGCTTAGCTTAAACCAAATACGGTAGCCGATTTGGCATTGAAAGATGGCTGAGCCCCTCTTTTGGGCAGATCATCTGAAGAATCTGAAGAGTTTGCAAGGAGTAGCAAGACGACCCTGGGTGAATGTACAGTCTGTCTTACATCTTCTGTCAGTGAAGGAAGGCCAGGACCTCCAAGAGGGAAGCAAGATTACTCCTCTAAGCATCTCCCAGGGAAGAGAGAGAGATACTGTCTCCAGGTGACCCTCCAGCAGCTCCAGAACTAGTACCCAGCCAGCACACAGTCTGCCCTTATATCTCTGCAGCAAGCATCCTAGGTGGGATGTGCCAGAGAGTCTGTGAACCAGAAACCAGCTGCCTGCAAGACTGTACAGACTGGAGGGGGGTTATCGGTACTCCTGCCCTCTATATGGCAGAGTAGAAGCACAGAGCACTCCAGCCAAGGTTCTCTATTGTGGTGGCAATGGACGAGCAACCAAGACTTAAGCTCTCAGGAGAAGATGTAGGCTGGTTCTTAAGTACAGTGTAGTCCCCAAGCCCCACAAAGGAATGTCCACACAATTGACGAGCAACCAAGGCTTAAGCTCTCAGGAGATGATGTAGGCTGGTTCTTAAGTACAGTGTAGTCCCCAAGCCCCACAAAGGAATGTCCACACACTATGGTATGTGCTAACACAGTTCTTTACACAAATAAGGTTAAATATATACACAATCAATAACACATTTTGTGCTTTGGCAAATTTTATATGGTCCATATGTACAATGTCTATGTGGTACCACAGTTAACTCTTGACTTCGTCAAAATGCACCAACGGCTGACAATTCCAATGTCATACAAATCAAATAGTAAAGTGAATCAACATCAGACATAGGAAGGAAGACAGAAAAGTTGGATTAAACAATGGCAGAATACTTTTTTCCCACTACCAAGACACAGTACTGTGTGAGGATCCACCCACCTGGGCAACGTGTTAATAAAGTGTATCAACAAGCCCAGTCCATTAATGTTTAAATAGTCTACTACCCCAATGTTCCGAAGTTTAGCAGAGTTTCTTTCGACAGTTCATCAACGGATCCCTTGTGGGTGGACTCCCTTTAATGCAGGATCCACAGGGCATTGAGATTCCTAGAAGAAAATGTGAACACTGTCGTTGAGATAACAGCTTCGACGTTTGTGGTGCTCGTCGATGATCGATCGTGGATGTCCTGTGAAGACGCGGCATGCGGTGCATCTCGATGTAAAGAGTTTGTTGCTGCAAAGATGACTTGATGGAGAAGCGGGTGTCGGGTGTCGGCGCTGGTGTCGACGATCCTGACTCAACCACAGCTGGCTTTCGGATATTCATTGCCGTCTTTGTGGACATCTGGTGGCTGAAAACCCAGCATCGGATTCTACTCGGTTCGTGGATGACCTCGACTTTCTGCAGCAGGACAAAGTAGTCAACAGTGATGGCAAGGGAGTCCTTTGTTTCAATGTTCTTAGGCAAAAGCTGGAGCATTGTGGCCCCGGTCGTCAAGCAGCACAGCGTCAAGCTGTCCCCGTTTCTGGGCAACAAGACTCAACTGGCTTTCAGTGGTTACGGAAATCCTCCAAACCCCTCTCGACGGCAATGGCCTTTGACTGCCTTGATGTCCGGGTGCTTCACTTCAAGATTCCTTGGCGTACCCCGTCTGTGGTCGACTGTCTTTTGGGACTGGCTTCCAGGGTGCCTCAGTGAAGATCAGCTTTCTGCACAATGTACCCTTGCAACTCGGGGAGAGGTCTCCTAGCCAGGTGCTCTCTCAGATCAGTCCTCGACAGACTCGACAGCAAACCTTCTTCTTCCAGCTGGGCTTCAAGGATAAGCATCTTCATGTTTCAACTTCAGCTTTCTGAACAATTCTGGTAGGTGAGAGGTCCCCAGATATACAGTTCTTTCTCTCATTCACACTGCTGGACCAATCTCAGGCAGCCCATCATTCAGAAGGACATTCATGCAGGCAGGAAGCCAATCAGGCTCACAGTGCATTCAGGCCATCCTCTTCCACCCAGACACCGATAACAAGAAATGCGGATTGGGGCAAGCACCAAGCCTTTCAACGCACCACACTACATTCATGTCAGTTTCAGGCAGGGCTGTCTCATTCTTTGTGTCACACACAGATTCCAGACACCCATAACATGAAGTGCATATTGGTCACACACTCCATTCACACAGGTCCCACCCCAAGGTTGTACCCACAACACACAGTCACTGGGAAGGCTCCAGTCAGTCTGGCCTGGATGTCCCTACAATACCATATATGGTTCTTCCACCCAACAGCCAGCCAGGGGAAGAGACAGAGGCAGGGGTTCCCAGGACTTTGGGAAAACAAGGTAGTGCGTAATAAGAAACCAAGAGGCCACAGTGGCCATCGTGTCACCTATCAGAAATCCATGGATTCCTATGGCAGGGCCTAGGTATCCCAAAACACCCACCTGTCAAATTTAGCATGGAGCTCACACCAGCCCACACCCTGCTCTGTGGGCCACACACAGGTGCCCAAAATAATAAACAAGGGGTACTGGGTTGTACCCCCACCTAGGGGTGCCATAAGGGTATCCCAAGGGTCTCCATTCAACACAACCAAAAAGAGGAAGAGCTGCACTGCCAGGAGTCCCACGTGGACTACTGTGCAGAAAACAACACAGAACACACATGATAAGGGAGTAGAGGACAAGGACATGGAGGCCCTGTCCCTCCAATGTGTTTCCATCATTACAAAGACATTCCCCAGCTTTGGACAGTCAGCCTTAAAGGATGTCATGAGCCCAGTGAAGAAGCTGGGAGAAGTGCAGCAACTAGCATCTTCTGTTGTCCACCTGAAAGGACATTTTAGAGTCAGTCAAGTCCCTCGAGCTGCTACCAACTGCAACGCTGTCTGTTGCTATGCCGCAGTTACTTGAAGTCATCCGAGGCGTCTCCACCAGTGCTTCAACCACCGACCAGCACTGAAACAATGATTCCTGACCCTGAGCTGCCATGTATGCCAATCTGCAGTCGTCGGTCTAGCTTCGCTCGCCGAACTGTTTGCCGCCTTATACCCGGATCTGTCTCCCATCTTAATCTCTGTCACAGAAGCTGCAAGGCGCCCTGAAACCGACGCGACCCTGTTGAACACCAAGAACACCTATAAGCATAAGCTACATTGGGTTTCTGTCCCCCTGGTCCTTCTCAGAAGGAACCGCAAACATTTTAAGATGCAGTTCTCCCTTTGTGCTGAAGCCAGGTATCCTTGAACTGTTGCTATCATTTACCATACCAACTACCCTCCTGGCAGTATCCAGAGTGCAACCCTTTTCCTTCTTTGAAACATTCCTCTGCATTCCTTTAAAGGGTGGGTTGTCTTTCGTATTGTTACTAGAACTGTCTGTTGTGATAATAAAAAGTAAATATTTGTATGCAACCTTGACTGGACAGTCGCTTTTCTCATTGGGTAATCATCGTATTTTCCCTGTGCTGCAACTAACCAACAATCCACAACCTTTCAGAGATAAGCCTGCCATTCTGTCTACTTTACCAAAATTGAAGAAGGAGGTTTAAAATGTGCTTGTGTTTCCAATCTGTTCCCTTCTGGTGTACTAGAGGTGTGGGGCTGATTGATGGTTTAAAAAACAATATTCATCCCTGGACTACTGGTGGCCCGGGAGTTGATTTGACACAGTAAGGGCATGCCCTTTCCTCCCCCGTACTGCCTGTGGGATGCCGGCAAACTCTTAATGAAGGCCAATGAGTCTGACACCTGGGAGGATAGTCGTGCCACTATGTTTAAAAACATGTTCAGAGCTCAGAAATTGTTCTCATTCACTGTCTGTGGGTCTCACACCTTCGGGGACAGTCTCGATCATTGGGCATGACACATAGGCGCACAGTCTCAACCATTAGGTGGGTTCCTCTCTCCCCTATTCTTGCAAATATCTCACCTCAAGCGCAGTCTAATTATTTAGGTCAGAGTCTCACCCCTGCAATTACCTAATGAAAACGAATTCCACATTTTGAGCCACATTCTTGCGCAGTGTGTGTCTCACCCACACGGGAAGAACATGTCAATGCGTGGATAAGCAGCTCACACCTTGGAAAACAGTCCAACAGCGTGCATGCAAGTTTCACAACGAGGGCCAAAGTCTTACTCATTGGCTGAGTGTTTCATTCTTAAGAGATATGTCTCACACATTTGAGAGCCCCATTTAGAGTGTGGCAGAACATGCATTCTGCTGGTTTTCGGCCGGTGGAAAGGACCCGATTTTAAGTTAGCATCCTGTCAGCTTTACAAGGATTTTCCGGCAGCGGAAAGGTGGCAGAAAACCCGCCAGTCTCCAAGCATTGCAGTAGCAACCATCAGATTTTCCACCAGCGTTCCACCAACGGGAAACAGTTGTAAACCTGGCATAAAATAGGCTTTATTACTGCAGCCGAAAACTATCGGAGCTGGCCACCACTAACCCGTAAACTAGGCCCTTGATGTGAAATTCAAATCTTGGCGCAATGTCCCGCTGAACAATTCTTACCGCTGTGAAAGAACGCACGCTTTGCGGGTGTCTGACACCTGCAGGAAGTTTCATGCACTGATTGTAAGTCTGGCACTTGGGATGCCTGCTTCGCTTGATAGGCAGTGATCTCCCACCCCTGGGGACAGCTCCTGGTTGGCCAGTCATTAGCATCAGATATAGGTGAATGGGTCAGTCTCCTATGCGGTAAGCAGCATATCTTTGTTGGACCGTGCGCATTCCCCAAGAACCATCTCTCACACAACAAGACGCACGCACTTCACAACACTGCAACAACACATAAACCGGCCCAACAGCATACGCGGCCGGTCACCGATCCAATACCCGCACCAAAGCTCAGCATCTGGTGTATACCGAGTTGAAGCTGCCAATAGGACACCACTTCTCTCACTATCCTACTCCCTCTTCACCTTACTAACCCATCCCACCCCACCTTATCATTTACAGATCCGCCAGAGCGCCCACGGACCAATTCCGTTGGTGACGGTGCACGGTACAAATACCTTTAACAATTAACATTTAACATTTAACTCTGAAATGTCACTCCTGCAGAGTCTCTGATGTTAAGTCTCGGGAGGATAGCTCAGCAGCAACGTGCTCGCTGTGGAAGCAAGATGACATGGAGCAACACAGGTTCGATCCCCGGGTCTGTGCTTAGAAACCTCTGGGTATTAAGCACATTATAAATAACCTATCATATCATACCACCACTTCCTTAGGGTAGAGTTTGTCTGGAGAGGCGTGTACCTGTGTTTAGGAAAGATTAGAATACAACTAATAAAAGCTGCCACGATCCCAGTTAAATGTAATATCCCATCTGAAAAGGGGCCCGTACTGTCTCATTAACGTATAGCATTCCTGCTGAAAAGAACTGCACACCCAGATTTAAAGTATAGCAGCCTTGCTTAGAAATTACTGTCTATCAAAAGTAAATTAGCGTTATTGAGTGCCTGGATTCCTCTATTAATAACAAGACCGTTCTATTAGAAGTGCAACTACTCTTAAACGTAAGTGCAAGTACTGCCCATAACAAATGCAGTAGCCATGCTCAAACATGAGTTCCAGTGACATTAACCTATAGTAAGACCACAGAAAAGTCCCAACTCCGCCCAACTAAAAACACAGGGGCCCTCATTACGACCCTGGCGGAGATCCATGGTGCAATTTGCACCATGGTCCATGGTGCTAAGCTGCCAACTCCGCCATGGTGGTTGGCGGACTTACCGCCCCATTCCGACCTTGGCGGGGCGGTAAGTCCCCAATCCCCATTTACCCTTCCCCATTCCCATTTTTGCCCCATAGGGTATAATGGGAGTGGGGAAGGCGTTAATTACGCCACCGTAAATTACGGTGGCGTAATTAACAACAAGTCCCGTAGCGCCATGGATTTTTCCGCCTGCAAAAAGCAGGCGTAGAAATCACCATGGCGCTACGGGAACTCGTAGTCAGGCGGAAAGGGGCGCCATGGTTTACGCCGGCGTAACCCCCTTTCCGCCAGGGTCGTAATGAGGGCCAGGGCCTCATTACACGGTAGGCAGTGGACCAAGGTGCTATTAGCACCTTGGTCCATGCTGGTAAAATACCGGCACCGCCTTGGAGGAAAGGGGAATTACTGCCCTATTCCAAGGTTGGCGGGGCAGTAATTCACCCTTCCCCCATTGCCCTTGCCCATTCCCATTTTTGCCCCATAGGGCACTATGGGAATGGGGAAGGCGCTAATTACGGTGCCGCAAATTGCGGGACCGTAATTAGCTCCCTGGTCCCTTTGCGGATTGGTTTTTAACGCCTGCTAAAAAGCAGGCGTTAAAGTACCAACCCGCAAAGGGACCTCGTAGTGAGGCCGTAAGGGTTTACCGGTACCGTTGCCCTTACCGGTACCGGTAAACCCTTACCGCACTACTTGTAATGAGGCCCATAGTATAAGTACTGATTGCTTTTACATGTACGACTGCACTGCCATATGGTTTTGGTATGATGGCTAAGCTAAGAGGTGCTGGTAGTTTGTCCTAATTCACACCAGTATGCATTATACAGTACTTTCACGGGAGTGTGATATCAGCCTGCATGACCAGTCGATCCTTGCCCTCTCGGCTGAGACTATCCGAGAATGCCACCATGGTATTCATACAGACACGCTATACATAAATGAACACCCATCCCTCAGTTCCTCCCGCACCCAACTTGCATATTAGTCTGGTCAGCATAGGTTAAAAAATAAACAAATCGGTCGTCATCAGGAAAAACAATATGATAGATTAATATTAGCCTGATATCGAACGGCAAAGAAAAGTGAACAGCGCGGAGATGGTTGTGTCTGACACAAACGCGAGCCTTCTCCACAGCGAGGCTCTTTGCTGCCCCCTCCGGGACGCAGCGTGCTGCTACAGCGGCTCTTCAAAGGGGACACCGGTCTGAACTAATGCGATTTACTGAAAAACTGAAGCTATGAGCTAACGGTAAACAAAAATCGCGGCTACTTTCACAATCTCTTCACTCCGGATGTTTAGTTGTGTGAAGACGGAGATATATGGCATGTTATTGTCTCAATGATATCTGCGGCATAGCCTGATTGATCCGGAAATGTTACAAAAAGAAACCTTCATCGTGGCCAATTTGCCCTTCCGAGAAACGCTACTACGCCACGGGATGTCACCCCAAGCTGAAAGCACAAGGCTGAAAGAAAAGCTCAGTGGCTTGAGCGCGTGCTGCGGGCGTCTGTGCCAATGTACATTTTACGCCCGAACAATGGGGAGTGTAGCAGGGGGCGCCGCCACTAGGCCTCGGGCCGAATGACTGACTCTGAAAGGACACGAGTTTAAAGCCGCTCCGGCGGCTAAAGCCAGTCGCAAAACTGCACACTGCACAAACAAAATAAATACAGTACAACAAAAACTTGGATTCTGAGGCCGATGGCACCCGCCTGGCGTCCTGTCCGCCCCCACCCCCAGCAAAGAGCCTTGCAACTCTGCACAACCTCTGGAGTTGTCAGGCAGGGCGTGGGCATTGCAAATGCAATGTATTGGTGTACATCGCTTCCACTGAAGCCTATTAGCAAGTATGAGAAATTCCAGGCCTGCTAATTTCCGACAGTGATGGCACTGCAGAGGATTGTAACACCCAGAATCGTCTCTGGTGATGTCATACGCCCATCTGTTAAGGGTGCCTCTCTGCTCTGTCGCCATACCAGAGTAATAGTCGGCCTCATTACAACGAGGATGGCCGCGGTATGAACGGTGCCGGTAAGGGACCGGCACCGTTCATACCGGGCCGCCCCATTACGAGTTCTGCAGCGGGTCCTGCTCTGGACGCTTGGCCAGACCAGACGTGCAGAGCGGGACCCGCTAGCAGTCCAGGATGCTAACAACAGGCCGTCATTAACAGGCCAGTTGTTAGCATCCTCCCTATTCCCATTGAGCCCTATAGGGGCTCAAATGGGAATGGGGATGTACCGGGTCCGGGTCCCGAGAATGGGAATTACCGGGCATGCTAAAGTCGGCATGTCCCGGTAATTCCCTATTTTTTGGACCCAGACCCGGTACCCGTATTCGGGGTAGCCATGCTGCTAAAAACGTCATGGCTACCTCCAAACTCCTAATGAGGCCCAGTGGCTTGCTCCTCCGCCGGTGCCATCTCATGAAACTGTTTCCAGATGTAAGCTTGCATGCTCCAGATGAAGCTGAACACGTGTTACCCGCGTGAATGCTGAAATACTCTTTCACCTTACATGGACCTGTGGAGATTTTTAATGCACTTTCTTCTGGTGCACATAGACGGCGGTACACACATCCAGACCATACCCTGACTGACTGCATCAAACCTGCCTTCCTGTGAGGAATGTGACCCTCTGCACAGGGGGTGTGAGCTTGGTTAGGCTTCTTGAAATGTTAAATTAAATTGAATGATGGCAGACTAACCTCAACAAAATGTGTGGGGCTAGTCCACACACATTTTCCTATGCTCACAGCTCAACAAAAGCATAGACCATTGTACTCTGGGTGGATGCAGCATACATGCACAGTCCCCCCTGTCATATATAGTTGGGATATGACAGCCAGGTGTATACAATGCAATACCAAATCCTCCCCCTGCTATGGCCAGCCTGATTAACCAACAAAGTCTTCATGGAACCGCCCTGCTCATTTGTTGGGCCCTGCATCTGGTGGCAGCGATTCACATACCAACTAAAGGGTGTGTCAAACAGCCCCCCAGACTCCTCTTGGGCCAGGCTGCAGAGGTTAACAAAAGGAGACAGGAAACCCCAACAACCTTTCATATGCAACTGTGTCAAATTGAATCCAGCTCCCGCACTCAGTATCGATGACAGTGAAGTGTCATGTCTGGGAGTGCATGTTTACAGTAGTCCACCCCACAGGGGGACCCCATTCATAATCATAATGTATGAGAATGTGGTTTGCAGGAGCCAGAGAGTCTGGTCTCACCACATCGTCAAGGGAGACCTGACACTTTAATCAAGAACCAGAGAGAGCTCCATTAACCAGAGAGACCCTTTTATCCACAACAGACAGGAAGATGAGTGGAACTTAGTATCACATATTTTCAATCCTTTACCTTTTCTGCTGCAAAGCACTCTGTTTATGACCTCATGCATACAGGAGATTGTTGGTAGGGACCCCATGATTGGATCAATAAGGTAGGCTAAGCCTGCACCAATAACTGTGGCCCATTTGGCTTTGAAAGAGGGCTGAGACACTCTTTTGGGCAGATCACCTGAAGACTTTGCGAGGAGTAGTGTAGGGAAAAAGAGGCTCTGAATTTCAGCCAGGAAGAATTTCATCAAAACCTCTGACAGCAAGAGTTGTGAGACTCTGGTGTGATACTCTGATGTGAATCTGGCGAATCAGTACTGTGAATGCATACACAACAAGGCAAAACAAAGAATTGTAACCTAGTTTTGCATGGTAACCATACCACAGCATAGTGCACCACATCATGATATAGCATGGACTGAGTTGCAATGAAGCATAAGATTAACCATTATTATCCCCTAACCTACTAATCTCTAATCCCTTGCTAATATTTACTGCTCAGTCCATAGCTCAGTCCATAGCTCATTGGTGCAAAACATTGGTGCAGATCATGAGGACAAATTGTCCCAAGTCATGAGTTCACAAACACAGGCTGTGCGGCATTGCTTGAAAAATGCAAGAAGTAAAACTGCTTCTGCAATGAAGATGTGGAATGTGAAAAGCTGCGTTGCTCAATTAGCTCCATTGTTCATGTTCTGCTGCAGGAAGCCATATTGAGAAATGTAACTTTTTGGTATCCATTTGCTGCCCTGAATCGCTGTGAAAGAGTGACAGGCAAAACGCATTTTCTTGGGAAGATTCTAGAGGTTTGGTCAGAGGTGGTGGCAGGTGGTGTCTGATTGGCATGTGACATCACAGTAAGGGGCAGGCAATTCTTATACTTTCTGTAGGAGAACAAACATCATGGGGCAGATCACAGAGAGAGGCTTTAAAAAGGGGAGGGAAGAGAGATCCAGGAAGGTTTCTTGGAGGACTTGCTGCCTTTGCTGACTTAGGATTTGGTGAGAGTTTTTCTGGGTTTGTCCTGCTGCAGAGGAAGGAGGGTGCACTGAGGGGGAGACAGCCATGCTGAGACCGAGGGGACACTGAAACTATTCCTGCTCTGAGTCTGCTGGTGTGAATATTTCAAACATGCTTTAGGTAAGCATAAAGTACAAGTGAGGTGTGTGTACCTTTTTACAATTACAAATGTAGATAGCTATTTTTACGTATTTTTCTTCACCACCCAAGAAGCAGAGTTCACAAATATAAACGGAAAGCACAAGGCTCTGCTAAAGTGAATGAAACATTTCAAGGCCGTTAGATATCATTGTTTTGGATTGCAGCCCTAGAAGTGTAATTAAAATCTATTGTAGGAGCAAGGGTTTTATCGTGGGGGAGGCAGTTACTGTGAAGTGTGCTCAAAGCTCTGTTTTGGCCTGAAGTGTGGAGTCTGCTATCACTCAAAAGGGAAAATATTATATAGTGATGTGCGCTTTCTTTTCTGTATTGCAGAACATCTCAAATTAAACTCATTGCATTGCACATGTTGTTTGGTATTACTCATAAACCCTAAATGCTTATAAAGTACCTGAAAAGAACGGTTCATGTGATAATGTCCCTGCAAAAATATTGTCTTACAAAAATGTTGGCAAAAAATGGCTGTGGTTGACAGGGACATTATCACATTGAACATGTGGGGACACCTCCACAACCCCCAAAACCTTCCTTTTGCATTATAGGGTGGGTGAAAAATAGTTTTTGGATGATTTATAACTTTGGTGCCACTCAATGAAACGGCATGAAATTTTGCATTATCATTGCAAACCTGAACCTGAATGATGTTTCACCAAGAGGGGCCAGAATGAGAGGGGGTGTCCCAAAATATTTGAAAGGCTTATGCATTTGGTACCATTTGACAAATCTGCTCCTAAATTTGCAAAAAGATTATAGACCCAAATGTGATTTTGTCAAGTGGGGGCTAAGTTATATGATTATTTTTTGTATGTACATTTTGTCACTTTTCAAAAAAGAAAACATGGATGCATTAGCAAAAGTATGGTTTTGCAAATGTGTCCGTGTTTTTTTTGTTGAAATGTGTCATAATGTACATACAAAAAACAGTGATTTACCTTTGGTGACTGAGGTATAGCCACTGGCCAGGCCATGACCCGGACAATCTGGCTGCTGGCCATGATCACAAGGGACCGGCAATGGGGTTAAAGTTGGCATGGCCACAAGGGACCGGCTATGTGGTAAAGTTTTTTGAAATAGGGATGGGTGTGTATCGTAAAAAAAAAAATCTGCTTGTCTCTACAGGCCAGAATGCTGGATGGGATTGCAGCAAACTTGCACAAAGAGCATGAGCAAGGACCTCAAAGCATGGCTTTGGAAATCTGTCCTGTGTTTTATTTTTTCCAAAGTCTCAAAATACAAGTACAAAAAATAGTGATCTAACGTTGGTATCTGGGCAGTGGGCCTGACCCTGGGCAAGGACAAATGTGTACTCTGATTTGCCTATTGGGGCATGTGACATGGCAGAAGCCCTAGCTTTCATGGGAAAAATAAATCTGCTTACCGCTACATCCCGAAGTGCTGGACTGGATTACAACAAACCTGCGTGAGAAGCATCAGCAAAGACCTGAATGCATGATTTTGCAAATCTGTGTTGTGTTTTATTTTTTACAAAGTGTCAAAATGTAAGTACAAAAAAATAGTGATATAACTTTGGTGCTTGGACAGTGGGCCTGGCTCTCGACAAGGACGAATGCCGACTCTGAATTTACTTTTTGGCGAATGCAGCATGGTCTAAGCCCTATGTTTAAATGGGAAAATAAATTCTGCTTGCGGTTGCATCCCGAGGCGATGGACAGGATTCAATAAAACTTGCTTGAGGATCATTAGCAAGGACCTGAAAGCATGCTTTTGCACATCTGTTCTGTGTTTTACTTTTTCTAAAGTGTCAAAATGTCAGTACAAAAACGTAGTGATATTACTTTGATGCCCTGGTAGAGGGCCCTTCTCTCGGCAAGCAATAATGTCTACTCTGATGTGCTTATTGGGGCATGTGGCATGGCTTATGTGATACTGCATGCCCCAATAAGCAAGCATATCACATTCTTGGAACATGTATTACCTGCCTGGGAACTGATTCTTGTTCTATGTATGTGCATTATGACCACAGGGCAAATCGTAGGGACTAGAACTTCAGAATATAGAACAAGGTCAAGCTCTTCATGCACAGTACCTTTATAGTATGTGTGTCATGGTTTCAATGTAGTATAACTAAATGAAGTACTCAGCTTAATACTGTCACTGATCAAAATCAACTACCCCATATATGTGATGTCATTGATGATGTCATTTGTGATGTCATCTTTGATGTCCTGGGTGTTAGTGTTAGTGGTGCATGGCAGTGACACGAGTCATGGTTGCATAACTTACCATAACTGGCAAATTTCTTGTTTTTTAATATTTTACCTGTAACCATAACATCCTTTTAATAACATTTCCCTGAATTTGATAAGTTTTTGGTAGTGCAACTTAACAATAATGTCCCTTTAGCAAAGTTTTTCACTGAATATATATATATATATATATATATATATATATATATATATATATATATATATATATATATATATATATATATATATATATTACATGGACGCGGTAGCGTCCATGTAGTTATGGTTAAGTTGGTGTTTCCATAGGAAGAGCATTTTTTGGGTGGCTTATAACTTCGCTCCCTCTGGACGAATCCTCACCAAACTTTGCAAAAAAAGTGTATGGCCCACTCTGAAAAGTTCGGAGAGGTTTGGTCTAGGGGGGCCAAAGTTATAGGGGGGGTCCCAAAACTTTTGTTTTTTCCCATAGACATAATGGGAAAAAACTTTGCGCACGCCTACAGCCCAAACCGCTGGACGGATTTACACCACATTTGCGGCAGGAGCGGGGGCTTGGTCCCGAAAGCATGCTTTTGCAAATTTGGTGTAAATCCGTCCAGTAGTTTTTTTTAAAATGACCAAAATGTAAGGCAAAAAAATTACTGATATCTCCGTTCGCTGCGCGGACGGACTTTCCTGTTCGCTCCACGGACAGCGCCCCAATTGGCCAAGCAGCTTGCGTGATGTCCGTGGACATGCGACGTGTTCACTGTTTGGACGGCGTGGTGCGTGAAGCGCGTCAGATTTTTTGTGGCGCCCGCCATCTTGCATTCGCTGACGACCGCGGACTGCGCGGTGAAACTTGGATTAAAAATTGTATTTAGTGGAGTGTGTTGGTGTGTAAGAGTGTTTGGGGAGGGTGGGGAAGTATGAGATAGGTTCAATGTTCTGTTTTTTTTATGTGCTAGACGCTTTTGTTGTGTTCGATTTGTCTGCGGACAACACGGCTGTTCTGAAATTTTCTATATAAACTAAATGGTGGGGTATTCTGAGGACGGAGTATGTGTCCGTTTTGTTCGCAAGCAAGCTAAAATTGAGCTAAGAACACTCGCAGTGTCCTTAAATGTTCGTACATAAAGAAAATGGGGGTGTCCTGAGGACGCTGTCCGTATTTTACTCTGGCAAGTTGAATGTGTTCTAAGAACACTCGCGGTGTCCTGAAATGTTTGCAATTAAACAAAATGGGGGTGTTCTGAGAACGCTGTTCATATTGTTCGTTGTCAGGTTGAAAGTGTTCTAAGAACCCTCCTTATGTCCGCTGACATTACAATTTCCTATGGGCCTTACCCGACTTTTTGTCCACTAAACAAATGATAAATCAGGCTGCAGTACGCCGACATTATGTGATAATCCTATCACTTGCCCCATCGACCTGGCTGACCTGTTTTTGCGACACTAAATCATATCTCCCGCCCCTAAGCCTGACATTATCAAAGCATTCATATTCCCCGTCTCTCTCCGTGAGGTTACAGGGTACGTAGCCAAACGCACCCAGTCATCTCCAGTCCTATGCGACTTTACACAGAACCCGGAAAACAACACACATCATCTCACAACACGGTAGCGTCCATGTAGTTATGGTTAAGTTGGTGTTTCCGTAGGAAGAGCATTTTTTGGGTGGCTTATAACTTCACTCCTTCTGGACGAATCCTCACCAAACTTTGCAAATAAAGTGTATTGCCCACTCTGCATTTTTTTGCAAAGTTTGGAGAGGTTTGGTCCAGGGGGGCCAAAGTTATAGGGGTGTCCCAAATTTTTTTTTTTTTCCCATAGACATAATGGGAAAAAAATGTGCGCACGCCTACAGCCCAAACCGCAAGACGGATTTACACCAAATTTGCGGCAGGAGCGGGGACTTGGTCCCTAAAGTGTGCTTTTGCAAATTTGGTGTAAATCCGTCCAGTAGTTTTTTTTTTCAAAATGACCAAAATGTAAGGCAAAAAATTTGTGATATCTCAGTTCGCTCCGCGGACAACGCCCCGATTGGCCAAGCAGCTTGCGTGATGTCTGTGGACATGCAACGTGTTCGCTGATTGGACGGCGTGGTGCGTGAAGCGCGTCATATCTCCCGCCCTAAGCCTGACATTATCAAAGCATTCATATTCCCGTCTCTCTCCGTGAGGTTACAGGATGCGTAGCCAAACGCGCCCAGTCGTCTCCAGTCCTACGCGACTTTACACAGAACCCGGTAAACAGCACACATCATCTCACAACACAGCGCGCCACAATTCGGAATATGAAACTGTGATTTAAAAGCAAACAGCAACATTGTACATTTCGTAAAGCACATTTATTTGACATCAAATGTTTAGAGAATATTCAGCGATTTGCATTTGTCTTTGCTGTCGATCCGCAAAAGTTCATCTTGAGTCACGCGCTGTTCCTTTGTGCTACACAGGGTGTTGGTTTATGATAAAAGAAGCACTATGGTCGCACTGATAATCGGAAGGCTGTTCCAACAACGAGGCATTATGGATTATAAAATACTAGCATATTAAAAATGGCAGTATATGTTTAAGAAGCGACAACAGAACAACCTAATCATTGTGGGGTTTATTTAAATACTACTGCATTTGCATGTGAATGTATGCATATGGATGTAATGAGTTTGCATCTGTGCATTCGCGACTTTCATTACAAAAAAGGGGTGAGCTCAATGAGAGGCTACAACAACCATGCCCTCAGCAATCACCCATCATGCACCTGGTGAATTATGCAAATTAGGTTATGATGTCATTTACCTACTTCTAGCTACTTTTATGATGGCCAATAGCTACTTTTCTTACTAAGGAGTTGCCAACACTGCTGCTACGCAACTTCACACAGAAACCGGAAAACAACACAGATCATCTCACAACACAGCGCGCCACAAATTGGAATATGAAACTGTGATTTAAAAGCAAGCACAAGATTGTACATTTCGTAAAGTACATTTATTTGACATCAAATGTTTAGAGAATATTCTGCGATTTGCATTTGTCTTTGCTGTCGATCCGCAAAAGTTCATCTTGAGTCACGCGCTGTTCCTTTGCGCTACTGAGGGTGTTGGTTTATGATAAAAGAAGGACTGTGGTCGCACTGGTAATCGGAAGTCTGTTCCAACAACGAGGCATTAGACCACCATAATGGTTGGTATGTTGCTTCTAGTCGCTAGTACAGCGTAAGGGCATATTGGTCCTTGGCGATTGTCCCATAAAATGGTGAGGGTCATGAAGTTGTTTACTAGGAGCTGCACCTGGCAGTTCAAAAATCCGTCGGCCGGGGTCTGAAAATCATGGCGTTGACAGTAGGGAAGGATGTACCTGTTTTAAAAACATAAATTAGTCTCACGAGCCGATCTTCATTAAAAATATTCATTTTATTTATTAGGGCGTGAAACTATTTGCTAGCGAGGATAGTGCAACGGAGTATGTTAACTTATTCCCACTAACCCACCCTCTCTCCTCTGCCTTTTTCAGAGCCGTCTGAGCGCCAGGGGATCACTTCGGCGGTGATAGTGCGCGGTACAAAACAATATGCCACATTGAACAAACAAGTACAACTTAACCGGGCTTTAACGCCACGCTATTGTTATTATATTCCGGTATAAAATAATCTAAAGGGTTACTTACATTATATTGGCATTTTCCATTGTCTACGTGTAATGCAGTCCCTAAATACGACTCCGTCTGTGCCAACGATCTTTCTCATAGTGATATAATATATAAAAGCGGTTTCGTTTCAGAACTTTCATCCTTATCGTCTCTTACGTTTTTGCACCCCTCCTTCAAAAGAAGTCTTTTGCCATGATCCCTGTCTGTCAAGATCAAAAAACAATAGAACCTTATAGTGCGAGTTGTGGGCCACTCCGGCCCGCGAGCAAAACATGGAAGCAGCTGACCTTCACTGTGAACGAGCATACATTCTTACTTTGCAACATTCTGTGTAAAGCCATCCCTGAGAAATTGCTTTTTACACTCCATCTTTGTATATTGTCTGCGTGCTAATGAAAAAAGTTTGTTAAAGGGCGTTTATGGTTAACTTGCGCTACTAAAAACCTATGAAATTCAGTGAAAAAACTTTGTGATCTTTGATGTCCTGGGTGTTAGGCTTAGCAGTGCACGGTGGTGGCGCGAGTTATGGTTGCTTAGCTTACCATAACTGGCGAATTTCAGGGGTTTTTCGGTTTTACTTGGAACCATAACGTCCCTTTAACAAAGTTTTTTCACTGAATTTCATAGGTTTTTAGCTGCGCAACTTAACCATAACGTCCCGTTAACAAAGTTTTTTTACTGAATATATGTATATGTATATATTTTTTTTCAAGGAAAAAACATAAGTTCCAGGGACATTAAGCTGAGGACGTAACGCAACAAACCCCCTGAAATTTAGCTAAAGCCACCTGAACTTTGCAACCCCTGTTGTGCAGCCTATGACCACCAGTGGGCACGTCCTCCAGCCATCGCCACTTTATTTTTTCAATCACTCCCAAACCACTAGCCATAGTCTTTGGCCATGCCCAGTGGGCACAACCTCTGGCCATGCCCACTGTACTGTTTAAATCACTACCAGGCCACTAGCCCTGTTGTTCGGCCATGCCCAATGTCCATTTTAGAACATTACTCGACGACTACACATGGTCTTCCACCCTGGCCAGTGGGCACCGCCACTGGCCACTGCAGATTTTAGAACACTACCAATCACTAGCCAAGGCCTTTGGCCATGACCACTGTATATTTTACCCCAAACAAAAGGGTAGGCAAAATATGGCAACCGTTTCATTTATAAACACCCAGTTTCTTGGCAATTTACCAGAGAAATGGCTATTTATTTTGGTAGGGGGGTCGGGGGGAGCACGCTTCATTAACTGTCTCCAGAATTCCAGGCAATCCTGTTGCACTAGTCAAAAGTTATTACCAATTTCTTTTTTGGGTTTCCAATGGGAATCCGACTCCCATTAACTTTAGAGTGGCAGCATAATGCAACAATACCCTTGACATTCAGCTAAAGCCACCCTTATTCACGCCCCCGGTTGCGCAGCCTCTGAACACAATAATGCCATCACTGATGACATCACTGGGGACATCACTTATAACATCATCTATGAAGTACACAAAAGTTAATGTATTAACAAATTGGATACTATTGAAAGATTACTTTAACTTTGTACAGTGTGTACCCTTTTCAATGTTAACATGTTAATCACTTACAAAACACACACAAAGAAATATACATCTACGTACATATTTTCATTTCTTTTCTATACAGATATACATTTAGAGTAAAAATCAGAGTTTTTTCAATACCCATGTTTGGAAATTTTGAAATATAGTTTGTGCCTTGAAACACATTGGGCTGAATTCAAATAAGTGTTTTATAATGGCAAAACCCCATTGGAAAACATTCTGTGAATGAGGGCCATTGTGTATAGTCACATTATAAATACCGAACAAATAAATAAATATCCTAATACATAGTTGTTCCTTGTTTTAAACCACTTCTCATGTCATTCATAAAATGATATGTGTGCAAATTTTGCTTCAAATAAAACAATTAAGTACTTACATATGTTTGTTTTATAATGTAGTAAATAATTAGGGTTCAGCATGTGTCTATTGCTATTAATTTCCAGCGGTACAAAGTATACTGTTATAGTGGATAGGGAGAAACTAAGGTTCAGCGGGTTACAGGTGAATCGGCTAACAATATTGGATTTGTGAAGACAATAGTGGCGAATGAGACCACCTATGGGTGGTGTGTGGGCTAGTTGAAGAGCATTGTTTTCAGGGCTTTGCAGATGGCAAGGTGTGAGGTCTCATTCCTTATGGCCGTTTGATGTAAGGGATGTTGAGCAGGTTGGAGTAGTGTGATCTGATAGGCCTGGAGCAGCTGGCTTTGACCAGTTTCTCAGAGAAATTAGAGGGGACTGTGAAGGCAAGACATTTGTGGGTGATGGCTTAGATCTTAAAGAGATCCGATCTTTGACTGGGAGCCAGTACGCAGCGCGTCTAGCATTGGAGATGTGCTCCCTTTTCGGTATGGTGAGGGCTGCTCTGATCACGTTGTTTTGAATTGTTTGTGGTCTGTTTCGATTTTTGCTGAGGTGCCTGCAAAGAGTATGTTGCAATAGTCTACTTTAGCCCCTGTGGTGGCTCAGGCTATTGAGAGAACGTTTTGGGTGGATGGGTAAGGTTTGACTGCATTAATCAGTTTAGTAGTGTAAGAGGCTGATGAGGCAATAGCGCTAACTTGGCGAGACATGAATAGAGTTGAGTCCAGATGCACCACCAGTGTTTTTTCAGAGTTTGAGACCAGTATCTTTGTGTTGTGAATGGTAAAGGAGGTGTATTGCTTATCAAGTTGTTGAGAGTTTCCTTGGGGCCGACTACGAGGATTTCTGTTTTCTCTGCATTTAGGCAAAGCCGGCTGGCTGCCATACAGGCTTGGATGGTGGCGTAGGGATTGTGAAGTGTTTTGGCATCCTTTTCATAAGAGCCAGAGAGAGGGAGGAGGACCTGAGTGTCATTGGCATAGTTTGTGTATGCTATGCCGAGTGTGTCCAGTTTGTCACATGGAGGCTTAGTAAATATGTTATACAGGGTGGGTGAGGTGCAGGAGCCCCGTGGCACTCTGCAGTGAATGGTGGTAGGTGCTGCACTGGCCTGTTCTAAGAATACCCTCCTCCCTTCAATAAAAGAGGTAATCCATGTAGTGGCTTCAAGGGTGAACTGAGCAGACGTGGTGAGATGATAGCAGACGGTCTGATGGTTCACTAGGTTGATGCTGCGGATACAACAAGTTGCTCTTTCTTAGAGTAATACTGCTTTTCCTGCATCCTTGATTTCCACCAGTCTTTTTTTATGTCCGAAAGTGCTGATTCTGTTCCATGGCCAGTGCGGAATCCCGGTTTTCTCTTGCCTAGGATGCTGTTGGCCTTTAGGTTCTTTTTGTACTGTTCCATGTACTTTTCCATTTTAGACTGAAGACTCAGTACATATCACACCACATCTTGTGTAGGGGATGAGGGTTTGCTTTACCACCCCTCTTTCACTAGACTGAAGGGACCTCATACAGGGTGTCTAAACAGAAGCTCAAAGGGGATAAACCATACTCCATTCTGTGGCACCGCCCAGTAGGTGAACAGCAGGCATGTCGGGAGAATATCCCATTTTCTCCTCAGGGGCTCTTCCAAGCCACCTATCATGCCTTTCAGGGTCATGTTGAACTGCTCAACAAGCCCATTAGTTTGTGGATGGAAGAATGTAGAGTATTGGTAGGTGACTCCCCACTCTTCCTACAAAGCCTTTTTATATGCTGATATCCCCTGTCAGAAAAAATTACTGTTCGGGAATCCAACATGGGAGAACATCCCAATCAGAACCTTTGCAACCATGGGTGCTTTTATGCTCCTCAGAGGGGCAGCCTCAGGGTATCTTGTGGTGTGGTCCACCACCACCAAGATATATCTGTTCCCTGATCTGGTTTGAGTATCCAACGGACCCACAATATCCATGTCTATTTTCTCAAAAGGCCAACCAACCATGGGAAGTGGAATATGGGGGCCTTTGTGGCACCACCTGACTTGGCGGATGCTTGACAATTCAGGCAGGACGGGACAGATTCCTTAACCTTCATGCCAAACTGTGGCCAGTATAAGTGAGCAGACAACCGGTTTGATGCCTTAGTCACTCCCAAGTGACGCGCTAAAGGACTCCTGTACAGTGAGCCAAATCCTAAAGGAACTTTCTGTGGTATTGGGGAATCACCAACCTTCTGGTGCCCTTGCCATCAGAATCTTTTGGCTCACTCTACCGGAGTCCATCCTCGGAGTACACATTGAACAGTCCAGGAGCCTCGCTCTTAGCCTGCTCCATTGCCTGATTCTGCATACCCACCAGTGTTGGACACTCTTTCTTGGCCGTGAAGAAGTCAGTCTGGCATGGGCCCCCAGCTGATGCAAACTCATCCAGCTTTGATAGGCCCTTCAAATCTGTGCCCACCAGATCCTCCATCCCAGGTTCCTGAGCTGCACCAGGGTCCCCTGCTACCAAAGTATGGCCCTCAGTGGCTATTAGCCCCTCTCCCACAGGAGTAGGCGACTCAGTAGCCTGTGGATCTGGATTAGGGGCTACCGGCCACACAGGTGCTTCCAACAAGCCCTCTGGAAACACTCCAGGCCCTAGGGCTCTCAGAATGTTCAATCTGGCACTCTCTTTGGGCCTCGATCAGGTAGCCGCTGTGACTATTTCAAGATCAGGAAGATCATTACCCAACAGACATGGGACAGGGATGGAGTCTTTCACCGCTCCTTGGAGCTGGGTCATTTCACCTTGCCAGCTGAATTTTCCTATGACCAAGGGGCACTTGCACTTTCAGTTAAACTCAATTATGCACAAATCAAGCCCAGCAATATACTGGCCTGGCTGTACCCACTGCTAGGTGACAGTAGTGATGCTAGCCGTGATGTCTCTGACCGCAGGAGTTTTGTGTCCATTGATATACACATGTTCTAGATAGAGTTGAGTATTATTTGGAAATTCAGACTTTTTCTGGAGTCCCGGTACCATTCCCACTCAGTGTAACCAATTCACATTTGGCCACTCCTTGGCCTAATTGGAAGCCCTCCTCTAAGAGGACCACTCTAATGATGGCCTCTTCCAGGAGTTCAACATTCACTATGGCTAGCTTGGGTAAGCCCTTGCAAGCAGGATCCCCTTTCCTATGGCCCAGCTCCTTATACACAAAACAACCTTGGGGTGGTGAGAACGCAGATGTCCTAGTGTTAGGGGTGCCTGCGCGCTTCTTTTCGGTTTGCACAGCTGAACTAAAATTTGCGTGTTTCCTTTTGTTCCTTTGGGGACATGTTTCAAATAGGATGGAGTTGGACCTTTGTCCTTTCCATCCTTGTTTACTTTTTTGTCCACTGATTTTCTGGTTTGCGTGTGCTTGCCTGAGCCCTTTTCTGGACTTGAGTACTCACAAACCTGTTGGCAGCCTTTGCAAGCTCCCTCGGGTCGGTTATAGTCTTGTCCACAATATGCTGGTGTAGGTCAACCTCACAATTGTTCAATGCATGCTCACACATCATCAAATTGTACATCCCTTTAAATGTTTTAAATTTGTTACCGGCCACCCACCAGTTTAGATATTTCAATGTGTGTGAATGCTTCAAATATCTATCCACTTTTCTTTCCAAGCTCTCTGAAGCTCTTTAGATACTTTTCTGGGGTTTTACAGAGCTTCATGCAGAGGGATGCCTTCATGCTCTTATGAACAGGCTTTTCCTCAGGAGTTAACAGAAGAATTGCATCAGTCCCTGGTGTCAGTAAGCAACTCATCAGGGCTACACCCCGCAGTACCTCATCCACCTCCTGTAGCTGGAAAGCCAGCTTGAGTGCTTCAAACCAGTCAAAAATATCCTTCCCCATTTCATAAGCCTGCACTGAGTATTTGGGGATGTGGCACCAGGGCTTATCTTGGCACTCTGGTTTGAGCCACTACTGATGTTGCCACTACTGATGTTTTCACCAGAGGTGGAACTGTTGGCTTCCTTAGTATTTTCAAGTACCAGCTTGCGCAGCTCTATTGTGGCCCTGTTCCACTCTATTGTGATCTTGTCCTGCTGTTTCTTTTCCTGTAGAGCTAGTATCCTCTCTTCGAGCAGGAGATTTCTAGCCACTACCTCATTAACAGCCTGAACAATTACTGGGCCATTTAGGACTTTGTTGAGGCATGGGACCTGTGGGATGCCACACTAGCCCCTGTCCTCGTTGACACTCTTGAGTGTTAAGAAACCACACTTGCCCCTGGTAGGATGATTGGCACAAAACTCTACTCATGCGGTCGTCCTCGTCATGTTCCCCCTCCGGAAGGTTTTGTCTGTTCGGGTACACAGGGACTAGCCTGTCCCCTGGGGTCTTCCCCCCAACCATCCTCGCTTCTACCCAAGCTTAAAGGCTGGTCAGCAACTCAGGTTTCTCCCTCTGTTCCCTGTGAGATATTTAGGGGCGGGATCTTTCTTCCCTCTTGGAAAGTCTGTCCTTCCTTGACTGGTGGAAGTTGTGCATGGCCGTTCTTAGTTGGTGGAGCGATTTGTCTGGTTAATTCCGATAACGAACGAGACTCCTCCATGCTAACTAGTTACGCGACCCCCAGCGTATACCATTTCAGCCTGTGACTTAACCTTTCAGGTTTTTGTCGAACTAAAAGCAATTATGTGTATCATTTATATCTAACTGCGCAAATTCATTTGTGTGTTGTTGTTTATGAGCTTTATCTTTATTCTTTTGCCTAAATAAGGCTTAATGCAGAGTATTTATTTGCCTGTTGCATGACTTTTCATTTAATCTGTTTTTTCAAAAAAAGACGACTTTTTGATGTGTTGTCTTGGTTATGATTAAATTTACAAACTATACCCTCAAGATAGTAAGGGCTAGCAAGTTATATTCTACTTTTCTGGCTAATTGCCTTTTTGTTTTCTGTTCTTTGACAAACTTCTGCATGGATTAATTAATTCCAGTGTGTCTTGTGCAACTTGAATGGATAAAGACTTTTATGTTTTTTGACAAACTACCACATGGACTAATTAACCCCACTGTTTCTTGTGAGACTTGAATGGATAAAGACCTTTAACAGAACAAATATGTTTTGCTTAACACATTACTTTTTGTTGTTATCTTTTATCTTTCCTCTGCTTCCTTTGTTCATGATTTTGTCCCCCTCTATTGTATAATTGGAAGAATGCTGTTGCTATTTATAGATTGGTCTATATATGTTTACTTATCTGTGTAATTATTGTTCATGTCTGTAGCCAACAATTGGCTACATTTGTTGCTTTCATTCTAAATAATACAAATTCTTATATTTTTGTATATATTTTCTGAGTGGTTTCTGAGGTTTATCTGATTGGTGAGGTAAAAATATACATGAGTCATTGAATTATTTGTTCTGCTTTAGCTATTAGTTGAATATGTACTGATAGCTGTTTAAATAATATTACAACTTTAGTCTTTTCAGGAACACCCTTGTGTTATATGGTGGAAGCTGTAAGGCAGACTATACCTTCAGACAGGGTCCAAATGAGTATTTCTTCTTACTCCTTCCAAAGTCATCGGATTATCACCCAAAAGAGGGGCTCAACCCCCTTTTAAAGTCAAATGTGCCACAGTGATTGGTGCATGCTAAGCCTACCTTAATGAACCAATCCTGGGTCCCCTCCAAAAATCTTCTGTTATGCGTGAGGTCATACCGAGAGTGCTTTGCAACAGGATAGGTAAAGGGTGACAACATGTACTACTAAGTCCCACCCATCTTCATATCTGCTGTGGTTCAAAGTGTCTTTCTGCTTAATTGAGTTCTCTGTGACTCCCGATCAAAGCGCAGGTCTCCCTTGAAGTTTGTGGCGAGAACAGACTTTCTGTCTCCATCAAATCACATACTTCTTTCCTCTGAAAGGTGTTTTTCTACAGGGGTTGCCCACTGTAAACAGTTGTACCAGACATGACATTCACTACTCTTCATACAGAGGGGTGGGTGTCAGAAGTCTAGGCGGAGAGTAAAGGGCAGAGGCTATCTCTCACTGTATGAAAGTAGATTAAGGGAGATTCCGGAGACAATGCTAGAATATAACAGATTAAAGGTACATACCAAGCTGTTAGTTGAAACAGGTATTCACAGGGAATTCAGGAGCAAGCTATAAACAAAGAGACAGAGAAAAGGCAAAGACAAGCAAGTATGCTGGGCAAATTGGATTGATCAGAAATAAGGGTGTACTGGAAAATGATAAGGGGTCTCCAGGGATTAAGGAAAGCCCTTGGGATAGGTACCAGCAGATTTCTCTTAACAACACTCATACAGCAACCTCATGACTTAGGCGTGCTGAGGAAACTGTTGTACTCAGTGCAAGGGTAAAACTGAAAGACCATATACTGAGGCAGGTATGACTTCAACGGACTAGGTGAAGGCAACAGAAGTCTTCCCTTATCTGATCTGAATGGAGACCAACCGAGGGTCACACTGTAAAATGGTTTCAAGTGGAGACACCACAGTGGACCAAGATGTATACAAGTAGAAAGCAGTGTTGAAAGAAATAACCAGGTACAGGAAAGGATAGGATATTAGAAGTTTGAAAAGGCAGGAAGCAAGGCAAGGAGCCTAGAGGAACAGGGCAGAAGGCAGAGGAGTTTGGCAAGGTTGCCAGGCAGGGAAGCCCAGAGGAGAAAGGCAGAAGGCAGCGGAGTGTGGCAAAGCTTTCAGACGGGAGCCCAGAGGAACAGGGTGGAAGGCAACGGAGTGCAGCAGCGCCGTCAGATGAGAGCCCATAGGAGCAGGGCAGAAGGTACAGGTGGGAGCCCAGAGGAGCAGGCCTTAAGGCAGCGGAGTGTGGCAGTGCCGCCAGGCTGGAGCTCAGAGGAGCAGGGCAGAAGGCAGCAGAGTGCGGCAGAGCTGTCAGGCGGGAGCCCAGAGGAGCAGGGCAGAAGACAGTGGAGTGCGGCAGAGCCGTCAGGTGGGAGCAAGGAGGAGCAGGGCAGAAGGCTGCAGCAGACTGGAGAGGGACCTGCAAGCATCAACAGCAACAGGAATCAAAAGCCCAAAAGAGGATTTCCAGGAAAGGTCAAAAACTGGTAACAGGAGCACCAGCACGAACTCCCAGTGAAAGCAGTTGACTGACAACTGCTTCTGTTCAAAGTGAGTTTATAAAGGCCCTCCCAGTCAGCAGGCCAGCAGGGTGGAGCTGATTGCAGACTCTGGCAGCTGTGTTCAATTAAGTCCAGCCCTGGCTTCAGTAGCCTGCAGCAGTAGCAGCAGTGGTTTCTAATCAAGTGCTCTCCAGCTCTCTGCAGCCGAGCCTGCAGTAGATTGGAACAGGTGAATGCAATCAGGCCCTCTGCAGCTCTTAGTAGCTTGCTGCAAACAAAGTTATTTAGTATGCCTCCTCCAGCCCTCTGCCTTTTGGAGAGCAGACATGTCCAAGGATGCATCTGATGGTTTAACCCAAAAGTCGGAATGGAACATGCAAATAGATTAGTCCAAAACTGCAGCAGTAAAACAAGGAAATAAAGGCAGAGGCGCATGTAGCAGCGCTGGGTGGCAGGCGAGTAGGATCGTGACAGTGGGAGCTAGCTTCAAGTTGACACATTGTATATCAAAGAGGTGTTTGTTTCCTGTCCCTTGTTCTAGTTTTGTGACCGCGCCTCTTCACAGGCCTGCCTTAATAAACTCTCATCAATATGTGGTGCAACCACACAGAACTTAGAACAGGGCAGATCAGTGGAACCTCTGATATTTAATTAGGCTGGCCATGGCATTAGGAAGGTGTTGCCTTCCCCCTTCCTGAGATGCATTGGTGTACCTGCGGCTGTCACGTTGGAGCTAAATGTGACAGGGAGGACTGCTCCTGTAGGCTGTGTCCTCTCTGATTACACATGACTGTGTGTTTGTTCTGCAGTAAGCATAGTAAAATGTGTTCAGATTAGCCCCACACATTTTCTGAGGTTGATCTCCCATCATTGTATTTCTCACTGCATTTTTAAAAAGCCCAGGTATGCGCACACTTTCCGTGTAGATGGATGAATTCCTTACACAAATGTCCTGCTGTACGGTGTGCATGGGCAATTTCTAATACCATCCTTCGATGGTTTTGGGTACCCGTATTATTGAACAAGGGGTCCCTTCTGTACCGGTGTCTCCCCGGTATAACGACCCCTGCCTTATGAAAAAGAATGCACCCTCTTTCTTTCTCCCTTCTTCCCCAGAAGAGACTTTGAGAACACTTCCACTAACATAGGGTCATTTGGTTGGATGAAGGCCAAATCAGGGATGATCTCAGGTTCTTCCTCACATTAGGCGGGTTTTAGAGTTTCAGGGATTGTCGTGGGTTCTTGGTCAGCTTCTCCAAAACCTTTGGTTCCCCTCTCAGTAATATCGATGTTACATACTTCTTTACATTTAGGAAATAAGGTGTTCTCTAGGATACCCTCAGCAACCTTTGTCCCTAGTTTGATCTGATAGGAGTGTTTGCTATAATTATGTAGCAATATCTTGGCATCCCCTCTAAAGTCTGGGCCAACCACACCGGCCATCAAATCTCAGACATGTTTCCAAGCCAGTCTAGACCTGGAGGCCAATCATATGTAGGTACCTTTGGGTGGACAAAAACCAAATCCATCAGAATTAACTGCCTCTTTCTGGGTTTCTAGAGTTACTTCTGAGCTGCTGGAGAGTTTGAAACTTATTGGTGGCTACAGAGGGACTTGTTTCTTGCTCACTCAATGTAGTAAACATTAGGGTCCCCCAACTTGTATCAACTAGGTCAGATCCCACCACTGACACCACATATAAGGGTGTACAAGTAGGATAATGACACATAGGCGGCATTCTTGCGGCTATAATAATTATAATTGGTTATTTGCAATGTGCTTAATACCCAGATGTTTCTAAGCGCGAACCTGGCTATTGGACCTGTGTTGCTCCAAGTCGTCTTGCTTCCAAGACGAGTAAGTTGCCACTGAGCTATCCTCCTGATAGATTTTTATTATATCAAATAAAAGAGAAAATCCACCTGACCCTAGTACTAAGAGGAGTTTCCCGGTCTCAAGCAAATACAAAGATTCCGTCAGGATGTCTGTCCAAAATAAGTAGTCCACTGTTGTGTGTCAAAACCTGTTTCATTCCCTTACACTCTAAATTAAACTATGTAAAGTGGTGTTCTTCTTGGTCCAGAAGATTGCCTCAATTCTTCGGGATGATAGATGAAAATTCACTTTCGGGTGATAAAAAGGAAATGTTCTTCAAAAAGGTCAAAACCAAAAAGTCTCAAAAGCTTTCTTGACTTGGTGCTCCACCCAGAGGCATTGCAAGAGAGGGCTGAGGAGGCTATAGCCCCTGGTCTTTTGGTTGCAGCTCTGTATAGACACACAGGTGCTATAACCAAAAGGTAAGCTAGCCCCAAGTCCCAACTTTAGCATAACCCCAGATCTTTTCCCGACCTAGGAACACCCACCACTAATACAAATGGAAAAAAAAAAACATCTCATATCTTCACAGGTTTAAAGGGGATAAATGCCACTTCCCCTTACCTTCCTAACTATACTGTTGTCAAAGTGGGATCATGATTAGTGGCAATCTTGGATATCCTTTGGACACTGTCTCCAATATCATTTCTTTAAATTGTAGTCAACTGATTGTATGGGATGGCTCCTCTGTATTTTTCTGCACTTATATCCTGCCATCAACATCATGTCCCCTTTGCTCCGAATCACAATTTGTCTTATTGATCCTATGCCCTTCGTGTGCTCAATCACACTTTCATTCCTTCTCTCTCCTGAATCCTAACGTTTGAAATTCTCTTCAGCTCTGTGTTTGATATCTCACTTTGTTTCTTCTTTTCGTCCTCACTTTCTTCCTCCTAACGTGTATTGTAGGTTTGTATTGTTTCAACTAATATAGTTCCATTTTATATATTGATCAGTGCTCGGTGATAATATGCAAATACTCATTTACCAGTTGTTTGAAGAGTATGGAATCCTTCTGGTTCTTCTTTGTGTAGCAGAGATAAACAGCAAGGCCAATATGCAAGGTGATTGACTTGCACAATATGCACCAGACACTTAATGATACAAAGGAGAATAGAAAAGAAATGATTGCAGTCAAAATCAAGTTAAAAATATATATTTTTATATGAATGAAAAATATTTGGCAGAGATAACAATCAATCAATGGAATGACAACTAAGGTCAAAACTGACTACCTGTTTAAAAGTGGAGGTCGCAAATATATGTTTGGATGCCTTTAATATCAGTCGAAAAACCCTGCATCCCAGTCAGTGAAAGGCCAGAAAAGGCTGCACCTGTTAGCTCCTCTCGATCAAGGCTCTACAACCATTTGCTTATTTTTATTGTCTTACCAAGACAAGCTGAAATTTCTTCCGGATACCAGAGCACTCCCAAAAAGGCATCAAGTCGGATTGACTTGAGATCATCAATAAGACTATTCTATCTTGTAAGTCAAATGGGATATGTCAAACGGAAATGTTTGATTTGAAATGGAAATCGCAAAGTCATGACATCTGTCTGGGCGTCTAAATCTCTGGGTGTTGCGATAACGTCACCCCAGTTTTCAATGCACCAGAACTTTTCCAATTGGGTTGCAGTGAATAGTTGGCACTCCTTTCATTCTAACCTGAGCTGGAGTTTACATTCAGAAGAGAAAACATAGCATAAACCAAATGGGAGATGAAGGGGAACACATTATCAGGTGCCTACATTCATGAGAGTTCGGTGTTCCAAGGCGAAGGTCTGTAAAACAATGTGCCAAACTCTTTCCCAAAAATAGACATTTTACAGGGTGAGATCTTCAGCATCCCCTTAACCTTGGGGAATATGGCATACATCTTAACTAGAGTATGTCTTTATTATGGTACCTTACACGAGGGTTGTTGCTACGTCTGGAAAAGATCTGGGGCTACACTAATGTTGAGACTGTCAGGAACTTTTGGTTGTACCCCTTGAGCTTTTATCTGGGGCTACAACCAAGAGACCCGGGGATATAGCCCTATTAGCCCCCATCCTAGCAATGCCTCTGCTTACACTCATCGAAATAGCAGTTGAAGCAAAATGGGGGTGAAAAAGCTGACCACTGGTTAACATGTTTTCAATTTCTTCTTTCTAGAAGCTCACCTGGTTAGGGATATTTCTCTGATGTTCTTTTGGTTATTTCACAGCTTTACTCCTTGAACTGACACACTCGATCCCGCTGCTGAGACATGGTCGAATCTTGGAATGACAGAAAAGCATGTTTGGGGAGGGCAGATTCCTATTATGTCTGTAGAGAATACATCTATTTGAAAGCTATGCCATAGCGGGGCCATAAAGACAATGGTGTATCAGAGTGGCCAATTAGTCACAGTGTTAGTGGGATTGCTTTGTGAGATAAGAATTCTATGAATGATTATTATTCTTGATGATTGATGTAGAGCTTCATGCTGTACTCCTCCATCTTCTAAGCACTCGACCTCGGATTGAACCCATGTTTCACTGAATCGTCCTGTCCTCAAACGAGCCTATTGCCCTTGACATATCCTCTCAGCCTTTAGTAGAACAGATGCAACTATTTATGCCAAAGTCCATTTTAGTCTCAGAACCACATAAGTATACCTCCAAAGGACTTCACGGTGGTTGTTTCTGGGCATGGGGTACACGGAGAGACTAGAATCAAATGCATTGGCGTCTGTCCACAAAATGAATCTTCCAAGAAGATGCCACTCAGCCTGCCCCATTTGATTGGTGGATTATGAGTGGGTTTACATTCTCATGAGTGCCTTCAGCCATCAGTTTCTCAGTAGGGGTAAGTTAAGTTTATTTCCACCTCCAGCATAAGTATGCAGAATTCACAACTACACAAAGTTGTGAAGTTTCCAATTTGTCTTCTGAATATGCGTACAGCAAAGATTTTTGCCCTCGCCATTCATTTAACCTACCACATTTTCTGCCAATTCCTACTGCAGCTAAATATCTTTGTATACACACCCACACATATGTGTGACGCTCATTTGTGTGCAGTCAGCAAAACACCTGCTCAGTTGTTCAGAGAATCATAACCCAATTTTGTAATCTTATTACTAGCTAAAGTACGTTTAGCGGAAACAAAACACACATAAGCACATGTGCTAAAGCTTCTTATTATTGATAATGTACATTTAGCGGAAAAGAAAAGAAGCCTAACCATATTTGCATTGCATTTGCATATATTGCATATATCTATTCCTCCCAAGAAAATGTTAATCAAAACCGAACTAATGAGTTCTTCTGAACCTGCTTTTCATTATGAAAAGAGCACAATGATCACAAAGCAAAGCGGCTGATGCATCCACATTCCCCCTCTCACATGGATGCAGTCAATCATCACTTCAAGGAAATTATGCGAGGAAGACTAGAATTGGAAGCAACATATTGGTTTGCCTACTGCATGCAGTGGATGGAATTACTGTATTGCCTGCTGCCTGCAGTGGGTGGCATGATTTTATTGCCTGCTGCCTGCAGAGGATTTCATGAATGTATCGTTTGCTGCTTGCAGTGGACGGCATGATTGTATTGTCTGCTGCCGGCAATGGATGGCATGATTGTATTGTCTACTGCATGCCATGGATGAAATGATTGTATTGCCTACTGTATGCAGTGGATGGTATGATTGTATTGTCTGCTGTCTGTGGTGGTTATAAGGAGTGTATTTTCTGCTTATTGCAGTGGATGGTATGCTTATAGTGCCTGCTGCCTGCAGTGGATGGCATGATTGCACTGGCTGCTGCCTGCACTGCATGGTATGAATATATTGCCTGCTGCCTGCTGTGGATTGCATGATTGTATTGTTCGCTGCTTGCAGTAGATGCCATGAATGTATCGTTTGCTGCTTGCAGTAGATGGCATGATTGTATTGTTCGCTGCTTGCAGTGGACGGCATGATTGTATTGTCTGCTGCCTGCAGTGGACGGCATGATTTTATTGTCTGCTGCGTGCCATGGATGAAATGATTGTATTGCCTACTGTATGAAGTGGATTGTATGATTGTATTGTCTGCTGCCTGTGGTGGTTATCAGGAGTGTATTGTCTGCTTATTGCAGTGGATGGTATGATTATAGTTCCTGATGCTTGCAGTGGTTGGCATGATTGTATTGCCTACTGTATGCAGTGGATGGTATGATTGTATTGTCTGCTGTCTGTGGTGGTTATAAGGAGTGTATTTTCTGCTTATTGCAGTGGATGGTATGCTTATAGTGCCTGCTGCCTGCAGTGGATGGCATGATTGCATTGGCTGCTGCCTGCACTGCATGGTATGAATATATTGCCTGCTGCCTGCTGTGGATTGCATTATTGTATTGTTCGCTGCTTGCAGTAGATGCCATGAATGTATCGTTTGCTGCTTGCAGTAGATGGCATGATTGTATTGTTCGCTGCTTGCAGTGGACGGCATGATTGTATTGTCTGCTGCCTGCAGTGGACGGCATGATTGTATTGTCTGCTGCCTGCAGTGGACGGCATGATTTTATTGTCTGCTGCGTGCCATGGATGAAATGATTGTATTGCCTACTGTATGCAGTGGATTGTACGATTGTATTGTCTGCTGCCTGTGGTGGTTATCAGGAGTGTATTGTCTGCTTATTGCAGTGGATGGTATGATTATAGTTCCTGATGCTTGCAGTGGTTGGCATGATTGTATTGCCTACTGTATGCAGTGGATGGTATGATTGTATTGTCTGCTGTCTGTGGTGGTTATAAGGAGTGTATTTTCTGCTTATTGCAGTGGATGGTATGCTTATAGTGCCTGCTGCCTGCAGTGGATGGCATGATTGCATTGGCTGCTGCCTGCACTGCATGGTATGAATATATTGCCTGCTGCCTGCTGTGGATTGCATGATTGTATTGTTCGCTGCTTGCAGTAGATGCCATGAATGTATCGTTTGCTGCTTGCAGTAGATGGCATGATTGTATTGTTCGCTGCTTGCAGTGGACGGCATGATTGTATTGTCTGCTGCCTGCAGTGGACGGCATGATTGTATTGTCTGCTGCCTGCAGTGGACGGCATGATTTTATTGTCTGCTGCGTGCCATGGATGAAATGATTGTATTGCCTACTGTATGCAGTGGATTGTACGATTGTATTGTCTGCTGCCTGTGGTGGTTATCAGGAGTGTATTGTCTGCTTATTGCAGTGGATGGTATGATTATAGTTCCTGATGCTTGCAGTGGTTGGCATGATTGCATTGCCTACTGTATGCAGTTGATGGTATGATTGTACTGTCTGCTGCCTGCGGTGGTTATCAGGAGTATATTTTCTGCTTATTGCAGTGGATGATATGATTATAGTGCCTGCTGCCTGCAGTGGATGGCATGATTTCATTGGCTGCTGCCTGCACTGGATGGTATGAATATATTGCCTGCTGCCTGCTGTAGATTGCATGATTGTATTGTTCGCTGCTTGCAGTAGATGCCATGAATGTATCGTTTGCTGCTTGCAGTGGATGGCATGATTGTATTGTTCCCTGCAAGCAGTGGACGGCATTATTTTATTGTCTGCTGCCTGCAGTGGACAGCATGATTATATTGTCTGTTGCCTGCCATGGATGGCATGATTGTATTGCCTACTGTATGCAGTGGATTGTATGATTGTATTGTCTGCTGCCTGCGATGGTTATCACAAGTGTATTGTCTGCTGCCTGCCATGGATGGCATGATTGTATTGCCTACTGCATGCAGTGGGTGGTATGATTGTATTGTCTGCTGCCTGCGGTGGTTATCACAAGTGTATTGTTTGCTGCCTGCAGTGGATGGTATGATTGTGTTGCCTACTGTAATTGCCTACTGTATGCAGTGGATGGTATGATTGCATTGGCTGATGCCTGCACTGGATGGTATGAATATATTGCCTGCTGCCTGCTGTGGATTGCATGATTGTATTGTTCGCTGCTTGCAGTAGATGCCATGAATGTATCGTTTGCTGCTTGCAGTGGATGGCATGATTGTATTGTTCGCTGCAAGCAGTGGACAGCATTATTGTATTGTCTGCTGCCTGCAGTGGACAGCATGATTATAGTGTCTGCTGCCTGCCATGGATGGCATGATTGTATTGCCTACTGTATGCAGTGGATGGTATGATTGTATTGTCTACTGCCTGCGGTGGTTATCACAAGTGCATTGTCTACTGCCTGCCATGGATGGCATGATTGTATTGCCTACTGTATGCAGTGGGTGGTATGATTTTATTGTCTGCTGCCTGCGGTGGTTATCACAAGTGTATTGTTTGCTGCCTGCAGTGGATGGTATGATTGTGTTGCCTACTGTAATTGCCTACTGTATGCAGTGGATGGCATGATTGTATGGTATTGTCTGCTTTTTTGCAGTGGATTGTATCATTATATAGCCTTCTGCCGGCAGTGGGTGGCATGGTGTATTGTTGGAATTATTGTGTTGTTCGCTGCTTGCAGTGGATGGAATTATTGTGTTGTTCGCTGCTTGCAGTGGATGGCATGATTGTCGCTGTCATCATTTTTTATGGCAATATTTCTCTGCATCCTCTTCCTTGATTCAAAGTCTAGAAGTTGTGGAAATCTTATTTTTAACTACAACTCTATGTTGAGGTAAAATATTGCACCATGCATAATTAAATTCCCACAAAATTCAATTAGTATGCGCTTCATCGTGCCTGTGAAAACCTTGACAACTTCATGAAATTGCCAAAGTTTTGTGGTAGACTTCATGAAGTGTGCAAAGGAAAAGTCCCACAATTTTGCCTGGCCCTATTCCTTGGTCTCCTTAGAGGATGTACCATTTAAGGAAGACCTTCATCTTGTGTTCATGTGACCAGGGGTAGAGTGGCATACAGGGAACACTGGAGATTACCTGGTGGGCCTCAGCACCCTAGACCTCTTTTGTGCAGTGACCTATTACCAAATGTTCTCGTTGGAAAAGGGTTGGGCTTGCTGAATATGTGAAAAATGGGGCCTATTTGAACATTATTTCCAGTCCACCTCTGCATGTGACATAGGATTCTTAGGAGTTTGCTTTGGTGTGTACACCTGTTGGCAGGAGATAATATCCGGATGGTCAATATCCTGGTTACAATTTAGCTACTGATTCAATCTGATCCCTTAAATTGTTGGTTTAAGTTTGAGCCATTTGCTCAATGTTTATAAGCTGTGCACATGTTGGATAATCTGATCCAAGACAGTAAAGCCACAGGAGGCAATGTCCAACAAGCCAAAATAGGTAGAATAAGGAAGACTCCTATGACAGTGAACAATGGAATAGCAAGGACTGCAGCAGAGGATACCAAAGAACTTGGGGGTCGGCTGATAAGCACTAACGGAAGATATAGGATCTATCTCAAAGATCATTTTCTGTTTCTTGGGCCGGCAAGTCATCTAAATCTTTTCAGCTTGCGCACTGTGTGCCTGAAGGGTCTGTTTTGGGCCCATTTCTGTTTTCTCTTTACACCTCCCCTCTTGCAGCTGTTATGTATTCCTTTGGTTTATCACATCACTTTTATGCTGATGAAATTCAACTCTTTCTCTCTTTCTCTTTGCTCTCCTCTAAAATTCACCACACTCTTTCCGCTTGGCTAGTGGCTATAGAATCCTGGATGTCCTCTCACTATCTTACACTCAATGCTGGGAAAACTGAAGTCCTCTTTTACACTGAGAATACCCTCTACCCTTCCCTCTCCCTTCCTTTATTTGCTTTCCTCCATTCCAGCTTCCAATCTCACCCACAGCCCAAAATCCTGCCCTTCACTTCAACTCTGACCTTTCCTTCTCTCATCACATCTCTCTAACTTTGCGCGCCTGTCACTTTCAACTACACAATATTCATAAAGCCCATCCCTTTCTCACTTTTCAAGCTTCTAAACACCTCATTTTCTCCTTAATTTTTTTCCAACTCTTTTACTATTCCGCTGCCCTCTTTGGACTTCCTAGATCTCGTCTTACCCCTCTCAAATCTGTATTCAACTCCTCTATCCGTCTTCTCTGTCTTCTCTCTTTCTGAGATTCAATCTCCTTTTCTCTTGCCTCTCTTGTCTGGTTAGCCTTTCACACTCAAATTAAATACCATTTTCTCTGTCTTGTCTTTAAGTCCCTCTATGGTCTTGCACCTAGCTATCTCTGTGCTATGATATATTTCTATACTCTGTATCGTTCTCTTCGCTCTTCTTCCCAGTTTCTTTTGGTGGCACCTCGTCCCCCATTTGCCCAATTCTAGTTTCACACTTGTAATCTTTAAGCCCCTCTAAACTGGAATGCTCTTACCTAATCTTTTTGCTCTGTTTCTGTCTATTCTTTATGTCATGTTTTTTTTTTGTTTTGTTTTTTTTGTTTATTAACCAATTGTTTTTTTTACAAAAGATCTGTGTCAAACTGTTTCAGTCTTGTGAAGGCTACTCAGGACACCACTCTGGTTCAACGAAAAGAGCTTCTAGAGCTTCTGGTATGACCTTAGATCCTAGAAGTCGAGAAGCCAACGAGACTGGTCGTCAGGCGCCGTGCTGGAGGATGTTTTGCTGCAACAACCTTGATTGATTGTTTGTTTTCTGATTTATTTTTTGATTATCCATTATTTTGTACCCTTCCTTGTTCTCTGTACAGCCCATGGCTTAACATGCATTATAAAACACAAACAAAATACAAATAAACACTTTGTAGTACAGAAGGAAAATCTCAAAGCTCTAGTGTGGGAAAGTATTCAAAAGAAAGGTAGAATAAATGGAACAAGAAAAAGTACAACAAGATGGGAAGTGAGTGTAACACAAGAGAGTGGTGTAGATGTATATTTGAGATACTTCCTCAGAGGATATGTGTATGTATCCTGGTCTTTTAAAGAATATGTGACGTAGCCCCGGTTCTCTATGAGGAAAGCTCCTATCATTATGTAAAGGCAATGTTTGTGCATGATTTGCAGGTTTCAGAGTATTGTGCAGGTAGAAGAAATATATTTTATCAAAACGATCACCTGTTCATTGTAGAAAACAGAATGAAGTTCCACTGAGCTAGGAGGGTTGGGCATGTATTCAGACCCATCACTGGTAGCAGAGGGATGAATTCACTGACGTGGTGGATGACTGAGCCAAACCCCTTAGGTTTAAACTGAACCTTTAGTTAAGAATGAGTGACGAGTGATATTAAGTTACATATGGAATTCTATGTGTCTAGGATGAATGATAAACACCTGAGTAGAATGGGAATCACAATTTCAATCATAGACATATACACACACATTTGATAATCTAAGGCTGTCTTAAGGGCTCTCAGCCACTCTTTTTTTGTGTAACCGTTTATTGAGAAGCCACTCTCAACATGGGGAGTTCCTTCCCTCCCCACTCAAGCGGTTATCAACAAACTGTTTTTTTAGCCCTATCTCAGACACATATCTTTCCCCTTGGATCCCTCTCACCTGAACTAACAATGAGCCAAGAACCAGGCCAGTGTACGGGAAATATATTGATATTTATTTAAATGAAAAGTAATAGAAATTAGCACAAAAAGGTCAAACACCACTTTATTAGTGGCACAACACAATCAACTTCTCTCAGCATAAATAAATCATAAAAGTGAAATTAAAAAGAACACAATCACAATTGTTCACTTTCTGCAGATTTCAATCCACGAAATAATTACACTGATCAATCACGAAGGCAATTATCATGTAATGTTGTGCGATTTTGATTTTCCTGCAGGCTTAAAAGGCTAGCAGTAGGACTTCAAAATTAATCATTATGATTTTGCCCATGCTTTTGGTTTAAATAAACACAGGATGCGTTATTGGTTTGTTTTTCAGACCCGCATCCTTTTTCAGACCCGCATCCATGCTTTGGTCTGTGTTGGGTAGTCAGACAAACAAATTGGAATGCTTCGGGGAATTTTGGATTTCAGACCCTCTTTCACTGAAAGGCCTGTGCTGGGGAACTGGATAAACATGGTTGGACTGGTTTAAGAACAGACACCCTGCTTCCTTAAATAAGTTGGGGGCAGCAGGACAAAAATGATTACCCAATTCCATTATAGTTTATAGTTATCTGCGCACACTGGGAAGTGAGCTTTGTTAATTTTGTATTTTAACAAAATGTACCCTGTAGTGTTCTGTCAAATGGTGAATTAATTAATTAATATTTTTGGTTAAATAGGCTAAGGATCTACACAGTTTTGCCCCCCCCACCCACTATAAAGGGAAAGTATTCAAGCCAAACAGACACCCCCACACTTTGTTTTCCCAGGGTTCAGGTCTACTTACATAGCAATCCTCTGTTTAAGCTTTCGGAAAGCCAGCTGCATCTCAGGGCACACTGGAAAGATAGGGCAGGTGCCTGGTCACTACACTCTCAAAGATGGCATCCCGTTCTACACCATATGACCCAGTCAGATTTGAGGTCTTCCTAAAGATAAACAGCTCCACCCAGATGCACTCTCAGCAATCTCCTGTGGTGTCCCCTTACAGCTTTCAGGTGGTAGGTTTCAGCAACCTTCCTGATGGTCTGTCTCTTCTCCCTGTCTCCTTTTTTCTTACTCCTGTCCTAGTGCAGTCCCCCTTATATAGCAGACATGACACCACCAATTTTACAATCTTGGGGAAGTAGCCTGCAATAATCCCTGCCATTAGGATTGGACAGTTACCCTTCCCTCTCCTCCCAAACCCAGCCTGCAAGTCAGTATTTGTTTAGGGGTCTGGAGCAACATATGGCAATTCCCATTTTTAATCACCCTTGTATCACAACTTCATAATTTTACGAGCAACTGCCATACTAAACACACATTCTGATTTAGCTAATCATGGAGAATTAGATTGGATGACCACCAAATCTGCACCACGCAGCATGGCCATGTGACACCTTTGAGTCAATTCCATAAAAAGCACAACAGTTATGAATATGTATGTCCATAAGCATATCCCTAATTTAATTTTCCACCCACTCACCAACTCTCGTGTTTCGAACATGTTCAGATCAGCCAGAAACCTAGTTTAACTGGCCATTACAGTTCCCCAAGTCACAGGTGATGCATTTTATATCCCCCAAATCGCCTGGAAATTACATAAAAATATGGTACAAAAATAAAATCAATCCACCTTATGGTTGCTTCAGAAAAAGGCCTAAATGATAATAGTACTTTTAAATTAATTGTGAATCTTCATGTGGGACAGATGGCCTTCTTCTGCCTTGCGGCCATTCGTTTTAACTGGGTGAGCCTGTACCCAGATTTTTTTTGGAGAAGTCTCCTTTGTATTGGAAGCTTGCTCTTTAAAGTGGGTGCCCCCATTTTCACAGATATTAGTCATGCTCCAGCAAAGGGTAACCTTTCTTGAAGTTAATGCTTTCAGAACCAGCAGATCTGGAGAACACTGAAGTTTGACAACTTTAGCAGGCCATTTTATTGTGGTTGGTCATTAGATGGAAGATGTGACATCCAAGCTGGGAGAGGGACATTTCCTTGTGACGTTTTCCCCACAGCCAGCAAAAGGGTTTGCCTGGGGCTGACATTTTCCCTGAAGACAAAGTGGCTCCTTATACGTCACTGGAGTTTTGTAGGTGAAATATAATATACATTGCTTTTTGTCAACTCGCGCATCATGTTTCATTTTCCTAACATTTTTCCAATAGCATTGATACTTTTTGTTCTCACGTTTCAAACTGCTTTTATTTGCACACATCTGTGCAGGCCGTTTTTGTTTTCAGTGTTTAAAAATCCTGCTTCAAAATGGTGCTTATCCATTGGTAATGACAGGTATGACCCTTTCCACATGGCTCTTTAATTTTGTTTGAAAAACAAAAACAAAGGACAGGCTGTTTTTGTTTCAGTGTTTAAAATCCTGTCATTCATGCAAAAGGAACTTCTGTTTGGTGCCTTTAAATGCACCCTATATTTGAAAAAACTGAGACAGTGACCCATGTCATCTATTGAAATGGCAGATGTTGCAGCTAATTTTGCCTCAAATCCAAATCCTAAAGTGTCTGACTGAGTATACATAGTTTAAGGCTCTAAACATCATAATGTTAGGGGGAGTGTTGTAAAATGATAAGCACAGTATTCATTATGAATTCATGCATTGAAGCACATAACCCTTTTACCAGTGACAAATTTGTCAAATCTAAAAATCTGTGGCAATTCTTGTGCTCCCAAAATACTATTTGATGTTATGAAAAGCGGCCATGAAACCAAGTGGTGTTATTTGTCACTTCCCCTTTCGCATAGGGGAATTCAAATATGAGTTTAATAGAAAAAAAAGTATATGGTTATTCTAGGTATTGATAATAGACCTTACTCAATAAGACCAGTTTAGCATTAATACTATACTTATACTATATACTGGACATGGTATTTGGAAATTAACATTGTTATGTTTAAAAATAACCAATTTACAAAGGAAGTGCAATTCAATGGTATTCTTTTTTTGTAGCTCCTCTTGTAGCAAATACACACCACTGAGTCTCTCAAGATGTGTTTCCTTCATAGAAGGGTGGAACTCCAATTAAAACCAATGATCTGTTTTATTTTCTTGTGAGGACCAAGGCAATGTTTAATTCAGAAACATGCAGATGAAGAAATTGCTGGAGGGAAGAGACCTACATGCAGAGAGAGAGAAAGAGAGAGATTCAAAAGGAGAAAAAGAGAGTGTTGGGGTCATTATGAGTATTTATTTTGTTACGTGTCATAAAAAGTACTGTCACCTAGGTGAAACAATTTGTGACTTTATTTGGTTTCCGTAGGGGGCAGATCTACTTTAAAAAGACTCACAGTTCCCTAGTTTTTGTTGTAGCACTTGGACCACTGTGACCGTGGTGCTAGGGGGTGGGTATCATTAGTACATGGTGGACCAGGGGTCCTTGTATCAATTTCTTTTTGCTCTTCTTTTGTTTTTCTCTTTATATTAATATTTCAAAGTTGTTGATCCCTGTGTCATGGATACACAGTGAAAGTCCTTGATCAGTCCTGTTATTCGTTTTGTGGAATGATGACACTGTAGTCTGGCATATTTCATTCAATTTGACTGCACAGATACAGTGTTATGAAGAGCTGACCGGTTTCAGTGGTAAGGACCACTTTCATCAGGGCTGGGACAGCTGATGGTTAGTAACGCTGTTGTGGTTGAGGAGCAGCTGAATCTAGCTTGTTTAGTTCAATAGGACCTGCCTGTCTAGGGTACAGAGCGGGATGGGGATGGGGAGGGGGAACAAAGAGGAGGAGAAAAGAGGCACATACATAGGTGAGAGTGGGGATACAGGAATTCTCTCTAGTATACCTATTTGGGTGAAGTCTTACCCTAGACATTGGTGTCTTCTCTTGTCATGGTGGTCCTAGTGTGAGACTGTAGAACTTCAGTCCCACTGCAGGTGCTGACAGTGTTCAGCCATGTGCAAAGTCACCTAGATATAAACCATATATGATTTTAGTGAGTCTAGGTGCCTATTTCTATGACAATACTTTTAAAGAACACTAATTACTTAATGTTATACAATGTTCACAAAGAACATGTATGCATATACACATGCGTAGCTGGATTCATGCATATTATACATGCACCAAGCCAGGTGGTTAAAAAACACAGGGGTGCTGTGCCCATTATGTAAACACTCAACAAAACGGCACTGGCATTGGTATAGCTCAGTGTATATCTGGGGAGCTCAGCATGGAGGTGAAAAGTGATTATAAAATATTGATATGGTTATTTATATAGAAAGGCATGGGCGAAATGACGGGAGAAAAAAGGACTGACCAATTGTGCTTTGTTTCTTGTTTCAGCCGGTCACACGGGTAAACAGCAGAGGCAGACGCGCTAAAAAATGGTAAAGGAAATGGACAAGGACTAAATGTGCCTGTTTGTTATATACAGGAGAGTCGAGTGAATTCAGGAGGGTGCCGTGGTGCTTACCTGTATTACTTCGCATTATCATTCAGTGCGCATCCCGGTGGAATAATGCCAGTTCAGGATATGTTGAGCAGAGGGAGGGGCATCTGATATGGAGGCTACAGGACGTGTCACATGGTATTGGTGACGTGCCACGTGGTATTGGTGACGGGCGTCTGTAGTGGTGTAAACACACTAGTTCTTGCCCTCAGTGGTGAGTAAACCCATATGATGAAGAAATGGGATGCCAGAAGAGGGGTTTTCAAAGCTGGCGTGAAGTGCGTAAAATTAGCCAATTCTAGAGTTTTAAACGGCATGTACACGCGGGTGCTCAGAATTATGGGAGATGAAGTTCTCATGCAATGGTGGCCAATATGTGGGGATTAATTGAGTGTATAAATGTTGCAACTACGCACTGTCTGCCAGTATGGGGAGTGTCGGTCTGTATGGTTGTTTGGATATGGAACGCCTAATTTGTCTATGTCTAATTTTCTCAAATTTTAACAAACGGGGGTGGCAGAGGGACATGTATGGGTGTTCTGAAGTACAGCGTGGTGCCTACACGAAGTCCAGCAAGAGATACCTGGGATGCTGGGGCCCATTTGCTCATAGTGTGAGTAGTCGTTGATGTTGACAGGTGGACACTTTCTTTTAGTAAATCATTAAAAAAAAGAATACCCAAATCCTAGTGTGGTACCTTCATAGCCAATGGAAGATTTGGGTACTAGACCGACCTTTAGGTCCAGTACGTGGATCCTCGTCATTATGAGTATGCCCGTCCAGAGCTTAGGTGATGGAAACAACATGTAACGGCACATTGCCAGACTGGTATACGCTGAGTCTGCTGGTAAGGGCAGTGAACTACAGGCAGGCCTGACCTGCCGATACTTCAGGCCCATATCGGCAGAGAATACAATGAATTCCCAGCACTGTTGACAGCAGTGCCGGTTATGTAGGGGTTCCCATCCCATGGAGTTCTCTTCAACCCGTTATATCACAGTAATACTGAGATATAAGGTGGCAGAAATGGTAAGCCGAGTTTTCCAGTAATCCACCGGTACTACTGGCGGCTTACCAGCAAACTTGTAATGACCCCCAATGAGTGAGAAAGAGAGAGGGATACAGACAAAGAAAGGGGGGAGAGCAGGAGAGTTAGTGAGATAAAGGGAGGAGAGTGATGGGATGGTGTAATCGAGATCCGAGTGACCTCTGACGGGCCCATAGGATCAGAGCTCTCCCTCGAATACCTTAAGACGAGATAGCAGCACCTTGAGGTGCATGGGGTGCGGGATTCTCTTACTCCAACACCAATCAATAAGGACAACTCAATGGTTCAGCAAGGAGACAGTCAAGTTCATAATTTTTTATTTTATGCCAAGCTGATTACAGAGCACAAATGCAGCATCGTCGCAAAGTACACAAACTCCAACCACCTACCCTCAGATCAAAATGGAGCTCCCTCTTATAGCTAGTCAGAGGGAGAATCAAGCCCCCACTCTCTCTACCCATGTCTAGGCAAACTCTTCATTTTAGCATTCGCTCACCGGGCAATTATTTTTTAATTTATCTAAACCTTCAAACATGAAATACATTCTGGCACACATTCTTACTTTTTCCCAGTGCTCTGCCCAAGTATGGTTAATGCAGCCGGAACCTTTAGATAAGTTTCCAGACAAGGCCTAATTAATTGTCTGGTTTCATCACATTTGTCTAATTTCTGACAGCATGGTAGCCTTGAATGTTTCAACTTCAGAATTACCTCATAATACACGCTCTGAACCATTACTTCATTTCACTCATTTTAGCAATATTGTCAGTTACATGCATTTCTAATAAAAGGCATTTGTCAGAGCTCTTTTCTGTCTGTGTATAGAAAAACCTTAATATGCATACTTGTACTTTGCCTCCTTACTAAACCATGATAAAGACATTTTCGATCTTATAAACATTAGACTACTAATCTCTGCTAACATTATAAATACCATTTTCACATAATTACAACACCAAAGAAGTCCATACAAATGTCTCTGTTTAGCTTTAAGTGTGGGGGGGGGCTGCCCCCCACTGAATTCAGTTGTTGGTACCCTATCTTCATCTCAGCTCCCCCATTACAATGGACACTAAGAGAAGGAGGTGATAGGCACAGGGAAAACATATCATGCTGACAGATAAAGAATGAGAGAGAGAGAGAGAGAGAGAGAGAGAGAGAAAGAGAGAGAGAGAGAGAGAGAGAGAGAGAGAGAGAGAGAGAGAGAGAATGTTATAACAGGTAGAGGGGGAGGCAATGAGCAAGTGGGAGCCTACCAAACTAAACTGACTGAGAGAACACATCTGATAATAGGACTTTCACCCACAGAGAGTGACAGTGACAGAGAAAGATCATGAGAAAAAGAGAAGATAGAAAATGAACAAGAAATGCAGAAGGAGAGAGAGATGGAGGTTGAGAGAGAGACACACATACAGAGGGAGAATTAGAGTGATTTAGAGAGGAAGAGAGAGAGGGGAAGATAGATCGAAATGGAGAGAGAGAGAGAGAGAGAGAGAGACAGAGTGGAGAACACGGGAGGGAGCAGTAGAGCAGAGCGACACAGAACAAAAGAGAAGATGACGGATAAAGATGAACAGACCGTGCAAATAGACTCTGCCGACAGAGTGTGTGCCTGTATCAGACTGTACTGAAGAAAGAAAAACATGCTGCACATAGAGAGACATAGCGAGCCTGCCAAACTACACTTACAGAGAGAGTGAGCACATCTGATAAAATAACTATCACTCAGAGATACAGAGTGAGATAGACCAACAGAGAAAGAGGAAGAGAGATAGAATCCTAGTTCAGTGTTTGGGTGCAGCGTGTATAAACATATGTCTTCATGAGATCGTAATGTACTGGTTTGCTTTTTCCAGTAGTATAAGTGGTCATTATGTTTCCCTTTTAAAGCAAATGGAGAACAAAACAATGTGTCTGTTCTGACATTAGTGCTGTAACTAATGCAATGGCAAACCACCTGCAAAAATGTATTCCCTCTTGCGTGAATGAAGCCAACAGCTATAATGTAAGGGTATTCGGAGTTTCCAAATCTTTGAACAGTTTATGTGAGGTGTGCGCAGTGTGTTTTTGTGAGCCTGAGACTGCCCAGGCTCTTTCTTCTGCTGCCTTACCTGTTACCTGGAGTCTGTCTACCATTACTGCTACTGCTTCCAGGAGGAAGTAGTTCAAAACCCCCAACACACGCGGAGCGCGCGGTGTGCGCAGTGTGTTTTGGTGAGCCTGAGACTGCCCAGGCTCTTTCTTCTGCTGCCTTACCTGTTACCTGGAGTCTGTCTACCATTACTGCTACTGCTTCCAGGAGGAAGTAGTTCAAAACCCCCAACACACGCGGAGCGCGCGGTGTGCGCAGTGTGTTTTGGTGAGCCTGAGACTGCCCAGGCTCTTTCTTCTGCTGCCTTATCTGTTACCTGGAGTCTGTCTACCATTACTGCTACTGCTTCCAAGAGGAAGTAGTTCAAAACCCCCAACACACGCGGAGCGCGCGGTGTGCGCAGTGTGTTTTGGTGTTCTGGTGTGGAGGTGAGGGTGAGGGGCAGGTAGCTCTTCATCGATGGAAGAAACTCTGTCCTACCACCGCAGGAAAGCTGACATCAACCGTCTGAAACTAGACTGCAGCAGCGGTGCTGGAATTCCGTGGCGGTTCACAACTGCACTGAAGTATTGGCCACATCTCATGTAAGTACTAAACTAACTCTCTCTAATGACCCTGTCACGAAACCAGTAAAAGACTTCCATGCATGTCTCACTGGAGTTCACGCAGATGCAGGACTACTTTCGATTCAGCCGATTCAGCTGTGCCTTAAGAACCAAACGGCGAAGAAAAACGCCCTTCAGCCTCTAACGTCATCACTGGTTTCCAAGCCTTCATCTGCAGACATGCCTTCGTGTGTCCACCCTCACCCAAAGCATTTTTCATCGCCTGGTACCCCGCCCAACCCTCTCCCTCTCCCTCTCCCTTGCTCTCCACTATGCAATTCTGTGGAGGGTACCAAAGACCCCTCATTGCCAGTGTTGTTACCGTGTCTGGAGAAGGAGGGGGGGTTTGAGGGAAAGGAGGCTGGCGGTCACGTAGACTGCTTCACGGCCGAAAACACGGCAGAAAACCCGGGACCACCGTACCCCGCTTACCTTGGGCCATGTGGCTTGGCTCGAGGGGCTGTCGGGGCTGTCGGGGTCGCTCTGGACGAGCGCGGTCCTGTGGCCGGTCCTGTGGCCGGATCTGTGGACGTGGACGGGGTTGCTCCCCGTTGCTGTTCGCCTGCCTCTGCCCCTGCCTCTGCCTTGGAGGAGTCCGTGTCTGACTCCGCAGTGGACGCTGAGGGGGGGGTGGAGTCCGGAGTGGAGTCCCGTGTGTTCGCACCTATGTCGGATGTGTGCGACACGGAGAGGGAAGCTGTGTCCACTCCCAGTGCTCCCTGTACGAGTTTGAATACACTTTACTCACCACCCTCTATATTGCACAACGCCAGAAACCTTCCTACAGTTACCTTGCCTAAACTAATGGTATTAGCTTGGCGTGCCCACACAGTGAAAAACTGTGGAAATACTGATAAAATCGAGGGCGGACTAGACCTAAATCGGTCAGAGACTTCTGAGTCACGAATGTGCCCCCCACACTGTGCGCCCTTTAAAGCAGTTTTGAAAGCTTGTGCCCAAATTGACTTAGAGCTTGGCAATGCTGAGAAAAACTGCGAAATGGAAGAGGAGGTATTCCGTCCCCTGGCCACGCTCCCACATCCCTTAAGCACACCACATGAAGGATGCGCCTCTCCGGCACCCATGAACAACAGGAGAGACTCACTTGACGTGGTAAATAAAATCTTACAGGGAATTTCACAAATAAACCGAGCCCGCAACCTCGCAACTAGAAGAGTCAGCCCTCCAGCTGGTCGAGAAAAATAGTGGACACCCTCAGTGCCCATTCACAATGCACAATTAGGGGCAGACAGGACCACCCTATACCAAAACTCGATGCTCACTCTGAATAACACACCGCCTCACCAAGAAAAATCTGTGTGTCCGGCTTCACCCAGTTTACCTTGCTCTCAAGCACGGGCCCCTCAAAGGCATGACACTCTGCAAACGCGACCAATTAACTCTAGAAGTGTAAAACACATGAGTACACAAAATGGCGTGGCAAGCGATTCTTCCCCTTCCAGTTCGTCCTTGTCTGAGACCCGCTCTTCTGTCTCTTCACTCATAGAACGTGATTATCCAAAAGTCAGAAGATCTAAAGCTCAACTACACAAAAAAGATTGCTGCTCAAACGTTAGGCTCAACGCGACTTGCATAAAAGATCTTCAATCAGTATTAATGTCATCTACTGGAATTTCGATTGCCCCCTTTCTAAAGCTCTATGAGCAATTGAATGATAATGTGAAGGACCTGTCAACGTTAGTGGCGCTTATGAACTCGAAACTAATTAACATCGAAAAAGATTTGAACGCTGAAAAAAGGGAAAACGAGACTATAAAAGCCAAAACAACCTCGGCTTTGCAAACACTAACAGATCAGAAAGAAAACAACAAACGGGACAGAAAACTTCTGGCTGAGATCGCCAAAGAAGCACTAAGCGCGCTAAAACACCAACAGGTCTTACATCAGGATGCGAACCAACAAGCGAGACTGGAGCCCCAAGGCCACCATAAAAACTACAAAGGGCAATTGTTCACTGACCTCCCTGTCCCCATATCTGCCAGCAACCTTCATAAGGACACTGGAGCTCGGAGGCCGCAAATCATTATAGAAGCCCTGGGAACTACAAAGCTCTCTGGCGAGCCAACAGAAGTTCTAAAAACAACAGCACAAAACGCTGACTGCTTGGTCCCAAACAAACCGACCAGCTCCACAGGGAGTTTGATTGACTCAGCACCTGCAATCTGGTGTAATCAGGGTCCAACACCTGACACCACAAAATCCTTGCTGGAGGCCCCTGCCCTCGGTCGAGAAAAACCGACCGACGACGTATTCGAACAAACGAACTTTGCTAGTGTCTTGGAAAGTAGCAAGAGCTCACACAACCCTGCGACGCTGGACCCACAAACACCCTCGACATCAGCATCTACATCGGACAAGGGTGTCCCTTGTGTGCCCGGGGTATCCTCAATTCCACAAACAGATGAGCCAAAAAGTCAAATATTTGACATATTTAAAGGAACCACATCTCAGAAATCAGGCCCAAGGGCCTCCAAACCAGGACAGATAAAAAAAACAAAAAATCAAAAAACTAAAAACCAGAGACTTGGAAATAACTCAAGAAAATTTCTCTGGAACCTAAAAACTGTCAACATCACTGTTAACACTCTCACAGATGAGCGAGGCCCTGCACCGAAAAAAGATCTTCCCACTGACAATGCAACTGTAAAGAGTAAGATCCCGACATTGTCTTCTGAACCTGCAGACGAACCTTCTATTGACCTCACTAATCTCTCTGTGTATGAGGACCTGGAATCCGAGGTCTTAGCTGCTGACACGGGAGTAGATGTCCAGGCAGTTGCCCCTGAATCACAAAAAAAAACAAACGATGAACACGATCTGGAAATCATCCAACTACCAATTGGAGCCTCAAGAATATGTACTTTACCTGAAATGTCCACGGTACAGGAGATGCAGAATGCCGTCCCTGTGAGTCCTACTTTTAAAACTTTGGAGGACAGGCGAAAAGCTCTTGTGCATTTGCAGCCAACTTCTAAACTGATGACGAAAAGGGCTCTAGATCTGGAAGAGGGCCTAAGAAATTATGGCGCCCCAAAAGGAAAAAACTTATGACGGGCCTGATCCTAACAAAGAGAACAAAACTAGATCAAGACCGGCCCGACATGAGACCAAGGATTTAGGTCATGGCTTAGACCTAAATGAATGGCGCCAAACAAACAGGATGGACAAAGGACGCAGCGAAAAAGGCCCATCACTTCACAAAGCCCGGTTAGAACGAATAGAAAATGGCGACAATCTCATCTTAAATCGAACAAACATTCTATGCCTATTTCAGCATGTGCCATCTCTTAGAACGATTCGTTCCAACGACATCAAGACCGTAGAATTTAAGAACGAGGATCAAAATGATTAAGTCATCCTCCATTTTAGATCTAGAATCATCCTGAATATTGTCACGGATGCTGCATCTGCACTCATGTCCATGGGCTACGACATTTCAGAAGTGTCTGAGAATGCCAAAACGAATCATACGACAGATACTCATAAATCTAAACCGGACAATGTACACCAAGAATTGTCTTCTGCAAATAGAGACTCCGAAATCACTTCGTACCATAATTCAGAAATATTTAGCGAGAGCAAATTACATCTTGGACCCAACAATAAGAAAATGCAATCATCCTGTAGTCTCACTGGGAATGATTTAGGAAACCTCTCAAAAGACGACAACATCAAGATCACTATCAAAGGTACTGGTGCCACTGAACAAAGTTGTGGTGACTCAAAAACCCTTAAAAACTCAAGTGTTGATCAAAAAGACTGGTCCTGGCTGACGGAAGCGCTATGCAGATCCTCAAGAAGATAATGCCATGTGGCAGAGGAGCAACTGGAGTTCAGGATTGGATCCTGGAACACCAGGGGCTTCTCCCACCTCCTTGAAGATCCCTGGCCGGATGAGCTTGATGTGGTCTGTCTCCAGGAAACATGGCTAACTACCTGTCCGACCGTGGACACCTATGAAGTGGCATTTAATCCAGCCTCCAAAAAAACCAGAGGAAGACCCACGGCAGGCCTGCTGACACTTGTTAAAAAAAGTTCTGGATGGCGTATTATAAACACTTCAAATCTGTCGCCATTTATTCAAGTAACAACAATAGCTTTGGCAGGGCCTAAACCGGACAATGTGATTCATTTCCATCTATTGAATCTATATTGGAACCACATTCAGGCTGGCACAATTCCCTTTATAGATCAAGTCTCATCAATAATTGACGACCTAATGTTTAAAAATGAGTCACACAACATAATTATATGCGGAGACTTGAACATCAACTGCATGGATATAAGACGGAAAAACTACGAAGTCCTTAATGCACCGAATAACTTGGCCGCAAAATGGATGGTGGAAATGGAAGCCAGAGACCTGTCAATGCTTAACGGAAACACCGCCGGCGATATACCTGCCGAACCAACATGGAGACGACTCGCACAAAAATCTATCTTGGATTACTTTTTCGTCTCAGAAAAGATCCAACAATCAACTCTGTCTTTTGTAGTAAAGCAGATGACTCAAAGCGATCATGAGATGATAATTCTAATCTTGCGAGTCGCGAAACAACCACCTGACAAATGCTGGAATCACCGGATCTTGGTAGAGCCTAACCGAGTGAGGCTCTCACTCCACCCTGAGGAAGTCGCCAAAATCTCAGAGACATTTATCAAGACGTACCTTGGAGTGGAATATGTCCACCTTCTCAAACTGTTTGTGGAAAAAAAACATGGATCGAGAAACCCTGGATTCGCAAACAAACACAAATTTGACGTAGAGGTTATGAGGAGAAAGAGAGAACTTCGCGCAACTATCAGACACATAAAATTCAGAGACCCCACAACTTTTTTGCAAGTAAAACATGCTGCAAAACAGAATTACAAAAACTGGATTCGATCTCATAAGGCTCTAATGCTCCAAAACGATGCTGAACTGATGCTGCAAAAGATGAGAAACAAAAACTCGTCTGAATTTTGGAGCTTAATTAACAACGAAGGCGCTCCTCAAAGTGTACTGATGACAAACATGGTTTCAGAAGCAGGGTGGACCTCACATTTTGAAAATCTGTACAGCAAAAAAGGGAAATGGTTGTCCCCGATGACATCAAATCTAACAAAATGGGACCTCACTTTCCCCAAAGCGGATTTACTTCAAATTATTAAGAATGTTAGCGCCTCAAGGGCTCCAGGGCCGGACGGCCTCACTAACTTTACTATAAAGCAAAGTCCAGAGCAATGGGCAGAGTTCTGTGAAGAACTATTCGCCCGAATCAGCAGAAGATGTGCAACTCCAAACTCTTGGAAATCTGCAATAATAGTCCCCATCTTTAAAAAAGGAAATCGCCTCGAGCCCAAAAACTACCGACCAATAGCGCTCCTGGACGTATTAGGCAAAGTGTATGCAACAATGCTCCAACAGAAACTGTCACAATGGATTGCAGATAGCAATCATTTTGACGTACGACAGACGGGCTTTGAAAAGGGCTCGGCTTCGGCCTAAACCTTTTGCTAATAAATTTGCTAAAGATGGAAGCAATCAGATCTGGCAAAAAGGTCTACTTAGCCCTGGTAGACTTTTCCCATGCTTTCGATTCCACCGACCGAGAACTTCTGTGGACCAAGATGACAAACTGGGGCTGTCCGGAGAGCTTATTAGCCACCATTAAAGAAATCCACACTGCAACCACATCAGAGTGCGCCTTGACCAACGTGGAACTCTTACAGAGGTGGAAAGCACAAGATATCTCGGCATGCAAATTAACACAAACTTAAACGATAGCCCCTGGGTGGAGACTGCGAAAACAAAATGCCGAAACTTTGCTTCCCAAGCCCTGATCCTAAACAAAAGATATGGGAAGTTCTCGCTCAAGCCAGTGATAACCTTTTATCAACAGAAGGTTGTCCCAGCTCTCATATACGGAGCCGAAAATGCCTTTGGGTGTCCAGCGGAACTCTGGTCAACCCTAGAACACATTTTCTGGGTGAAAACCTTACATCTACCAAACAGCACTTCAACAGTGTGCTTACGATATGAGCTATGCTTGATATCCATTGAGGCTTGGATTGCGTGGAACGCCCTGGCTCTATTTAGGAAAATCACGCTACCAGACGCCGCTCCACAATATAAAATATTGAGCAAACCTTGAAATGCGAACCCCGACTGTCTGTTAGCCATATGGTCAAAAAAATGTGAAGAGCTCCTGACCATGTATGAGACCAATACCAAAACGCTGCAGGACAATCCACTTTCGGTAAAGAAAAAGATCTGGGAATTAGACTGGATTCAAACCAGCACAGACCGAAGGTCTTTGAAAACAATGAGAGACACCCCTAGCGAAGCAAGAGCGCTTAACAAACTGCAAAATTACGTGGTCTTATTCCCAGACAACAGGAGGAGGGCCACCTTCATGAGATTTCGCCTAAATCTGTTTAGAACAAAAGAACGAACAAAGAACTGGGCTGGAAAGGACAAGTCAGACACAGTATGCAGGTTCTGTAAAGCCTGCATTGAAACACTTAAACAACTTGTCCTATTCTGCCCTTTCCACAGATCCCTAAGAACTAAACACCTAGGCCAAATGTTAAATGAATACTCACTGAGGAGTGCTGAAGAATGGTGGCATTTGATGTTTATGGGCTCCAATGCAAAACTGACAAGGGTGTTGACCTTGTTTCTGCATGAGATTGAAAGGAGCCTTGAGTTATCTGATGCCGAAGCACAGGGACTTCAGGGTAGTGCTTAACATTGCGTAACCTTCAGATGAAGCACATTGGGCACTCCCCGATAAGGCTCCTTTCGTACCAAAGGCTTGATCCCTGTCAAAAAGACGGAACTTTATCTCATGCCTATGTTTTGCTTTGTCTTGTCTTGTCTTGCTTTGTATTGGCTATTGGGTTCTGACAAACTGGATGCATTTTAAAGGTTTGTATGAACCAATAAAATAAAAAAATAAAAAAAATATGTGAGTTGTAAGATGACAAGACAGCTCTTGCAATGGTGGTTCTGTCCTATGACGTTGACATGGAATACAAAATAATTTGCAAGGTTTAACTGTTTGCAGCTGGTGTGGACTTTTTTTCTGTCATATAAAGCAACATTTTGGTTTACTCTTTAAAAATGCCTGTGTACAGGATTCTGATTTAAACATCTTTAGAGTAATTACAGCTGTTTCGAGAATGTGTTGCAATTGACTGCCTGCCTCGGTGTGCCAGGCCTTTGCAGAGCCGAAAGCCTGATGCAAACAATTTTCACTGGAATATTACTCATTTCAGTGGTATTCATAAATGCTCTCAGAATGCTGAAGGGCTGTATGTTCCATGTTTGACATGCGACTTACTCATGAACTTTCCTTATTTTAAAATAACTAACCTTAATTAGACTGATATGAATAGCTTCAAAGTGATGAATGAGCTTCCAACACAATCATGGGGCCGTGGTGCAAAGGCTTCTATGTGCTATATTAAAGTAACTAGCACAACTGCTTCATGATCGGGACCAATGGCTGAGGGTGGGCTATACTCTCCAAAAAGGTAAGGTGGCCTTGGATGCACCCAAGATATCACAGAATAAACATGACCAAAGAAAAGAATGTGCAAACAAGGCTACATAAAAAAAAACACTTTTCTCTAAAAATACAACAAGAACAGAAAACAGTCAAATTCCAGTCATTTCATGGAAAGTCCAAGAATCGGAACTGCAAGGAAGGGCTTTACAAGTTAAGGAATAAAACCTAAACATAGTGAAGATGAATATGACCCGGGCGGTAACCATGGCGCTATTTGCGCCATGATTGCCACCGGTAAACTACCGATTCCACCATGGTGAATGGCGGAATTACCGCCCCATTCCAAGGTTTGCAGGGGCGATAATTCCCCATTCACCAGGGCCCTTCCCCATTCCCATTTGAGCCCCTATAGGGCTCAAATGGGAATGGGGAAGGCGGTAATTATGGTACCACAAATTGAGGTACCGTTATTACCTCCAAAGTCCCTTTGCGGGTCCCGTCCTTAACAGCTGGTAAAACCAGCCGTTAAGGGAGGACCCGCAAAGGGACCTGGTAATTGGGCAGTAATCTTCTTTAGTTGGCATGGGATAATGCTAAGGGCCTTAACCAGTCTTTAGTGTTCAAGATAATACCTGCAGGTTAGGGCAGCTTCATTTATGAGATTGGCAGCCACTGCACTAGTTTCCTATGTTAGCATTTGGTGGGTCAGAGTTTCACGCACATTTGATTAGTCAGTCACGTGAGGCAGGCGGCCCAATGGACTCGATGGGGCTCAGTCACAGCAGCAATATCTTTAAGACAAGTGGCTCAATGGCTTTGATCAGTGGCTCAACACAGGGCCCGATTCACATGACTTTGCCCTAAAAAATACACTTCGCAAAGTTCCATGAATCAGTGTTTGTGTTGGCAGTGAAACGTCACTTTTCAGCAGAGAAAAGTCACTTTTTAACCGTGCAAAAATGTCCATGAATCGGGCGCGCAGTATTCAGCCAGGTTGCTTGGAAGACAGAGCAGTGAGGCCGACTGGCCCGATCTGTGGCTGGATCGATGATGCTGGGGCTCACATGGCGGTCCACCACATGGGGATTCTCCGATTCAACTGCCAATTCAATATTTGCTCAATACTGGCTCAAATCTTCTTTATTTCTGCTGCGGAACAGCAGTGTCCAGTAATTGCAATTCCCGGCTATTGGGTGTCCTTCCCTCAACAACTGCTTCATTTGGAGGTCTCTTCCAATTTCCCCCTTCAGGCTAAAGTCTCTAAAGTGCCTGCAGGCACACTGTCTCACTGCCTGGGTGTGTTCTGGGTCTCCCGTCTTCAGTAGCAGACAAGCTTCATGGTTCTTCTTGCAATCCTCTCTTCTGATCATCAGGGCTTTTATGACAAGGGACTTCCTCCCACTTCTTTTTACTGCTCTTTGCTCCGTTAAATATATGTCTATATCCAATAATACAACAACCAGAGAGAGCCTCACTGACCCCATTTATACACAAATGAAAAAGTTGCTTTTGAAGATTTTAATTCCCACTGAAGGGTCCATTAGGGCACCCCCTGACTTGCATATCTTCCTCCCCTTTCCACAGTCTCCGGGCACCTTGCTCTTGTCCGAGTGTCTGGTTGGCACTTGGCTGCTTGGCAGGCACATGGCATGCTGGGATATCCAAATTGGCCGAGGTCAGTCTGATTGCCACAGAATGCCCAGAAGGCCTTTACTCCACCGATCCTTCCTCCTCTAGTTTATAGGCCCTGGCTGAAGGGTCTATGCTCCTTGCCCTCATCACTCCCTCCTGTGGATGCTGTAGGAGTTTGTTGTGGGTTCAGCTAAACCACTAGAACACTCATGTATAGATGAGGAGTACAGAGGCATTGCGGGGGGGGGGGGGGTGAGGGGGCCCTGGGTCCTTTAGTTGTAGCTCCGGATAGAAGCTCAGGGGCTACAACCAAAAAAACTATAGCTAGCCCCGAGTCCCGCCAGTTCCGACATTAGCTTAGCCCCTGATTTTTTCTGGACATAGCAACACCCCGGGAGGAGTGGATGAGTGATTTGGCTTGGCAAGGGCATTTGCGAGTTGAGCGCTAGCCATCTGGTTTCATTTCCTTTTGAGAGGAAGCTGTATACAAAATAGTTTAAATCGCAAGTGTGGCATCCTAACTACACACCACCGATTCTCCAATCACACATAGCACAGTTTTCCTACTTTTAAATTGTAAAACTGATATATGCCATAACCTAAGCTCCATCCATGCAACAGCAATGTGATGCTTAGTATTTATGGGCAGTAGCGATCCAATTGTGAAGTGTTCAAACGAAGCCACCAGATACGACAGAATTTTTAGGAATGTCACTTACTTTTTAAAGGGTCTTTTTTATTTTGAAGGTGAACTCCAGTCTGGCAGAGTTGTGGGCATAGATACATGTTGTGCTGATAAGGTCCGTGGTGTCAAAGTATAGCTCTATATTCTTAACCCGCGTTCCTGATTCTGTGGGGTTTAAAATAAGAGTGCATGGATGCTGCAATCCAGTCTTCCCAAAACACACGCTTCCTGTTGCGCGGAACTTTATTTCAGAAAGGAGGCCTCCTCACCTCAAACACCTCTGGCCTGTCTTTAGGCGAAACACAGCAGAAAGTTCTGTTTATTGTGTTGAATCCAGCAATCTAGTTACACTTCCCGCGTGCCAGAAAGCCCACCCCGGAAGAAAGCACTTTTTAGGGAGAGGGATTGCCATGCAAGTGAGACTGCATGGTAGGTCTCACTTGCATGCTGACCATTTTTATCTGGAAACATTGGAAAAGGGATCTGTTAGGTTTAACCTTCCAGATGGCAATCCAGCACAGGGTCCATTATGCTTGCATATCATGTGACTGGCTGTGCTCAGTAAGATTCATTAGAGGCTAGAGGCGTGTCAGCCACACATTATGGGATGTATTAACTCACTTATGCTCTGCCCTGTGGCATCACTGTGTGCTGATGGTGCAAGAATTATCAAAATGGCTGCAAAACCCCTGGGTGCGCCAAAACCTATGGAGATCATGCTTTGCAACACGAATAGCTGGCCACCAAAAATACCATGCATGTTGTCAGTGGTGGAACGGAGACCTCACTGCTGAAACATGTCACTGAGCTGCCCAACAAGTAAAAATGCTTTACTGAAACGGCAGAATGCCGGTCCAAAACACCATAAAACATCCAATATTCTTGCTGGGTGTTACAAGTCACGTAGTTCAAGAAATCATTATGAACATTCAATGTCATGAAAAGCAGAATCTGTAGCCACAACATTCACTGCAAAAAAATGTGCCTGCCTGTGAAATCTGTCAAAATCTGGGCGCAGTACCAGCAGCCGCCTGTGGACAGCTGTCAGTAGCTTGCATCAGAAGATTTAAACTTGTGCAACTAAAATCAAATGTCTGAAAACTAAGTGACCTGTTATTAAGAGTAACCTAGGTTGTAGCTATTCAAATCCCATGGTTAAGAAGCTGGAATAAGTGTTCTAGCTGCTTGTTTTGAAACCAAGTGAAAAAAAAAAATAAACAGAATGACATTTAACATTTAAATTAAGGCTCAATCCAGTTCCACAGCTCTCCCTCACAAAGGCCAGGCATTTCCCTCCTGCTCCATTCCACCAGGAAATCACACTTCTGTGATGATTAGACCAGGGGAGGAGAACTTGGGCTACAGCAGAAGAGGACAATGGACTTCCTCTGGCTGAAAGGATATGCAGAGTGTGAAGAGTCATAAACGGCCTCACCCAGAAGGAAGGGGGCAGAGATTGCTTCTGAACTGCCAGAAAGAGAAGGAGGCGGGGACAGACTACCATTTGTTGATTTACAAGGAAAATAAGCTCATTTTTAAAAAGACTAATAATTTACTGTGTAAAATTGTGAAAAATATGTACACCCCGGACTTGTGAACCTAATTTCCGGCTGCACATTTTAAGAAGCGCCAGAACTCTGTGCTATGTTCTGGGAAGTAACAGTGTATTTATGTCAAAAGCATGAAACTTCACACGTTTCTGCCCTTATACAATGCGCACAGTTGTGGAAATTTGCTCCGAAATTGGACCATGTGTTCCGGACAAAAAGGGAGGAATTCTGTCAAAAGCATACCCAAAATCCTACAGCGACAGGGCTTGGAAGAGTATCTGCTCCACAAAATATGTGATCTAGATATATTATTGTTATAAAGGTTGCACAATTGTAAATATGTATTGTACTAAAAGTAGATTTCATGATCAAGGGGACAAGGGGAGGATTCCCTGACTCATAAACCCACATCATCATGGTGACACCCTGTTTTCTTCTCCAATCAAGGGGGAGAACAGATTCTAACCTATAGCTTGCCTAGGAGGCACGCTGAGGATAATCCAGCACACACACCCCTTTACCATGTGCATAAATAGAGAAAGCTGAGGACATAGAAAGACACACAGATTCACCCACTATCCTGATCCTGGCGAAGCACCCTGAAGCAGATCCATCCATATTCCTTGCTCCAGATTCCAGAAACCTGGCAAGCAGAAAGGCCCATTCCATTAGTTGAATCATTTTCGACTAGGCCTTGAGTTTCCAGAAACAGAAAGAATCCCACAAAATCTAAGGGGAACAAAAGAAACAGCCGGGCTGTGCTGTAACTGCTTTCCTGCTAAAAGAATTATTACCAGAACCAAAAAAATCCAATCCAGTTGTGCTGCACTGTGCTTTGCTGTGCTGTGCCGTGCTGTGACCAGATAGCTGTACCAGAGCCATTGCAGATCCAGTCCAGTCCGGTGTGCCCAGCAGCATGTACAGTCTGGTGTGCCCAGCAGAATTCCTGTCCAGAAATCTTGACAGACGAGAATTCCTGATGGTTCTGTTTAAAACATAGATGGTGAGTATGCAACTGCATTGTTAGAAATATTTTTGAATTGCCTGACCTATCTATATTATCCCGACTATCTCCTTCGGTACTAGCATTGTTAAATATCTTTGCGCTCATATATTTTATCTGAAGAAGGCAAGCTCCTCAGCAGGCAGTCACCTGGATCCAATGGTGCCCTGGTCCAGTGGCTGTGCCTCCGTGTGGTATTTGCTTCTTCATAGTCATCCCCTAGTGTAAAGAAATCCTGTTCGTCTTTTGAAAGCGCATCCCTGTTTTCCCATTCTTGCGCCTATCTCAGAAAAATTACCTCCACTAAGAGATACTTTTGCTTGTAGCTCACATCCACAGCTTTCCAGAGAACCAAAAACCGCATCTCAAATTCATATAGTCTTCCTGCAATCGCGATTACCGCGCACAAAAATGTTTGCCACTAATTTTGTTTTAGGAAATTTCTATCACGTGTAAAACAGTTTTTCATTGCACCCGACCTTAGTTTTAAGTTTTCACATTGCTTATTAGTGTCAATTCATTGCTAGCATTTGTCTGCAACTATGTAAAGTGGCTCCCATTAGAATTTAAACAATGTCAGTCATTTAAACCATATTTAGTGTTTTACCCAATTGTGGGATGTTTTTACCCATGCATCCAAGCCCTACAATAAAACTGTGCAGTACTGGCATGGAAAACATCATGATGGCCAGAACTCCCCAGAGAGTGCACAGGGAAAACATGAAGAATAGGCTGCCACCAATTTTTGCCTATGTTGTGAGCACAGGAGGGCACTGCCTAAAACCACCATTGGGCTACACACACAGTAGCCTGAAACCATTGGGAATGGCAATGCAGATTGCCAAAAAAGCAACTCAGAACTGTGGGGAATTCATTTTCCTAATCCCAAAAATGGTTGCTTTACCAGTACTCACCACTATCAGAAAGCCGGCGTTTTAAAACCACCAGACTTTTGTGTAAAACTGCACAAATGAAACAAAACCAGACCAAGGAAAGACTTGCTAAGAGGTGGAAGAATGTAAAACCATATTCTGAAATTACTTGAAGGAAGTAATTATTTAATGTATAGGTACAAATTGTCAGTTTGATTTGAATGTAGAAAACTGGGAACAAAAAGTGACATTTAGCTGAAACCTGGCTTAGTGAAACTGGATTCTGCCTGACAACTACCCCCGACAGGAGAAACCTGTTCAGCCACTCTTCCCAGGCCTAGCTGCATCCTGCTGCCCCTGGTCAAAAGGAGTTGTCACCTCTCTGATTAGATTAGGGGTGGAGCAGCTGGGGACTACAGGGAGTTGAACAAAGGCCTGTCCTGGACTCAGGCAAATGTTATATTGGGGGCGTCGTAAAAGTGGCTTCCTCTTAGGGGAAACTGGGAGGGGCAGTGCCTCTGCTAGCAGCTGAGCTTGGGGGAAGTGGATAAACAAGTTATTCCACCCTGTGATGTGGGAAGCCACACCCCTTTTTGACCAGGGCGTAATTTTAAAAAGATAGATAACTCATAGTGCGGACTTGTCAGAATTATATAAGTAATATCATTATTTTTGTGATTTTTCTGTGAACATTGTGAGAGGCGTTTGGACCCTGTGGTGTATTCTGGGGGGTTGCTAGCGGAAAATAGGGTCTCACTCCAAATGTCTGCATGTTAAAAATCTGACACTTCATCAATTAATGTCCATACTCCTTGCGCACATGTGTGTAATTTTGGGTAAATGTCCGATATTGCAAAACCAGTTAAAAAGCGCAAAATGTTGTCATTTTTTAATGCAAGCCCCCAGGAAGACCAGAGGCGGACAAGCATGGACCATAAGGAATATATAATGTGCACATGTAATTTCAACAAATTGTATATCTGGGAAGGATGTATTTGAATCAAATATAGATTTGTGGGCAAACTGACCAGGGGAGGATCCTCTGACCCATAAACCTACAGCATCACTCTGACTCACATTTCCTTCCCCCAATCATGGGAGAGGGGAGAATTGGGCCTATGACAAGTGAGAGGGGCAGGTTTAGTTATGACCAACGCACACACCCACTTTCCAAAACACATAAAAAGAGACTGCTGGGACAAGTAGAGACATTCAATTCCATTTGCTGCGGAGCATGTTGACCGACGACTTCACATCCAGAGATCCAGACTTCAAATCCATCAATCTCCAAAGACCAGAACTTTACTTCAGAACTTAAAGCAAGGGCCTAAACCCACAAACTGAGAACTCTTCTCAGCAGGCCTCAGCAACCTTAAAATCATTTGAAAACTATTCCACAGCTGGGTGAGCTGTTTGAATTCTTTTGCCAAGAACAATTGCCAGAGACCAGACCAGAGATCCAGAGTGACCCAGACCGCTGTGAGCAGAACCAGAGAGCTGACCCAGATCACTGTGAAGTGCCGAGACCAGAACCGGAGTCCAGTCCAAAACCTGACCAGATCCGTGGCGAGGCCTATTTCAAATTTATATTGTGAGTACCTAGCAGAACTGTGCAGAACCAATCTCTTAGTTAAAATAATCTAATCCAAACTATTTTAACCGAATTAGAACAGCCTCCTAGAAATCGTGGCATCTGTCATTTGTAAAGCTGCAACACTGTCACCGGTCAATTCTGAAGCTGCAAGCTGTCACCTGTCATTTTGAGTTTTACTTTAAATCCGAAAATCTACCTTTATTTATTCGTCCATATCTCTGGAACCGTTTGGGCTAGGAACTAAATGTAACTTTCATCTGAAAGCTTAGAATCTAGGCTTTCCAACGAACCTAGAACCGACTTCCTACTCCCTATACTTTTCCCGCAATCCTGAGACACGCACTCGCGACATTTACCACGATTTGTGATTTTGGCTCAATTTCTCCACTTGTCAAGATAGCAGCTCCATTCTTTCTTTTGTTAAAATCTGTTGCATCTTGGTGATAACTCATAGAGCATTGTTAAAGTGAGCCTGAACTAATATAAAATAGCCACCACTCACCCTGAATCTCTAGAGGGAATTAAAATCATTGGCACATTTTCCCATCCATTGCCATCACATTTAAAAAGCATTTTGGGCCTGTGTTTCAAACTCCTACCTGTTTCCTCTAAGCTTGCTGGGGGGGAACTGAATTTTGTATTGTATTTGATTGCATTCCTGAGAACTGTGTGCTCCTCTTTCCATCTCCTTCCATTTCTTACATTGCATAGAAAAAGTGATTATCTTATCTTTTGCTAAAATCATATCAAGTATTTCTGTACTGCATTTTATTCCTCATTGCTTTTCCCTTGAAATCATAGAAGTATTTTTGCTACTTTATCCATCCTATACCTACTCCACATTGATTGTAAAGAAGTGTGCTAGTGCCAGATTACCCATTGTTGATCAACATCATATGTCTAAGTGTACTGTCAGATATTAATTTATTATAAAGTGTGATATATATATATATTGTTTACATTCTCAAATAAACCTTTTAATTTGCAAAACAAACCTACTTCTTGGCCCAGTGGGGTCAGGGGGATTCTAAGAGGGGGGTGTTATACAAGGGTGGTCATCCAGAGTACTGAATTAGACATAAAAATACATTAATAAGTGTTTTCCTCAGCATCCCTGACTAGGCATTGACTTAGCTGTAGTGTTGAATTGAATCCTCTTACACAATCCATTCTCAGACAACTTTAAAATCATTATGACAGTTTGCCAATCAGTTCTGTTTCTCTCTTGTGTTTGCTGGGGGGGGGGGGGTGGGAACTGGGATTGACATTTTGTTGAATTCTGTATTCCTGAAACCTGTTCTCTCTCCTCCTATCTCATTACATTGCTTGTTGGGGGTTGAGGGGTGCGCAGGGGGAAATAGCAACCACATTGCTACTTGATTTGAACACTCACAAAAGTATTATTTCTGTGCTGAATTGTTTTGCTCACTATTACTCCTTGTGATTAAAGAGATTGCTTAGTGTTACATCACCCCATTGGTGATTATTGTATACTCATTAAACATAGTGTGATTATATTGTGAAATACATAACTAAATATTTTAACTTTCCAAACCAGCCTGATTCCTGGTTCAGTGTGACCGGGGGTGTTCCAGGAGCGGGGCGTGATATGAGTAGTACATCGTTCAGAATAAAAGACCTTTTAGACACAAAATAAATAAGGATTTCAGTTGTGAATTACATGCTAGGTGTTGACTTAGTTGAAGTGCCAGATTGAAACCACAGATTGGGGGCTCGTCACAAGATCCTGAATTAGACATACCACTTGTGACAGTCTAATACAGCATGCTAACTGACGGGGTTCATAAAACCTGTTGGGCTACCACACTGTGCTACACTGTGAAAACACCCTTCAATAGAAACACTCTAAGGGGTTGGCCTTTTTTGCAAAAATAAAATAACTCCTGTAAATCAGAAAGGACATTAATTTTTCCGGAATGGCGACCCCAGTAGAAATTAATATGGCAAAAGAACACCTGCACAAATTATTTGTCAGGGGTGAATGGACAGAGCAGGATCAGAATGTTTGGCTGCAGGAAATCAAAGAACAAGCCACTGCCACAGGATTAGATAAAGGGCAGGATCAGGGTCCATTACACATGGCACTTAGTGAATTGTACATGGCCCCTAAGGTAAAAGAAGAGCAAAGTAAAATTGCCGAAATAGCAGCATATCTGTACCTCCACATTGGATCAATAAAGGAAAAATGTGCCAAAAACCTAGATCTGGCAAACAGGCAAGTACAATCATTAGAAAATACCCAAACTGATTTGGACTCTGCAGAGCAAAGGCTACAAAAGAGCCAAGAATCAGAAAATGAAACCTGACAGTACCTGATAAAAGTAAAAGCAGATCTGGATATCCTGCAGCAAAAGAAGGTAGAGCAGGATACCAAAGTACTGGCGCTGCAAAAAGAGTGCCAAGAAAGTTTGGACTCCCTACTACGGAGCCAACAAAAGCTGGAGCAGCTATTGAACTATAATAGAGTCTGTGCAGAGCAGATAGTCACCCTACAAAACCGCCATGAATCCTTAAAATAGGAAAATAATAAATTAATCCTGAAAGACCTTGACTCCCAAATTGAATTTGATGAAGAGTGCCAGAAAGCTGCTGCACTCCAAAAACAAAGGGATGACCTGGCTGCACAGAGGGGTACTCTAATTCAGGAAAGGGACACCTTAGGTCAGGAGAAAAAAGGGAGGATCAGTAGAAGCAATCCCTAATTTTCTACACTCACAAGTAAATTTCCTTAATAGTGTGTGGTATACTAGATATTATTTTAAGGTGCGGGGGAGGAAACGTGATCCTGGCACAGGATCACTGCAACATATATGTAGAAACAAAAACGAGGATCCAAAGATTGGAGCCCTCCCGTCCCCTGCACTCTGTCATAAGTCCATCAAAAGATGGTTCATCAAAGTTTGGTATGTTGGCTGTGATTATGCAAAAATATACATGCTAAATGAGTAATGAAGTTAATCATTCAATTGTTTCGTAAAAAAACCCAAAGGATGTTTTAAATGTAGTCACAATTAGTTCATCATTGAGATTTTAAAGTGAAAAAGCCAAACTAATAAAGTGAAGTAAATAAGCAATGGTAATCCATGTATACAATTCAGTAATGGCTGACGCGTTTCAGGATACGCATCCCTTCTTCTTGAGACAAGTAGGTTAAACTGAAAAACATAAGAAAAATAAAGACTGTTTCAATAGACACAATGCCTCTGCATAGGTGTGTTAAACTTAACATGACAATCAAAAATGAATCTTCCATGCAATGATATACCATACTAAGTACAGTTCAGAAATGTTCTAAAATACTAATCCGGGTCACCCTGAGAATGGAGGCCTCTACTGTAGCCAGTGAGAGAAAATGCTTACTGCATGTACCAGGATAAAACAATTCCAGCTGAGGCTGCCTTTAAATAATATCACACTCCATTTAATAATTACAAACGTGAAACCTGTAATAAATCTCCTTTAATAGACATTTTTATTTTATTTATTTGTGCATGTTCATAAGAACTTTACAAAAAAAAAGATAGTTGGGCAGAGAAGAAAAAAAAGTGCAGTGACTACACAAGGGTGGGACCCTCATCCCTCTATCCTCGTCAGAGTATGTTGGAGTATTTTGATGGTTGCTAGGAGCCAGGAGGTTCGGTCTCCTCCGATCAGTCTTTGCCAGCAGATATCTTCGACCCACCCACATTCCTCTAGGCTGAAGTACTTTATGTAGGCCGATCTCAAGTCTAGAGTTTTCGGGCATGACAGCAGTAAGTGCCTGATGGTTTCTGTCTTGGCTTTGCACAGTCGACACGTACTGGAGTCTGATAGGCCTCTGATGTTTAAAATTTCATTGGTTTCAAGCAGGTTAAACCTAGTGCTTAGCATGAAGTTGCGTGCCCCCCTGTTTGGGAATTTTTGGAGGTACTGCATAGGCTCGTTTAGTTTGGAGAACGAAGGAGGTAGGTGAAGAAGGAGTTTGTTTCTGGTTGCTAAATCTTGAGTTTGGATCCAGTCTGTTTCTTTCATCTTCTTGTAGACTCTCAACGGTTTGTAATGAGATCAGCTTCCGAGCACGGGACTGAATCAAGAAGGGACATTTTTTTACCTTTCCAGCTTGTTAGCATTTTGACATTGCCAGATTGTAGTTCTTTGTTCAACAGGCCAAAGATTTGCTCACTATCGTCCATGATGCATTTGCTAAATAGCCTTAATAGACATTACAGATGCCACAAACTGCTTCTTGCAGTGGAACAATTGTTAATGTATAATAAGTCTGAGGCATGTTAACCGGCCCACTGTTCATAATTGCATAACTTTATGTTTAAGAGTACATTACAGGTTCAGTCCATGCATATCTGTGAATACAGATTTTTGAGGTTATCCTTTTGAGAGGATCTCTGCTGTGGCCACAGTGCGTTGCTCACACATGCACAACTATAAACAACTCTAATACTTTGTCCTGACATTCTAATTAACATACATGGCAGGTTATTACATTGTGCATTTCCTTGTCCATTACCCCTTCTTGACTCCTTTTAGACACATCTTCTGTGGTAACCAGATCATTTCTGGAGGCTTTTGTAGGCTTATTAGTATACAAACTATACATTCTAAAATGGCGCTCCTACACACACCATCTCGTTAGCCCTTTGTGCTATAGGATTGCCCATAGTCCGCTTTTTATGTTTACTAAACACACACTCATGCTTAGATGGTCTGCCGTCTGGTTAGAGGGTTGTCAGGGAGAAGAGCAAACCCACCACAGCATGTACGAGGACCGCATACCATTGCTTATTCACTTCACTTTATTTTGTTGACAGCTAGTTTGGCTTTTTCACTTTAAAATCTCAATGGTGAACTAATTGTGACTACAATTAAAACCTCCTTTGGGTTTTTTTTACGAAACAATTGAATGATTAGCTTCATTACTCATTTAGCATGTATATTTTTACATAATCACAGCCAACATACCAAACTTTGATGAACCATCTTTAGATGGACTTATAAAAGAGTGCAGGGGACGGGAGGGCTCCTATCTTTGGATCCTCGTTTTTGTTTCTACCTTAGGCCAGGAGGTCAGTTATTTAATAACTAAGATGGAAGAAAATCACCTGGCCTTTCAGGGACTGGGTGAGCGCCAAAAGACTACGAAAAACTGTTAGAGCACACCAGGAGGGTGGAAGATGCTCTAGCAGAGAATGACCAGGCCAGTAAGGACAGGACTCAGGAGGTAACCCTCCTGCAGCAAAAATTGGCCCAATACTCCAAAATTACACAGGAAGCACAGAGAGACAATGAGGCTCTCTGTGAGAAAAATGACAGGCTCCACAGACAGGTAGCTATGCAGGAACAACTAATAGAGACTAGTAAGGCCTTGATAGAAGAACAAAAGGGTCAGGTTCTTGCATATCAACAGGGAGTAGGGGCTGAGAGAGATGAGGTCTGCTGGGAGAGGGAAACACCTGAGCATAACCTCAGGAACCCTAGCACCAGAGACTTTCATCTCTTCAACTCCATGGACTCTGCCACCCCCATGTCCACTGGCTCACATGAGCCAAGGGCCAGAGGGATGGCAGACTTCAACCTGAGGGGAAATATTGGGCTCATAGGTCAGTGCCTCCCAGAAATGGATGGGCGAGCATCAGTGTATGGGTTCCCAAGTGCTAGGCCCATCTTCTCTGATCAGGGAGACTCCAATGAGGGGAGAATCAGATAAATAGATTCTCAGAAATATCACTTATCCAGAGCTCAGACTGTAAAATTTAGTGGGGAATTCCCTGGGGGTAGGCCCACTAAGAGTATATTAAAAACTTTTTCCCAGCTAGGACAGTGGGGGGGTTACTCAGCCAATCCTGGGAGCAAGGAAGAGTCAGAAGACTATTCTGAGTGCCACAGGACCCAAGAAACTAGGCCCCCAAATTCTGCCAGCCATTCCCAAGCTCGCAGAATCCGGGAGAGCCTAGAAGACCCGACAGCCACCTCTGGTAGCAGTGCCTCTGAGTCAGAGGATGAGTGGTACAGGGTGACCTGAACTAAGAAAGCCAACAAAATCAAGAGGGCCTTGCTGAAGGATCCCCTGAAACAAATAAAAGCCATTAGGAGCGTCATCACGCCCTATCACAAGAATGCAAAATATTCGGTTTGGGAGCACCTTGAGCTATTTGAACAGATGATGGACACTTTCCATCTGAAGGACAGCCAAAGCTGTATTCAGTATGTGAAGTGGACATTTTCTCCTGAGTACTCCAGCTTCTTTGCGGGGCTGGAGGATCAGAATCATTCCAGATGGTCCACCTATAGGGCAGCCATCCTGAAACATTTTTCCATTCACAGGAATCCTCAAGATGTTCGCAAGGCAGCCTATAACTTACAATGTGGGAAAGACCAGTCTCCACAAGAATTTGTTCAGGAGTTGAAACGCGCCTTTGCGCAGACCACTAGAAGGGTGCGCACTGACAGCAAAGAATTTGTAAACACTTTCTTTCACGCTCTCCCTAAGTATATTATGATCCAGCTAGTGAGGGACTTTCACGAGAAAAGCTCACTAGACTGGGTCATTGAACAAGCAACGCGCATCTATGAGGTGCAGAAGCCGTTGGAAAACAAAAATAGTACCAAAAGCCCCAAAACAACCAACACCCCTGCTGCTGCTAAAGTGGCAGAGGTGAAGGTTGCCCCAATTTTATATCTGGAGATGGGGGGCCTAAAAGCCTTCCCGCACAGTATCCAAACAACCCCAAACCCAGAAGGCTCTCGGGCCAATCACAAACAGGGAGCCAGGGAGGTAACCCCACAAATGGGACCCCTAACTCCCCTAACTACATCAGCCCACGCTACAAGGGGAATAGACCCATCCTGGGTTATGTGGGGACTCCCCCAGCCCAAGGGGGGGATCCAACCAGACAGCAGGAAACCCAGGGAACTTCCCTCCTAACTTCCCCCAGGACGGAAATAATCCCCCAAATACTGGACAAAATGTCTTTCCTAGGTACACGCAAAATTTCATCCCCCAGAACAATCCTTCTTTCCCAACTTTCCTGAGCCCAGACAGCCCAATCTGGGAGAGGGGAGGCCAAGGCTGGAGGGGTACCCAAACTTTCCTAACCCGGGCTATTTTGTGAGAAGGGATAGCTACCCTTCCCGGTATTAGCCCAGGGGAGAAATGAGGACCCCGTACCAGCCAGAGAGGGTGCCTCAACTAGAGCGCCAGGTACAGACCATGGCACAGGATCTGGGTTGCATGCTGAGGGCTCAACAGAACCCCCAGATGAGCATGGTGGCTCAGAATGCCTCAGATCCAGGATCTGGTGCTCCAGAGCAATGACGGGGGAAGAACCCCGACAACCCACCGGTTCCCAGGGAGGAGGCACAGGTGGAAGGGGGGTGTAAAGCCTTGGAGGAAGCTTCCTTCCCCACTTGTAGAAAGCCCCTGGAAACCCAGGAACTGGAACCAAAATCTCCTGCCCCCGTAAGTCTGCCACCCAAGGAGCAGAAGGCGGGTAGGAGAAATAAAGCACCCAAAAAGACCCATTTTTTGGAGGAGGTACAAGTCTTCCAGTTTGAAGGAGAGGGATACTCAGAGGATCCTGGGAAAATGATCTTCTTCTTCAGGGATGGGGGAACTCCTCCCAAAGAAAAATGCGTCCCACAGGATCCAAATCCAGACTGGGTAGAATTGGGGACTTAGTTAGCACCGCCCATCATCAAACCCCAAAATCACCAGCACAAAAATCCCCTGGTTAATGCCCATCCTAGTGACTGCTCCAAAAAGGTGGGGCGACCCAGAATCAGAACCAAGGGAACCCAAAATGTACCCCATATCTAGCGGTCACCATTTTCTTTCAGATTCCCAAGACTCCAAACAGAACCCTGCCCAAATCACCTCTCTATCAGTGTCCAAAGCAAAGAAACAAACCCACCAGTTGGCCAAAAATGTGCATTACATCTGTGCCCTTGAAGAAAAGGGGGGAAGATTCTATGCCCCGGTCGAAATACAGGGCCAATTTACAATTTTGGCACTGGTGGACACTGGATCCCAAGCTACCCTTCTGTCAAAAAGGGCCTTTAATCAACTGAATTCGAGAAGGGCGGAGAAATACCAAATTCTTCTCACCCCTCTTCCTGGACAACTTCAGGACTTCGACGGGAAGGAAATTCCCATTGAGGGGACTGCGGATTTGGACATTAAAATTGGGAGACACAAGGTGAAGCACCCGGTCATAGTTGTGAATCCAGAGGGCACACCTTGATTACTATGGAATGACATCCTGCGTAGGTTGTCTCCCCTCACAGATTGTGTAAACAAGGTCCTCTGGACCCAGACTAGCTGACCAATAAAATTGAAACATAGTGTCAACCATGTTAGTTTAAACGGCACATGCCACATGGTTGAACCAAAACCTGACCAATAGAATTTCACTTCCAGAATAATCAAATCCCAGAAGTGACAGTAATTGCAGTGGGACAACAAACTGGTGATGGGGAGTCCTCTCTATTTCTGAAAATCAACCTTCCTTCCAGTCTAAGGTGGCATTCCACACTGGAAGGAAACACTCTGATATTCTTTACAAATTCACAATCAGAAAATCCCACTCATATAGTCCAGAAAGATGAAAAATAAGCTCAAAGCTTGGCTGATATTCAGAAAATTGGAGAGCAGTTTTTCATCCCTATTCAGTTAAATGAAGGGAAGGACTCTATTCTCGCCCGAGTGTGTGTGAACAATGTTAAGAGCTTCATCAGCGAAGCCATGTTCCGCAAACTCCCAAAAGATCCGGCCATTCCCACATTTAAACTGATAGACAAATGGGAAGTGGACCTGGAAATACCCAATTACAAACATCTCCTGCCTAACAGGTGTATGCTCAGAATTTCCATAGGCAACAAGAGCATAGTCCATGACTGCTGGGTCGTGCAAGATGTCCCTGCTGCATTTTACGTAGGTAGTGACATTCTCAATCGCTTTGCCATTTGTTTGCACCTAACAAACTTCAATGCTTGGTCCCGACTAGCGGGTAATCCCATGGACTTTGATGACCCAGAGAAAGCATTTAGGTCAGCTCAACTGCTGCCTTATACAGTTGAAATTCAGATTGGAGAGGAAGTCACCATCCCAGAACGGACCCGACAATTCTCACTGGTAGTAAAAATTAAAAGAGAACAGAAACTGAAAAACCCTTATGCCTATATTCATCTTAATGCTCACTTCCAACAGCAAGGGTTGGGGGTAAACTCAACACCATTAGTCAACATAGAACACAACACCATTCCAATAGAGGTGGATAACAGCGACCTAAAGAGTATCACTTTGGCCGCAGGCACCATTATTGGAATGGCGGTTCATGACCGACATTTTTCCATAGATTTAAGTAATGAACTGTTAGGTGCAATCCCCAAGGACTGTTTTGACAGTGATAGCAATGATAACGCGACACCAGACAGGATCATCACCCAGCATGGGGGGAATTTCATGGTGTACGCTTCCTGCCCTTATGGCAAGGAAGATGTTACTTGTGACTTCAGGAGGGATGAGGTGATCTTCCAAGTCCACGAGGACTGCCTTCCCCACCTGAAGCCACCAGTCCAAATCAGCACTTTGACCAGTGACTTCTCCACACAGCTGGAGGAGGCCACTGAGATAGCAAAACCGGAGGTCTTTCCAGGCTTCAAGCAGATGGTTGAAGAGAGAGTCAACCTAGCTGATGCCTGTGAGACTCTGGAGCAAAAGCAAAAATTGAAACAAGTTTTCTTAGATTTTCAAGATCTGTTTGCTGTGGACTCATATGACTGTGGTTGCACCGACATCCACACAACAACAATTCCCACAGACCCTGGCATGACTCCAGTGTTTGTGAAGCAATATCGCTTGCCTCTCGCATCAATGGAGTCCCTTACTGAAATAAATAAGAACCTTGAGTCCCGTGGGATAATTTGTCCAGTCCGCAGCACCTTCAATAATCTGGTGCTTTGGATTTTGAGACCAAACGGCCAGTGGAGACTCTGTGCTGACGGTAGGGAGCTCAACAAATGGGTGCATACTTCCCGATGGCCTCTTCCCTACATTGACCAAGGGCTGGCCCAGATCCAGGGGTCAAAGGTATTCATTGCAATTGACCTGACCAATGGGTACTGGACTGTACCTGTCAGTAGGGAGGGCCAATACAAGCTGGCTTTCACCTTCAGGGGACAGCAGTACACATGGACCCGGACTCCCATCGGATACATCAACTCCGGCAATGAATGTAACATTTTTCTACACAAGGCCATGCCCGACCTGGGTGAAAGGGGTAACCTGGCCTATTTAGATGATGTTTTAGTCAAAAGCTCAACTGTGGAGGAACACATAGCGAGATCCGTTATGTTCTGACGCAGTTGAGGGCTGCCAGAGCAAAACTCTCATTTCAAAAGGCACAGTGGTGCAGAACTCGTGTCAATTTCTTGGGGTATGAGATTACTCCTCAGGGTCTCTGTCCCCAGGAAAAGAAAGTGGAAGCACTCCAGAAAATAAAATACCCCACAACTCTGCGGGAACTAAGGAGCCTCCTTGGGCTACTTACAGCAGAAAGTTCATTGAGGACTACGCAGAGATCACAAGAAGGGGGTGGTGAAGTGGGAGTGGGGTCCGAACAAGCTGAGACCGTAAAACAACTCAAAAGAGGCCTCTCACAAGCGCCTTGCCTAGCTTACCCTGTCAAAAACAAGGAGTTATTCTTGGAGACAGGGTTCTCAAATACATGCTTGACTGCAGTATTATATCAAAAGCATGACAAGGTCAATAAAGTTATCTCCTATGCGAGTAAAACTTTATCCTCTGTGGAGGAAAAATTCAATGATTGTGAGAAGGTACTCCTAGCAACAGTGTGGACATTGAAGAATTACTGCTCGTTTATCCAGGGGGAACACATCATAGTGGACACTCCATACCAGCCTCTGCAATATCTCCAAAGTGACAGAATCCGGGCCGGAAATGTGAGTAATTCCTAAATTACTTCCTGGATTCTGTCAATGCAAGGCTTCCCTGTGGAGGTCAGATATGGCCAAAACAAGAAGAGTCCCCTCGTGCAAGGTCTGGCTGACTTGCATGATTGTGCCAGAGAAAATTGTCTCGAAGACAAAAGTCTTAAAATCAAGGACAACATGGAGGCATACCTTAATTCCCCACACAAAATCTATGATCAAGACCAGTGTGAGGGAATGCCCAATGTCTATATGGATGGATGTTCCTACCATGTTGACAGCAATGGGGAAAAGGAACTTGTGGCCGGCGTAGGGAATGCATTGGTGAATGATGCCCCAGAACCCTCCGCTGGGTACAAAATCGGTCCCCAAAGTAGTCAAGTGGCAGAGTTGATGGCTGTGCATCAAGCCATCCTCACTGCTGTCCAACATCAACTCCACGAACTGGTTATACTCACAAATTCGGATTATGTACAGAACGGGTTCGTGGAGCACCTGGTTAACTGGAAAACCAGTGGCATGCTATGTGCTAATAACAAACCATTGAAACATGGGAAATTAATCCAAAATATTGATGATCTGGTGACCTCAAATGGGATGACCATCTACTGGAAAAAGATCAAGGGTCATTCTAAAGTAGAGGGACCAGACACATTTGGAAATGACCTAGCTGATCAGCTGGCCAAAACTGGAGCCATCCAAGGGGATCTACTTGAGATCGAGTCTCTGTTGGGGGAAAAACAAGTCACTGCTGTCACTCGGTCCCAGACAAATGCTCATAATGAACTCTCAACTGCACAATGGAGTAAGAAGACCCCAGATTCTGATTTGATTACGGCTGAAAAAGGGGATCCAATTATTGGTAAGTTTTGTTAACACATTGAGGACCCTGAGAACTTTCCCCTGACGGATACCGATTACATTGGGAAAGAGGACCTCAGAGTGTTGATGAAATATCCAAAAATGTTCCGAATCCAAGACGGTTTGTTGGTAAGGAGATCCATAGCTGGCCATGACCAGTGGGTGGTCCCTACCTCATTCCGAAGCCTTATGATAAGTCACGTCCATGATGCGGCCACAGCCGGTCATCAGGGGCTTCATACGACACTAGAAATCTTGAGAGAGGTTCCATACTGGCAACACATGGGGCAGAACCTCGACCAATACTTGAAGGGGTGTCTTGTGTGTGCACAATTTCAGCCAACATCACTCACACCCTGCTGCCCTCCAAAATAGGGGGAATGACACTGACTTGGTCAGATTTACAAGTCGATTTTATTGGGCCCTTTATTCGCTCCTCTACGGGGAACAAGTACATGTTGACTGTGACATGCTTATTCACTAAATGGGTGGAATGTCTCCCGGACCCAAATTGCAAGGCAGAAACAGCCCTGATGATCAACCACAACTGTTCGCATTTTGGACTACCCCATAGGATCGAGTCAGACCGAGGTAGTCACTTCACTATCAAAGAGTTGACAAAGATGTGTGAGATACTTGGGGTCAAAAGGAAGCTATACATTGCCTACCTGCAAGCCTCTAGTGGTGGAGTTGAGAGATACAACAGGACAATTGTGAGCATATTAAAAACGTTTGTGGCAGATTCTGGGCCAAGTTGGGACATTTGATAACCTCTTGTCCTGATGGCCATCAGATCTACCCCTTCTTCTGCAACTAAAATGTCACCGTTTGAGCTGATGGCTGGACGAAGGATGGTGCTTCCCAAGCATCTGCTCTACAGAACCCAAGAGCAGGCCTTAATAAATGCCTCCACAACTCATGAGTATGTTGATAATCTGAGAAAACACCTTCAACATGCTTTTGTCTATGCTCAGCGGAATCTAGAAAGATCTGCCGACAGTATGAAGACCCACTATGACCTTAAGACAACTAGAAAAGAATACCAAATTGGATACCGGGTCTACTTGTACAATTTCCAAAGGAACCAGGCCAAACAGTGCAAATCTCTTCCTAGCTGGCGGGGTCCTTTTGAAATTGTAGACAGAATCTCACCAGTCGCCTACAAAATCCGTATCCCCAAAGGCAGTTTGGCAGAGGGAGAGGATAAGTGGGTCCACATTAACCAGCTGAAGTGTTGCCATCCTAGGCATACTCTCCAGCAACTAGAGGAGCCAGCTGGAAACCCAGAGGGGGACATTCCGTATCCCTAGAAAATTACAACTATTAAAAACCATTCCACCTGTTAAAATCAGTAGTAATTACAGGCGGGAAAGATTGTCAATGGTCTATCAAATGTATGCATCTGCCCCACTACATGACTAGTGGTGGGGAAATGCCTATAACCATGCCCTGTTCTGTCATCATAGCACTGGAACCAAGGATTCTAAGCACCAACGAGGACAACTCGGGGACCGGGAGGAAAGACCCAAGGGACCAGATTATCGCTCCATATTCCCATCCGGAACCGGCGAGGGGAACCTGTCGATCCAGCACTGAGGGGAGAAGCAGACCAATTTTTACACTTGGACCAAAAAGAAAGAACAACATCCCAATCTCCCGACTTCCTATTGACGGGCGGTCAAATTTCAAGTCATGAGGGGGGGCTTTGTGGGATGTATTAACCCACTTATGCTCTGCCCTGAGGCATCACTGTGAGCTGATGGTGCAAGAATTATCAAAATGGCTGCAAAACCCCTGGGCGCGCCAAAACCTATGGAGATCACGCTTTGCAACACGAAAAGATGGCTGCCAAATCTACCATGCATGTTGTCAGTGGTGGAACGGAAACCTCACTGCTGAAATATGTCACTGGGCTGTCCAACAAGTAAAAATGGAGCACAGATGAAAAGCAGTGCTTTACTGAAAGAAATCCAGAATCCTGTTTTTAAATCTTTTCTTGGTTGCTGAAACGGTAGTAGCTTGCATCAGAAGATTTAAACTTGTGCAACTAAAATCAAATGCCTGAAAACTAAGTGACCTGTTATTAAGAGTAACCTACGTTGTAGCTATTCAAATCCCATGGTTTAGAAGCTGGAATAAGTGTTCTAGCTGCTTGTTTTGAAAATTGCAAGTTTGTTTTAAACCAAGTAAAAAAATGTAATTGAATGACATTTAAATTAAGGCTCAAAATAGTTCCTTAGCTCTCCTTCACAAAGGCCAGGCATTTCCCTCCTGCTCCACTCCACCAGGAAATCACACTTCTGTGATGATTAGATCAGGGGAGGAGAACTTGGGCTGCAGCTGAAGAGGACAATGGACTTCCTAAAGACTGATAATTACTGTGTAAAATTGTGAAAAATATGTACACCCCGGACTTGTGAACCTAATTTTTGGCTGCACATTTTAAGAGTCGCCAGAACTCTGTAACATGTTCTGGGAAGTAACAGTGGAAATTAAGGTTTTGCAGCAAATGTGTTTATGTCAAAAGCATGAAACTTCACACGATTATGCCCCTGTACAATGTGCACAGCTGTTGAATTTTGCTCCGAAATTGGACCATGTGTTCTGGACAAAAAGGGTGGAATTCTGTCTAAAGCAGACCTAAGATCCTACAGCGACGGGGCTTTGAAGAGTATCTGCTCTACAAAATATGTGATCTAAATATGTTATTGTTATAAAGGTTGCACAATTGTAAATATGTATTGTACCAAAAGTAGATTTCATGTTCAAAGGGACAAGGGGAGGATTCCTGACTCATAAACCCACATCATCATGGTGACACCCTGTTTTCTTCTCCAATCAAGGGGGAGAATAGATTCTAACCTAAAGCCTTCCTAGGGGGCACGCTTAGGATAATCCAGCACACACACCCCATTACCATATGCATAAATAGAGAATGCTGAGGACATAGAAAGACACACAGATTCACCCACTATCCTGATCCTGGCGAAGCACCCTGAAGCAGATCCATCCATATTCCTTGCTCCAGATTCCAGAAACTTGGCAAGCAGAAAGGCCCATTCCATTAGTTGAACCATTTTCAACTAGGCCTTGAGTTTCCAGAAACAGAAAGAATCCCACAGGGGGAACAAAAGAAACAGCCGGGCTGGGCTGTAACTGCTTTCCAGCTGAAAGAATTATTAACAGAACAAAAGATCCAATCCAGTTGTGCTGTGCTGTGCTGTGACCAGATAGCTGTGACCAGATCCATTGAAGACCCAGTCCAGTCCGATGTGCCCAGCAGCCTGTCTAGTCTGGTGTGCCCAGCAGAATTCCTGTCCAGAAATCTTGACGGACCAGAATTCCTGACAGTTATGTTCAAAACATATATAGTGAGTATCCATAGTATAGGACTGTATCACTAGCATATGTACTATCCATAGTCTATCCCTATTAAATCCATCCTCTCTTATATTCAGAACTGCATTGTTAGAAATATTTTTGAATTGCCTGAACTCTCTATATTATCCCTACTATCTCCTTCGGTACTAGCATTTTAAATATCTTTGCGCTCAGATATTTCATCTGAAGAAGGCAAGCTCCTCAGCAGGCAGTCGCCCGGATCCAGTGGCGCCCTGGTCCATTGGCTGTGCTTCCGTGTGGTATTTGCTTCTTCATAGTCATCCCCTAGTGTAAAGAAATCCTGTTTGTCTTTTGAAAGCGCATCCCTGTTTTCCCATTCTTGAGCCTATCTCAGAACAACGCCCGCCACTAAAACGTCCATAACTTTCTCAATTTTCATGCTAGAAACTTCTGCTTGTAGCTCAAATCCACAGCTTTCCAGAGAACCAAAAACCGCATCTCAAATACATATATTTTTCGCGCAATCGCGATTACTGCACACAGAAAATGTTGCCACAAATTTTGTTTTAGGAAAATTCTATCACGTGTGAAACAGCTTTTCATTGCACCCGATGTTTTAGCATTGCTTAATAGTGTCAAATGATTGCTAGTATTTGTCTGCAACTATATAAAGCGACTCCCTTTAGAATTTAAACAGTTTCAGTCATTTAAACCATATTTAGGGGCCGATTCATGGAACAAACGTGCGCCAAAAAATCGTTGCGCAAGCAGGCGCAAGCGCAAAGAAACAGGCGCATGCGCACGCGTGCGATTCATGGAAGTCCCTGCGCGTGTTCACCTCGGGATGTGCGCAAAACCCGTGCATGGCGCACAAGTCACTGCAACATCCCGAAAGGCGTGCGCGACGTGCACAGTGAAAGCGCACAACCTCGGCGCATACACCAGAAAGTGGGCGGGACACGGGGCGTAACGCGCGGAATGGGGAACAACGCGCGAAAATAAGGGCGTAACTGGGGCTGTACTGCAGGGAAGCAGACGGAACGCCCGCACTCACTCGAACCACACGTATTCATGGAATCGAATAGGGCAAAGCCACGCACAGCCAAAGACACGCACACGCTGAAACACGTCCGCCACTCGAAGGCAGGCGGTAGAGTCCCAGCGCATCACAAAAGTGGCAACATACAGCAATTGGGCCTGTGCGAGCGGGGCACGTGTATTGCGGGGGTGCGCGGGAAGCAACACACGCGATCGAGCGGGGTACGTGTATTTCGGGGGTGCGCGGGAAGTTACACACGCGATTGAGCGGGGTACGTGTATATCGGGGGTGCGCAGGAAGTTAAATACGCGATTGAGCGGGGTACGTGTATTTCGGAGGTGCGCGGGAAGTTACACACGCGATTGAGCGAGGTACGTGTATTTCGGGGGTGCGCGGGAAGTTACACACGCGATTGAGCGGGGTACGTGTATTTCGGGGGTGCGCGGGTAGTTACACACGCGATTGAGCGGGGTACGTGTATTTCGGGGGTGCGCGGGAAGTTACACACGCGATTGAGCGGGGTACGTGTATTTCTGGGGTGCGCGGGAAGTCACACACGCGATCTCATCAGGGTACGTGTATTTCAGGGTGCGGGGGAAGTATCCCAAGCAACATCAGCAGGGTACATGTATACCAGGGGTGCGGCGGGAAGTTCCACACGCAATTCCATCAGGGTACGTGTATTACAGGGGTGCGTGGGAAGTTCCACACGCGATATCAGCAGGGTACGTGTATTACAGGGGTGCGCGGGGAGCAGCACACGTGAATTGCACGTGTGGGTCCTCCCAGGTGTTCCCTCTACACCCTCCACGGCCCCTGCAGGTGGCTCACACCACAGGGGCCTACCCAGCACATGTCATGCAGGCACCCCATCCACCATGGCAATGCCCACCAGCCAACCCACATGTCAACTTGCACTACTGCCCACCAACGCATGTCCCCCTGCACCCCCAGCCACCAGGGGCACCCTCCACCAGGCCCCCACCCATGTCTCCCACCACCCCCACCCCCCCAGTCACCAGGGGCAGCATCCACCAGGCCCCCACCCATGTCTCCCACCACCCCCACCGCCCAGCAGTGCAGGGGCAGCCTCCACCAGGCCCCCACCCATGTCTCCCACCACCCCCACCCCCCAGCAGTGCAGGGGCAGCCTCCACCAGGCCCCCACCCATGTCTCACACCACCCCCACCCCCCAGCAGTGCAGGGGCAGCCTCCACCGGGCCCCCACCCATGTCTCACAACACCCCCACCCCCCAGCAGTGCAGGGGCAGCCTCCACCAGGCCCCCACCTATGTCTCCCACCACCCCCACCCCCCCAGTCACCAGGGGCAGCCTCCACCAGGCCCCCACCCATGTCTCCCACCACCCCCACCCCCCAGCAGTGCAGGGGCAGCCTCCACCAGGCCCCCACCCATGTCTCCCACCACCCCCACCCCCCAGCAGTGCAGGGGCAGCCTCCACCAGGCCCCCACCAATGTCTCACACCACCCCCACCCCCCAGCAGTGCAGGGGCAGCCTCCACCAGGCCCCCACCCATGTCTCACACCACCCCCACCCCCCAGCAGTGCAGGGGCAGCCTCCACCAGGCCCCCACCCATGTCTCCCACCACCCCCACCCCCCCAGTCACCAGGGGCCGCCTCCACCAGGCCCCCACCCATGTCTCCCACCACCCCCACCCCCCCAGTCACCAGGGGTAGCCTCCACCAGGCCCCCAACCATGTCTCCCACCACCCCCACCCCCCAGCAGTGCAGGGGCACCCACCACCAGGCCCCCATCCATGTCTCCCACCACCCCCACCCCCCAGCAGTGCAGGGGCAGCCTCCACCAGGCCCCCACCCATGTCTCCCACCACCCCCACCCCCCAGCCACCAGGGGCAGCCTCCACCAGGCCCCCACCCATGTCTCCCACCACCCCCACCCCCCAGCAGTGCAGGGGCAGCCTCCACCAGGCCCCCACCCATGTCTACCACCACCCCATCCCCCAGCCACCAGGGGCAGCCTCCACCAGGCCCCCACTCATGTCTCCCACCACCCCCACCCACCATTCACCAGGGGCACCTGCCAGCAGGCCCCCACCCATGTCCAACTCATGTTCCCCACCACCCCCACCCCCCAGCCACCAGTGGCAGCCTCCACCAGGCCCCCACCCATGTCTCCCACCACCCCACCCCCCAGCAGTGCAGGGGCAGCCACCACCAGGCCCCCACCAGGCCCCCATCCATGTCTCCCACCATCCCCAGCCCCCAGCAGTGCAGGGGCAGCCTCCACCAGGCCCCCACCCATGTCTCCCACCACCCCCACCCCCCAGCCACCAGGGGCAGCCACCACCAGGCCCCACCCATGTCTCCCACCACCCCCACCCCCCCAGTCACCAGGGGCAGCCTCCACCAGGCCCCCACCCATGTATCCCACCACCCCCACCCCCCCAGTCACCAGGGGCAGCCTCCACCAGGCCCCCACCCATGTCTCCCACCACCCCCACCCCCCAGCAGTGCAGGGGCAGCCTCCACCAGGCCCCCACCCATGTCTCCCACCACCCCCACCCCCCAGTCACCAGGGGCAGCCTCCACCAGGCCCCCACCCATGTCTCCCACCACACCCACTCCCCTAATCACCAGGGGCAGCCTCCACCAGGCCCCCACCCATGTCTCCCACCACCCCCACTCCCCAGTCACCAGGGGCACCTGCCAGCAGATCCCCACCCATGTCCAACTCATGTTCCCCACCACCCCTCCCCCCAGCACTGTGGGGCACCTGCCAGCAGGCCCCCACCCATGTCCAACTCATGTTCCCCACCACCCCCAACCCCCAGCACTGTGGGGAACCTGCCAGCAGGCCCCCACCCATGTCCAACTCATGTTCCCCACCACCCCCACCCCCCAGTCACCAGGGTCAGCCTCCACCAGGCCCCCACCCATGTCTCCCACCACCCTCACCCCCCCAGCAGTGCAAGGGCAGCCTCCACAAGGCCCCCACCCATGTCTCCCACCACCCCCACCCCCCCAGTCACCAGGGGCAGCCTCCACCAGGCCCCCACCCATGTCTCCCACCACCCCCACCCCCCAGCAGTGAAGGGGCAGCCTCCACCAGGCCCCCGCCCATGTCTCCCACCACCCCCACCCCCCCAGTCACCAGGGGCAGCCTCCACCAGGCCCCCACCCATGTCTCCCACCACCCCCACCCCCCCAGTCACCAGGGGCAGCCTCCACCAGGCCCCCACCCATGTCTCCCACCACCCCCCAGCAGTGCAGGGGCACCCACCACCAGGCCCCCACCCATGTCTCCCACCACCCCCACCCCCCAGCAGTGCAGGGGCAGCCTCCACCAGGCCCCCACCCATGTCTCCCACCACCCCCACCCCCCAGCCACAAGGGGCAGCCTCCACCAGGCCCCAACCCATGTCTCCCACCACGCCCACCCCCCAGCAGTGCAGGGGCAGCCTCCACCAGGCCCCCACCCATGTCTACCACCACCCCCATCCCCCAGCCACCAGGGGCAGCCTCCACCAGGCCCCCACTCATGTCTCCCACCACCCCCCAGTCACCAGGGGCACCTGCCAGCAGGCCCCCACCCATGTACAACTCATGTCCCCCACCACCCCCACCCCCCAGCACTGTGGGGCACCTGCCAGCAGGCCCCCACCCATGTCCAACTCATGTTCCCCACCACCCCCACCCCCCAGTCACCAGGGGCAGCCTCCACCAGGCCCCCACCCATGTCTCCCACCACCCCCACCCCCCCAGCAGTGCAGGGGCAGCCACCACCAGGCCCCCACCCATGTCTCCCACCACCCCCACCCCCCAGCAGTGCAGGGGCAGCCTCCACCAGGCCCCCACCCATGTCTCACACCACCCCCACCCCCCCAGTCACCAGGGGCAGCCTCCACCAGGCCCCCACCCATGTCTCCCACCACCCCCACCCCCCCAGTCACCAGGGGCAGCCTCCACCAGGCCCCCACCCATGTCTCCCACCACCCCCACCCCCCCAGTCACCAGGGGCAGCCTCCACCAGGCCCCCACCCATGTCTCACACCACCCCCACCCCCCAGCACTGTGGGGCACCTGCCAGCAGGCCCCCACCCATGTCCAACTCATGTTCCCCACCACCCCCACCCCCAGCAGTGCAGGGGCAGCCTCCACCAGGCCCCCACCCATGTCTCCCACCACCCCCACCCCCCAGCACTGTGGGGCGCCTGCCAGCAGGCCCCCACCCATGTGCACCTCATGTTCCCCAGCCAACATGTCATCACAATCTAGATCCCTGGTCCCTATGGTCAGCCTCCAAATGCAAAACACCCACCCGAGTATTGCATCCACCCACTCATAATTTGCAATTACATCACAGAACACCAATTGCAAGTTCCGAAACAAACACATTTCCCTCACATACACCCAATGGGTGTCAGTGAATCTCAAAACACATATCATGAAATGCATGAAACCAATGAGATACCACACATTGAAGTTCACCAAAAATAATATGTATTAAAGGAAACATCAATAGAATAAAAAATGAAGAAACAGAAACGTGAATGTACAAAAATGAAAAGAAGCATGTCGGTCAAAAAAAGCAAAACCAAAAATAAAAATCCAAAGTAATGTCCAAAGTCAATGTCCACAAAACAAAATCCAATGGGAAATAAAAAAGAAAGCCATTGCTCCATGGTTAAAAATAGAAAATAAAATACAATCCAACTGTCAACTATGTACATGGGAACAATCCAGGGTCCATTATCCCAACAAAATAAAGGAAACCTATCTAACTACACTAACTAATAAAATAAACTATATACAAAAATGTGGCCAATGTCCGAAAGGTCCAAATAAAATAAAAACAAAAATGAAACCTAACACTACCTAGAAACTATGTATAAGGGCAGCGGGCTAGTTTCACGGCTCACTTGTGGATGTTCCGGGCCAGGGCATCATCAAACTCCTCCTCAATGTCCCGGAGGCGGTCCTCCTCCATGGCCCGAGGGTCCGCAGGGCCGTCGACGTCTCAACCTCCAAACCCCTGCGGATTGCCTCAAGGCACTCGGCCCGCCTCAGGGCCCTCCGCATGGAGTTCTCCGCCCTGACCATTGTGAGCCGTGCCTCTTCCGCCCGCTGCCGCTCCGCATCTATGGCGTGGCCCAACCGCTGCCACACGGAAGACACTCTCTGTCCTGGGTCCTCCTGCCCTCTGGCCAATGCCTGCCCCTCCGATGTTGAAGGCCCCGAGCCTTCATGGCTCCCACCACGTTTCTGCTGCTGCTGTGCCTCTGCCCGTGCACTGACTCCTGCTGCCTGCACATCCTCCGCCGGCTGGGGTGCAGTCGTAGATGTGGCCACCCCTGCTGGACGTCCGACTCCCGACTGTGGCAGGGATGCCTCCTCCACCAGCCTGGCCGCAACGTCAAAGGCAGCTCCACAGGGCACCCAGGTGACTGATGGGTGGGAAGATGGCAAAGAGGACGACTGGCGCGTAGGGGGTCCACTTGAGGAGGGGGTCGGAGCAAGCCCCATCAGACGGAGGAATCCGGCCTGGGTGACCTGTCCCAGCAGGCTGACGTGGTCAACGAGCCATTCGAGATGACGTGCAGTCTCTCCATGAAAAGACTGCAGGTCACCTCGCATGGCCCGTTGACGCAACGCCACACCAGCCAGGACAGGCTCAACCCGGACCTGGATAGCCACGTCCGCAGGCAGAGGAAGGCCAGTTGACGTGAGCTCATCCCCTGCCTGAAAACGGGTCTGGACGTAGGCATCCCTGCTGGTGCAAGATGATGCAGGGACAGGATCGGGGACAGGATTGCACACAGGCACCTCCGCGGTGGCCTGTGCTGCCTCCTGTCCCTGGTCCTGCACTGCACCACTAGCACCAGTGGGATCCCCACCTCCAGACCCCGTCTCTGGTGCTTGCACGGCCTCCTCCTCCACCAAACCCCCCACCAACCTGGATGACTCCGTGCCATCTTCCCCTGTTCGGCCCTGTGGGGTCCCAGCTGCCCCTTCTGCTGCCGAGGAGTCCAACTCCAACCTCCGCCTCTTGGACCTCCCCCCGGCAGCTGTGGCCTGGGACGCGGCACCGGACTCCTCACTCCCCGACGAGATCACAACATGGAACGGGAGCCGGGCCTTGCGTCTCCGGCTGGCGGTCGGATCCCCGCCGCTGTGCTCCACAGCACCTTCTCCGCCCTCTTCATCAGTTGACGCTTCAGACAGGGAAAAACACAGGCATCAGGGCACTGTACAATGGAAACATACACACATGACAGTTGTACATGAGTGGCATTGGCAAACCTCAGACATGTCATCACAATTCCCAACACACATGTCATTACAACTCGCACACATGAGCCATACCACAGCCATATCGCAACTGCCACCACCATCCATACACATACAACAGCATGAGCAGCCAAAGGTGAGCCAGACATCACATGCAACACAGGAAGTGCACCACACATGTACACACACCACCACACTTGCATGCATGTGTACACCTCTGCCAAGTGTCGCACTGTTCAGACGGGCATCCATGTCACATCTGCCAATCAGGCTTCCACATACCGCTGTCACATGCATCCATGTTGCATCACTGTTGCACCCTTGTCAAATACACACACATGCACATGTACACAGTGCTGATACATGCAGCCAAAAACAACATACATGCGTGACATCACGGACATGTCTACTTACATACACATTCATCCAAACATGTGTGCCCACACAACTGCATTTGGCATGCAAGCCTACACACACAAGCACCATCCATGTCTCACACATTACAGCCCTCGCATGTGTCAGCCCCACGGCCCTGTACACCCCCACCCATACTCGACCCCATACAAACAGATGTGCAACCTGCACACTACTGAATAATCACCACACGCACTGCCCACAATCAGGATGCATGTACACTCACCGCTCGACTCCAGACGGGTCTGCTTCTCAAGGACCTCGACGTGGAGCGCTGGGGATATGCGTTCCAGGACCCTCATCTGTTCTTCCAACAAGTGGCCCCGGCGCCCCTTGGCATCCGCTGCCTTCAAGAGGCGCCGGGCCTTGTTCAGGGTCCTGGACCTGAAGTCCTCCCAGCGCTTCCTGACATGTTGTAAGTCGCGGACTGCCACCCCCTCCGCGTTGATGGCAGTCACGATGTCAGTCCAGATCCGAGTCCGTCCTTCCTTGTCGGCGCGTGAGCTTCCGAAGAGGGCATCATACTGCCCCAGGACTTGCTCCACCAGGACACCAACTTCGGTGGCACTGAAGCTGGTGCCCCTCTGCCTCTCTGGCCGGGGGTTGTCAGTGGTCACAGATGGTGTTTGCCCCGACATGACAACCCCAGAGGCAGGAGTGGGTGGGCAACTGGGTCCTCGGGCTGGGCTGTGGAGCGATGGAATCCCAGTCGGGAGTCTTTGGTTCCAGCAGGGGTGGTCACAGCAACAGCACCCCTGGCTGATGTGCAGGCAGCAAATGGCAGTGCACGTGGGCAGCAGGCAGTCAGGCAGCAGCAGATGGCAGGTGGGAGCGTGCTCGGGGCTCTGGGGGGCAGTAGTTCGGCCTTCTGGGCAGGAGCGTGGTCTTCCGTGTGCATACGCGTGGCCAGCTTGATACGGAGTGATTTGGCACGTGAAAAATCTGCACGTCAGCGTGTAATTCGAGGAAAGGCCCTTAGCGCGTAAGCGCGTCTGCACGCATACGCATTTTCATTGGACAGAAGGCCCCTCAAGCGCAAGCGCCCCTGTGACGTGACGCGTACAGACGTGCATGGGCATTTCAGAGCGCGTGAAAAACTGCACTTCCGCGTGTAATACGAGGAAAGGCCCTTAGCGCGTATGCACGGCAGCACGCAAATGCGATTTCATTGGACAAAAGGCCCTTAGCGCGTGAGCGCGTCTGTGACGTGACGCGCGCAGGTGTTTCCCTCATTGCACGTGATGACAGAACACACGTGGATTTCCACCAATCGCGTGTGAAAGTTCCCGGCACCCCGGAACACACGTACCCAGGCTAATCACGTGTGGAACTTCCCGCGCACCCCGAAACACACGTACCCAGGCCAGTTGCGTGTACGCTCACTCCCCTCCGATCACACGCGATGACACTCGGACCGTATCCGAATACGGGAAACCCGCGCTCGGCAAAAGACGTGCACAGGCGTCAACGCGTCTGCCACACGAAGGCAGGCGGAAGCGTCCTCGCGCACAGCATAAAAGTGCGCGCAAACAACAAACACGTATATACAGCTACGATGAATGCCCCATTTGTCGCTGCACTGATCGTGGGACACCCCAGGAGGAGGAGAATAGCCAGGGCACGCATTTTCGCACCACGGACAAGCCTTTTTGGGATGCCTGACGACCAGGTCTATGGCAGGTATAGGTTTCCACCCCATATCATCCTAGACCTGGTCAGGGAGTGGGAAGATGACCTCACATCCACCACCCTTTGCTCCCAAGCATTGAGCCCCTTGGAGAAGCTGCTCAATGTCCTGCATTTTTTGGCCACTGGGTCATTTCAGCGGACCACTGCCATAGTGGGGGGGGTCTCACAGGCCAGGCAGTCACGCTGCCTACACCAGGTACTGGCAATCATGACAGCACGCCCCTCAGTCCGCAGGCACATATACATGCCCAGAACACCCGCAGAATGGCAGGCCGTTGTCCTGGATTTTTTCAGGGTCGCACACTTCCCCAAAGTGCTCGGTGCCATAGATTGCACCCATGTGGCCCTACGTCCACCTAGGGCCATTGAGCACATCTACCGAAACCGCAAGCACTGGCATTCCATCAATGTACAGGTGGTATGTGATGCAAAGGGAATCATCACCTCTGTCTATGCAAACTACCCTGGCTCCACCCATGACAGTTTCATATACAGAATGTCCGCCCTGAGCCGGGCCCTGGAAGCTGGGCAGCATGGCGACACATGGCTCCTAGGTCAGTACAAATGCCCTTGCACATGCATGCAAGTCACACACAGACAAATATCCAAACCCTAATAATCTCAACTATTATCACCTCCCCAGGGGACAGTGCCTACCCTCTGAGCAACCACATGATGACGCCAATCCGGAACCCCACCACACCACCCCAGGTAAGATACAACGCCGCCCATATTGCAACCAGGGGCATAGTGGAGCGCACATTCGGAATGCTCAAGTCACGTTTCCACTCCCTTGACCGCTCTGGTGGGCAACTACTCTATGCACCACCAGTAGTGTGCAGGATCATTGTGGCAGCATGTGTCCTGCACAATGTTGCAACACGGCAGGGCGTCCCGGTGGACATGGTGGTGCCCCCACATCCCCAACCACAGGCACAGGCGCTGCCCATGGGAGGGGACAGGGCACGTGGCGAGGAAGCCCGGACCCAGCTTGTGGCCACATTTTTCACCTAAACTCCCACCCCTGCGGAGTGCACACAGGCCTGGCACATACCAGGTGACAATCGATGATGACAAAGAGACAGTTAACTGTCACAACCCTACCACCCTGAGAAAGTTGCCATGGAAGTGCCACATCGTCTGCATCCCTAGCTACTTAAACACAAGCTATCCTGTGTGACCAAAAGGCACACATATGACATATGACATGATATGGCCCATACACAAGTATTCCAAGGCGCAATGAGGCAGGGAGGGGGGAACAAGGGAACACAGAGAACGGTACTACTAGGCCAGGTGTCATTGGGATCGTGCAAGTGCAGGGGTAGGGGGAATGGGAAAAGTGCAAGGGGAAGGGTGGGGGGGAGTCCAGTACAGGGGAAGTAGCCCAAAAAAATAATACATAGGTCGCCTGGTGGCAACTACAAAGGTAAGTGCAGACAAGTGCTGGGAAGGGAGGGCTGTAGGGATAGAGAGACAGTACTGCAGTGCAGGGGTTGCCAGGGAGGCAGTGCAAGTGGAGAGTGGCTGGGCCAGGGACCGAGGTCGGTGAGAGTGGCCCAGTTGCAGCTCCTGTGCAGTTCCAGTGGAGAATTCTGCAAGGGAGAGGCAGACTGTAAGCAGAAGCAAAGAGGAAGGTCTTGAGGTGCTTCCAGAACTGGAGATGATTCCCCTCAAGTTCAAGTCAGGCCGGAAGTCTGTTCCAGGGGGAGGGCCCTGCTGCGGAGAGAAATCTACCCCCAGCTAGTTGCTCTGAGAAGCGGATGACACGGACATGCAAGGTGTGCATCACACACACCTGCAAACCAGGCCATGGCCATCACTGTCATGTCCCTCAAACCCTCCCAAACATAAACATGACATGGCACGCAATACCCATACACCAATGCAGTAACGATAAGGTACACATTGCCATGTCCTAAATGCACAGTGGCATCGGACACTGCTGCTTGACCCGGAATCAGATGAAATGACAGACCAACAACCTCTCACCCAAAATAAGTCATTTCCAAATGCATTACAACAGTCGTAGACGTAACATCACAATGAATGCCTGTCTACATGCACATTATGCATTGCAAAATCAACACTGCAGCTCATGTGTGCAGTGTCCTACTCCTGCATCACACTGCTCAGCGCACAGCACAGTGAACAGCCATTGTGTGTGATGCACACCCTGAGCATCACATCTAAGTGACAGACCACGTCAAACATCAAATTAGGCATGTACTGGATCCATGATCGGTCACAGAACATGTGCTGCCGGGACACAGTGGGCACCAGAAGGCAAACAGTGTACACGTGGATATGCAAGGGTGGGAGTACATGTAGTGCATCAGAGTGCAAGTGTTTGGTTCTGCAAGGACATGCACTCCACATATGCATGTGCACTCAAGTGACCATAAGTGTTCCCTACACATCACATGTGAACATCCACCATGTGTACACCCCAGCATGTCACACCACAACTATCCCCTCGCACCTGAAAGGAAAACACAACACATGAAAAGGCATTGATCAGCAGAACACAACATGTACATAGGATACCACCATTACTATGTCAGAGTTCCCATCACACTGCAGGGCAAGCCAACTATCTACAACAACCCCCTCCCTCCCTCACAAATGACCATGACCCACTGAACAACTGCACCTGGGTCATGGAGCCTCCAAACCTCAATTCCACCTGGCCACAGGATCACCTTTACCCTTCGTCACCATCTCCCACCTTGTGTGTAAAAAGATGCCTGAACCCTCAGAATCCATACTCATTTCCAAAATCACAAAATCCAAGGCATAAAAACGAACCCGAACACCCTCCAGTAGATGACTTGACGTAGCAGTACCTCACAAAGGCCAAGTACTACCACAATGATGCAACAACCAAGGTAGCACAGCAAAACAATGTCACGACAGGATGTGAGACATGTGTGGTACATGACATAGGATGATGCACCATGAATGGATGTGTACTGTCACAGGTCCCCTGTACAGGCGCGGGAGTGTCACGAAACAACCACACCCACCATGTCCCGGGTGCCTGCAAGGTCAAACTCACACAGGCCCGTGAGACCCTGGTGGGGAATGAGGTTCAGGGATATGCAGTCGGGACAGGTGTTGACACACTGGATGACTGGAATGAGCGGCAGGAGAGGGGAGGAGGAATGACACATGAAACTAGGGAATGCACGAAAATGTACAACCTGCATGAACACATACACAATCCAAACAAACGTGGACATCATTGTCATGGCCTTCTGTAGTCCAGGCTCAGGAGTGGTACGAACCAACCACCCCCTCTAGGGTTTTGGCGCCTGCAAGTTCGGGGCTTACACAGGCATCCGCAACCCCAGTGGGGAAAGAGGGTCAGGGAACGTTGCTTGGATAGGCATGGGAAGCAGGAACACCGGGTAGAGGGTACAGGTTTCAAAATTGCATAGGATCACGGGTGATTAGGGAGAAAAAAACATACCAAATTGAACCACACATACATCCATGCATCAGTACACTCCCCAGCAAGCCTATGCAGAGCAGTTCATAAGAAAAACAACAAGACACTTAGCTCTGGTTTTGAGTGCTGGCCTCCTGCCTGCGCACTCTCAGGTCCGGTTACAGGAGCACTGCAATGCTGCAAAGAGAGACACAGGGCCTCATTACGACCCTGGCGGAAATCGCGGTGCAAAATGCACCATGGAGCACGGCGGAAAGCTGCCGATAGCGCCATGGGGGTTGGCGGATTTTCCGCCCCATTCCGACCTTGGCGGGGCGGTAAATCCCCATCCCCCATTTTACCCTTCCCCATTCCCATTTTTGCCCCATAGGGTATAATGGGAGTGGGGAAGGCGTTAATTACGCCACCGTAAAATACGGTGGCGTAATTAACAACAAGGTCCCGTAGCGCCATGGATTTCTCCGCCCGGAAAAACCAGGCGGAAAACGCTCCATGGCGCTACGGGAACTCGTAGTGGGGCGGACGGGTCCGCCGCGAATAACGCTGGCGTAAACCCACTCCGCCAGGGTCGTAATGAGGGCCACAGTCAACAACCTGTACGTGCCAATTGCACAAAAACACAACACCAGACATGCCCCATAGCAACAGACTACTCTACAAACAGACAATCTGTGGTTGATGCTTCGTACTCATATATAACATCACCCCTGTGACGGGTCATACACAGTCAATGCAGTAAGGCAGCCGCTGCTGGGTGCGTGGCAAATGGAACACCAATGTGTCACAATTCACACAACATGCAATGTTTTCTGGGTAAGCAGACAGACCCATATAGCAAGCCATGACTACAGAGCAAGTTGCGTACCACCATGACCGAAACAAAGTTGGCAGTGCATTTATCATGAAGTACGTGGAAAAGACATGCACTGCACCCGAGTATGTCCCTTGCTGTATGTCCCTGTGAGCTGCCCCTTTCCATGTCTCGGAAGGCAACATGGTTGATACAAGTGGCTCAATGGACCTTGGTGTACCGGAGGGTATGTGCCACTGCCCCTGCATGTGTCCCAGACAACCCTACTATCAGCAGCCATCAGTCCACAAACACATCTGAGCTGCATTGTGTGCTTCAACACCAATATTCGTCTAAGCTCACCCTCAGTGCTGTGACTAAGCCTGCATGTGCAACTCGCCTGGTGCAAGCTTTGCTGTGTCGTGGCCCCCCTGTGATGCTCACCTTGCCTGGAGTTCCTTGGAACATGTCAGCAGTTCTAGGATGTGGGTCTGCAATCACTGTGCCTCTGCTTCTGCACACATGTGCATGTGGGCACCAACAAATGGGTCCAGAATTCCGTCGTCCAATGGGCCATGTCTGCTGGCAAAGGTGCTCTGGAGGCTCATCCCCCTGCAGAAAGGGCATGAAACACATGATTAATGCTTCAAAGTCATCTGTGTGTGTCTCATCAGGCATCTCATTACTTGACCATGTCAGAGAGTCACATCACAAATCACACCATCAGTCCGTCTTTCACCTCCAAAGTGTGGAACACTATCTACAGCATGAATTGCAACAAGCACATGTACAGGAAAGATATGAAACATACTACACAATGCATAGCAATCAATGTCCACATTAATCATGACACACCCCATCTAGCAAAAGCTGAACAGTGGGCATGATACCTAAATCATCCCCACTAGGGGTGTCAACACAAGTCACACAGCACCAGACATGCCACAGATATGACAGTCCAAAGCCCTTGTGTAAAATGCTGTAACACCGAACCATCCTTGCGAGCCCATGGATAAGGGAGGCAGGAGTGGCATATGTGAGTCAAGGAACCCAAGCAGCAAACACATACACAAGACAACCATGAAGGGCCCAGCTGGAACAGACAGTGGATGCCTTCAAAAGCCACAAAGCACCGCACCGTCACATGAAAGCACAATAGACTAGCAATTTTAAACTAAATCAACTATTAACTAATTACACTAACTATGGAAAACCTACATTACCTATTTAAACTAACTATCAAACAGAAACTTAACTAACTAAACTAAAAGAAAAATCAAAAATGGCCACATACGACCCGGGGGGGAGGGGAGGCACCCAGGAGGGGGGGGTACAGGGTGCTGCTCAACATCCACATGCGATGATGCTGAGCCAAAAAAAATCCTCCATGGGCTCAACGCCTGCACAGCACGACCTATGTGGGAGATAGATGGTCGTCCGAGTCTGGCTCATCCTGGAAAGGAGGACATGGCACAGTAGCCTGGCCACGCCTAGCCGCAGCTTGCCCCTCGTCGGCAGCAAGTCTGCCAGACGGGTGAGCCTGGTTCTGTGTGGCGATGTGACGTAGGTCTGCATGCAGAACCTCCCGTGATACACGTGCTTCCTCTTGCAAGGTAGCACGTGTAACACGGAGTTCCTCCTGCAAGGCCTGGCTGGACAACCGCTGCACCTCCCGGCAAGCCTGTAGCTCAGCCGAGATGGTACGCTCAAGCTGTGCAAACCTCTCCTCTACCTGCTGCCTCTTGGACATCATAAGGACACCCAGAGTGGATCTGAGGGAAGCATACTCCTCCCTCAGGGCATCCATGTGCGCCTCTGCGTGAGCAGCAATTGCTTGACGCAGAGACGACATTTCAGCCTGGCGTGCCCTGTCTGAGGCCGCCATGCCCAGCCTGAGCGAGCGGGCCGTGGACCGTGCCGCCTGCTGCTGGAGAAGCACCTGCCTAGCAGTGGGGAGCACAGATTGGGCCACACGCTCCATGCTCTCAGCGATGTTCTCCATTGCTGCCCCCTGCCGTTCGGAATTGGCAGTCATGTCTTTCTCCCACTCAGTATACAGCGGTTGCGCACGGCGACCGCGTTGCCGGGCTTGACCTCTGCGGGACCCAAGGACCGGGGGTCCTCGCTGTGTTGGCACCGCCTGCGGCTGCACGACTACATGCCCCCGTCGACGTGATGTCCCAGGCACATCAGTGACTGGTGTGGAGGGTGACCCTGCACCCGATCCACCACGGGCGGAGGAACCAAGACTGTCTGATCCCTCAGTGCAGGTGTCGCAGACAGAGGAGTGTCCACATCAGAATCACTCACCCCTGACACATGGACTTGATGCTCATCCAACTCAACATGGACGTCAGAGTCGTCATCAAGGCTGGACTCATAGGCAGCCAGAGACAAGATGGACTGCAGCACTTGGGGGCTTTCGTGGCCTACCACCCCACGACCCCCACTAGTGCCGGGTTGATGTGGCGTTACCAACCCTGTGTCTGACATGACAACACCATCCTCTGCCTCCATTGCGTCATCACCTGAAAAATAGAGAGAAAAAGGTCAATACACATGTCAGAAGCACACGACACACACACACACTGACAGCAAAGGCATCCGGCAGACATGTGACACACAACATATGACCTGGCATGCATGCTGGGTATACTTTGAATAGCTTCTGTGATCAGACCTCTTGAAAGGTGGCAGTTTCCATGGAAGAAGGTCTATGCAGTGCAGAAAATGTGTACGCCACTCACTACCTACATGTACAAGCACTACATGGTGTGTGCCAGGAAATGTGAAGGCAGTGCAATGTCAAATTCAGACATCACGTGCATTGTGCATTCAATGTGTACCATGTCTAGAAGCCAAGCACCCCTCCACCCCAGTACCAAAGCAGGGATGCCTAGCATGGTATCAAAAGGCTGACCATACACCTGTGTATTGACAGGCAGTGTTGACTGGCATCAACAGCTTAATGTGATTCAAATTACAACACTGCAAATGATGCTGGGACAGTGGGCAGGACACATGATGGAAACTCTGGAGGCCGCCCACGTGTGAAGAAGACACAACAAGAGTTGGACAGAGTCATTGGCCATTGAACAGGCTGAGGCCTGTGAGCCACACAAATTGTCAGAGCCTAAACATGTGTGCAACGCAGGACTGAGCCACAGTTGACATGGGAAGGCTGATGAGATGGCAGGCAATGTATGTAACCAAGGACATATATTACAGTGATCATCCAGTCAAGGACACATAGGGGAATGCGTGCAATGCACATGGAGCATGAATGGGCACTCATGTCCCTGCGGGACATCTGACCCATGCACAGTACAAGTGAGATACCCTGCATCGAGTACTAAGGCTGTACCACACGGCATATGTCTGGCAGATTCTACGCTGGAAGTTATCATCGACACAGGACACATGAACAATAAAGTACACATTGGCAAGATTGAAGCAGACCAGTGCAAAGGTGGAACTGGGGTGCAGAGTGGCGGAGGAGGGGCAAGGGAGCATGCCTACATGGAGTCCCGCATGCAGGCAGAGGAGACATGCATGACGGTAGCATTGCATTACTTACACATCAGAACCATGTACACGTCACATGTAGCAGCAATCATGCACAACACATCCCACAAGTGAAACACACACGTCCTCAACAAACACGCATCAACACTCACTGGACTGGGCACCAAAGTCCAGCTTCTCTCCCACTCCTTCGACCAATTCAGGTGGTATGAACTCCACAACGAGAGCCTCATGCGGAGTGAGTTCTTCCTCCTCTGGTGCAGGCCCACCGCCAGTCACCAGAGTCAAGTTGTAATTTGAGGCACGCTTGGCCTTAGTGCTGCGCTTGATGTCATTCCAACGCTTTTTGCACTCCTGCACCGTGCGCACCTCATGGCCGAATGAACTGACATGTTCCGCAACATGCTTCCAGTGGGTGTCACGTTGGGCAGCCGTGGTCTGACTATTGGCACCCACTAGCATGTCACGGCTGTGGCCCCGCACGTAGTCCACGAGGAAGTCCAGTTCCTGCTTACAGAAAGTCTTGTTCCTCGACGTGCAGGAGGTTGTGGCTGTGTGTGGGGTCCCAGCCTGTGCTGCAGGTGCAACCTTCCTCCTCTTGGACTGTGGCGCAGACCCTGGCTGGCTAATGCCGCCCTGACCAGTATGGCCAGTGGGTTGGGTGGATTGAGCCAAGGGAGTGGCAGGTGGAGGGATGACCAGAGGCCTGACTTGTGTCAGTGGCATCTGGGTGCCCACTAATGGACCCTGCGCAGCAACATCAGCTGTGGCAGGGTCGTTGGCCGCAACGGTCCTGGTTGGCAGACTCACAACCGGGGTGCTGTTGGGTGCATCTGCCCCTGCACTTGCCAACACCCGGCTGTTCGGGGCAGCAGATGACATGACTGCCCCAGGGACACGTGTCTTGGTCTGAGCAGCCCGGCCTGCCCCTATGGTTTCCCCCCTGGCCTGTTGGAGATCTACCAAGGGCTCTTCAAGTGCCAACGCAGCCTGCGCTGGCAGACCCTGAGCCTGGGTGGCGGTGTCCACAGCTGCACCTGCAGCTACCACTACCCTTGGGCCCGTGGCAGTCGATGGAACGGACTGCCGGGTCATATGGGTGCCAGTGCCAGATGCAGGAGCTGCATCCCCCGGAACCACAGGGGGTGGTGGAATGGCTGCACCGACACATGGCACAACATTGTGCTCAAGTGGCGCACCCCTGCCTCTTCCCCCTCTGTGGCTGCCGTGGACACCCTGGAGTCCCCCTACTCCCTGGTCACCACGGCCACGTCCCCGACCACGCCCGCCACGAGGAGTACGCCCAGCTGAGGCGCCCCTCACCTTTGGTGGCCTCCCAACCATGGCACAGATGTAGTAGTGCTGGCACAGATGGAGTGGTGCCAATGGGAGGTGTACACCACAATTGACCTGGGCAATTGGGGTGAAGGGGGTGGGAAGCAAGATGTTAACAGCCCCCCTGCACCTGCAAGGCTGTATGTGACCCCGGTGATGTGGTGACGGGTCACGCAACGCTCAGGCACCCCAAAACTGCAGTAAAACCGTGCACGCAACCCTGCAGCCTACGTGCGTGGATTCAACCTCCCGCAGTACGCGGTGGCACCCAGTAACACGAATAACGCGTACGCGTGGGACACGCAGGCTACTATGACATCGAAAATGGGTGCGATACACAGGGGCACCCGCAGTGGGAAAAAGAGCGTGTGCGACTCACCGTCTGACTAGCGCGATGCAGAAAAACACGCGTAGTCAATACCCCCGCCAAAAGAAGAGATACGTCCTTGATAGCTGTGAAGTTGTGATGGCGCGCGAAACAACAGGAAGCAGCAACACACGTCGGTCTACACGAAAGGCACGTACAGCGAACTGCTGGGCCCGCTCACCTTTAACCCGTGCTGAGGGAAACGCACGCTCGCGTCACGTCACTTACGCGCATGGGCCCTTTCCTCGTATTACACGCGGACGTGCAGTTTCCACGCGCGCTTACGCGCATGGCCCTTTCCTCGTATTACACACGGAAGTGCAGTTTTTCACGCGCGCTGAAATGCCCATGCACGTCTGTACACGTCACGTCACAGGGGCGCTTGCGCTTGAGGGACCTTCTGTCCAATGAAAGTGCGTATGCGTGCAGACGCGCTTACGCGCTAAGGGCCTTTCCTCGAATTACACGCTGACGTGCAGATTTTTCACGTGCCAAATCACTCCGTATCAAGCTGGCCACGCATAAGCACACGGAAGACCACGCTCCTGCCCAGAAGGCCGAACTACTGCCCCCCAGAGCCCCGACCACGCTCCCACCTGCCATCTGCTGCTGCCTGACTGCCTGCTGCCCACGTGCACTGCCATTTGCTGCCTGCACATCAGCCAGGGGTGCTGTTGCTGTGACCACCCCTGCTGGAACCGAAGACTCCCGACTGGGATTCCATTGCTCCACAGCCCAGCCCCAGGACCCAGTTGCCCACCCACTCCTGCCTCTGGGGTTGTCATGTCGGGGCAAACACCATCTGTGACCACTGACAACCCCCGGCCAGAGAGGCAGAGGGGCACCAGCTTCAGTGCCACTGAAGTTGGTGTCCTGGTGGAGCAAGTCCTGGGGCTATGATGCCCTCTTCGGAAGTTCCCGCGCCGACAAGGAAGGACGGACTCGGATCTGGACTGACATCGTGACTGCCATCAACGCGGAGGAGGTGGCAGTCCGTGACTTACAACATGTCAGGAAGTGCTGGGAGGACTTCAGGTCCAGGACCCTGAACAAGGCCCGGCGCCTCTTGAAGGCAGCGGATGCCAAGGGGCGCCGGGGCCACTTGTCGGAAGAACAGATGAGGGTCCTGGAACGCATATCCCCAGCGCTCCACGTCCAGGTCCTTGAGAAGCAGACCCGTCTGGAGTCGAGCGGTGAGTGTACATGCATCTTGATTATGAACAGTGCGTGTGGTGATTATTCAGTAGTGTGCAGGTTGCACATCTGTTTGTATGGGGTCGAGTATGGGTGGGGGTGTACAGGGCCGTGGGGCTGACACATGCGAGGGCTGTAATGTGTGAGACATGGATGGTGCTTGTGTGTGTAGGCTTGCATGCCAAATGCAGTTGTGTGGGCACACATGTTTGGATGAATGTGTATGTAAGTAGACATGTCCGTGATGACACGCATGTATGTTGTTTTCGGCTGCATGTATCAGCACTGTGTACATGTGCATGTGTGTGTATTTGACAAGGTTGCAACAGTGATGCAACATGGATGCATGTGACAGCGGTATGTGGAAGCCTGATTGGCTGATGTGACATGGATGCCCGTCTGAACAGTGCGACACTTGGCAGAGGTGTACACATGCATGCAAGTGTGGTGGTGTGTGTACATGTGTGGTGCACTTCCTGTGTTGCATGTGATGTCTGGCTCACCTTTGGCTGCTCATGCTGTTGTGTGTGTATGGATGGTGGTGGCAGTTGCGATATGGCTGTGGTATGGCTAATGTGTGCGAGTTGTAATGACATGTGTGTTGGGGATTGTGATGACATGTCTGAGGTTTGCCAATGCCACTCATGTACAACTGTCATGTGTGTATGTGTCCATTGTACAGTGCCCTGATGCCTGTGTTTTGTTTCTCCCTGTCTGCAGCGTCAACTGATGAAGAGGGCGGAGAAGGTGCTGTGGAGCACAGCGGCGGGGATCCCACCGCCAGCCAGAGATGCAAGGCCCGGCTCCCCTCCCAGGTTGTCATCTCGTCGGGGAGTGAGGAGTCCGGTGCCGCGTCCCAGGCCGCAGCTGCCGGGGGGAGGTCCAAGAGGCGGAGGTTGGAGTTGGACTCCTCTGCAGCAGAAGGGGCAGCTGGGACCCCACAGGGCCCAACAGGGGAAGATGGCACTGAGTCATCCAGGTTGGTGGGGGGTTTGGTGGAGGAGGAGGCCGTGCAAGCACCAGAGACGGGGTCGGGAGGTGGGTATCCCACTGGTGCTAGTGGTGCAGTGCAGGACCAGGGACAGGAGGCAGCACAGGCCGCCGCGGAGGTGCCTGTGTGCAATCCTGTCCCTGCATCATCTTGCACCAGCAGGGATGCCTACGTCCAGACCAGTTTTCAGGCAGGGGATGAGCTCACGTCAACTGGCCTTACTCTGCCTGCGGACGTGGCTATCCAGGTCCGGGTTGAGCCTGTCCTGGCTGGTGTGGCGTTGCGTCAATGGGCCATGCGAGGTGACCTGCAGTCTTTTCATGAAGAGACTGCATGTCATCTCGAATGGCTCGTTGACCAGGTCAGCCTGCTGGGACAGGTCACCCAGGCGGGATTCCTCCGTCTGATGGGGCTTGCTCCGACCCCCTCCTCAACTGGACCCCCTACGCGCCAGTCATCCTCTGTGCCATCTTCCCACCCATCAGTCACCTGTGTGCCCTGTGGAGCTGCCTCTGACGGTGCGGCCAGGCTGGTGGAGGAGGCATCCCTGCCACAGTCGGGAGTCGGATGTCCAGAAGGGGTGGCCACATCAACAACTGCACCCCAGCCGGCGGAGGATGTGCAGGCAGCAGGAGGCAGTGCACGGGCAGAGGCACAGCAGCAGCAGCAATGTGGTAGGAGCCATGAAGGCTCGGGGCCTTCAACATCGTAGGGGCAGGCATCGGACGGAGGGCAGGTGGACCCAGGACGGGGTGTGTCTTCTGTGTGGCAGCGGTTGGGCCAGCAGATAGGTGCTGAGCGGCGGCGGGTGGAAGAGGCACGGCTCACAATGGTCAGGGCAGAGAACTCCATGCGGAGGGCCCTGAGGCGGGCCGAGTGCCTCGAGGCAATCCGCAGGGGGTTGGAGGAGGAGACGGCGTCGTCCCTGCGGATCCTCGACGCCATGGAACAGGACCGCCTCCGGGACATCGAACAGGAGTTCGATGATGCCCTGGCCCAGAACACCACAGAGTGAGCCGCTGGACTTGCCCGCCGCCTTTGTATATAGTTATATAGTTAGTGTTAGGTTTCCTTTATTTTTTTTTTTATTTGGTTGCGATTGGACAATGCGCCACGTTTTTGTATGTACTTCAGTTTTTAGTTAGTTAGGTTTCATTTGGTTGGGCTCATGGACCCGGGATTATCTTGTAAATAGTTCTTCAATGGATTTTTCTTTTTTATGGAGTTTTTTTGATCGCCATGGAGCAATGGTTTTTGTTTATCATTTACCCTTGGATTTCTTTTCTGACTGTGACTTTGGACACCATTTATTTTGATTGTGCTGTGTGTTTTTGATTTTTTTCATGGACATTCATCTTCTTTTGGTTGTTTTGCTTTGTGGTTTTTCTCATTTCATTTCCATTCTAGTTGATTTTAAATACATTTATATTGTCATCCTTCAATGTGTCGTATCATCTCATTGCTTTCATGCATGTCATGTTGGGTGTTTTAACATTCACTTGCAGCCATTGTGTGTGACAGACATGTGTTCATTTGCATTATTTACATTGGGTGTGTAACATGTAATTGCCTTTGATATGTGGGTGGATGTGATAGTTGGTTGGGCCTTTTGGCAGGGGAGGATGGCCATTACGGACATGATTGGGAATTGGTGGGACCCAGGTGCAGTGGGGCATGGATGGGACATGGGCGAGGGCCTGGTGGAGGGTGCCCCTGCACTGCTGGGGGATGGGGGTGGTGGGAGACATGGGTGGGGGCCTGGTGGCAGGTGCCCCACATTGCTGGGGGGTGGGGGTGCAGGGGTACATGAGTTGGACATGAGTGAGGGCCTGCTGGCAGGTGCCCCAAAGTGCTGGGGTGTGGGGGTGGTGGGGAACATGAGTTGGACATGGGTGGGGGCCTGCTGGCAGGTGCCCCACAGTGCTGGGGGGTGGGGGTGCAGGGGTACATGAGTTGCACATGGGTGGGGGCCTGGTGGTCGGTGCCCCTGCACTGCTGGGGGGTGGGGGTGGTGGTAGACATGGGTGGGGGCCTGGTGGAGCCTGCCCCTGGTGGCTGGGGGGTGGGGGTGGTGGGAGACATGGGTGGGGCCTGGTGGTGGGTGCCCCTGCACTGCTGGGGGGTGGGGGTGGTGGGAGACATGGGTGGGGGCCTGGTGGAGGCTGCCCCTGGTGGCTGGGGGGTGGGGGTGGTGTGAGACATGGGTGGGGGCCTGGTGGTGGGTGCCCCTGGTGGCTGGGGGATGGGGGTGGTGGGGAACATGAGTTGGACATGGGTGGGGGCCTGCTGGCAGGTGCCCCACAGTGCTGGGGGGTGGGGGTGCAGGGGTACATGAGTTGCACATGGGTGGGGGCCTGCTGGCAGGTGCCCCACAGTGCTGGGGGGTGGGGGTGCTGGGAGACATGGGTGGGGGCCTGGTGGAGGCTGCCCCTGGTGGCTGGGGGTCGGGGGTGGTGGGAGACATGGGTGGGGGCCTGGTGGTGGGTGCCCCTGCATTGCTGGGGGTTGGGGGGGTGGGAGACATGGGTGGGGGCCTGGTGGAGGCTGCCCCTGGTGGCTGGGGGGTGGGGGTGGTGGGAGACATGGGTGGGGGCCTGGTGGTGGGTGCCCCTGCACTGCTGGGGGGTGGGGGTGGTGGGAGACATGGGTGGGGGCCGGGTGGTGGGTGCCCCTGCACTGCTGGGGGGTGGGGGTGGTGGGAGACATGGGTGGGGGCCTGGTGGAGGCGGCCCCTGGTGGCTGGGGGGTGGGGGTGGTGGGAGACATGGGTGGGGGCCTGGTGGAGGCTGCCCCTGGTGGCTGGGGGATGGGGGTGGTGGAGAACATGAGTTGGACATGGGTGGGGGCCTGCTGGCAGGTGCCCCACAGTGCTGGGGGGTGGGGGTGGTGGGGAACATGAGTTGGACATGGGTGGAGGCCTGCTGGCAGGTGCCCCACAGTGCTGGGGGGTGGGGGTGCAGGGGTACATGAGTTGGACATGAGTGGGGGCCTGCTGGCAGGTGCCCCACAGTGCTGGGGGGTGGGGGTGGTGGGGAACATGAGTTGGACATGGGTGGGGGCCTGCTGGCAGGTTTCCCACAGTGCTGGGGGGTGGGGGTGCAGGGGTACATGAGTTGCACATGGGTGGGGGCCTGCTGGCAGGTGCCCCACAGTGCTGGGGGGTGGGGGTGCTGGGAGACATGGGTGGGGGCCTGGTGGAGGCTGATCCTGGTGGCTGGGGGGTGGGGGTGGTGGGAGACATGGGTGGGGGCCTGGTGGTGGGTGCCCCTGCACTGCTGGGGGGTGGGGGTGGTGTGAGACATGGGTGGGGGCCTGGTGGAGGCTGCCCCTGGTGGCTGGGGGGTGGGGGTGGTGGGGAACATGAGTTGGACATGGGTGGGGGCCTGCTGGCAGGTGCCCCACAGTGCTGGGGGGTGGGGGTGCTGGGAGACATGGGTGGGGGCCTGGTGGAGGCTGCCCCTGGTGGCTGGGGGGTGGGGGTGGTGGGAGACATGGGTGGGGGCCTGGTAGTGGGTGCCCCTGGTGGCTGGGGGGTGGGGATGGTGGGAGACATGGGTGGGGGCCTGGTGGTGGGTGCCCCTGCACTGCTGGGGGGTGGGGGGGTGGGAGACATGGGTGGGGGCCTGGTGGAGGCTGCCCCTGGTGGCTGGGGGGTGGGGGTGGTGGGAGACATGGGTGGGGGCCTGGTGGTGGGTGCCCCTGCACTGCTGGGGGGTGGGGGTGGTGGGAGACATGGGTGGGGGCCTGGTGGAGGCTGCCCCTGGTGGCTGGGGGGTGGGGGTGGTGGGAGACATGGGTGGGGGCCTGGTGGAGGGTGCCCCTGCACTGCTGGGGGGTGGTGGGAGACATGGGTGGGGGCCTGTGGAGGGTGCCCCTGGTGGCTGGGGGTGCAGGGGGACATGCGTTGGTGGGCAGTAGTGCAAGTTGACATGTGGGTTGGCTGGGGGGCATGGCCATGGTGGATGGGGTGCCTGCAGGACATGTGCAGGGTAGGCCCCTGTGGTGTGAGCCACCTGCAGGGGCCGTGGAGGGTGTAGAGGGAACACCTGGGAGGGCCCACACGTGCAATTCACGTGTGGTGCTCCCCGCGCACCCCTGTAATACACGTACCCTCATGGAATCACGTGTCGAACTTCCCCCGCACCCCGAAATACACGTACCCTGATGGAATCGCGTGTGGAACTTCCCGCACACCCCTGGAATACACGTACCCTGCTGATTTCGCGTGTGTAACTTCCCCTGCACCCTGAAATACACGTACCCTGCTGATATTGCGTGTGGAACTTCACGCGCACCCCTGAAAAACACGTACCCTGCGGAAGTCACGTGTGTAACTTCCCCTGCACCCTGAAATACACGTACCCTGCTGATATCGCGTGTGGAACTTCACGCGCACCCCTGAAGAACACGTACCCTGCGGAAGTCACGTGTGTAACTTCCCCTGCACCCTGAAATACAAGTACCCTGCTGATATCGCGTGTGGAACTTCACGCGCACCCCGAAATACACGTACCCTGATGAGATCGCGTGTGTGACTTCCCGCGCACCCCGGAAATACACGTACCCTGCTGATATCCCGTGTGTAACTTCCCCTGCACCCTGAAATACACGTACCCTGCTGATATCGCGTGTGGAACTTCACGCGCACCCCTGAAGAACACGTACCCTGCGGAAGTCACGTGTGTAACTTCCCCTGCACCCTGAAATACAAGTACCCTGCTGATATCGCGTGTGGAACTTCACGCGCACCCCGAAATACACGTACCCTGATGAGATCGCGTGTGTGACTTCCCGCGCACCCCGGAAATACACGTACCCTGCTGATATCCCGTGTGTAACTTCCCCTGCACCCTGAAATACACGTACCCTGATGAGATCGCGTGTGTGACTTCCCGCGCACCCCGGAAATACACGTACCCTGCTGATTTCGCGTGTGAAACTTCCCCCGCACCCTGAAATACACATACCCTGATGGAATCGCGTGTGGAACTTCCCGCGCACCCCTGAGATACGCGTACCCTGCTCGCACGGGCCCAATCGCGTGTGGAAATTCCCGCGCACCCCTGAAATACACGTACCCTGCTGGAATCGCGTGTGTAACTTCCCCTGCACCCTGAAATACACGTACCCTGCTGATATCGCGTGTGGAACTTCACGCGCACCCCTGAAATACACGTACCCTGCGGAAATCGCGTGTGTAACTTCCCCTGCACCCTGAAATACACGTACCCTGCTGATATCGCGTGTGGAACTTCACGCGCACCCCGAAATACACGTACCCTGATGGAATCGCGTGTGGAACTTCGCGCGCACCCCTGAGATACGCGTACCCTGCTCGCACGGGCCCAATCGCGTGTGGAAATTCCCGCGCACCCCTAAAATACACGTACCATGATGAAATCGCGTGTGGAACTTCCAGCGCACCCCTGAAATACGCGTACCCTGCTCGCACGGGGCCAATCGCGTGAGGTACTTCCCGCGCACCCCAGTGCTACACGTAGCCCGCTTGCTGTGCTGGTACAGGGTTAGCGCAGCCCTTTGCGCTGGATTGGGTATATTGATGGCTTTTCCCTGCGCAAGAGGCGTTCTTGGGGGCGTAACTGGCGCTGCTGCAGGGTCGCTGCGCCACTGTGCGCCACGGCTGGTTTTGGTGGCTGGAATCCATGAATACTCTGTGCACGGAAATGGATTTTAGCGCACGCGGCTGGCGCAGGGATTCGCATGCGCACACTGTGCGCCAGCCGCGTGCGCCACTTGTGCGCTGAATTCTATGAATTACCCCCTTAGTGTTTTACCCAATCCATTCTCAGACAACTTTAAAACCATTTTGACAGTTTGCCAATCAGTTCTGTTTCTCTCTTGTGTTTGCTGGGGTGGAAATTGGGATTGACATTTTGTTGAATTCTGCATTCCTGAAACCTGTTCTCTCTCCTCCTATCTCATTGCATTGCTTGTTGGAGGTTGAGGGGTTTGCAGGGGGAAATAGTAAGGACATTGCTACTTGATTTGAACACTCACAAAAATATTATTTCTGTGCTGAATTGTTTTACTCACTATTACTCCTTGTGATTAAAGAGATTGCTTACTGTTACACCACCCCATTGTTGATTATTGTATACCCATTAAACATAGTGTGATTATATTGTGAAATACATAAATAAATATTTTAACTATGCAAAACAGCTTGATTCCTGTTTCAGTGTGACCGGGGGGTGGGGTCCAGGAGAGGGGCGGGATATGAGTGGTACATCGTTCAGAATAAAAGAACTTTTAGGCACAAAATAAATAAGGATTTCAGTTGTGCATTACACGCTAGGCGTTGACTTAGGTGAAGTGCCGGATTGAAACCACTTACAACATGTAGTTTGTTTAAATGTATTTATTTATTTATTTGTTTATTTATTTATGTATTTATTTATTTTGCATATGGAAAGAGATTTAATAAAATCATGTGTTCATTCAATACAAAACGGTAAAGCAGCTCCATTAGGTAAACGTATATAACATATGCAACCACAATTCATTTCGTAGATGTCTAAATAACTTTTCCTTTGAAAAACAGTTTAAAAATGTGTCCAATTTCATTCACAGGTGTTTTACACCTCACAGTTAAAGCCAATCAGAGATTAAATGTATTTATAGAGTGCAAGAGACGAACATTAAAAAAAAAAATGTATCTTCGAGGGATCCTGCATATAACATATTGTAACAAAATTAAACAAAAAAACAAATCTGCAGCAAAACATAAAGGGCCTGATTCATGGATTATTTGCGCCAAATAAAAAACGGGATTTGTGCGCCATTCTGCCCGCAAACCCCCATTAGTTAAACAGGGATTTGCGGGCAGAATGGCGCACAAATCCCGTTTCTTTTGGCGCAAATAATCCATGAATCAGGTTAGAAAATCCTACAAATGCACCGATTAAGAGAAAGCGTCTAAAACCTTGTCACTCACAAGATAATCTCCATAAATACATTATTTTTTTCTAAAATAACGTGTTTACGGTTTTGAGAAGAAAAAAAAGTGTTAAGAAAACGGTGCATCCCAAAGCACAGAAGAAAGGACATCTAAGTGAGGACACATCCTACCTACCATCATGGATTTCCCACCCATGTATTTCTTATGTAACCTATGCAACTTCAATTTAGAATCATAGCTAGCATGCCAGAAGATGACCTGGTTCTATGGCTGAGTGAGGTCAAACAACTATGATGGGCTGCTTCTGCTGACCATCTCTCAAATTTAAGTGATACTCAAATCTGTACTTCGTGTATGAGAGTGCCCCGTATATAGGGCCTCATCATGAGTGGGGGGGGTAATGCCGGCGCTATTAGAGCTGGCGTAAATAGCCCTACAGCCAAACCCCCGGCGCTAATAGCGCGGGATCACGGGTTTGGCAGAACGGATATTGCCCATTCCCCACTGAGCCCATTCGGGAATTCCCCATTGCCCATTGCGATCAATGGGGAATTTTCGCGCTCTTACCGCCGGTGGATTACGCGTCAGCGGTAATAGCGCAAAATTTTGGTGGATTTCCCCCCAGCTCAGAGCTGAGGAGAAATCCGCCGAAGCCCTGACTTGGCGGACCCTTAAATCCGGCGCTAATAGCGCTACCGCCGGGTTTAATGGTTACCGCCAAACTCGTGATGAGGCCCACATTCTCTGATAGTGGATGGAATATAATCACACTTGGCCAAGAAGCGTAGATATTGCGTGAATGTGTTCTCACTGCATTTCATTTAGGAACTATTTACTGGTCTCAATAAACATCAATATACACCTTTGAATCCAAAAACAACTATCACCTGGGCGAAGAGCGATCTATATCTTTTCAGCAGAAGGGAATATATTTTATTAAAGTAGTGATATCTTGCCTTCTTTCTACTCTAAACACTGAAGTCATCACCAGTGTTACATTTGAGAATTGCAATTGATTAAATGCAAATATGCCAAATAGCCTGCAAAATTAGCTTACAAATTGACTCATGCGTTGAACAGGAATCGGCCATTTTAGAATGAATTTTTGCCAGTCTGCAGAAACTGCTATAAAGGCACAAGAATACACAGACTGGAAGCCTGACGTTGTTCAGCCAATACCACATCCTGTCTAAAAGTATTCACAGGACTACATTGTATCACTCCACTACATAACACAGCCTGCAAGTCTCCAGACAGAGAACTAGACCGAGATAGATATTTCATTTTGATAGGTGACAAATCACCTATACTTGGGAAGTTTGTCCATTAAGGTTTATGCTACTTAGATAAGGTAGGAGCAAGCCTGGACTGTTTGTTAAACAATCTGGTGAAAGTCAAATATAAGGTAAATTGATACGACTGGGTACATCAAAATGAAGCTTTGCCCAATTACGCTGACTACAAGGAATACACAGATATCTCCCGATAATATGATACATTGCTTATGTACTTGAAAGCATGTTCAGATACCAGCTATGGATCTGCCTATATGCATATCAGGTTTAACCAACCTTCCATGTTGTAGGCTTGGGGACCACACAGAGGTGTACAACAAATTGAGAGATATTGTTGCCTACGAAAACAACTGGGTGTCTTAGAGACAGCAAGCACCTTATTACCGAGTGTCTAAATACATCTGTATTGTGTGCAAGGCTATTTTGTACATTTGCACACGATTTTGGAAAAGTGGATCCCAACATGTTATGGTGTTGGTTCCAGAATGGTCATCAAACCTTGATGATAATTGGATTGATTTGTTTTTTTTTATCTTCACTATATGAACTTTCAGGTAACAAATTCATGTTTCACATTCAGAAGTGTTATTTATAAGGAGCTTAATACTCGGAGGTTTCTAAGCGCGAACCCAGGGATTGAAACTGTGGTGCTCAGTGCCGTCTTGCTTCCAAGGCATTGCCCGTGAGCTATCCTTTTATTCTAAATAATGCAATACGATATTTACATTGATTGTTTATGTGTTTTATGATGGTGTTTTCGATGATTGCGGGTATGAAGGTATTATGTTGAACCATATATAATGAATAATTAAAAAAAAAAATCCCGGTATATTGTCTACTCTGCAGTGCAGTGATTTAATGGTGCCCTGTGTTTACTTTCAAACAGGTGTCCCGTCAGCTGACCGTTCTCAGGCTTCCTGTCCTCACCCTGTTCTTGCAGCTTTGTAGCTGCTGTGGCAAACATTAATAATAAAACGTCTGCCACAGCTCTCTACAGGAGTTCTTTTGATGGCACGTTTTGGGGCTGGTTTCACATTTATATATAGTCAACAATCGCTGCCATCTTTGTGCGGATGATCACATGCCTTGCAGGCCACAGGCTGGGACACAGATGCGTGATGATGTTGATATGTTTAGTCAACAATGAAATAGCAATATGTACAAAACAGAGACAACGAATGTATACAGTCAATCAAACCCTTCTGTACAGAAGATCTCAAGACATCACTTCTAGTGCAACCCCTGAATTGGCACTGCTGCCAGGGAAAGAGTAACAGCTAAACTGGACACATTAACCACTAAACTGCTGAATACGGACAAATGGTAGATCGGGGTCAAGGCTCACCAGTGGTGGAATTATGAAAGACTGACAGCCGGTGCATCGCAGGGCGATGCTGCATACCTTTTCTCAACACCTGAGCATGAGCAAACCTAAGATCATTACGAGGACAGGTAAAGAGAGCCCATGTGCATGTTTATTTGTATGCAAGCTACCAAACAATGTGTGCAAGTGTGAGCAAAGATAACCGTTTTGTCTTTTGCTCAGGCGTGGGATAGCCATTTGCCTGGCACAGCCGTAGTGGTGCGACTTTGCCATTTGATGGCAACCAATGAAAACATGTGTGATTTGCTGTGCATATGATAACAGAGCCTGACACATATCTGCCTAATACCTAGACACAAGGCAACACGATTGGCTTGGGGAAACCTTATGTTCAACAGGGCATCAGTGAAAGGAAGCCATATAAATCAAGTAGCCGAAGGCACACTCGGCAAACACATCATTTTTTATCACGCCCGTAGCACATTTACAGCTGCAATTACACCATTAACTCTCAGCTGACTGCTTGGAAATAACACTGGAAGGACAGAGTATGATGTTACTCCTTAATAGAGCTAGCCCAAAGATATCCCAGGTTTCGGTCAGGGAGGGGCAGGTTGTGGGTGAAAATTGCCATAGGGATTAGCGTGGCTATGAACAGTCAATGAGCAGGCAAATAACGAAACAACACCCAGAAGTTGCGTGTACCTTCTCACATGCCATTTCCCATTCTGCTGTACTCCAATGCAATAGTTTTGTCTCATAGTTGGCGCCACTTAACATCTAAAACTAAAAGTGAAACACACATTACTTGAGAGGGCATAGGGTCTCCCCCGCATGTGCATTTTTTCATACCTAACATCACAGAGATGTTGAGCGCGAGCCCACGCATGCGCTAAGAACAGGTTTGTTTGCAGTGCAAGAGCTGCAAACCTTCAGCAATTCTGCTGTAAATGTTTCGCATGCAGCTCACACTTGCAACGAGGGTGCACCTACCCAGCGAGTAACTATGGCGGTGATGTTGCACTTCACTCCCTACCTGCAAATACTAGTCAGGCCATCACGCATCCCACATGCAGCAGCAAGGACACAAGCATCCAAGACATGTATGCTCCCCAACAGTTATGATAAGTCAAGGACACACATGTTCCAGTTTTTTTCCTTTTCTTGTCATTTCGCGCCACATGTCATTCAGACGTTTCGTGACAAAACAGCAAATCCGATATGGATTATTTAAACACAAATAAACAAAAAGGGGCCCAACCATCAAATTTGGGCCATAAACATCTAAACCTTGATGTGCTGCTGTCATGCACTTGTACCAGAGTTGGTCGATTGATCTGCAACCCCCCCTCCCACTCCAGGCGATTGGTCACGAATAATTGAATGTGGTCACGGTTGGCAGCGAGCCCCACCTTTTGAGGCGTTGGCACTGTTTTGATGACCTCTCTCCAAATGGTCCAACAGCGGTGAATGCTCTGGAATCGACCGCCTGCCAACAGCGTGGAGGAAAGCTGTCTATTAATGAGATGCTGCTCGAATGGCATTCGCTGCCCATAATAAGTCCGCGAACTGGGGCGTGCCCCTCTTTCATTGTGCGGGATATAATTGGCAGCGGTCCACGAGCACATAATTTCTTGGGGGAATCTCAACAAACAGATAGGCGCTCCGGATTCTGAACATATATTAAAACAAAGAAAAGTAAATATTTCCTGCATGTTCCGTCTGGCAATCCATTTCTCTCCTCTGTATGCACAGTGCCTATTTGGCTGAAGTAAAATCAAATCCAGCACCAGGGAGCAGACTTTCTGCAGAGGTTCCCTCAATTTATTTCATGGAAGGCCTCCATAAAACTCTGCACATTCAACGGCAATTTCAGCTAATTACACGCGGAAATATTGCCAGGATATTAGCATCTGCGCCAGTTACAAGGACAGCAAACGATAGCGCCCGCCAAATCCTATTCCCGCAGACACAAAACGGGCCATCTTCTGGAAAAAAGCTTTGCATAGTTACCACGGCTTTCTACAATCAGAACACAAGTGCTTTTAGCTGTATCTAATAAAACGAAAACGATGTCCCTGACACGCAGGCGCATGAGCAGCCCCTCTCCTTGTTTTTGTTTGTTTGTTTGTTTTATTATTTATAATGCACACATAACCACAAGGATAACAAGGCGCGAACATAGTTATAGCTTAGTTACATACAGCAAATTAAATAACGTCCCGTGGAGTTACAATAGGGATACAGTGGTAACATGGGTAAACAGATATCAAAGACATTTTATCTAGTGCAGTTTATATAGTAGCAGGAGGTAGCCGGGGTACACTGAACAATAATACAATTGGTGATGGCACTGATAATGGCATGAGGAGCCACCAGGGAGTATTATTTGTAATGGTCCTTCATCCATTGTATAATGTATGTCCTGAACTGAAACTAAGGGATGTCTTTCCTTAGAGGTGGCGGTAGTGAGTTCCAGTGAGTAGCTGCTTTAACAGGGAAGCTGTTCCCTCCAGTCAGGGACCGTTTGAATCTTGGGACTAGTAGTAGATTGGCGTTGGCACTTCTGGAGGGGTGGTATGAAACCTGTCTAGAGAATCTTGTTATCAGATATTTCGGGGCCATGTCATGAAGGCATTTGTGTGTCAGTGAGACAGACTTAAGGAAAATGTTGTCTTTCGTGGAAAGCCAGTTAACAGATCTTCTGGTATCTCAGATGTGGGCTTTCTTGGGGATACTTAGAGCTGCCCTTAGAGCATTATTTTGAAGGATTTGGATCTTGTTTATGATATGTTTGTTACTGCCTACGTAAAGGGCATTGCAGTAATCCAGCTTAGATAGGATCAATGCTCTGGCCAAGGTAGTGCAGTTATTAGGTGTTAGGAGTGGTTTGGCAGCTCGGATGAGTTTACAAGTATAAGCAGTGGCGGAGGCCATTGCGTTTACCTGTTTGTTAAATGATAGTGAGGAGTCTAGGTAAAAACCCAAAGTTTTTACCTCCTTGGCCACAGTGATGGTGTTATCAATTACGAATGATGAGTAAATTTGGCCGAGTTTGTTGATATTGGCTGAGGTACCAAGAATGAGGAGTTCTGTTTTGTCATCATTCAGGCATAGTCCGTGTGAGGCCATCCATGCCTGAATGGTGAGGTACACTCTGTTTACAAAGGCCAAATCCTTGTCATAATCCCCCGACAACGGGATGAGGATCTGAGTATCATCTGCATAGTTTGTGTAGGTGATACCCAGACCATCGAGATCATCGAAAAGGGGCTTTGTAAAGATGTTGTACAATGTAGGTGAGACGCAGGAGCCCTGAGGCACGCCACAGGCGATGGGCGTGGGGTCAGCAGCCGCTAATGGTGAGAAGACGCGCATTGTTCTATCACTGAGGAAGGACTGAATCCAGCCTATAGCCTCATGGGAGAAGTGTGCGGCCGACTTGAGATGTTTGCACAGAATCTCGTGGTCGACTAAATCGAAAGCTGCTGAGAGGTCAAGGAGCAGCAGCAGTGCGGTTTTGCCCTGGTCTCTCAACTCGTCAATTTGTATCTTAAGGTCAACCAAAGCGTTTTCGGTTCCGTGTTGGGGTCTGAAACCAGATTTTCGGATTCCTAGAAGGTGGTTATATTCTAGGTGTTGTTGGATTTGTAAATATGCCAATTTGTCGATGATTTTAAGCAAGAATGGTACTGTGGTGATAGGACAATAGTTCGTGGGTATGGCGGGGTCTAAGTTTTGTTTTTTGAGGAGTGGGAGGACCCATGATTGTTTCAGGTTATTGGGTATTATGCCTGAGTTGAAGGATGCATTTATTAGTCTAGTGATGAAAGGTGATAATTCACGAGCTGCATCTTTTATAAGTTGTGCTGGGCATAAGTCCCCGTGGCAGTTCGATGGTTTAAGAGTGAGGATGACATACTCAACCTCTTTGATGGATACTTTGCGGAAGTTGAAGTGGGGGGTGGTATCAAGTGAGGGGGTCAGGATGGAAGGTGTCACTGTCACATTGTTAATATTGGATTTCGTAATGGCGAGAAGGGTAGCCTTTTTATGGTGGATCTTCGTTTGCAAGTGGTGATTTTATTAGACAGGGCATTTTGAATGTTTGTACACCAGTTTTTATCCTTAGTGCAGGAGTCTGGGGTTTGGATAGGAGATTCTAACTCCTTCAGAATTGTAAAGAGCTCTTTAGTATTGGACTTAGCTTGGGTGATTCGGAGGTTGTAGGAAGTTTGTTTGGCAGAAATGATTTCTTTTTTGTAGAGGGCTGATTGCTTACTTAGGTTGCGCTTATTGGTCTCTGAAGGATCAAGCCTCCATATTTTCTCACAACGACGTTTCTCACGTCTGAGTTTTTTTAGTTGTGGGTTGAACCAGGAGTTCACATGTTTACGTTGTTTGCTTTTTCTAATCTTTAAGGGAGCTATGGCATCAAGGGATGATAGCATCACTTTATTGTACACGTCTACCATGGTAAATGGGTCAGTGTTGTCTGGTATAGAATTGAGGGTGGGTATGATCAGTGGGATGAGGTTTTCTGGCGTGATGTTTCTTTTATTTCTTGTGGGGACTGCTGGGGCTACATTATCAATGAGTAGCGCAGGTGGGGCCTCTAAGGCGAATGTGATCAGATAGTGGTCTGACCAAAGCTGAGGTAGTGTGGATAGTATCGAGATGGGGCAATTGTGCACAGCAATCCAATCAAGGGTTCTGCCTTTAGTATGAGTAGGGCATGTAATCTTTTGGGTGAAACCTAGTTCCTCTAGGGAGTTATTGATTAGTGTGGCATTCGAGTCTCGGGGGTCATGGAGTCCTAGGTTGAAATCTCCTAGTACGAGTTTCTGGGAGGTACTTTTCAGATTATTAGATAGGATATTATTGAGATCTTCTTCGAAGAGTCCTATAGGGCCTGGTGGGCGGTAGATAAGGTGGATAGTTACAAAATGTGAGTTAGTTATGGATAGCTTGGCTGTGAGGACTTCACAAGAGTTTGTACTAAGAGGTGGATCGAGTTTCAGTGTGAGATTCGTTTTATGTATGATGGCAAGACCTCCACCTCGCGCTGTGGTACGGTCTAGTCTGAGGAGGGTGTAGTCATCTGGGATGGCTAACATAATTGCTGGGCCGGCTGCGGGGTGGAGCCAGGATTCTGTGATGGCTAGAAAATCCAAGTTTCCATTATGTAGTATGTCTGCAATCTCCGTTGCGTGGGTGACCATAGAGCGTGCATTTATGTACGCCACTTTTATCGTTGGTTGAGCTGGTGGGGGCAGTGCCTTGGGAATGGCCTTGGGGGGTGTAACAGTCTCTCTGAAGAGTCTGCTGTTGAGTTGCAGGTGATGTCGATTGGATTTACTATGGCCAGTAGTGGTGTTAGATACTGTTTTAGGTAAGTAGTCATGCAATCTTGGGAGTCTTGCACGTAGTTTAAGATTCCTTTGTATTAGAGTGCATGGTCTGGTGAGCTGCTTGGCCGAGTAATGTACAGGAGTCAATGGTAGGGTATGTTGAGGCATGGTGAGGTCTTGTAGCGTGATTATGTAAAGGAGGGCTCTTAGGAGTGTTGTGTAGAGTGGTGGTAGGTACATGTTGTACGATTACGAGTATGTGCAATGGACCTGGAAGCACAGTTTCAGTATTCAGGACTGGGGTGGCGAGCACAAAGTAAGCTAGGTGAGAGGAGCAAAGCTTCAGTCTATCGGGTGGCTTAGTGAAGTGCAGTAGGGCTGGAAGCTAGGCGATTACAAGGCAGAGGTGATAAGGGCAGTAATCAGTGGCAACAAGCTGTAGAGCACATACGTAATAGCTTCAGTCTAGTAAGACACAGTAATTAGATAGAGTTGATTGCCGAGCTATAGAGACTGGTGACTGAGTGTTCATATACGTTACGTTTAACAAGGTCATAAACTGTGGCAGCATTATCTATCAGATGCATACATTATTAGTTCACATGCTTCGTACACTTTGCCTACTGTCCACATACTGTAGTTGGTGGCCACCATAAGGCACAACACAGTAGTCAATGTGGTCAATAGGCGACCATAAGGCACAACACAATAGTCAATGTGGTCGGATACCACCATAAGGCACAACACAGTAGTCAATGTGGTCAATAGGCGACCATAAGGCACAACACAATAGTCAGTGTGGTTGGTAGGCGACCATAAGGCACAACACAATAGTCATTGTGGTCAATAGGCGACCATAAGGCACAACACAATAGTCAGTGTGGTTGGTAGGCGACCATAAGGCACAACACAATAGTCTGTGTGGTTGGTAGGCGACCATAAGGCACAGTATAATCATTAGTGTGCCTCTACATAAAGAGACCATGCAAAAGTTGAAGTACAAAGGCACAACGTGCAAAGTTTGCAATGGCACGAAAGCTACAGAGAATAAGTTATGCCCTAGTACCACGGGCAATGTTCACAGAGGCAGAGTGTGCAGCCCTGACAATGGTTTAGGAAGCGTAGGTGCAGAGGATAGCATTATCAGTGTCGCGCGATGATACGGATTTAGTTGATAAGTCTCGGCAGTGCAGCCAACTAGATGGCCAGATAAGTGTGCACGCAGAAGCCCCGGTCTTACGGTGTTAATAGGAGGTCAATGGTGCCGCGCTAACGATACTGCCACCTTGAAGCAGATGGATAATTGAAAGGGCCATATAGCGCCTCACGTGCGCCAAACAGGCGCTCAACAGGCCTTTGTATGGCCTTCGTAGGAGCCGCCGGCACATCCTACTCTATTCCCTATTCCTCTATTTTTGTCCTACTCTATTCCCAAAGGCCATCCGAATACGTGTGTCACAGATGTGGCTGTTTTTATTTATTTATTTATTTATTTATTTATTTATTTATTTATTTATTTTATCCTTTTATTACAAACTGTTTAAAACATACATTTAATTCGTCCACGAGTTTTACTTCTCCAACTCTTTCAACTGTTTTGTAGCCCTTGTACTCCCTGTGCATAGGTCCCCAAACCAGCAGTTGTGCATCCTGATATGACCCCACATACACAAACGGGATGCACATTAAAATGTGTGGAAGCAGTAAGCAGGCCTGGACTGACCCACCGGGAAACCGGGAGTTTCCCCGGTGGGCCTCGACACATGGGGCCTCTTTTCTTGGGGGAAGGATACATAGATGAAGATGATGACTGTATGGGCCTGCGCAGCTGCTGTGCGTAATAACTTTACTGAAATGACTCTTTCTCTATGAGACTGAGAGTCGTTCGTTCGTGTACATAACCTCCTTGTTCTTGTGACTGAGGGTGCAGGGGGAGGGGGAACATGAGATCCAGATCCAGCCTGGGTGTGGCTCGCACTGCATTCTGCCCGCGGATTTGGGGCTCGCACGTGCGCATTGTGGAGGGCAACACAGCAAACGCACATGATCTAGTGTGTTCTAATACACATGCGCAGGATGCAGGCCCTGTTCTGGTGAAGAGCTGCATTTAAGTGCAGCAAAGTGACCTGCAAGGCTCACTGTGGGGCTGAGGCCTGAGTCTGAGTCAAGCACGCACCCAGGCTTTGCCAAGAAGACGGAAGAAGACCTCTGGCAGCCTTCTGCTATCCTGCCCTGCCACTGCCAGTCCCCTGCTTCTGCAGGCTGCAGTGTCTCCCTCACCCATCCTGGCCTGCTTGCAGCTAGTACCTACTGTGCACAGGGGCACTCTCTCTGGCAGATTCTGAAACGACAAGATCGTGTGCTTGGCCCCCGCGATCTCATAGGTAATTGTAGTTTACCACTTAAATCTGAACTAAACTGGGGGTGCTATGGGGTTGGATTTATATTGGGATAGTACGTGTACATTGATGGGCGGTGGTGGCGGCGCATCATGAATGGCTGTCAGTCTGCCATGATTACTGCACTCTGTGGTATGGGTTTGGATTTAATTTGAGAACATTTAAATGAATAGGTGGCTCATGGCTGACCATCGAGGGCTATTGATGCTGGCTGACGGTGCTAGGGTTCAGGGTCATTGCACTGCGTGGTATGTATGGGTTTGGATGCACCGTTATGTTACCAAGTGCACAAGCTATGGTAACAGCTAGAAGGGGGTCAACAAAGGGAATTATAATGTATATAGACTGCTCCATGTAAGAGGAAGCTGTATGACGGGTTTGAAATCGCAAGACTATTCCTAAATTGCCACGTGAGTATCATCTGCACTGACAGAGCTTGACCCTCTTATAGCACCGGGACACTGACCAGTGGAGCTAAAGTTGCATTTTTGAAAAAGCCCAGCTCTGCATCATTCTAAATTGTGCCTCGAAAATGAAGCGACTGAAAACTAACATGCAGTACCAGATGGTTCGTACATTACTAAACACACATCAAAACAAAGACACACCCTTGCATGTGAAGAACACTACATGGATTCGGGCTGCATTGGCTGCCACCTCCACGGGCTTACGATGTCCTGCTGTGCCCACTCACGGTGCCAGGGAGTGGAGTGGGCCGGGCTTGGAGGGGCTAATACTGATCTCTTGTATAGTGCGTAATGGTATTATGTGAGGACAACATGATGGCACTGAAACTAAGCAAAAAGAACGAAGAAAAGCACACACATAAAGGAACGTTTCATGAATGACAGGTATCCTTTTCAAGTCCTGCTCCTCCTGTCGCATTTTGTACATTGTCTATTTCCCTCTTATGGCAACATGTAATTTGGGTTTGTGTAATGGAACTCTCTCTTCCGTATTGAGCGCACTGCAGTCTGTGCCTGTTTCTCTGCGCTCATCCTGCTTGGCTTTGTTTCATGTGTATACTTAATACGTCTCTTGAGGGTTCTTGTTTTGTGGCACTAGGTCATATAACCTGTGCATTTGGTATTTTCCCCTGAGAATTGGCAGTCTTCCTGAGCCAGGCTTCCAGGTGTTAGTTTGGCCACATCCAGGACATCACTCCGCGTTTTCAGGTTGCAATAGCCACCATGAGAGCCCTACATTCCCGAAGGAGCACTCATTTCTGCTTTCTTATTTATTTATTTTATTTTTTACATTTGTTTAGCGCACAAACAGCCCTTCTGCATCAAGGCGCTCTTACTTGTGGGGTACTTAGTTACAGGGTAAGTACAGCTGGGAAATGCATTTACATGTTGCACATCTTAGTGATGATGTTCCATGGGAAAAGGATTTACTTGGATAAAGGAGTCCATCTAAATTTCCACAGAGGAGAGAGCATTCATTTCAACGAACAGCAACCATGTGGTTGGTTTTAACTTTGGAGGACAGTTGGGCATATGGTTTTAACTTTGGAGGACAGTTGAGCATAACAGAGACCAGCAGCCGCAGCCACCGCATTTGCCCACTGAAATGTACCCCTGTGTCCTTTGCAATCCAGTACAGTGCTGCTTTTGCACGCAGGTCAAAATTTCGAGGTTTTTAGCAAGGTATTTCACGTGTTTAACACAGTAATGCACGTGTCCCTGTGCTGGCTTTTGTCTGCGACATTCGGTATGTAGTAGAGCAGCAGAGAGATATTATCTTAATTAGCGGGTTCTCAGGTGGTATGGCAGTGTGTGCTTGCTCTCTGCAACAGCCAGACCTAATTTTAGACGATTGAAGGAGCCCTGTCCATCATTTTGCCGCTTCTAGACAGTTGTTTTGAAGGTGTTGGGTGTTAGATGACTTGTACTCGATGGCTGTTTCTTGCGTTATTTCAGGATCTTTGGGTTTGCATGTGTATGTGTGCGTGCTGTAGGGAGGGGGACTGGGAGTGGGGTTGCATGCTCCAGTGTATGTGTTATAGTGAAATGTGTGCTGTTTGTCTTCCATGTGTGTGTTGCAGGACTGCTGTTACCCTCTGTCTTTGTTGGTTTAGGTGGTGGCTGCTATTTGAGGTTAACTTTAAGGTACTTTAATAAAAAAAGAAAACAAATCAGGTTCTATCCTGTGTGTCTAAGTGGTGGATATTTCAAGGTAACGCTATGAGCTAACAGTAGGCTTGTAGATGTTGCGGTTTCAGGACCCTGTGTTTGTGGTTAGCTACTCAGCTGACGGCTGTTTAGGTGACTTGGTTAGTTTCATAATTGCATAAACTGTTATTTTAGATGCCTATTGTAGTTGCTGGTTATTGTGTGTGTGACTTGTAGGGGCTGTTTTTTTTGGGCCTGCAGTTATGCACCACTGTGTGTTCTATAGAGTTATTTGTTGCAGTCACTTTTGTTTATTTTCAATGCATTATCACAGATTTGCATTTATTTTAGGGTTGCTTCTGCTTGTTTGTACTTGTGCTTTTGGGTGAACTGCTGTTGAATCCTCTTTGTATGCCGATGATGTAGGGGGATTGAGTCATGGCTTGTGTGTTCTATGAAATAGGGTGTTGTTGCTGCCCATGTTTGTAACATGGCTCTTGTTTTTGAGGTTGGATTTTGAAAGTGGCATACTGTCATTTCCCCTCCGGCCGGATGAGGTGACACCAACACATATTCAATCCGTACTGATAATGTGTGATAGTAGGAATTGCAAGTCCATGGGCTGTACCCTGCTCCACCTTCTGACAAGCAATACAGAAAACTGGCTTTGGCAGGGCTCCTGTAAACTCTGGTTTGGACTCACTGATGATTCCCAGTGGCCCTCTTCACTGTGGGCCTGGTGGAATTGGAAGGGGAAGCAGTGCTAAGTGCAGGCAGCGGAATATGTAAAATGTCCACTGGCAATGGGGCTGCTTCAGATAATGGACCCATATTGCTGGGGTGTTTCTGAAATATACCTCTGGGGCCTTTGCAATGCAAATTGAGGTTACAATGTCATTAGTACTTTACAGCTGGGAGGGGGTGGCTCGGATGTATGTGCAGGCTGGGGACATTGGAGATGTCTGTGAGCACTGGATCCAAAAGTGTTGTTTTCTTACTGTTATTCAGACTGATATTACACTTGTGGTTTGTGCCACTGTCATTGAAGATCTATTTTGAGAGATCATGAACTTATTTAAAACATGACTTTTTAATCCATATAGGTTTTACAACATGCTTTAAATACACTCATTTGGTTAATTGTATTCAACGTTTTCTTGGGGGATACTCCAATACTCCCAATCCCCGCATAGAAGGGTTGGGATCACACGCTGTGCTCTCTCGTTTGGCGAAATGTGGGGCCGCTTTGAAAACATTTTCCAGGGCCACTTTTGGTTCCCAGTCCTTCCTGACCCTTCTTTGCATTGCACTATTTTCTACTCTGCTATAACTCAACGTTTAGTCTTTTTAATGTATTTGACTGTGACCCGCATGTTATGACCATCGTTGAAATGTGTTCCCAGCATAATGTTATGGTCAATTGTGAAATGTGTTTCCAAGCACCCACCTGGGTGATGGGAGCATGTTATACGTTAGTGTCAACTGTTTGTCAATGCATCATCTGGTTGCCTGCACTGCTCACTTTCCTGAATAGCAGGACCTGTTAATTTCATAAACTGACAATTTTGAAAAAGGGCATTTTCTGTGCTATTTTTATGACTGCTTCTTCGTGAATCATGCCGAATGTTTGGCCATTGTAGGTAATATTGTTATAGCATTAAGTACCCGTTCTGCTTGCTATACAAGCCCAGGGCATGAGTTCACTCCCACCTTTTACGAGGACCCTGGGACGTTACCCCCTGGTATCACCTGTGGAATGGGTACTTAATGCTATTAGCACCTTTTTCCCATGCTGGAACAGGGCTCATTTGAAGTAGTATTTCCTGTGAACAGGTCGACTTTTGGCATCCCGCTCATGGAAAGAAAATACTGTTCCAAGATGGCTGCCATGGATTGGGACAGCAGGGCTCAGTACAGAGCCCCTATTCCATTTTCCTGGTGGACTACAGGGAGCAGAGCAGAAGCAGCAGCTGAAGTGACAGCACTGCTTCATTGAGATAAGTGGCTAAGGGGGTTTGTTAAAAATGGGACGGAAAGTGGTGGGAAGACAGCGGGCGGGGGAACCGGCCATCAGGCGGCTTGGAACACAGTCTAGATTGCAGCTTCGGAACATGTTCCTAGACTCCTGATTGGTTGGCTCCTCCTGGCAGAGTGCTAATTGTATTTAGATATTTATGCTTTCAGGACATTTAACAGACCTCCTGGGGGTAAATGGGCAGCATTTAGTGTGAACATTTGCTCATGGAGAATAGGTGGTTTCTGAAGTATGTCTTGACTTCTCGAGGTTGGTGGAAGAATGTTCCATGTCTGTGGTGGACTGTAGTATCAGATTGATTGTCCACTGACTGTTGACCACTGTGTTTTAGGGGTGGATGATGTAGGTGAACATCATTCTCTTTCTGGTTCATATATATGAAAATTCTGTTTGAGATGATTTGTGCACTGACTGCAGTCTTTAAAACATCCTTGTTGGTAGTTTAAGGATTACTCAAGCTCCCAATGGAGTCTCCCTAAAGCTTCTTTGGGAGTGCCTAAATAAAGGCAATGGCTTATGCAAGTGTGTCTTTCTTGCAATACGGATTATATTATGTTATGTTTTCAGATAGTGTAACGAGATCACACTGTCCTACTGTCTGCAGTTCCATTGGTGTTTTGGAAGCATAGTATCAGCCAGGTTTGACATTGTTGGATTGACTTTGAATGGTTCGATGTGGTGATGCATGACAGCATTATACATATTGTTTTGCAAATGTGGGACCTTCCACTGCTTGACCACATGTGAGATGCATTTGAGGAAGCCTGTTAAAGTTGTACTGGTCACCCCTGATTGACTGAAATAGTTGGGTGACACTGACTGAGTTGGTTAAACATTCCATAATTGAAAGGTTATTAAGTGCCTTCCCACAGATATTCACAGCGCGGGAGCACTGTTGCTTTATGGGTTATTCAGGAGTTGCTAAGTGTTTTTATGATTATTTAATAATGGGATGATCCATAAAAAACTGCTTGATGATTTATGTGTAATTTGGGGCATTCAGCCGGTTATGATATGGCTGAACACAGGCTCTGATTGGCTGGATGCAGGGTTCAATATATTGACAAGTCGCTTGCTAATAATGTGAGATGCTTTCGACTGTGAATGAACAAAGCCAAATACGATGATCTAGGGGACGGCGCCCCCTTAGAAGGGACAACAATCACATTTTAGCTCACCGTGCTTTACCAGAGGAGAAATATCCATTTTGCACCTCAGTCTAGTTCCACCCTCAAGAACAGTCCAGCACCAAATGCTAGGCAACTCTCCTCTAAAAAAGAGTACCACCAGCAAGCCCATTCACATGTATCTACCTCATCAGAGAGGTATCTCAAAATGCAATGTATCACTAGGCATAGACAGCAAGGGGTCCACATTTGGAGTACTCCAAATAACTTAAAGTGAAACCCCAAGTATGCCAACATTTGCCAGAAATGTGAGAGCTTCCACTCAGAATGAAGAAGAATACATAAGCAGTTATTTGGGCTGCTGCCTACTCCTAAGGCACTACAATGATGTCTCAGCTCAACATGCATAACCAGAGGAGGCACAATAAGACCAAATTGACTGTTCTACTGGATGGTGCTCATCCAGGAATGCCTTCAATCATATTTCAGCACGCCAAAGCTTACCATAGGTGAACTATCCTTTTGCCTATCAATCTGATTCCACCCACAATGGATAGTTCTTCTTTGGCAAGTCATGGTGATCTAACATGTGATTCTCGACCTTACCTAGTGGGCGCCATCCCATAATACAGATTACAGCGTAAGGGTACAGCATACTGCAGCATAGCATAACTTTAGAATGTCACAGCATGATCACATAACACTCCATAGCATGGCCTAAAGTCACACCATGATGACATTTCATACCAGAGCATAAGCTAAACAAACAACCAAGCATCAAGCAAGTGAGGTGAAACAATGAGGCTTCAAACAAGTGAGGTCCCCTTGCAGGCTGTCTGCCAAATGCAGGTGAGTCTGGAAGAGTGCAACAAGAAGAGCTATAACTGGTAGAAACCCCACAATTGTGCATCCTTTCATCCTGTGGCAATGGCTCACTCCATTCATTTGGCAGTGCTGGTTATTGACTGCAGGAAAATGTTTGGGAGGATATGTATACGGTAACGTTAGAGCATGTCCCTATTGATGCATGACCAATCCTTAGAATGATGTGATATCTAGAAAATAGTATTGTTTGGTTTTGTGTTTAATATAACATGTGGCTTCCACGCCCTTAGAGGCAGTTTAGCATACTGTAATGTCAGGATAAGGTACCACTCAGACAGCTGTATTAAAGAAATTGAGCATCAGTGCAGCACAGGGACTTCACTAAGTCCTTGAGCCTTCATTCTAGCTTCTTGATTATGGGTGATATTAACTTATGGCTAAACCATAAGAAAGATACTGTGGCGTCAGAGTTACAACTGGCCTTGGAGGAATTGGGTTTTGAACAATTTATTTGAGAACCTACCCATAATCTGGGTCATACCCTGGATTGGGTAGCATGTCATAGAGTTAGGACTATGGATATATCTGTTCTGCACTGTCGGACCATTACTTCGTGGAATTCACAGTAATAGCTGACTTCCCCAGGAAGATAAAACAAAGCCCTCCAGCATCTTTTCCTGGCCTAAGCCCCGCCCACCTGGTGCCTTCCTGGTTGTCGCTCTCTTTCCCCCCTTAACAAGCCCCACACACCTGGTGTGTTCCTGGTTGCAGCTCTTTTTCCCCACTAAGCAAGCCCTGCACACCTGGTACCTTCCTGGTTGCTGCGCTTTTTCCCTACTTAAGGAGCCCTCCAGCATCATTTCCTTTGCAGATGAGGAACAGGTGCAAGTGGATCTTGGTCACCTGGCCTAAGGCCCGCCCACCTGATGCCTTCCTAGTTGCTGCTCTTTAACCCCACTTAGCAAGCCCCACCCACATGGTGCCTACCTGGTTGCCCTTCTTTTTCCATACTTAAGGAGCCCTCCAGCATCTTTTCCTTTGCAGATGGGGAGCAGGTGCAAGTAGATCTTGGTCACCTGACCTATGCCCCGCCCAACTAGTGCCTTCCTGGTTGCTGCTCTTTTCCCCCACTTAGCAAGCCCTGCCCACCTGGTGCCTTCCTGGTTGCTGCTCTTTTTCCCTACTTAAGGAGCCATGCAGCATATTTTCCTTTGCAGATGCAGAGCAGGTGCAAGTGGATCTTGGTCACCTGGCCTAAGCACCGCCCACCTGGTGCCTTCCTGGTTTCCACTATTTTTCCCCACTTAGTAAGTCCCACACACCTGGTGCCTTCCTGGTTGCGGCTCTTTTTCCCCACTAAGCAAGCCCTGCACACCTGGTACCTTCATGGTTGCTGCACTTTTTCCCTACTTAAGGAGCCCTCCAGCCTCATTTCCTTTTCAGATGAGGAACAGGTGCAAGTGGATCTTGGTCACCTGGCCTAAGGCCCGCCCACCTGATGCCTTCCTAGTTGCTGCTCTTTAACCCACTTAGCAAGCCCCGCCCACATGGTGCCTACCTGGTTGCCGCTCTTTTTCCATACTTAAGGAGCCCTCCAGCATCTTTTCCATTGCAGATGGGGAGCAGGTGCAAGTAGATCTTGGTCACCTGGCCTAAGCCCCGCCCAACTGGTGCCTTTCTGGTTGCCGCTCTTTTCCCCACTTAGCAAGCCCTGCCCACCTGGTGCCTTCCTGGTTGCTGCTCTTTTTCCCCACGTAAGGAGCCTTGCAGCATATTTTCCTTTGCAGATGCAGAGCAGGTGCAAGTGGATCTTGGTCACATGGCCTAAGCACCGCCCACCTGGTGCCTTCCTGGTTTCCACTCTTTTTCCCCACTTAGTAAGTCCCACACACCTGGTGCCTTCCTGGTTGCTACTCTTTTTCCCTAATTAAGGAGCCCTCAAGCCTCTTTTCCTTTGCAGATGAGGAGCAGATGCAAGTGGATCTTGGTCACCTGGTTTAAGGCCCGCCCACCTGGTGTCTTCCTGGTGTCCACTCTTTTTCCCCACTTAGTAGGTCCCACACACCTGGTGCCTTCCTGGTTGCCACTCTTTTTCCCTACTTAAGGAGCCCTCCAGCCTCTTTTCCTTTGCAGATGGGGAGCAGGTGCAAGTGGATCTTGGTCATCTGGCCTAAGCCCCGCCCACCTGGTGCCTTCCTGGTTGCAGCTCTTTTTCTCCACTTAACAAGCCCCGCCCACCTGGTGCCTTCCTGGTTGCCACTCTTTTTCCCTAATTAAGGAGCCCTGCAGCCTCTTTTCATTTGCAGATGGGGAGCAAGTGCAAGTGGATCTTGGTCACCTGGCCTAAGCAGCACCCAAATTCTTAGCCCTGCCTCTTCCTTCCTGCTCTTAACTCTTAGATTAACAGTGTCTCACATCCGAGCATTTTTGTTTGGACCTGTTCAAACCAGGAGGATCCGGGGCCTGAACCCCTGCTCAGACGGCAGGAAAACATGCACCAACATGTGTTTGCTCTCTCTGTCCCCACAGGCCATCCCCACCCCTCTAGTCCCCCTGTGATGTCCCCCTGTGCCTCCCCTTCTTGCACACAGATGTTGCTTGCTTGAATCTTCTACCCTGCTCCCCCTCATCCCCTCCAGCCTACTTCTGCAGGAGTCTGTCCTGATACATTCTGATTTCACCCTCACCGTCTTGTGGCCAATGCTGGATTTGACTTTTATGGACTTCATTGATTCATGGTACGTCACCATTTCTCATGGGGGCACTGAATCATGCTGTTACCATCTTCATCTTGTATCCAGGATTGCAACATTATGTGTTACTACTGAATTCTGCAATTGTATTTGCTCACCCCTCTTGCTTCTCCACTCTTTTTGACTGCTTACTCTCTGTTCTCTCCTCCTGTGCCTTTCTCCCTTTTCTATCTCCTCCCCTTACTTTCTTCTATGCACTTACTCTATCAGAATTGTCCCGGGACCTAGTATGATAGCAACCTTGTCTGTCTCTTCCTCCCTCCCCATACTTGTTCCCCCCCAGCACTATCTGAAATGTTAACAGGCCTAGTACGATAGTCGTTTGTTTTGTTCCTCTCCTCCCTTTCTGCACCCCTCTCCCTCGCCTTTGTTTTCTCTGGCTCTACCAGAAATGACGTTAGGCCTAGTACAGTAGTCTCCTGTCTGTTTTCATTTCCTTCCCACTCTCCCCATCCTTTCCTTATCTATGTCTTAGCTCTGGCACTATCTGAAATGTCATCAGGCCGAGTACAATAGTTAATTTCACATCCTTACTGTTCATGGCCTGTAAGAATGTCATTGTATTTCCTTTGTTCCCTCCCTTGCCCTGAAGCACTTTGAAACAAATTGTGTATAGCACTATATGAATAAACTGTTGTATCATATCACATCAAAAACATGCAATAGAAGTCGTGGCACGAAACTTGAAAAACATTACTATGGATAAGATAGAACAACTACTCTGCTCACTGAGGAATCTCTCTGACCTTGACTCACCAGAGGAATTATCAAGAGCCATATCATCCAACCTTGAAAAAACTGTTATTACCTTAGCACCAATAAAGAAAAAGAGGCTTAAGGAGGTCTTCACATGAAATATATGGTTTACGCTTGAATTACAAGGCTTAAAATCCCTAACTCTTAAATCCTTTTATGTCTGGAAAATCCACAGGGCCGAGGCATCCCTAGTAACTTACAAGAATGCAGCAAAAACTATAGAGTAGCCATCATAGAGGACAAAAAAAAAACAAAGGATTGCCAAAGAGAAATGATCACTGAGAAAAATAATAACTTAATGATCAATGCAACAAAAAAAATAGATTGGGCCTTTGCGAGATGCCCCTCTATTGCAGTTTTTAACTTTACTGCAATCTCTGTAAATGAAGTGGAAGTAATAATTAAACAATTTAAGACTACCAAGTGTAAATATGATGTCCACAAGGCAATGCTTCTTAAAACCCACCCCCCACACTGCTAACTGCAATTTGTAAGTTTATTAATGCTTATTTGAAATCAGGAACTGTCCCACAGGATTTAAAAATGGAGTGGGTTATGCTCCTTCAGAAAAAAACAGGTCTACCAGCTGATCTCCTATAACTATAGGCCCTTTACAAACACTGCCTTTCTCCTGAAAATCCTGCACCGTGTGGCATACGGTCAAATATCCGAGCACCTAAAAGCTCACCCTGTCCTTAATGACCATCAATCAGGCTTCGTGTGGGCTTTGGAACGGAGACAGCTCTTTTAGGGCTTAAATCAAAATGAATAGCACCCATGTATAGGAACAAATCTTCCTTATTGTTGCTACTTGATCTCTCAGCAACGTTCGACCTGGTGGACCATTGCATCATGTCCACCAGGATGAGCGAGGTTGCATATTTTTCACCTTTAGCTATCCAATGGATCACATTGTTCCTTATTAATCGAGAAAGCAGGGTCTTTCTCATGAAAGCTGAATCTGCTCCCATTAACGTCGGTTTGGGTGTGCCACAAGGCGCATGCACTTTGTCTTGTTTGTACAATCTTTTCACTGCCCCCTTATTCACCAGGATAGCTCATAAGGGCGTGATGTTTACCAACTACGCCGATGACACTCAGTGTGTTATCCCGTTGTCAGGCAATCATGATCATGATAACGTATTGATTAATAAGACTTTTGTCCTCATTTAATCATTGACGATTCGTAATAACTTGGCTCTTAATAAAGAAAAAAACAGAGCTGCAGGTGATCGGTTCACCCAAAATGTTACGGAAACTGGGAAACTGGGACCTTCTTATGAAAGCTTCCATTTGGGAGCAGCAAATGTTATCCCACTTAAGCAAGTTAAAACACTCAGAGTAATATTGAAGATGAAGATGGGAACAGCATGCTTCAGGGCCACCATGTGAAAGGGTGACACAACGTGAATCAATTAAGTCCATAAAAGTCAAATCCAGCATTGGCCACAAGACAGTGATGGTGAAACCAGATTGTATCAGGACAGACTCCTGCAGAAGTAGGCTGGAGGGGTTGAGGGGAGCAGGGTAGAAAAATCAAGCAAAACAGTAAACATTTGTGTGGGAGAAGGAGGGCACAAAGGAAAATCATGGGGGGAACAGAGGGGTGGGGATGGCCTGTGAGGACTGATGGAGTAAACACATGTGGGTGTATCCTTACCTGATGTCTGAGCAGGGGTTCGGGCCCTGGATCCTCCTGGTCCTAACAGGTCCAAACAGAAATTGTCCTTTTCTTCGACTGCCCTTGGCTTCAGACACCCGGACGAGAGATGCCGTTGATCTAAGAGTTATGGGCAGGAAAGAAGAGGCAGGGCTAAGAAGGTGGGCACTGCTTGGGCAGGTGACCAAGATACACTTGCACCTGCTCCCCATCTGCAAAGGAAAAGAGGCTGGAGGTCTCCTTAAGTGGGGAAAAAGAGCGGCAACCAGGAAGGCACCAGGTGGGCGGGGCTTGCTAAGTGGAAAAAAATAGCGGCAACCAGGAAGGCACCAGGTGGGCAGTGCTTAGGCCAGGTGACGAAGATCCACTTGCACCTGCTCCCCATCTGCAAAGGAAAAGAGGCTGGAGGACTCCTCAGTAGGGAAAAAGAGCAGCAACCAGGAAGGCACCAGGTGGGCAGGGCTTGCTAAGTGGGCAAAAAGAGCAGCAACCAGGAAGGCACCAGGTGGGTGGTGCTAAGAACCTTAGCTGCCCTACACATGCCTTGGCATGGCACGTGAGGAGCCCTAGTAATAGAACAGCCATGGACTGAGTAGCCGTGGTACTTCATACCTACTTACACATACACTTATTTCTTTATATTTTTATTTTATTGTTTAACGTGCGGACCTAGCTCAAGAGCAGCATCACCCTGTACAGAATGTGGGTAGCTAGTATTTGGCTGGTATCTTTTAACAGTAGTGCAGTACTGTGAGTTGAGCTCTGTGTGTCGGCATGCTCGTCCATTTAAATTAGTCCTTCTTCAGGTGTTGTTGAAAAAGCCATGTTTTGAGCAAAATTGGAGAATTGTGGGGGCATTCTGAGCCAATACCACGGTTGAGTTCTAGAGTATGAGTACTGTGGCGGGTCAGAAGAGGGAAACCGACTCTGGTCTTTTATTTTATGGTTATTTTTTGCTGAAAGAAAAGTAAACACTTCTGACATTCTTGACATTCTCTAAACTACCTGTATTCCCTACCTAACCAAAAATGAACTAGAGTGCTCGTCAGTTGTCAGTGAATCCAAAACGAAGATCTTTCCACTGTCCAAACTAATCTATCCTGACCCTACCACTACAAAGCAACTAAGGCACAGGAGGATGACTCCCATCTCCTGTGGGCTGGCTTCTCAGCAGGTTCACTTTAGTGAAGTATTCATTGGTATTTCTTAGTAACTACTTTTATCAAGTCATATAGCTCAGATCTAGTTCTAGTGTGTAGATACCTGAGGGTTCAGTGTGCTGCTACAAAAGCAAAAATAAATAAATACATAAATATATATTGGCTCTTGTTTTTATTCTCCTCACTTGAGATATTATTAACTTTTGTCCCCCTTTTCTTTGGACCAATTCTCTTCCTTCATTGCTAGCCAAACTTAAGACTTGCTTTTTGCTCACGGTCCAGTCCTTTTCTTGACTGGACTAATGAGATTGTTCCAGTAATGATTCTCCTTATTGCTATTGATTGTTGTCACTTTTTCTTGCCTGGGACAAATAGGAGTGTTCCAATTATCTTTCTTCCTTCTTGTACTTGTGTTGGTTTACTGAGACTGGGACGAGTAGGAGCAGTCCAGTAATGATTTCCACTCTTCTTATGTACTTTCAATAATTGGTCTTTATTAGGATGAGTAGAAGCATTGCAGTGATGATTCATACTTGTCTTATTCACTTCAGACACTTGATGTTTACTGGGACAAGTAGGAGTGGTCCAGTAATGACTCACAACACTTGACTTGGACTTTACTGGGACGAGTATACGCATTCCAGTAATTAGTCTCAATTTTCTTAAGCACATCCAATACTTGCAGCCCGATTCATGGAAGGGGGTGCAGAAATGACGCAAGGTCTTTGCGCTGTGAAGGAACCTGCGCAAGCTCTGGCGCAGAAAAAATACTGCACGTCATGCATATTCATAGATTTAAAGATGCGTTACTATCCGTTGCGCCTACAAAATGCCCCCACATGTCACCCACAGGCAGCCCCCTCCAGACGGGACATCATCCCACAGCCCCCTCACTTCTGACACCATCCACAGGCAGCCCCTTCCAGAAGGGACACCAGCCCTCTGTCCCTCTCACCTGTGACCCTACCCACAGGCATCCCCCTCCAGACAGGACCCCACCAACAGGCGGCCCCCTTCAGATGGGACCCCACCTACAAACATTCCCCTCCAGATGGGACACTACCCCCCAGTTCCCCTCACCTGTGACACCCCCCACGGGCAACCCCCTCCAGACCCCACTCACACTCAGGCTCTCTACCAGCGTTGAGTCCAATGCCATGTACTCACTCCTCCGGTGGGCCTCTGTTCTTGCTTGGAGGGCTTGCAGGGTCTCCAGCATCTGTTTCTCTATCACCTCGGCTTCCCTGCAAGTGGCCTCCAGGATGGCAGCCCATATCCTTGACCGATGCAGCGCAATTCCAGCCCTGGCCCTTACAATCCTTGCTTCCTGAGCCCGCTGCCTCTCTGCTCCGAGCTGCTGCCCATATCGCCAGAACACAGAAGACATCCTGTCCCTCGGGTCCACGTCTTCCTCCCTACACACATTGCGCACCTTCCCCATTTGTGTGTTGTGACCTGAGAATTGTAGCATCCTCCTGAATGCCAGCTGCTGCCTTAGTGTCTGGTGCCTGCTTTGTGTGTACACCCTCCGGGATGATGACAATACCCAGGGGTGTACAGCCCGTGCTCTGCGTGTGGGTTCCTGCTATCCCTCCATTGTCGGTGACCTTGCAACCATCCTATTTTACCAAGTGCCTTCAAGTGCTGCAAAACACAGTAGTTTGTCTGGTGAAACACATCCTTTTGGCTTGAGTGTAACCAGGGCATGTCAATCCTTTCATTGGCTTTGTATCAATTCCAGGGTTACATTTAAAGCATCCTGTCTGATTCATTGTGCACTGAATGGTATAGGATGTCTAGCCATTCAGTAGAAGCTTCAGAGTTATATCCCAGGCCGGACTCTGAGATTCACTGATGCAGCATTTCTGTGTGTTCCTAAATACAGAAAGGAGCGGTTGGGTGGCAGAGCCTTTCTGTGCCAGGGCCTAGGCTCTGGAATTCGCTGCCTGACCAGCTAAGAACCACTGTGGATTTTGTACGTTTTAAACAAAGGCTCAAAACTTTCCTTTTCATGTGAGTCAGCCGTCCGGTCTTCCTGGTATCTCTCAACAGTGCCATGATGCTTTCAGTGACAGAGCGCTATAGAAGAAACTGATTGATTGAAGATCCACAAACAATGGCCGGGGGTGTCACAGCCTGGGCAGGAGTGAGCTGGGTGTCAAAAACCTGTCAAGGAACTATCACATGACCAGTCCATGCATGGGTGATGGTAGGGCAGTCAGAGAGAGCATAACTCACACATACTGGTGAATAGTGCAGTCACTGAGTAAGAACAAATATGTGCCACTACTGAATTCCAGTACTAGAGGTTAACAACACCTGAGAGAAGACATTGTGTGACTGCATATGCTGGTGAAGTTGTATGCAGAATATGTGTTTTACACTGCAGTAACAAAGAAATGTGCTATGAATGTGACCATGGAAAACCCCCATAGTGAGCCCACCTCCCTCCACCCCAACCACACTGATGCCAAACACAGAGTGATGCAGCACAGGTCAATACAAATCCAAATATACAGTGCACACCTATTCGTCTGATGGAAAAACCACCACATGTCAGGAACATGTGCATCCGGCCATCCTCAAACATCCCAGCAACAACAATACATACGCATGCAGGCAACAAGACACATGACTTGCAATGGAGAGATGCAATGGCTCAAAATAGAACTAGCCAATAGGCCGACACACAAATGAACAAACAGAATGATATATATTGATGAAATATGTACAGAAAAAGTTTTCAAATTAAGATAAAATTTGTCCATTTCAACAAATATGTAAAAAAATTAATTCCTAAAGCCTAAGGAACTTTATACAGTAAAAACTGGGAAGGAATGTATGAAAAGTCTGGGTAACATAATAAAGAAAGAAAGGAAACCTATGCCTAAATAACTATTTACATAGGCAGCGGGCTAGTCCATCTCCTCCTCGCTCATCTCACTCAGGCTCTCTACCAGGGCTGAGTCCAGCGCCACGTTCTCACTCCTCAGGCTGACCTGCGTTCTTGTCTGGAGGGCTACCAGGGTCTTCAGCATCTGTGTCTCTATCACCTTGGCTTCCCTGTTAGTGGCCTGCAGGATGGCAGCCCGCCTCCTTGCCTGACGCAGCACAATCCCAGCCCTGGCCAACACAATCCTTGCTCCCCAAGCCTGCTGCCTCTCTGCTCCGATCAGCAGCCCATATCACCGGAACATGGAAGACATCCTGCCCTTCAGCTCCACGTGTTCCTCCCGCCTCACATTGCACACCTGCCCTCTTTGTGTGTTGTGCCCTGAGAATTGTAGAATCCTCTTGATTGCAAACTGCTGCCTTAGTGCTCGGTGCCTGCTTTGTGTGTACGCCCTCCGGGCTGATGACGATACTCAGGGGCATGCGGCCCGTGCCCTGTGTATGGGTGCCTGCTGTCCCTCCATTGCCAGTGACCCTGTTGGTTCCTGGGTAGGCATGGTGACCACCTCAGCTGCTTGACCTTGGACTCCCAACTCAGGCAGGGATGTTAGCTCCACCAGACTGAGCAATGTGGGTTGGACTGGTGCACAGGGGGCCCTCGTGGTATCTGGGCCGCAAGGCACCTCGGAGGACAACTGGTACACGGAGGAGAAAGATGAGGAGGGGCTTGCATTAGTAAACCGACCATGCAGCACAAACTGGAACAGGCATGTTGCAAGCCAGGTGATGAGGCGGCATACCTCCCCGTGATGATGTGCAAGCAGACTACGTGTAGCCTGCACATCATTACAGATGACGGATGTATGCCTCGCAACCCAGCCTGCATGGGAAGCGCATAGTCCTGGATGGGAACAGCAGATGGTAAGGGTGTGTCGGTCTGGGTGGACACAGCCGACACCAGGGGCTGGGCCTGAGTGGAGGCATCCCGGTGTAAGCATACAGCTGCATCCGATGGCCCAGGGACAAGATTTTGCACAGGCCCCTCCAGGGTGGTTGTCACAGCCACAGGGGCAGGACTGCAGTAGGCACACCTACCTCAACACCCCCACCTGACCCCATGGGCTGGGCTTCAATGGCCACCTCCTCCCCCCGGACCCATGCCAACCTGGATGACTCAGGGGCATCTTCCGCCATGGATGGCTCTGGTGTGTCATCATATGTCTCCCCAGCTGCTGAGGAGTCCACTCCTATCTTCACCTTCTTGAAACCCTTCTTGAACTTACCCCCAGCATCATTGCCCAATTGTGTCGGCACGGCCGCAGCCACATAATTCCCTGAAGAAGTGCTTTGATGGAGGTGTGGCTGTGCTTTCATGGGGGCGTGGCTGGACCATGCGCCTTTACCTGGTGGAGGCATCACTGCTGCCATGCTCCACAGCACTGTTTCTGCCCTCTTCATCAGATGCAACTGTGGAGTACATGGAGTACACAGACACAGAACACAGAACAGAAACATCAGTGTACTGCACCAATGTGTGCGTGGCAATACCAACATTCACATGAACATGACTAGTCAAGGAAGGAAACATCATCCTCCACCCCCACACACATGGACATGCAATCCACATCCATGCAGATACATGCGTGCCCATCTCTCCAGACATTCACATCAGGCTACTTGTCACTCTCACGACCAATCAATTGTATATGCTACACACACATGCATTATGTGCACATACATATGTCATGCACACACATCAACAGAGAGGCCACAGGCAGTGTGATGAGCAATCACATCAGAGCCCCATCAATTGTAATTCCTCTATGTGACTACATCAGACATTCAAATGCATGTGTTGCATCCAGACGTTAGTGATGGCCAGTCACACATTCCCATCATTGCCACATACACATGAACATCATGCACGCACATGACGTGGGCAACACTACCTCAACTGTCACACTTGTCACACGGGCACCTCTCAGACACAAGTAACAAAACATGTGCACAGTCTGAAAGGCAGCAGTACAACACGCACTGCAAGTGATATCTCATTCAAATAACATATGGTCCAATGCATTCATGGATAGCAATGTCTGGGGCATGCCCACAGACATCCGTCTCAGAGGCATACTTGTGGCAAGTCTACGGGGCTCACTGCCAAAATGCAGCAACATGCACATGCACCATAGAGCATAGCAACACATGGATACTCACCAGTTGAGTCCAGACGTTGATGCTACTCGGAGACCTGGGTGTGCAGAGCCCGCTAAAACTATTCCAGGACCCGCATGTTCATATCAGACAGCCGGCACCTGCACAAACAGTGCACCTCTGCAGTGGCAAAGGCCTTGATGTAGCGTAAGGACTTGCTGTGGGTCATGTATTTCATGTCCACCAAGCGTTTGTGCACAGTCTTGAAGGTCTGGGATGCCACCCCCTCGGAATTGATGGCATCCCTTATCCCATCCCAGATCTGCTGATGTCCTTTCTTGCCACATTGCATCACTGGGTCGAAGAGGGCATCATAATTCTCCAGGACCTTCTCCACCAGGATGTCAACTTCCCTGGCAGTGAAGTTGACAGCCCCCTGTCTCGCTGCCATGGGGTTGTCTCTCTGGTTTGAAGATGATGGTGCAGACAGGGCAACCCCCGAGGCAGGTGTGGGTGGGCAAGGTGGTCCTGAAGATGGGCTGTGGAGCCGTGGTGGTTATATGGCACAGTGGGTGTCCGGTGAGGCAGCTGAGGTGGTCACAGGGCCAAGGACAGGAACACTGGCAATGGCCGAACAAAAGGCACTCCACTGGACAGCAGACACATACACTGGGAAGGCAGCAACAAATGGCTAGGTAGGAGGCAAATCAGGGCAGTAGGAGGCAGGTTAAATGGCTCGGAGGCAGGAGCATGGGTCTTCCGTGTATCATTCCATGGGCAGCTGGTAACAGAGTGACGAATCTTTACGCATAAGAAATTAGCGTGGACATGTGAAATCTGAGGAAAGGCCCTCAGACTGTAACTTACATGACACGCGTTCAGCATGCCAGATTCGGGGATACATAAGTATGCGTAGAAGCAACTCCAACCATACGATTGAAGGGGAATAGATGGACGAGTGGAATACTGCGATTTCTGGGGTACCACACAATTTGTTCACTTCAGGGACCGTACAAACATCTTATTTTGATGAGAGATTTGCTTCTGCGCATACGCATGTCTACTTTTGTATTTTCAGAGGCTAACAGTGAGTTGCATATGCATTTTTCTACTATGGGTGCCCCTGTGTATCACATACCTCTTTTCCTACCTTAACTGCAGCTATCCGGGGTTCATGTACACAGTTTTTTGTGTTGCTGGTTGCCACTGTGTATCACATAAAACATGTTTCTTTTTACGGAAGCTATCCAGGAGGTCTTGCGTATGCAATTTCCCTTTTTTTGTGGTGCATGTGCGTTACGCATCCCATATTTTTGTCACCTGGGGTACCTTTGAGCCTTTCTGGACCTCAGAAGTATGTTTTTCATCACGTACACTGCCCCCTCACTCGAACTGCCCGGGACATTTGCTTGATGTGCCTTCCATTGTTCACCGACACCTGGAACGTGAGTGGAAAGGCCCCAAGAGTGAAAGTTGGTCGAGGTGGCCGGGGTCATGGACGTGCAGTGGAGGCTGCTTTCCCAGCCCCAAGAGACCAGGGACGTGCAGTTGAAGCTGCTGTCCCAGCCCCAATGGTCCAGGTACGTGCAGTGGAAGCTGCTGTCCCAGCCCCAAAGGGTAAGGATTGTGCAGCTAAAGCAGCTGTCCCAGCCCCGAAGGGTAAAGGAACTGCAGCTAAAGCAGCTGGGCCATCCCCAGTCGGTGATGCCATTCCCCAGGCCACTAGTGGTCTGGCATCTGGGGCCCAGAATGGTCCTGTCCACACAGGGTCAATGCCAACACCACATATCAAGAATGCAAATCCTGCACAGCAGCAACAGGCACAACCCCAAGGCATGGCACAGGACACTGGCATGTTGAGGAAGAGGAACTTATATGATGAAGAACTCCAGATCCTCATGGACTACGTGACAGAGCACCACCAACATGTGCTACCTGCAACCAGGGAGCACACATACACCTGCTCAGCATATGGTGCATTGGCAGCATGTCAAAGATAAGATATATTCCTTAGGGTATGAGAAGCGCTCTGCTGCTCAAGTAATGAAGGGCTGGAATGACCTCACCCGTTGCACCAAGTCCAAGATGGGTGCCCAACCTCGCCTCTGCTATGGCAACTGGAGGTGTGAAAACAAAGAGAAAATATCAAGGCTGAGTACCCCCAAAAGGAAATACACCGAACACGGGTTCCAAAGGAACGTATGAAGATCTTTATTTTATACTGAACAGTCTCAAAGGACAAAGCAACAGATAGCTATCGGCCCTCAGTAAAACACAGCGAACTCCAGCGTGGTTCGGTGTGCTCAGTGAGTGGGACTGTACATTAGAATAGTCGCACCTTTTATAACTTTGAAAACATGTTGTCCACCCCCACTGTGAGTTAATATTCATTAATACATTACAGATCTAGGGTTCGTGCCGAGTTCACAGATCAACACGTTTAGGGTTTATTTTTAATGTATTCACCAACAAGCCTCAATGGCTACAGTGTACTTTAGGATTTCTTATGTAGACCTTCTCAAACATCTATACAATGTAGTTTAAACAAATGTCTCAGTTCAGTATTTGAATACATTGTTCGTAACACATGCTTGCGGATTAGCTTCATTGACACGAGTAATCCTTTACACACAGGTCAACGAAGGACAAGGTCTCAGTTCATGACCCTAACAAGTGGAATGCAGGAAAGTTACACATTAGTTTATACATAGAGGTCAAGACGGCGATGTTATATTTTCAGAGTGACACCATCCACCATTTTAGCTCACAGGGTGACTTTGCAGAGAGAACCTAAAATGGCGGATTGACCTAAAATGGCGGCTTACAGTGATTCTAAGGTCGGGACCTTGCAACACGGGTTTCTTCGCAAGTGACTTACAAGCAGCTTGGCATAGGCCAATATACATATATTCATCAAATAGGAGGCACGATATAATTTCCCGTTTGACAGAGGGGGGTCACCAGAGGAGGACGAGGTCACCCTGCATGTGAAGGCTATGAGCCAATTCATACTACTGGATCAGGTGCAAGGCATGGGAGGCCTGCCAAATTACGAGGGCACATCCGGAGAGTGACCAAGATTGTGCATCCTGAGTATGTGTAGTGAAACATAACAAAGATGTATAATTGTGCTGCACTTCTGTCTGCATTTGAATGACTGCCCTGGCTGAACAATGTTGTGGTGTACTGACTCCTGTCCAGTGTACTCAAGAATGACTACAACCCATGTGTTGTACATCAGTTGCACATGGCTGTATGACAGTACTCATCCCCCACTAGCATACCCTCACAACATCTGCAACATGCTACCACAACGTACCATCTTGTTAGCTGCATCAGTGATGCCAGTGACTCTGCTCTGCTACTCTTGTGCTTGTGTGTGAAGCACGAGTTAAACTTCATGCACTGCATGGAGTAGATTATCTATTCACACATTTATGTAGGTGCTTCCATGCTACATAGAACTTCCAAGAAGACAACCAATACGCCTCGCAGTGTCCCACGAGTGAGTGTGCATATTTCTAGACTGTGTACATCCCCACTGCCACTATGGTAATGACTCCAGAGTTCATTTGTTGTGAGGCCTGATCCCTGTTAGCCTCCCACACTCGCCAAACACTCCATGGGTCCCTGTCCCTCTCGTGGGTCACTGTACTTTCCTCCCATCTCCAACTGCATTTAATTACTCCCTCCACTTCACTGACCTTGGCTTGGTGTTACTCTTACAGTCATACTTCAACTGGGACTGTTTCCTTTTTTCACACTTAGTGCATGTTACCATTGTGTGCAGTCCCTGTGCCAGTTTAACTATGGTGTGGCATGTAATGGATGCATACTTGGGTGTGAATATGTGTGTCTACCTGTTGACATGTCCTGTATTAGCATGTCACAGAGCCACATGACCATGCCCATTTCCCTGGTATTAGTCAACAGTTTGCCATAATGTTCTTGCTAACAACCATGTTTGTTGGCAATGTGCCCACTGGCTGCATGGTCCTGAACATGGAATGTTGTTGCCAGTCTGCATATACCATGATCAGATGTCTTCTTGTACATAGTGTGTGTATGCTGTTTCTCTCATGGTAACATGCCCTGCATTTTGTTGCATGACAGCAATCTGATACACATGTTTACTGTAGACATGTTTCACATGACTCCTCATGCTTTTTCTGTCCTTGTGCAGGTGAGGAGGCACCAGATGCAGAGGAGGAGAAAGAGTAGGAAGAAGAGTCTGTGGTGGTCCAGACCACCAGTGGACAACATGGTGTGGCAGGTCATGAGAATCCTGTGGTGCTGCAGACCATCCTGGGCATTTCGACATACAATACTGACTCTTGGAAATCCAGTAGCTCTGGTGCTGAACTGGATGTGCAGTCCTCAATGCGAACTCACGTGAGTGCACCATTTGATGGAGCAGTTGGGGCCTGTGAGTCTGCTGGGGGTCAGGTGCCTTCACAAGGCCAGTCAGTGGTGTCAGGGCCATCTGTGGTGGTTACGGATGCACGGCCACATGTATTTGACATCATCTAATGAATGGGGATATATTGCATGCACATTTGCTGCATATCATTGAGGGGGACAGGCAGTGTGGGGGATGTTGTTGGTTGTCAGTGTGTGTATTGTGTGTTTGATTTGCATGCAGTGTGCAGGTGTTTGTGCATGTGTGATGGGACACATGTTGAAGGTTGACTTGTGAGTTGTTGTTTGCATGTGTTCTATGTCACTCAGGGGTGTCCGTGGGCCTTCAGTATTCTTGGGGCATGTATGTGTTAGCTGGACTCTGTTTCATTTTGTTCTCTGCCTGCAGATTCTTCTATCAGGGAATGATGGCTATTTTATGGAATGAAATTTGACTACCAACTGCATGGCAAGGGGACAGGTAAGATGTTCATTTATATTGATTGTTATGGAATGGTGATGAAATTGTCAGTCTATACTGCACTTCTTTTGTACACCCCACAATAGGGACATGTCTTTGCACATCATGCACAATCTGGGACATGTGTGCATTTATTAGCATTTGTGCTCGTCAAAGATTGTGTACATGTGAATAGCTCAGGCCATTTTTGGCTTGCAGCTCTGACATTATGTTTCTGGAATTATCGATGCTTACACATTTGACCGGTATGTTGGTTAGTCATATCCACCACAGCGGAAAGGGACCACTACAGCGGGTACGGTGCACAGGGTTCACGGGTCAGGCTCTGGCATGGTTAACCTCCTTTCTTTCTGACCACTCATTCCAGGTGGAACGCGAAGCCTTTCTATCTTCTGTCAATCTTTCAACCTGTGGCATTCCCCAGGGATCTAACCTATCCCTCTGGTTCTTCAATGTTTGCATGGCTGTCTTAGCATGTGTGATTGCCATTTTCACCTCTAACTTCCAGTGTTATGTTGATGACACACAACTTTCTTTCAGGATACCTTGAGCCACCTCCTCTTACTCACTCATATCTGACTGTCTGTCCACGATTCAGTAATGGTGTTGTAGAGAAGGAGCCAAGTACCCCCACCTCAACCACCTCACCCATTTTCCCTATATGTTGGGAACCAGTGTGTGAGACACGTGCAGTACCATTGAAACAACAGATACCAAGGAGAATCCTGGAAGTAAGGCTCCGATTAAGAAATCCATACCTGCATATGAGACAGTATGATGGCCATTTGAATGAAATCCCAGAAGAAGCAGGACCAATGAATGGGAGTGAAGAATGGTGGCATTACACATGAAGCAAGGCTCACATACATAGATGAGATGCAGAGACAAGAGAACGAAGATATTCTATAAGGCATCAAGAAAGTATCAAAGATAAGTGACATCTTGGGCTCAAGATGAAGAAACGTATGCTACAGAAACAATGAAGATATCAAGTCATTTTATATGTGTAAATATGCAAAGAAATGCAAGCAGGCAAAGTATCCTTGAGGCTAGTTTTATAGTGAATGGATTGCGGCATGCACCAACATATACATATACAGGAATGAGTAAAGAACTGATGTTACCACTATGTATTAGAGCAGTGCTGGACAAGAAAGGAAGGCCTTTCAAGTATGGAGCAGTTATAAAAGAAATTGAATTAACAGGAGTGAAACTCAGAAAGGCGAGCTGGATGAGCCTCAAGAAGCCAACGTTGTATCAGACGAGGATGAACAGACATTGGGTACAAATCGTGTGAAAGAATGAAACTCTTGTTTAGAAGGCATGGACAAAGAAAAGGAAGACATCAGAGGTCTATTAGAAAATAGTATTTTAAATACAACAGAGATCAATTTTGTGGTCTTCAGTCACGTGGAAGAATGAAGTTGTACAAATATGACAACCACATCTACGCATGGAGGCAGAGCATGCCTTCACTTCCCTGAATTCTCCAGAGCAAAGAACACTCCCAAGGACAAGTTCAAAGCCTTAATTGACAGCAGACCACTGAGGTGATGATAGATGATATGCTAATTGGTGGAAAGCTATGGTTATGTGTATTTAAACAAAAGGAAGGAACATATAACAGACTGCATCAACACAGTATATATCCTCAGACAGCAATTTCTTGTAGCAACCATGAAACAAATATAGGCTGCATTATGTGTTCTCAATAATCATCAAAAAGCAGTATTACCAAAAAATATCATTTTTAATATATTAATCACTCTTTAGCACAAGAAATACACTCATTTGTTTTAAAAAACATATACACATAACATAGTCATATACATCTTAAAATCATGCCACCTCACAGTGTACAGAATTAAATGCCAAAAATTTCATTAGCACAACACAACAATGGCAACTCAATTGTTCACATTTCCCATTGTGTGAACCAGCCCAACTTATATAAGTTTCAGTCCTCTGTGTTTCAAAGTAACCGGACATTCATCAGGGGCAGAAGTAATCCTGTGCTCCAGGTCGATTCTTCCTACATATACACCAGGTTGCTATCTCTAAGGATACAAAGACAAACACATATCACTAACACGGGCATAATCAGTGTAATCAATCACCATAGCCAAACCCTAATCACCAATAGGGTATCTAGTACACACTACATCATGTACTGGATCTGTGGTCAGAAGAAATATATGTCTTTGACCGTATAAGCCAAGTCAGTACTGGCTCTTCACTATTACAGCAGTAAGTGAAATTCGTAAGTGAGTACCTAGAGGAATTCTACCAATGGCAGTATTTTTATTTTTATTCACCTCCTAATCCCGAACACAAGGAATTTAGTGAATATCCAACCACATTAGAGCCTGGCACAACAACAGAAACCGGCTCACCCTACCCTCGGGTGTTAAAAACTGTTCTTTAGTTGGATACAGTCACAACTCAGTGGCATAGTCACCCATCATCTTTCTTTCCAATTTTCTAAAACGAACTATCAGTGCCTAAAATACAAAAATTTGAGGGTAAGATGCCCAGCCCCAGATGTCAAGTAAGCATCCGCTACTCTAATAAAGGCCAAAAAACGGGTCTTACCTATTCCAGCGATTTTCAATTCTCCGAAAAACACTACAGTACAAGTCTGTATAGATAGGGCCTCTTCCTTCTACAATTCCTCTAGCTCTGAAAGAGTAAAAATGCTAAGTAAATACATCGCAAAGGAAAGGAGCATCTTCTGCAGAGTGTTAGGGTTAAAGTTACTTCCAAAGGCATCCCCTCATTCTTACCTTATCTATGCCAACTGATGACCTGAAAACAGGCAGAGTACTACATCTCACGCCCGGGATAACAGTGGATCAACACCCTGAGACTACGGCCCAAAAACCGTACTGAAATCCCCATTCCGCGGCACTCGCGTGACGCGATGACGTCATCACGCTCCACGGAACGGGCCGTAGTCTCAGGGTGTTGATCCAGGTCATCAGTTGGCATAGATAAGGTAAGAACGAGGGGATGCCTTTGGAAGTAACTTTAACCCTAACACTCTGCAGAAGATGCTCCTTTCCTTTGCAATGTATTTAGTTAGCACTTTTACTCTTTCAGAGCTAGAGGAATTGTAGAAGGAAGAGGCCCTATCTATACAGACTTGTACTGTAGTGTTTTTCGGAGAATTGAAAATCGCTGGAATAGGTAAGACCCGTTTTTTGGCCTTTATTAGAGTAGCGGATGCTTACTTGACATCTGGGGCTGGGCACCTTACCCTCAATTTTTTGTATTTTAGGCACTGATAGTTCGTTTTAGAAAATTGGAAAGAAAGATGATGGGTGACTATGCCACTGAGTTGTGACTGTATCCAACTAAAGAACAGTTTTTAACACCCGAGGGTGAGCCAGTTTCTGTTGTTGTGCCAGGCTCTAATGTGGTTGGATATTCCCTAAATTCCTTGTGTTCGGGATTAGGAGGTGAATAAAAATAAAAATACTGCCATTGGTAGAATTCCTCTAGGTACTCACTTACGAATTTCACTTACTGCTGTAATAGTGAAGAGCCAGTACTGACTTGGCTTATACGGTCAAAGACATATATTTCTTCTGACCGCAGATCCAGTACATGATGTAGTGTGTACTAGATACCCTATTGGTGATTAGGGTTTGGCTATGGTGATTGATTACACTGATTATGCCCGTGTTAGTGATACGTGTTTGTCTTTGTATCCTTAGAGATAGCAACCTGGTGTATATGTATGAAGAATCGACCTGGAGCACAGGATTACTTCTGCCCCTGATGAATGTCCGGTTACTTTGAAACACAGAGGACTGAAACTTATATAAGTTGGGCTGGTTCACACAATGGGAAATGTGAACAATTGAGTTGCCATTGTTGTGTTGTGCTAATGAAATTTTTGGCATTTAATTCTGTACACTGTGAGGTGGCATGATTTTAAGGTGTATATGACTATGTTATGTGTATATGTTTTTTAAAACAAATGAGTGTATTTCTTGTGCTAAAGAGTGATTAATATATTAAAAATGATATTTTTTGGTAACACTGCTTTTTGATGATTATTGAGAACACATAATGCAGCCTATATTTGTTTCATGGTTGCTACAAGAAATTGCTGTCTGAGGATATATACTGTGTTGATGCAGTCTGTTATATGTTCCTTCCTTTTGTTTAAATACACATTATTTATCCTCACTTAGTAGGAGGGAATATCACCAGAACGTGGGGGTTACCCCTGTAGAAAAACTATCAAGCTATGGTTATGACCAGCTCACCAGCACCTGGAAGTCTAGCCTGTGTGCTACTAATGTAGGTGAAAAAGTACTAACAGATGTAAGAGTGCCAACCAATTATAGGGGGCTGTGTGATTAAGGATCCTATAGTTTGTGTAACCAATGGAGCGTTGTGTATTTAGTAACATTCGTAGTGACATGTTTTAAGGCAGGGCTTAATTTCCCCACCTGATGGTAAGGAGACTATTACTTTCTTAGACTAGTATGGAACGTATACTTAGATGTTCCCTCCAGTCCTATCACTTTCATCAATAGGTTTGTGTAGTTTGCTACTTAGGATGACGTTAGTAAGTACGATTAATGACGAGTTTTTGCTATAAAGAAGATGTTTTTCTAAAACAAATTGAGAAACCATGCGCTGAGACGTTGTTGATGTCCGTTGTACTCCCTGTTTTAGATAATTGATATTAAATCTGTTAACCTTTTTGCCAACTTCCTGAGTCATTTTGATTATTGATGTTTGAGTAACTTCTGCATCCCCATTCATCTCCAGGGTATTGCTACCTTGTATTGAAGGGCTGGGTGGAACGGCACACAATGTGCTGCAAACAACCTCTGCTGTAACACCAGCAAGACTGTGATCGTTTGCACTGGGATCCCTGCTACCACTTTCCCACTTTCACTCTGGCTGAACTCCCTTGGCCCTGCACTCCCACCCACCTGAAAAGCTAAAGACCTTTGGGTCATCTTCAACTCCAATCTCTACTTCTTGTGTCATATTCTGGGCATCTATAAAAAGTCCAACTGTCAGCAACACCTCCTCAGAGGTACTTTGCCTTTTCTCACTTTCACTCAGCAGCTCACTGTCTCCAGAACAGAACACTGGTTCTCTCCAGACTGATCTACTGCAACAGGCTCTTTCTGAACCTTCCCGCTTCTACTCTGTGCCCTTACAACTCATCCAGAACAGAACCACAAGACTTATCCTGGGCCTCAAGCCCTGAGACCGCGCCTCTCTGGTGCTGAAACCCTCCACTGCCTCCTGTGGCTCCAAGTGTCAAATTCAAGAACCCCTGCCTTGCCTACAAGGCTTTCTGGGGCCTGGGACCTACCTATCTGCAACAATGCCTACCTAAATACTGTCCCTCCTGAGCCCTCTGCTCATCTAGCTCCAAGCTTCTTTAAGTGAGCTAGTTCAACAAGAATAGATTTGGAGGGTGATCTTTATCTTCAGCAGGGGCCTCCCCCTGGAATATCCTCCCTAACGACCTCTGCCAGGAGCCGGATCTCCTTAAATTGTGGAAACTCCTCAGACTTTGCTCTTCAACTCCACCTTCTCTCTCCCTCTTCCCTGCTAACCTATCCCTCTGCTCTATCCCTCTATTCCTCCTTTTTCCGTAAAGCTCGCTACTGGCCGCCTGGTGTACCTCAGAGTCTCACAGGTCCCTGGCACCCCCAACAGTCTTTCTCTCACTTGCCCCTGGGCACTGCTCTCGCCTCATCATCACTGCACTTGGTCAATGACCCTAGAGAGTTGCATCTCTCTCTGCACTTCCCCCAGCATTCACAGACTGGATGCACTTTGACCCCCCCAGAACTCGTTCCCACCCTCCATCTACCACTCCCAAGTAACCGTCTGTGCACTTGCTCGATCTGATTGCACCATGCCTGTAAATCGTTTGTCTATTCACCCCTGTCCTCACTGAATGCATTGTGGCGCTTTAATGCACTTTGAAAAACTATAGCATTGTCGTCAGACCTATTTAATGTTATCTCCACTGTTAATTGCATAATATGCACATACTCTGCCTGTACAGACTATTTTTTTTTCAGAATTCTAAGGGCTCTGAATGACTGTTCTTTTTCCCCTTGTTCCCTCCTTCCTTAAGTGCTTTGAAACACTTGCCTTGTTTATAGGGACTTTATAAATAAACTTTACCATACCATACCATAGTATAATTATGCTTTTACATTATACATGGGATGGTTTTAGTGACACGGAGCCAATTTAATTGATTGGTTGGCATGGTGGTAGTGGCGTACTCCCTCGTCAATGTGTTTCTTTTGGAAAACCAAGATGAAATACCTTTTAGTTCTAAGGGATGCACACAATTAAGCAATTACAAGGGCACTTACAAGGGTGGTTTTGTGGACACAGTGGATTGGCCCATTGTCATCATTGAATGGCACCTGGGATGTAGCGGGTCATGTGTACTCCACAGGGGAGGGATTTTAGGTGAAATACGATTGTACAAGCTGGGTACATGCAGCCTCTCCACGTGCCCTTTGCCCAGCTATATGCAGGGAGGGTGCCTGTGGGTGTGGATGGGGTGCTACCACCATGTCCACCAGACATAACGCCGGGTTGCAACATGGTGCAACCATGATCCTGCAGACTATGGGCCTCATTATGACCCTGGCGCTAAGGGATTACCGGTACCGGTAAGGGTACCCGTACCGGTAATCCCTTAGTGCCTGATTACGAGGTCCCTTTGCGGGTTCCCACCTTAACGGCTGGTTTTACCAGCCATTAAGGAATGGACCCGCAAAGGGACCTGTCTGCTAATTACGGCACCGCAATTTGCAGTACCGTAATTACCGTTTTCCCCATTCCCATTATGCACCTTGGTCCATGCTGGTAAAATACCGGCACCGCCTTGGAGGAAAGGGGAATTACCGCCCTATTCCAAGGTTGGCTGGGCAGTAATTCCCCCTTCCCCCATTGCCCTTCCCCCTTCCCATTTCTGCCCCATAGGGCTCTATGGGAATGGGGAAGGCACTAATTACGGTGCCGCAAATTGAGGCGCCGTAATTAGCACCCTGGTCCCTTTGCGGGTTGGTTTTTAACGCCTGCTAAACAGCAGGCGTTAAAGTACCAACCTGCAATGGGACCTCGTAGTAAAGAGGTAAGGGTTTACCGGTACCGGTGCCCTTACCGGTACCGGTAAACCCTTACCGCCGTCCGTGTAATGAGGCCGTTGGTCTTTACTGGGATGAATAGGAGTCTTCCAGTAATGTTTCTTACTCTTCGTATGCACTCCAAACATCTGGTCTTCACTGGGATGAGTATGAGTGTTCCAGTAATGGTTATCACTCTTCTTATGCAATTCCAATATTTGGTCCTTACTGAGATGAGTATGAACGTTACATGCGTTTTTTTCGGTTCCCCACCCAAGTCTCTCGCTCTCCACATTACCTTTACATGGGATAGCGTCAATGGGACTGCGGTCAGTACTGGACCCGCTTTATTGAGTGCCAGATTGGCTTCTCAGTTCTTTGCTTCTTTTTTTTGCATGCTGTGTGGTTCCTTCAGGTAAGTGGTTTTGGCATTGTTTATGGACTCCCAAGTCCACCGGGTTTTGGTCACAGCACCACTTCTTACTCGTTGCTCTTTGGACACTGTACCAGTCCTTCGTCTTCTCTTGCTTCAGGTTTTCTTCAGGTTTTCTTGAGTGCCACATGCTAAGAGCTACCCTCAGTGAAGAGCTGTTCCTTATCAGTGCTTCATGATAAAGGTGTACAGTATCTCTATGGCCATCAGGCCACAGTGCACTTCTCCCATTCAAGCACACAACATCCCCAACAAAATAATAGAAACGTCCACAGTCTATGCAGGTGAGACAAAGTCCCTACAACCACATCTAATGAATGAGCTGGCGTTAGACTGTTGTCATTTCCCCACTCCAAGAGGCAGTTTTGTTGACAAGAGATATGAATTAAACCAGCCAGTTTGAATACAATGTGGTTTGAAGGTGTTGGGGCTGTAGGAATGGGCCAGCTAAACCGAGGAGTGTAGGGCAGAAGACAGCCACACATTGAAGCAAGTAAAGCACGATGAATATATATATTCACCACAATGACATGCCCTTCACATTACGGGTGCAGCTTTCCCACAAAGCACAGGAACGCTTCCCCTGATTTCACCAGAATGTGGATAATATGGAAATAGTAGGGAGAAGCCGGTGACCACAAACACAAGCGTGCTCGCTGTCCTCTCTGTGTTATTTTGACTGTTTCTGCGAGGGGCAGTAAGGCAGGCACAGAAATGTGTGTGGTCCCACCATTCTGTGCCTGGTTACTGCCCTTCCCGGAAACAACAGTCACTAATGCCGCCACCCATAGACATGCATGGTGGACAAAATTAACATAAAGCCTCATTACGACCCAGGCGTTAAGGGGTTAACGGCGCCGTAAAAGGCTGCGGCGCCGTTAACCCCTTAAGGCTTTACAACGAGGTCCCTTTGTGGCTCCCAACCCTAACGGCTGGTCTGGACCAGCCGTTAAAGTAGGGACCCGCAAAGGGACCTTGATGGCAGTTACGGTACCGCAATTTGCGGTACCGTAATTGCCACCTTCCCCATTCCCATGGAGAAAGAGGGAATTACCGCCCGCCAACCTTGGAATGGCGTGGTAATTCCCCCTTTCTCCATGGCGGACTCCGGCATGGACCATGGTGCTGCGCCAGAGTCCTAATGAGGGCAACTTCGGATTCCGCCTGGTTTTTGAATGTACAAACAAGAGTGGAATCCATAGGGATTCCTTCATCTCCGCCTGCATAAAGATTCAAAGCGCAGAAGATGCATAAAGATTTGTTGCACACAGCGGCTAGGGGAGGCGAAGTGGTCTTTGTGCTCAGGCCGCCAGATCTGAGTGGCAACTCCATGAAGAATGCACAGATTGCAATGTACTGCTCTCCACCTGCTCTCCACCAGTAAATTAGGATCCACACCCTCCTTCCCCACATCAAAATGATGCCCAAACTGTTTTCCAACCTTCAGTGTAACCTGTCGTACAATGTTCAATGTAATTCATCCTATTTTCCGCCAGACCAAAGTTCTGCTATTCTGCAGTAGAATGTGGTAAGTAATTAGTTGCATATTATGCTGCCTCATACGGCAGAAGAAGCAACCCTGCTGCAGAAACTTCTAGCATCCCACGACCTCGACTCATATACACTCAGCAGCAGCTTTACTTAGAGCCACACGATTTCATTTAGCAAAAACCTGTTCACTAAGCGGAGTAGATTCGACCCTCGTCTATTAGTTGCTTTCTTCCAACCACCCTCTTGAACACCGTACTAACCTCTTTGCTGCAAGGGCCTCAGTGGTCACAGGAAGCAAATCACCCACCCTTACTTACGTTTGACCTCTAAAGTGTCAGTTTCTCTGGGCTCAAATCTTTAATCCGAAAGAAAGTCTCTCTGCAGGGTATGTGGCCCGCCGTCCAATTGCATTGCCTGAAATACCCAATCAGAAGTCCTGAGACATTCTAAAACGAGTTTGAGCCCCTTTGAAAGGCCGATCTTGCTTCCTGCTACCTGCTACCTTTGTGGGCTTTGTATGTCGAATTAGGAGTGGAAGGAAAGGGCTACCAGTTAGTGGCGTTGGTTGAGATTTGGTATGCTTTAGGTGCGTTTATTTATTTATTGATAATATACTTATAGCCCGCGGCTTTGTATATACAACATAACATTACACACATAAACATCAACACAATTAAAATTCCATATTAAAACCAGAAATTCAATAGACAATTTAGAACTAATAACCATACAGTTTTCAAAACTCATATAGGGCCTCATTACACGGTAGGCGGTAAACCATGGTGCTAATAGCCGGCGGTACCATACCGGTACCATCATGGAGGAAAGGGGAATTACCACCCCATTCCAAGGTTGGCGGGGCGGTAATTCCTCCATGGCCCTTCCCCATTCCCATTTTTGCCCCATAGGGCATAATGGGAATGGGGAAGGAGCTAATTACAGTACCCCAAATTGCGGTAAAGTAATTAGCACCAAGGTCCCTTTGCGGATCCCAACTTTAACGGCTGGTCTACACCAGCCGGTAAGGTCGGGTCCCGCAAAGGGACCTCGTAGTAAGGCGGTAAGGGTTGACGGTCACCGGTACCCTTACCAGTGACCGTTAACCCATACCGCCTTCCGTGTAATTAGCCCAAAGATTGTGGATGGTAAATTACATAGGCCCTCATTACGAGTTTGGAGGTAGCCATGGTGCTATTAGCGCCATGGCTGCCTCCAAAATCGTGTCTGGGTCCGGATTCCTTGAATGAGGAATTACCGGGTCATTCCAACCTTGGAGGACCAGGTAATTCCTCATTCAAAAAACCCATCCCCATTCCCATTCGAGCCCCCATAGGGCTCAATGGGAATGGGGATGGAGATAATGGGGATGGGCCCGTTAATAACGGGCCCGTCATTAGCTCCTTGATCCCCTTGCGGGACCCGCAAAGGACGTCTGGTCTGACCAGACGTTCTGAGCGGGTCCCGCAAGGGAACCTCGTAATAGGGCGGAATGGGATTAATGGCGCCGGCACCATTACTGGCGCTGTTAATCCCATTCCCCCCACCTCGTAATGAGGCCCATAGGCATTTAAACTATGAGCAACATCACATTTTTTATATTACACTAAAACTTTAAAAATCATCTGAATTTTCAAATAAAACTTCACCATATGATACATAAAATTAATATCATCACCCTTCATAAAACTGGACCATATTTCTGGATTTTCGCCACTGTCAACTGCATTATCATAGGTTTTTAAAAACATTGTGCGTATCTTTTTTAGGCTTTCACAATTGGTTAGCAGGTGTTCTAGAATCTCTAGAACATTACACCAACATAAACAACAACGTTTGTCTGTACCTAAACACCCCTGCCTTCCTCCTACAACTTCCAAGGTGTTACAAACATTGAATTTAATGAGGAGATAGTTTCTAAATATATATGAAAAAGGATATGCTATGATACAGTGAGGTTTGGTGGACCGTAACAGCCAATATTGACAATAAGGGCCGCTAGCTTTATTAGTTGGTAACTCGACCAGTTGGGACTTATGGCTGAAGTCTAGCATTTTCTTTTTAAGCCAGAGTTGAAACTTATTTTGTGGTACATTATTAAGTGATCTATCATGACCATTTTCTAGGTAATTTAAGAATGTTCCCCATTACTCCAATGGTAGCATATCTATCAAATTGTAGATATGCTTGTAGATACGTGACAACCACTGTATCGTTATCTCAACATCACATTTTCAAAGCACATGACCATTTTCCTTGTGCATTCTAAAACTACTCTTCTCATTTCAAACTCAAGTTACATATACTCAATAGTCAAGTTCCTAGGCATTCTAAAAAGTTTCCTAAGCAACCCTGCCTCTAATTTTTGAAGTTCTTGCAGATATTAATGCCCCCAGATCTCACTAGATCATTAGTGGCAAGATTTTGGCGGAATAAAACATCAGTAGGGCGTGGGTGGAGATCCCAACATGTTTACCAATAAATGAACTTATTGCATTAATTGACTTTGTGCATTTCTTTTTTGTTATTTGCCAATGGTATTCCCACTTCACCTTTTCGTCAATCATGCCTGCCAGATATGAGTACACCTTTACCTGTTCTAATGTTGGGTTCTCAATATGCCAAACATATTGTTTTGACACTTTATTAACACTAAACACCATGGTTTAGCTTTTTTGGATATTTACTTTGAATCCATTTAGATTGGCATAGTCCGATAGAGCATTTAACAAGTTTTGGAGGCCACTAGCTGTAAGATCTATCAGTAGCAGGTCACCTGCATAGGCTAGCCAGTTTATCTTGCCCATTTCCACCTTTACTGGGCTGATTGACAATTTCATAAAGTACTCGTACGTATCTGCTAAGTACAGGTTGAACAGGGTTGCTGCCACAATGCAACCCTGCTTAACCCCTCGACATGTACCCATGGGGACTGAGAGTTTTCCCCTGTCATCTAGGCAGATGTGAACAGTGGTGTCTGTATACAAAAACATCAACATTTTCAACAAGCCCATCGGAATGTCCCAAGCACTTCGTTTTCTCCATAGTCAGTACAGTGTCGAATGCCGCACTAAAGTCGATGAAGGCACAATAAACATTACGGTCACATTGCCTCTAAGAGTAGAGTACTCAATATCGGTTCAAAAAACAAATTGTGCATCGTATTTGCTTTTGGGCGAAATCCTATCTGGTTTGCTGGAAGGATATTCTTGGTTTTAATCTATGAATTAAACTCTAGTAGCAAGACCCTGGCAAATATTTTCGAAGATACATCTAACATAGCCAGTGTGTGATAGTTGGCAGGATTGTTCCACGCCCCTTTTTTGTATACAGCAAACAAGTGACTCATATGCAATGTTTCTGGCATCTTTCCCATTTCTTCCTATCGCTTTAAATAATATATGTAGTGCATGTGCCCATAAGTCTGGGAAGCGATTCAATAGTGCATTACACACTCCGTCAGACCCAGCAGCCCTAGACATATTAAGTTGTTCTATTATCAACACAATGGGTCTCATTACGACTTTGGCGGTAGCCATGTCCTTAATAAGGGCATGGCTGCCACCAAAACCAGGACCGGGTCCGGGTTCCCTGAATGGGGAATTACCGGGCCATTCTGAGTTTGGAGGGCCCGGTAATTCCCCCTACAGGGAACCCGGGCCCGGACCTTCCCCATTCCCACTGAGCCCCCATAGGGCTCAATGGGAATGGGTGCGGTAGCTAACAACGGGCCGATTACGACCATCCCGTTGTTAGCTCCCTGGCTCCCTCGCGGGACCCGCTATGGACATCTGGTAAAACCAGACGTCCACATCGGGTCCCGCGAGGGAACCTCGTAATCTTGTGAAATGGGTTTAACCGGTCCGCCACCATTAGTGGCACCCGTTAACCCATTCTGCAAAGGTTATAATGAGGCCCAATGTCCAATAAACTATAATCGCAACTCCAGGTTACATTGGGTAAGGGAACAGGCTGTTCACATTCCACTTCTGTTCCTAAAGTGAAGCTAATGTGGCCTACCCACTGACTCTCAGAGATACAATTTATTGAGGGTTCCCTTTTCTTTGCTCCTCACAAGCTTTGCCATATAGCCATATTATTCTTTTTAAAGGTCTGGTTAGCAATTGTTTTCCACCTTTCAAGTTCCTGGTATTTTTTGTACTTGTACCTGTACACACCTTTACATCCCCGAATTAGGATTGCTGTGGCACTTGATCTACTAATAAAAGGATCCAAACTTACAGATACTGCAATTGACTCACGGAGTAGATTTTTTGCACTTGATATTGCCTTATCACAGTATTGTTCGATGCCTAGATCTTTGTTAGTACGCTCCTGTGAGGAGACATAAGACCTTATTGTGCTGGTATTCGTACCTATAGTTCACAGCATGGCAGAGAAAAGGTCTATTATGCTGGATTCATTGATACTATCATTACGTTGGATAATGAAACGAGGAACGGTCACCACAGCAAGTTGGTTAACACAGGAAATATTTAATACTATTTTGAGCTTCATTTAAGGTGATTTGCCCATTTCCATCATATGTCGCCACTGGCTGTTTAGCTAAAATAGGAGCCAAGAGAATACATAACGGAAAATGATCACTCTTTTGCCGATGAACTATAGCCATGTACACACTGACAGGCCGATTCATGGAATCAATGTGCGCCGAAAATTCCGGCGCAAGCGTGCAAAAACGTGCGATTCGCAGTGAAAGAGCGAAAATCGCAGTGCAAGTGCGAATATCGCAGGGAAACCATCTCACATCTATTCATGGAAGTCCGTGCGCGAGTTAAATCAGGGATGTGCGCTGAAAAAGTGCACGGCGCACGCCGGCGCACAGGTCATCTAACGGTGTGCGCCAAGGCCACAGCGAAAGCGCACATAGCGCGGCGCACATAACAAAAGTAGGCGGAACACGGGGCGGAACACTCGGAATGGGGAACAACTCGTGAAAATGTGGGCGTCACGGGGGAAGTACAGGAGGCAAGTGCGCGGAACGCCCACACGCTCGCCTACAACACGTATTCATGGAATCGAATAGTGCAAACCAGCGCACGGGCAAAGACGCGCACTGACCCCAACCCGTCCGCCACAGGAAGGCAGGCGGTAGCGTCCCTGCGCAGGAAAAAAATGTGTGCCAAAATGTGCACTAACAAAAAGCACGTATACACAGCTCTGATGAATGTCCCATACTGTGGCCCTCTAGCACAAATGACGTGCAAAGGGGCACGTGACAAACACGGACACCAGCTGTGTGAATAATAGCGTGTGCATGTATTTCAGGGGTGCGCGGGAAGTTTTACATGCGATCGGGCCTGGGGGAGCAGGGTACGTGTATTTCATGGGTGCGCAGGTGTTTTTCACATGCGATCAGGCCTGGGGGAGCGGGGTACATGTATTTCAAGGGCTCGCGGGTGGTTTCACACGCGATTGGCCTGGGTACGTGTATTTCAGGGTCTCGCGGGTGGTTTCACACGCGATCGGGCCTGGGGGAGCGGGGTACGTGTATTTCAGGGGCTCGCGGGTGGTTTCACACGCGATTGGCCTGGGTATGTGTATTTCAGGGGCTCGCGGGTGGTTTCACACGCGATCGGGCCTGGGGGAGCGGGGTACGTGTATTTCAGGGGCTCACGGGTGGTTTCACACGCGATTGGCCTGGGTACGTGTATTTCAGGGGCTCACGGGTGGTTTCACACGCGATTGGCCTGGGTACATGAATTTCAGGGGCTCGCGGGTGGTTTCACACGCGATCGGGCCTGGGGGAGTGGGTACGTGTATTTCAGGGGTGCGCAGGAGGTTTTACATGCGATCGGGCCTGGGGGAGCGGGGTACATGTATTTGAGGGGTGTGCAGGTATTTCCACACGCGATCGGGCCTAGGGGAGCGGGGTAGGTGTATTTCAGGGGCTCGCGGGTGTTTTCACACGTGATCGTGCCTGGGGGAGCGGGGTATGTGTATTTCAGGGGCTCGCGGGTGGTTTCACACGCGATCGGGCCTGGGGGAGCGGGGTACGTGTATTTCAGGGGCTCACGGGTGGTTTCACACGCGATTGGCCTGGGTACGTGTATTTCAGGGGCTCACGGGTGGTTTCACACGCGATTGGCCTGGGTACATGAATTTCAGGGGCTCGCGGGTGGTTTCACACGCGATCGGGCCTGGGGGAGTGGGTACGTGTATTTCAGGGGTGCGCAGGAAGTTTTACATGCGATCGGGCCTGGGGGAGCGGGGTACATGTATTTGAGGGGTGTGCAGGTATTTCCACACGCGATCGGGCCTAGGGGAGCGGGGTAGGTGTATTTCAGGGGCTCGCGGGTGTTTTCACACGTGATCGTGCCTGGGGGAGCGGGGTACGTGTATTTCAGGGGCTCGCGGGTGGTTTTACACGCGATCGTGCCTGGGGGAGTGGGGTACCACTCACCATCTGCCTTGCGTGTAGAAGAACGCGTAGCCAAAACCCACCCGCTGTGAAGTAATAGCGTGTGAACCCCAACGCCTGGAAAACACACGCACCGCACCCCACGAAAAGCACGTACAGAGCAATGGAAATCCACATGGGATCTTCAAGCCCTGCCAGGGCAACGCCCGTGCGCGATACGTCACAGACACGCTTACGCGCTATGGACCTTTGTTCCAATGAAATCGCATATGCGTGCTGACGCGCTTACGCGCTAAGGGCCTTTCCTCGAATTACATGCTGACGTGCAGAATTTTCACATGCCAAATCACTCTGTATCAAGCTGCCACGCGTAAGCACATGGAAGACCACGCTCCTGCCCAAAAGGCTGAATTACTGCCCCCCAGAGCCCCGAGCAGCCTCCCACGAGCCATCTGCTGCTGCCTGCCACCATGCCCTGCCATTTGGTGCCTGCACATCAGCCATCTGCAGGGGTCCAGTTGCTGTGTCCACCCCTGCTGGAACAGAAGACTACCGACTGGGATACCATCGCTCCACAGACCAGCCCCAGGACCCAGTTGCCCACCCACGCCTGTCTCGGGGGTCGCCATGTCGGGGCAAACACCATCCGAGACCACTGGCGACCCCCAGCCAGAGGGGCAGAGGGCCACCAGCTTCAGTCAGAAGGAAGTTGGTGTCCTGGTGGAGCTTGTCCTGGGGCATTATGATGCCCTCTTCGGATCATCACGCACCGACAAGGAAGGACGGGACAGGATCTGGGACGACTTTGTGGTTGCCATCAACGCGGAGGGGGTGGCAACCCGCAACATCAAGCAAGTCAAGAAGCGCTGGGAGGACTTGAGGTCCAGGACCCTCATAAAGGCGCCTCGTGGAGGGGGGCCGGGGCAGCATGAGCACCATCCAGATGAGGGTCCTGGAACACGTACGCCCAGCGCTCCATGCCCAGATCCTTGAGAGGCCGACCCGTCTGGAGTCGAGCGGTAAGTGGCCAAGCATTGCTGTGTGAGACAGGGCATGTTGCAGTGTGCTGGTTGTCTGATACTTGCCTGTATGTGTGACATAGGCCATGTATGCATGTGTGTGTGCAGGGACATCATGGTCATGCATGTGAGACCAGTAATGTGTGAAGCACACGGTTGGTGTATGTGTTTAAATGCAACATGGGGAGCCCTATGCGGAATGGACACATGAGAGCATGCCAGTCTCTGTTCCTGGACATGGGTGGGGGTAAAGGATGGGTGCTGATGCCATGTACATGTATGGTGTCCATGTCTGTGTGTCTGACCTGCGTGTCTGTGACTTGTGAATGCCATGGATGCATGACACATGTCTGTGACAATGTTCAGAATCACTGATGCAGCCTAGTTATCCTTGCATCCACTGTCTTTGGGGTGTACGAGTCCAGATGGATGAAACTACGGTGAAGTGTGTGCATGTGATAGGCATGACCCATGATGCATGTGAGTTCCAAAACAACATTATATGTTTCAAGAGTCCCTTGGACATGTATGCTAATGTCTATAGCATGCGCCATGCCTGTTACTGCATGTGTTTTGCCTGCACTGACCCATGTGTTGTGGAGGGACATGATGGAAGTGACCTTTGACAGTGCCACTAATCTGCTATTGCTTCCTGTCTAGGGGACCATTGTACAGTACCCAGATGCTTGTGTTCTATGTCTCCCTCTACACAGCGTCAAGTGAAGAAGAGGGCGGAGACAGCGCTGTGGAGCAAAGCGGCGGGGATGCCCCCATGGCTGCAGCGGAAGGGGTGGGTGAGCCCCCACAGGGGCTTGCAACAGCGGAAGACGGGGTGGAGCCATCCAGGTTGGTGATTTCCACAGAGGAGGAGGCCGCTACTGAGCTGCACATGGGGCCTGGTGGGGGCATCCCTGCTGGTGCAAGTGGTGCAGTCCAGGGGCAGGGGCAGGAGGCAGCACAGGTCGCCGTGGAGGGGCCTGTGCATGTCACTGTCCCTGACACTGTGACTGCACCACCATGCACCAGCAGGGATGCCCCATCCCAGGCCCGTCCGCAGGTAGGGGGGATGTCCATGTCATCTGACTCCCCTCCACCTGCGGACGAGGGGACCCCTGGCCGTATGGAGAAGGTCCTGATTGGTGTCGCGTTGCGCACGTGTGTCATTCGTGATGACGTGGCCCAGTTGGGAGCGGCCGTGGTCGGGGGTTTCGTACATGTGTCGGCCACTCTGGCGACCCTCTCCTCCTCTGTGGAGGCTATGCGCCAGTTGTTCTCCATGCCGTCTTCCAGCCCAGATGCCACCAGGGCCTCCTGTGGACCTGCCCCAACCAACGCAGCCAACTCGGTGGGGATCCCATCCCTGCCACAGTCGGGAGTCGGAGGTCCAGCAGGGGTGGACACACCAGCAACTGGACCCCAGCAGATGGAGGATGTGACGGCATCATCGGGCAGGGCACGTGCACGACGGCGTCGGTGGATTCCATCAGCCTGGATGCCGTTGTGCTGGCACAGGCAGTTGCGTCGGGGGCAGCGGCAGGCTCGACGTGGGAGGCATCATGGCTCGGGGCCATCAACATCAGGGGGGCAGGCATCGTTCGGAGGGCAGGAGAACCCTGGAATGGGAGTGTCTTCCGTGTGGGAGCGGTTGGGCCAGCAGATAGGTGCGGAGCGGCGGCAGGCAGAGGAGGAACGGCTCACAATGGTCAGGGCGGAGAACTCCATGCGGAGGGCGCTGAGGGGGGCTGAGTGCCTCGAGGGTTTTCGCAGGGAGTTGGAGCTGGACACTGCATTATCCCTGCGAGACCTCGGGGCCAGGGAACATGCCCGCCTCCAAGCCATTGAACAGGAGTTCGATGATGCCCTGGCCCATGACATCAACCAGTGAGCCGTCGGACTAGCCCGCTGCCCTTGTAAATAGTTATGTAGTTAGTGTTAGGTTTCCTTTGCTTTTTTATTTATTTTGGACCTTTTGGACAATGGACCACATTTTTGTATATAGTTTTTTTATTAGTTAGTATTTTTAGATAGGTTTCATTTCTTCAGTTGGGATCATGGACCCTGGATTGGTTTTCTGTATATAGTTGACTGTTGGATTATACTTTTTTTTGGATTTACCCATGGAGCAATGGTTTTCCGTTTTGTTTTTCCCTTGGATTTACTTTTTTGAACTGTGACTTTGGACACCTTTCCTTTGGATTATGATTTGTTGTTTTTCATTATTTTACGGACATGCTGCTTTTCGTTTTTAATTCCCATTGTCGTTTGTTTATTTTTAATTCCATTTATGTTGCTTTTAATACATTTTTTTCATCAAACTTCAATGTGTAGTATCATCTCATTGGTTTCATGCATGTCATGATATGGGTTTTGACATTCACTTACACCCATTGTGTGTATGTGAGGGACATGTGTTCATTTACATACTTGCCATTGATGTTGTATCATGTAATTGGCATTTCTAAGTGGGTGGATGCAATACTTGGGTGGGTGTTTGGCATGTGGAGGCTGCCCATAAGGGCCAGGGATCTAGATTGTGATGACGTGTTGGCTGGGGGACATGTGTCGGGGCCTGCAGGCAGTTGCCCTGCACTGCTGGGGGTTGGGGGTACAGGGGGACATGAGTGGGACATGAGTGGGGGCCTGCTGGCAGGTGCCCCGCACTGCTGGGGGGTGGGGGTGCAGGGGGACATGAGTGGGACATGAGTGGGGGCCTGCCGGCAGGTGCCCAGCATTGCTGGGGGGTGAGGGTGCAGGGGGACATGAGAGGGACATGAGTGGGGGCCTGCGGGCAGGTGCCCCACACTGCTGGGGGGTGGGGGTGCAGGGGGACATGAGGGGGACATGAGTGGGGGCCTGCTGGCAGGTGCCCCGCACTGCTGGGGGTTGGGGGTGCAAGGGGACATGAGTTGGTGATCAGTAGTGCAAGGAGACATGTGCCTTTGCTGGGGGGCATGCCTATGTTGGGTGGGCTGCCTGCGGGACATGACCAGGGGTGCAGGGTAGTTGCCTGTGGTGTGGGCTGCCTGCAGGGGCCGTGGAGGGTGTACATGGAACACCTGGGAGGACCCACACTGCCAAATCACGTGTAGGACTCCCCGGCACCCCCGAAATACACGTACCCTGCTGAAATCGCGTGTGACACTTCCCGCGCACTCCTGGAATACACGGACCCAGCCCAATCGCGTGTGGAACTTCCCGCGCACCCCGAAATACACGTACCCAGCACAATCGCATGTGGAATTTCCCGCGCACCCCTGAAATACACATACCCTGCTGGAATCGCGTTTGAAACTTCCCGCGCACCCCTGGAATACACGGACCCAGCCCAATCGCGTTGGAACTTCCTGCGCACCCCGAAATACACGTACCCAGCACAATCGCATGTGGAACTTCCCGCGCACCCCTGTAATACACGTACCCAGCACAATCGCGTGTGAAACTTCCCACGCACCCCGAAATACACGTACCCTGCTGAAATTGCGTGTGGCACTTCCCACGTACCCCTGGAATACACGGACCCAGCCCAATCGTGTGTGGAACTTCCCGCGCACCCCGAAATACATGTACCCAGCACAATCGCGTGTGGAACTTTCCACGCACCCCTGAAATACACGTACCCAGCACAATCGCGTGTGAAACTTCCCGCGCACCCCAAAATACACTTACCCTGCTGAAATCGCGTGTGGCACTTCCCGCGCACCCCTGGAATACACGGACCTAGCCCAATCGCGTGTGGAACTTCCCGCGCACCCCGAAATACACGTACCCAGCACAATCGCGTGTGGAACTTCCCGCGCACCCCTGAAATACACGTACCCAGCACAATCGCATGTGAAACTTCCCACGCACCCCTGAAATACACGAACCGAGCCCAATCGTGTGTGGAACTTCCCGCGTACCCCGAAATACACGTACCCAGCACAATCGCGTGTGAAACTTTCCACGCACCCCTGAAATACACGTACCCAGCACAATCGCGTGTGAAACTTCCCGCGCACCCCAAAATACACATACCCTGCTGAAATCGCGTGTGGCACTTCCCGCGCACCCCTGAAATACACAGAACCAGCCCAATCGCGTGTGGAACTTCCCGCGCACCCCGAAATACACGTACCCAGCACAATCGCTTGTGGAACTTCCCCGCGCACCACTGAAATACACGTACCCAGCACAATCGCGTGTGGAACTTCCCGTGCACCCCTGAAATACACATACCCAGCCCAATCGCGTGTGGAACTTCCCGCGCACCCCGAAATGCATGTACCCTGCTGAAATCGCGTGTGGAACTTCCCGCGCACCTCTGGAATACACGGACCCAGCCCAACCGCGTGTGGAACTTCCTGCGCACCCTGAAATACATGTACCCAGCCCAATCGCGTGTGGAACTTCCCGCGCACCCCTGAAATACACGTTCCCCGCTTTGCGTTTGCTGTTTGGTAGCCCTGTAAACTGGTCCAGGGTTAGCGCAGCCCTTTGCGCTGAATTGGGACTTTTGATGGATTTTCCTTGCGCGAGGGCGTTCTTGGGGGCGTAACTGGCGCTGCTGCAGGGTCACTGCGCCACTCTGCACCACGGCTGGTTTTGGAGGCTAAAATCCATGAATACGCTGTGTGATGAAATGGATTTTATCGCACGCGGCTGGCACAGTCTATCGCACGGGAACACTGTGCGCCAGCCGCGTGCGCCACTTTTGTGCAAAATTCCATGAATTACCCCATGAGTTGCATACCACAATTAATAGTAAATGCATAGTCAATTGTTGACATAGCACGTTCATCTGTTCTAGTCGACGCCAACTTTGTGTCACTGGGGCAACTATTATTTAGTCTTGTCAGACCAAATTCTTCCACAATCTTCGCCCATGGGTTACCTTGTCTATTAGATATCTTAGTACCAACTACTTCTCATGAAATCATTTCTCCTTGTTCGTGAGCCTGCAGCGGGACTCCTATTTTTGCGTCGAAATCACCAACCATCCAAAGAGGATAGCGATGGCTATATTTCAGCAAAACAGAGGCTACACTTTTCACATTTTCGCCTGGTGCAATTGCCTTCGGGGGGTCACAGACATTTATCCAAATTATAACATGATGCAAATAACTGAGTTTGACTGCCTGCAAATAGTTGTTAGATTATTTTAGTGTGATTGCAACCCATGGTGACTTTACCGTTAACAATAGCCCACCTCTAGGCCTTCCAGTGATGTGATCTGTGATTTCCTCACTGTGGTAATAGGCTGTGCAACAGGGGGCGCAAAGTTAAGGTGGCTTTAGCTGAATTTTCAAGGGTTATGTTGCATTGAGTTCTCACCTTAACATACCTGCAACTAAAGTTTATTCCTTGAATTTCAAAGGTTTTGTTACAATGTATTGCTCACTTTAACATCCCTGAAACTAAAGTTTTTCCCTTGAATTTCAAAGGTTTTGTTACAATGTATTGCTCACTTTAACATCCCTGAAACTAAAGTTTTTTCCTTGAATTTCAAAGGTTTTGTTATTCCATAAATAATTAATATTAATAATACAGACCTACTCCTTAGACGAGATTGCGCAAGCCAAAATAGCATTGGGCATTTAAAAAAAAGTAACAAACACCAGAAGAATAACCTGAGAGAGGACATGTTCCCAAAAATATGCCGGCAAAGTATAAAAAGGTGCTCAGCTTTAAAACCCAGTAATCTGTCGTGAAATATTCCCTGGAAAACTAAATCCCAATACGAAACAAGTGTTTGTGGTCTTGTGAGTAAGCATCTACAATGGGAACATGACAACCTGAGTAAAATCCTGATAGCCAAATACATGAGCAAGCTTACTAAACCTAAAAAAAAAAGCAAGGGGTTGTGTCCGTCCTCTAAAAAAGTTACACGCTTCATCCATACATGTCCTTTACTTGTGCCCTGAAAAGCAGCCACAATCAGGGGAAAATAACTGCACCAGTGTCCAGGATTGCAAACTCTCTTGCCACGTCATGGGCAAATACACATGACTTACTTGCCCTCTCATCATTTCACCTCCTCACCGGAATGTCTGGCTTTCAATAATACTCTGCTTTATAAAGCTAGCTTGAAAAGTACTCATACCACTTTGTCACTCAAATATATAAATCCTTATAGGACTATGTTAAGCAAAAAGTGTACAATTGTGGCATTATTTCCCTCATCTTGACAGTAAGACTACAAATACCAGAATGCAATTCAGCAAAAGGAAAACAATTGTCTCTGAGTGCAAAACCTTCAAAGACTGACAGTAGCACAGTTTAAAAAAACAATGTAGCTGCGATGTGTCATGAGATATTTAAAACTTTGAGAACTCACAATGTTTTTAGACAAAGCGCAGTGAGATTAAGTTATTTTCTATGGAGCTCAGACTTTGGTTAAGCAGCGTTCTCCAATGGTACATCCTTATGCCATTATTTAGGTGCGGGCCGATTTGGCACAGGCATCCTGCCGCAGCGCCCATTTCGGCCTGCCCTTTTTGGCAGAAAAGCCATTCCAGTGCTGTTATTTTGGTGCAAGGGACGTTTGGGCATGGCTGACATTGCAGACACATCTAAATGCCCTCATGCTAAATAAGATCACAGGACTGCACTACAACAAACCTCGCCACCTCCCAATTGTGTTGCTTTTGTTTTAAATAAATTAAATTAGTTAAATAAAAAAAAACATACAGCCTTGAACCCTGATCCATCATAGTTCAAGGCTGGCATTTAACCACTAGGCTACTCGGTGCTTCGAGTGGTGGACGTTTCATACTTAGCATAATGGATAAGTGCTGTGTCTTGAACTCCTTAAGGCCAGGATTCTCTGATAGCAGTGTTCAGCATAAATGTGATTTATTTTATGTAATTATTTTATGTTTTATAAAAATGCAGATGCTGTCTGTTATGAGATATTTGAAACTAAGAAAATACATGGCATGGACTGTCTTGCATCCATGCAGTAACCAGGACCGACCCTGCTTAGTTTCAAAGCGAAAAAGAATCCAGGCCCCTTAGGCCATGTTTATCTAAGTGTTCTTCTAAGGGGGGGCCCATATATTAGGCAACATGGCCTTAGAGGGCTGACCCCTTCCTCACTTTCAAGCTTAAGCAGGGTTCGTCCCAGTTACTGCAGGGATAGGAAACCCACTGTTGCTGTAAAAATACCCGTTTTTGTATTTTTTATTATTGAATGGGAGACTACAAATACCAGAATACAATTCAGCAAAAGACAAACAATTGCCTCTGAGTACATACAAAACTTTCAAGGACTGACAGTAGCTCGGTTTTATTAAAGTAAATAATTCAGATGCCCATTTGGTTGCCCATACAAGCAGTAACCAGGACTGACCCTGTTTAGCTTCAAAGCAGGGCTGACCCTTCTTAGCTTCAAAGCAAAGAAAACGACCAGCCCATTCCTCTAAGCGATCTTGTAAACTTGTCTCATTTATAAGGCATCATGGCCAGAGGAGGTTGGCCCCTTTCTCACTTTGAAGCTAAGCTGAGTGTATCCTGGTTACTGTATGAATGGGAAACCTGGGTGGCAACTGCATCAGTGTTCATGGCTGATCTATAGTTCTTAGCCACAAATATTAGCAGAACTGCTCAGAAAAAGCTCCCTAGGCCCTCACCAAGTGCTCCTCCTCTTATCTGTGCCAGCTCCCCCCACGCTCCAGATGACCTCTTCACTATCCCTGTCCTCTATTTTTCACCTCTGAGCACATGCTGCTGTGACGCAGTTTGCTTTCAGATGTTAGCTATATACAAAAAGCTTTGTGTTACAAACTTGGTCCCTGGACACCCTCCAACTCCCAAATTTCACTCAGTGCTCTCTAGACCCCCCCCCCCACCTCTACCCTGAGGGCATGTGTATGTATTTTTACCTATAAATATCTTTTTAGTGTTTCATTTTCTCATAACCTCGGCTATAGCCTCGAATATCTCTCGCATCGAGAGAAAAACAAGATGGCAGTCATTTTATTTCTGAAAACCATGATCCTGCAATGCACCATGGGAGACATAACTATCATTTTTGAAGAAGGGGGCATTTTAAAATAACCACAGAACTGAAAAACCCCAAGCCACGCATTGTGTGCGGGTCAATCGCTTCGTACCAAAAGTCTTTCGGACCTGATCCAAATCTGTGCAGCGGTTTGGGCTGTGCGCTTTGAAAAAAACTGACCTTTTAGGTCTATGGGAAAATGAATGGGAAGTAGGCCACACTTTTGGAAAAAAACATTATTTTTTATGCTTAATAACATTTTGATTTTTTAACATATGTTTACGAAACTTTGCAGTCTGGGGGGCCACAGACTTTTAATCACTTCCGAAGTTTTGGCCAAATACGTTACTCATATCAAAGGTTATTAACAATAGAATTTTGAGGGTTTCCTACGTTCTCCGACTCACCTTAACTATATGGCGGCTATTGCCACCCTATAAATACATGGACGCGCTAGCGTCCATGTAGTTATGGTTAAGTTGGTGTTTTCATAGGAAGAGCATTTTTTGAGTGTCTTATAAGTTCGCTCCCTCTGGACAAATCCTCACCAAACTTTGCAAAAAAAGTATATGGCCCACTCTGAATTGTTTTGCAAAGTTTGGAGAGGTTTTGTCCAGGAGGGGCAAAGTTATAGGGGGTGGTCCCAAAACTTTTGTTTTTTCCCATAGACATAATGGGAAAAAACTTTGCACACGCCTACAGCCCAAACCGCTGGACGGATTTACACCAAATTTGCGGCAGGAGCGGGGGCTTGGTCCCGAAAGCATGCTTTTGCAAATTTGGTGTAAATCCGTCCACTAGTTTTTGTTTAAAATGACCAAAATGTAAGGCAAAAAAATTAGTGATATCTCTGTTCGCTTCGCGGACGGTCTTCCTGGTTCGCTCCCCGGACAGTGCCCTGATTGGCCAAGCGGCTTGCGCGATGTCCGTGGACATCCGACGTGTTTGCTGATTGGATGGCGTGGGGCGTGGAGCGCGTCCGATTTTTGGTGGCGCCGACATCTTGCATTCGCGGACGACCGCGGACAGCGAGGTGAAACTTGGTTTAAAAATTGTATTTAGTGGAGTGTGTTGGTGTGTAAGAGTGTTTGGGGAGGGTGGGGGAGTATGAGATAGGTGCAATGTTGTATTTTTTTTTTTTTGCTAGACGCTTTTGTTGTGTTCGATTTGTCTGCGGACAACACGGCTGTTCTGAAATGTTCGTAAATAAACAGAATGGATTCGGTGTCAAGTTGAAAGTGTTCTAAGAAGACTCGCAGTGTCCTGAAATGTTCGTACATAAAGAAAATGGGGGTGTCCTGAGGACACTGTCCATATCGTCCTCTGGCAAGTTGAATGTGTTCTAGGAACTTCCTTGTGTCCGCGGACATTAAAATGGTTGCAATGCTTGAATCTATGGGTGTGATATGCTGCGGTGGTTGTGGCCAGGGTATAGAATGTTGGGTGCATGGCCATTTGGCCATGCACCCAAGACTCTATGCCCTGGCCACAACCACTGCAGCATATCACACTCATATGCCATGCACCCAAGAGTCTATGCCCTGGCCACAAGCACCGCAGCATATCACACTCATAGTGGCTTATAACTGTGGGTCAAAAACACATTTATAAGGAACATTGTTATAAACCAGTATGGGTGTGATATGCTGCGATGATTGTATTCATCATGTTATACTTACTATTTGGTTTAGTAACGGGAGTCCATGTTTTTCTTGTTCATTTCTGTGATAAAAGAAAATAGCATGTAAGTATTCGTATTTTATTAAGACTTATTACATTGTACAATCAACATTTTCTTCTTTTTTTTGACCCTCATATTTAGTAGATGACAAACCAGAGTACTGTGCAATTTGCTCAGTTTCTGTGTTTGTTGCTAAAATCATTGGGTCTGTGGGAGAAAAAAAATCCATGTTGGATTAAAAAAAAACCTTTTTCTGTTATGCTACAGTTTATTTGTTTGTTTGTTTTCCATGTTTACTTGTTGTTTCTGGCTAATGCGTTATACATTGGATTGTTCCAGTTTTTGGGAGCAGTAAGATATTAGGTATTTGTTTGGATATTGTAAAATTTTGGAGCAGTTAGATACCAGTAGGCGTATTCTAACTGTTTATTTTTTTATATAATTTTGTGGTATTGATTTATCTGTTTGGATATTTCTAAATTTTGGGACAGTTAGATATCAATTGGCATATTCTAACTGTCTGTTTTTTTCTCTATTTGAGTGGTATTCATTTATCTGATTAGTTGTTGTAGCATCTTTGGGGAGTTAGATAGCTTTTGGAAAATTGTGACAGTTTATATTTTTTTACTACAAGTGTACTTAAGGTTTAAGTACGGTTTAGTTATCAAATTTTGGTTTTAAGAACATTAAATAAGCATTTGTAAGATCTGCTGAGAATCTCTGCTTTAGAGTAATGGTATTATCATTACATTCAAACCATCCACATTTCTTTTTTATATATGCAGTGTACTGCCCTGAATTGGTTGTGGCTCCTGCGTGGTAGATTATACCTATTGTTGTGAAAGTTTTCCTACCAAGTGTTATTTGACCATGTGTGAATCCAGTCAGCTTGCAGTTGTTTTTGGTACCATCTGCATTGTAATGTAGAAGCATTAGTATTACGTATTTACTATGTGTTTGTATTACTAACGTGGAGCGATTATCTGAATTGCAGGTAGAACATAATCTACCATGGTTTGCATTTTGTACAAGTTGCTGAAATGGAATGAATTCACAATTAGGTATTGATATATATACGAAGCGTTCATTGGAGATTTCTTCTTCTGTCACATTGTTGCAGAGAGTGCATGTATGTTTCCACATGTATGAAATCTGGAAGATTTCATTTATAGGTATGTTTTTGTTTTCCAGTACTAATAGTAAGTACATTAGAAATTCTTGTGGATCTTCCTGTGAGTTTATAGAGAATTTCACCATTCCAGCACTGTAGTCCAATTGTTGTCTTATTCCATGAACACTATATGGGTTGTCATGATTGCTTTTTGCGTTTCTGTGAAGTACTAACATTTGCAAACACAATGGGTCTGTACTGTGTAAGTAAATGTTGTCAACAATTGGTGGTAATTGAAATAGAATATTAATTGCTACATTTGCGTAGCAACTTACATAAACTATATTTGAGAGTTTAAATGGACCAGGTAGTTCTGTATCTGACTGCTTTTGGAGGTTGTCTTCCTTCTTTGAAGAAGTACCTGGTTTACTTTCCCTAATTGATTCTTTTTTGCTTGTGGTACTTGATGAAGTATTACTTTCTTTTACTCTCTTTGGAGGATTTGCAGTGACATCCTGTTGCATTTCTGTTTGATTTATTTTTCTTTTATAACGTTTTACTTTTTGTGGAACAGAATTTGTGTTTAGATGGGGGGTGTATAGTGAGCAAAGTCTATTGTATTCTAAAATGCAAGGAATATCAGTGTTTATTTTACTTGCATCAAAGTTGATTAGAAATAGACCGTCAAGTGTACATAAGCGTGATAGTGCTACGTAGCTCATGCCTTCTTTAAAGACTGTATTACCAATGTCTATCATTGCTTTGTCTATGGTAAGACCTTGTGATTTATGAATGATGACTGCGAAAGCAAGAGTTAGAGAAAATTGTTCTCTGCGTGCATACATGTCTTTGAAGAGAAGGAATCGAGCTGTTGAGCATCCTATTCTTTTTACTTTTGAAAGTTTGTCAAAGAGAATATTGACAAACTGAATTTTGTTGTCACGTAGGTATGTTTGAAAGCCAACAACTGTACCCAGTGCTCCATTAACTAGTCCTTGGTCCACGTCAAGGTTACGTTTCAGCATTACTCTGCAATTTAAGGATAATTTTAATATCTTTTCCAAGCCTGCTGTGTTTGAGATTGATTTTTCTAAACTATTTAATCTTGCTGTGGCTTGGTCACACATGGGTAGTGTCATTCCATGTACATCTAGTTTGTCTGTGGCACTAATTTCCATTATTGGTTGCATTTCTTTACTTAACATTAGTTCATTGAATTTGAAACAGCTTGCAAGAGTTGGCATTAAGGCCATACAATTGATATTTTTGTGGGCTAATTGTTCCGTAACATCTGTAGCACATGCATTATCACCATAAAGTGCATGAATGTGCCGGGTTTTCAATATTGCTTCTGCTTCTTTAGAAAGTATACCAACTCTGATACTTTTTAAGATGTTGGCATAAGTGAGATCTGCAGATTGGCGCATGTTTTCTGTTAAACCTCTGTATTGGAAATGTTGCCAAAGGTTGACATTTCCAATGTTGCCAACAGTTTTACGGCAGAGTTTGTTTCCTAATGTTTTAAAAATAGGCTCACCTTTTACTGGTGTCAATTGACGAAGATCTCCGAAAACAATAATGTGTTTTACTGCAAAGAGCTCTTCATAGTTTGTTTTGAGTACTTCTTGTAATCTGAGGTGAATCAAAGCCAACTTTAGGTTGGACACCATGCTCACTTCATCTACTAGGAGCATTTTCATTTGTTTCAATACTCTGCGTAGTTCCATTGTAGCTTCTGCAGAAAGTTTGTAATAATCTAATTTGTTTTGGTGTTCTACTGGCAGGAGTAGTAATCGGTGTAAAGTGACACCACCTATGTTGTAGGCAGCTAAACCTGTGGGGGCAGTGACAACAGCTGACAGTTTGTTGTTTGTCAATTGTTGAAGGAACTTACTAATGATTTTGATTAGGAATGTTTTGCCAGAACCAGCTTCATCACTGACATACAATAGTATAGGTTTGTAATTTTGACAGGTGCATTCTTTGTTTTCATGTTGTACACCATGTGCAATTTCTTTTGTTACTTCTTGAAAAATGCTACGTTGCTCATTGTTTAGCTTTGATTGTAGTATAGTTAAGTCTTCTTTATCTCCATACTGACACATGGTGTTTTCTACTTCTATCATAGCTAATTATGCCTCATTTGTTATTAGTGGGTCTCTCAGTGGTTCTTGGCTTCCTGTGGCAGAAGGTTGGCTACTGTCAGGAGTGTCCTTATCTAGTTGGGCCTGGAGTTCTTCTCGTGTTGCTGTTCATTGTGAAACATTGTTTTGTACTCTGCAAAGTTTACATCAGTTATACTGCTTTCATTTGCTTTGAAAGTGTCTTCATATGAGTCATAGTTATCTAGTATTTCTTCTTCTTTTCTCCATGGTTTAAAGAGTTGTAGCAGGGACATGTAATATACTTCTTTATGTTGAGGAGTCTTTAATGTCAAATTGAAATGATTAATTACATTTGGTTTGGTGAGTTTTACTAAGCTGCCTTCACAGTTTGTCACTTTGTATTTACGGTTTTGTTCATCAGGTTTTATATTATTTTTGTATGTATAGTTTTGGGCTATATGGTATAGACACATGGTTTCCAAAGTGGTACTCCTGTTTGGGTAGTATGTGTTCAATAAATAGTTTTTTAAAATGTCTTGGCTGTTGGGATCATGTTTGGCTATTGTTTCTATATCTTAATATGATGTTAGAACTCTTTTTCTAGATTTAGCTGGACCAAGACTTAGCCATACTATATTTGCAGATTTACCATACAATGCAGTACTAGTTAATCGATTAGCTGCTTCATAGGATCCACATTCTCTATGGGACAGCATTTTTATGCCCAAGCTGTATAATTTATGAGACACTGTTTTATCTGATGACAGGTCATTCCAGAGGTCTTGGAGCTCTGTCTTTTCTGATTTGGTTAAGTATGCTGTGACATATCGTGCAACTGCAGTAGAATTGTCTGCAATCTACTGCACGTCTATGTTTGCATTCCATAAATGGGCAATGATTGCATTGTAATCATTGATATATTTTTCTTCTTCTTTTCTTTTTATGCAATATGTATTTTTAGGTGACTTACCTTTAACACTATGTCTAACTGAAGACATGAGGTTGTTCACTTGACCTGTATTTGTAACTGGTCTAGGGAAACCAAATTGGCATTTGGTGTAGTATTTCCCTTTGTTTTTGTATTTGCGACAACAATATTTGTCACATTTATGTCTTTGGAATTGTAAAATTGTTGCATGAAGATCACTATTTGTGGATTCTGATGGAATTTCACAAGCGACATATTTTTCAATAAACTGTAAAACAGTGGCATCACTGTCTTGACCAAATTTATGAGCATCTTTAATCCATAAAAGCATGTGGACATGTGGTGCTCCTCTGGCTTGGTATTCTTTTCTTCAAAAGAAGTGTTGCACTTCTCCAAGGGGAGGAACAATTTTATTACAAATAAAATGTAGCATAGCAATGAAGCGATGGTGAAAATATCTTGAAACATTAACAGGATCCTGAGAACAAAGTTCTCCAGGTGTTAGTATATCTATGTTTGTTTTGTTTTTGTTTGATATGCGTAGGAAAGCATATAAATCTTCCCATGCATATTCTCCACAACTTAATGTAACAAACCAAGTGGGTGGGCCAAGGTTTCTGATCATACAACATTCATCTCCATGACGTTGAAACCAGTACTCTTTAGTACCATGCATATTTGCTAATAGATTTGTAAGATTTGCTTGTAAAACCTCATCTTTTTGTTGAACTTTTTGTAATAATTGTGTAGCTGTCATCTTTTGAAAGTGTGATCCTGATTTTAATATGTGTGCAACTCCGTAACATAAAGTTGCTAGTTCACTTTCAAAGAGTAGGTGGAATATGTATTCCACATTTTGTCGAAATCTGGGATCTTCAGAATACATTCGTAATGAGCGATATTCTGATGCTCATATTTGAATAGGTCTATCATTGTATCTTCCTCCTTTGCCAGTCGGAAACAGTAGAGGAAAAGCACGCGCTTCTATACTTTTTTCCCATATGCTGATTGGTGATCCTTTTGTTTGACGCATTTGATACATTTCCAGTGCATCTTCTATGGTGTCATTAGAGCGCAATGGATGAATTGTATAATCGTCTAAAGTGTTTGATATTGTAGCAGGATCTAGGAGCTCAAAATGAGCAGTTTCTTGTGTCTCTTGAATTATTTCAGTTGTATCTTTCAAGTTTTCTTCAATATTAATTTCTTTGTAATATTCATTATTCTCTTTAAGATATTGCAGGGCTTCTCTAACTTTATGTAAATCTACCAGTTGTTGCCAAATTTTTTTGTCTTTTGTAGGTACTCCATTTACCAAGATAATTAAAGATTGTTGCATTGGACGTTGCACTCCTAGAGTGTGCACATTTTCTTTTAGATCTAATGGTAAATACACTACTTTTCCACAAACACCTTTCACTAATTCAGAGGGAGGTAATTGTGCAGTTTTTGGTTGAAGGCGTATTATTGCTTGAAATGGGTGCACTGTTTGAATTATGATGCTCTCAAGTTATTTGTGATAGCACGTGAAGGAGTTTGGTTGTTGTCAAGTTTTGTAGTGCAGTAACTGTAAAGTATTATGGGGTCAGTTATTTTGTATTTGTTTTGTGCTATAAGGTAGAGAGCTAATTCAAACCATTTAAAATCTTCATTGTCTTCTATTTTGTATGATAGGTCTACAATTTTTGTGTTACTTTTATAAAAAGTTCTGCGGCAACATACACACACGTGGTTTGGTACTTCAGCTGAAGTACTTTCAAATCTTTGTATTTCTTTTTTCTATGTGTGTAGTGAAAGGTTGCCATGTGCAGAATTGTTACGAAGTTGGTTTACAGCTAGTTCATCTTGCAAGTGGGTTTCACTTCCAAAATATTTTGTCTGGATATAGTCGATTTCTTTTAGTAGGTCTTTTGCTGTACCATGTAGAAGAATGTTATTTAAATTGGCAAGTGCTAAAGCAGGACTTTTAGCATAGTACAGTTTATAAACTAGATTTCTTATACTTGCATGATGTGTTGATATCCTTGTGATATCATGGAAGGTTGTTTTGCAAGTAGGTCCTGTAATGCAGGCCAATGAATGTCCGTGTAGTCCTGTGTACTTGCGTACTGGACAAGCATCCATATTTTGCAGTAGTTTAATTTTGATTTTGTCTTTGCTTTTCACATATTGATTGAGGAATTGGCGTAAAGACTTGAACATTTTTTTGGGAATGTTACACATTGACGTGCATGGCCATTTTTAAACTAGATGTTCTGATTCAGTTAAATGGAGGGGTAAATCTATGTTTTCAGGGCATATTTTTGAAAGGAGTACTTCTTGTTCCATTATGGTATTATTAACTTTTTCATAACCTCGTCCACTGCTATGTATGGCAATTGTATTTGTTTGCTTTTGTTTGTACGCTTCTTCATTAAAGTATGGTTCTGTGCTTGTAGTGTGACTCCATTCACCTCCACAGATATTTAAGAAGTTATTTCTGTTGACATTTCGTTTATTGAGAAGTCTTTTTTGTAATTTAGTTATTAGTTTTGTTAGTGGTTTCATTCTGTTTAACACTAAAATAAATAACTTTCTTTTGAGAAGAATTGCACTGTCTATCAACGCTTCTAAGATTACTTTTCTACGATAGGTTTGAAGTGTTGAACCTGGTTTCTCTCCTGTTTTCATAAGATTTTGAAGGACTTTGTGACGGAACATTTTGGCTAAAATACTTTTCTTGGTATGCTTACTTTGTACTACATCAAGATTTATAGAAGAAGTTTTATTTGTAGTGATACTTGATTTTCTGTTAATTGTTTTTTGGTTGGTTTTACTTTTTGATAGAGGCGGCAAAGTTTTTGTACTAGAAACTTTTTCTGTTTCACTACATGACTGTATTAGCTATTGTGTTTCAACTTTTTTTACACATTCTGCTATAGATGGATGTTTATGTTGGAGAGTTTTCTTTTCATTTGCTCTACTTCTGCATTCCTTTCTATGGAGTTGCTTTTTGCTAGGCATTCTTTAGGGTCTGTTGAAAAAAATACAGAAGGTATGGGTTGGGGTGTTCTGCAATGCATGTGTGTTGTGTGCATGAGTGTTTGAGTAAGATGATAAAGATGTATGTAATGGTGTGTGATTGTGCATTGGGAAGTACAACTACTATCAATGGGTATTCTTGAATTAATGTGTTACTAAACTGGGGTTCAGATGACAGAAAAAAGTAAGCCAGTGGTTTGGAGAAGTATAAATAGTATATCTAAAGCTATACAATTAAAACAGTTGTTTGTTCTACAACATCTAAATTCTAGCGGCTGAGTTGGGTAATTTGTGTGTCGAAAAATAGGAAGTTTTGGGCCATTCTGCCAGTAAATCATTGTTTAAGACGGGGGGGATTCTTTGTTCAGAATGGTGCACAATCTCTATTTTTAGGCACAGAAATAGCATGAATTAACCTTACAGTGTGTTTGAGTAATAATTCAAATATTATGGTAACATTCTACTTACTTTTTTTCTAAAATGAGCAGTTTGCTTCTTAGTTGTTCTTTGTACTTCAAATTTGGCTGCTTCTTTTCTGGAGAATGGTCTTCACTGCAATTGTAAAAGAAAGAAGTTAGTAATTTGGTTTGTATATAGCACTGTTTTTAATTTAGACATAGATTTTTTAAATTGAAATGCTCAACGCCTTCTTCAAGACCATTAAAACTATCTTATGCCTAACTTTAGGAAAGAAAATATCTTTACTATGGCTTGTGAAATTCATAATGTACTACTGTATACCACTATTCCTGTAACTAAGCTTTTCCGCGTAATAGTGAGTCAATGTCATAGCCTGCTTTTCCACGTAATAGTGAGTCAATGTCATTGCCTGCTTGTCCTATATAAATGTAAGTAATTATTTAAATTGAAAAAATGAAAATCAATTATGTGTTTGTACAAATATTAAATGAAGTGGTTGGACTTGCTACCTCTCTGTGCAACTTTGAAGATAGAGGAACAGCCAGACATAATTGTAATTAATTGTGGAGGGAACAGTTTAGGACATGTGTCTGGTATTTCTTTGCAATTTGCAATGAAAGAAGGACTTCAGAAGATCATGGACATGTTTCCAAACTCCAAAGTAATTTTTTCACGGATTGCGCAGAGACAAATGTGTCTTCGTTCTTTCTCATGTGGTCCACAAATGGAGAAAGCAAGGCGTAATGTCAATAAGGCTGTTTGTGCCTTCCTAAGAGATGTTTCATAGTACATACATTTTTCGCAGAGATGGAGTCCATCTTACTTATGCTGGCAATCAGATTTTTCTGAGAAATGTACAAAATGCATTGCAACCTTTTTTAGAAATACAGCATCCATTTTGAAGTAGGTGTTAAGTATTTATAATTTTTGACATACAAATACCTCCCGAAGGCTCTTTTCAGAGTCACCACTTGCTCCCAGAGAAAAATGCAATGGTTACAATAGGGTAGCACCCCAATTTTTTTTATGTTCGCGAACTGTCCGTGGACTTTTAAGATATACAAAGGGGCCTGCTTTATTTAACTTCACTTCTATTTTTTAACTGTGAAAGGCGGCTCTGAAAAGAGCCTTATTTTTTTTTTTGATTTTTGTTATTTTGTATTTTTTTGTTTTTTTATACACGACACACTAGGAGAGGAGGGGAAAGGAGGGTAAAGGGGGGGACACCAAACATGGGGATAAGAAAGGGCGAGCTGAGAGAGGAAGCTGTAGAGTGGGTTTTATTTGGGTAGTGAGCAGGTCTTCTCGTGCTCTGAGACGATAGTCTCAAAAGCACTCCGAATTCGCTCTCCCCTGCGGAGTACTGTGTCACAGTACATACATACAACTGTGACCCTCGAAAGGTAAGGGTCATCAGAATTCTGTATGGTCTGTGAGGCAGCTTGAGGAAGACGCTGTCCCACAGAGGTGTTCCTTGTGGTGACAGGATCAGAAACGGAGGATGAAGTAGAGGCAATCAACCTACTACGCTCTTCGCAAGGTACAACCTGGTAAATGGCCCCAGTGTGGAATGAGTTCAGGTGTCGCTTCATGGTCGTGGTCCCAAAGCTATACGCACCATGCCTCCCGTGACGGATTACCATTTTGCACTCATTGCAGGTGACACGGTTTGCACGAGCCTTAGGACCATTCCCATGAATGGTAAACAACCGCCACACGCAAGAATCACGCCGAGGGCGGGTAGTAGGGATTTCCTCTACCTCATTCTCGTCATCCTCTTCTTCCTTCTCTGTATCCTCACTCCTGTTCCCCTCTTCAGGCCCTTGGGGAGATGGTGGTGGTGGAGGGGGTGGGGGTGGTGCTGAGGCAGATGTAGCACCAGGTGGCAATAGTGGAGCCATGGATGTCATCGGCTTGGAGATGGAAATCTCAAAATCTACAAAGTATGCAGCAAAATGCAGTGTGCTCTGTGGAATAGCCAGAAACACAATGAGAATGAGTTCTAGGGCGTGGTCTTTTATAGGGGTGCTTGTACGCGGTTCACAGACACGCACGCCGTCCGCAAGACAGATCGAACACCAAAAAAGGTTAAAAAAGTCACAAATACTATGTGGAAACTTAGGATTAGTATGTGGGATTTGTGGTATGGTGAGTTTTTAATGAGAAATATTGTGGATTACTTGGAAATGTACTTTTAAACTGTTCGGGGACACGAACAGTGTCCGCATTCAGAACACGTGATCAGCGTGGGTGCGGTCACATGATTGCTTCGTGAGCATGTTCGCTAAGGAAGCGGCTGTCCGCAGGACACCCAATGTACGGACATTGTTTTGCGCATGCGTGTTGATGTTCTACGGGCAGTGTTCAGGTCCTCAACTAATTAAAAGTGTGTCACACGTAAAAAGAACAGTTACGGACAGCCGTTTGTTCTTAGCACAGTTTAACTTACTTGCGAACAATACGGACAGACATAGCGTCCCCAGCACACCTCCATTTTCGTTTATTTACGAGCAATTCAGGACACCACGAGTGTTCTTAGAACAGTTTCAACTTGCTAGCGAACACTACGAACAGGCATAGTGTTCTTAAGGACACCTCCATTTTCGTTTATTTACGAACATTTCAGGACAGTACGAGTGTTCTTAGAACAGTTTCAACTTGCATGAGAACATTACAGATAGATATGGTGTCCTTGGGACACTTACATTTTCGTTTATTTACGAACATTTCCGAACAACCGCGCTGTCCGTGGACACCTAAATTGGTTTTAACACAAAGAACTGAAAGTAATTACAACACAATATAAAAAAGTAACTTTATTTGACATATATAAACAATTTATGACTGAGAAGGTGGGACAGAAACGGAAACAAAAACAGGAGAATTAGGGATTTCAACATAATTGGGATCAGGTGAAGAAGGGATGGAAATGTCATCAAAACGTTTTGGTCCATGGAGAGGGTTTGGGGTTAAATGAGTGGGATATGATGAGGGGGGACAAGTACAGGTGGGACAATGGTATGTTGTTGGTAGTTTTAGGTGATCTTCCACAAAGTTCTTTAAATCGCTAAAATTTGCCATAAGTTGGTCCATTATTTGGTTAAGGTGTTCCAGAGTGTTATCCACCGCTTCTTTTTCTGTGGTAGTGGCAATTTATGTATGGTCTGTAAAAAAGAAAAATGTATATGTTAAATGTATACAAAATAATATTTATTAATTGGTTTACATAGTAAAGTGTGTACCATTAGGTGCACTATCTTCTGACATTTCGTCTCGTGGGAAATGCTCCTCTAGCCACTCAAGAGTACTACACATTTATGTGAGAAAACAAAAAAGTAATATATTTTTTTTATCTAATACAGAAAGTTTATAAATATATGAGTAAAATGAAGTGCACTTACTATTTCAGGAAAGTATGTGATGAGTAGTCTGTACATCTGGTCTTGCTCTTAGATGTGGAGTGTCTGTGAGGTAATTAGGTTGGAAGCCACTTTATCTTCTTTTGGTATATTCCATTTTAGAACATATTGTATTTAAATGAATGGTTAGTGTGTTACATATATGGGTTACATTTCTTAAGTATTACTACATATACTTTGTATGTGTGCTGCTTTGTGAATTTGTTAAATGTTCCTATGTTATGATATAACAATTACACATACCCCTCCAGAGTTTTTAGGTGGTGGTACTGTTGTGCGCTACTAAAAAACCTATGAAATTCAGTAAAAAATCTTTGTTAAAGGGACGTTATGGTTAAGTTGCGCTACTAAAAACCTATGAAATTCAGTAAAAAAACATTGTTAAAGGGACCTTATGGTTAAGTTTGCGCTACTAAAAACCTATCAGATTCAGTAAAAAAAACTTTGTTAAAGGGACGTTATGGCTCCAAGTAAAACCGAAAACCCCCTGAAATTCGGCAGTTATGGTAAGCTAAGCAACCATAACTCGCACCACCACTGTGCACTGCTAAGACTAACACCCAGGACATCAAAGATGACATCACAAATGTCATTGATGACATCACTGATGACATCACATGTGCATTTACCTTTCATGAAAAGTCTGTACAAGGGTTTCTTATTGTAATGTTAATAAAAAAAAGTGTCAAGGATCATTGGAATAAATATCAAGGGCTAATTAGTCCATCCAGTATACTAAGGTGCTCAAAGTTTTTTTTACTGAATATATATATATATATATATATATAAGTTGTGCTACTAAAAACCTATGAAATTCAGTGAAAAAACTTTGTTAAAGGGACATTATGGTTCCAAGTAAAACCGAAAAACCCTTGAAATTCGCCAGTTATGGTAAGCTAAGCAACCATAACTCGCGCCACCACCGTGCTCTGCTAAGACTAACACCCAGGACATCAAAGATGACATCACAAATGTCATTGATGACATCACTGATGACATCACATGTCTGGTTCCGCCTTTTTTCCTTTACTGACATATCTAGGCCACATGGTTTTCTTCAGTAACAGTCAGGAATTAAAAGTGGAAATGGTAGTATATTTGTAGACTTATCCTTCAAGTATGTTCTTACAATAATTCCCTTAGGATCCAGTCATATCATATGAAACATATACATAGGGGAAGACACAAGCTGGAAAGACAGCAATCCTTTCTGTGCAAACCAAGTGGGTGGGCCAAGGTTTCTGATCATACAACATTCATCTCCATGACGTTGAAACCAGTACTCTTTAGTACCATGCATATTTGCTAATAGATTTGTAAGATTTGCTTGTAAAACCTCATCTTTTTGTTGAACTTTTTGTAATAATTGTGTAGCTGTCATCTTTTGAAAGTGTGATCCTGATTTTAATATGTGTGCAACTCCGTAACATAAAGTTGCTAGTTCACTTTCAAAGAGTAGGTGGAATATGTATTCCACATTTTGTCGAAATCTGGGATCTTCAGAATACATTCGTAATGAGCGATATTCTGATGCTCATATTTGAATAGGTCTATCATTGTATCTTCCTCCTTTGCCAGTCGGAAACAGTAGAGGAAAAGCACGCGCTTCTATACTTTTTTCCCATATGCTGATTGGTGATCCTTTTGTTTGACGCATTTGATACATTTCCAGTGCATCTTCTATGGTGTCATTAGAGCGCAATGGATGAATTGTATAATCGTCTAAAGTGTTTGATATTGTAGCAGGATCTAGGAGCTCAAAATGAGCAGTTTCTTGTGTCTCTTGAATTATTTCAGTTGTATCTTTCAAGTTTTCTTCAATATTAATTTCTTTGTAATATTCATTATTCTCTTTAAGATATTGCAGGGCTTCTCTATCTTTATGTAAATCTACCAGTTGTTGCCAAATTTTTTTGTCTTTTGTAGGTACTCCATTTACCAAGATAATTAAAGATTGTTGCATTGGACGTTGCACTCCTAGAGTGTGCACATTTTCTTTTAGATCTAATGGTAAATACACTACTTTTCCACAAACACCTTTCACTAATTCAGAGGGAGGTAATTGTGCAGTTTTTGGTTGAAGGCGTATTATTGCTTGAAATGGGTGCACTGTTTGAATTATGATGCTCTCATATACTTTAAGTTGTTGAAGGGGTTTTGGTAGTGGATATAATTCCAAGTTATTTGTGATAGCACGTGAAGGAGTTTGGTTGTTGTCAAGTTTTGTAGTGCAGTAACTGTAAAGTATTATGGGGTCAGTTATTTTGTATTTGTTTTCTGCTATAAGGTAGAGAGCTAATTCAAACCATTTAAAATCTTCATTGTCTTCTATTTTGTATGATAAGTCTACAATTGTTGTGTTACTTTTATAAAAAGTTCTGCGGCAACATACACACACGTGGTTTGGTACTTCAGCTGAAGTACTTTTAAATCTTTGTATTTCTTTTTTCTATGTGTGTAGTGAAAGGTTGCCATGTGCAGAATTGTTACGAAGTTGGTTTACAGCTAGTTCATCTTGCAAGTGGGTTTCACTTCCAAAATATTTTGTCTGGATATAGTCGATTTCTTTTAGTAGGTCTTTTGCTGTACCATGTAGAAGAATGTTATTTAAATTGGCAAGTGCTAAAGCAGGACTTTTAGCATAGTACAGTTTATAAACTAGATTTCTTATACTTGCATGATGTGTTGATATCCTTGTGATATCATGGAAGGTTGTTTTGCAAGTAGGTCCTGTAATGCAGGCCAATGAATGTCCGTGTAGTCCTGTGTACTTGCGTACTGGACAAGCATCCATATTTTGCAGTAGTTTAATTTTGATTTTGTCTTTGCTTTTCACATATTGATTGAGGAATTGGCGTAAAGACTTGAACATTTTTTTGGGAATGTTACACATTGACGTGCATGGCCATTTTTAAACTAGATGTTCTGATTCAGTTAAATGGAGGGGTAAATCTATGTTTTCAGGGCATATTTTTGAAAGGAGTACTTCTTGTTCCATTATGGTATTATTAACTTTTTCATAACCTCGTCCACTGCTATGTATGGCAATTGTATTTGTTTGCTTTTGTTTGTACGCTTCTTCATTAAAGTATGGTTCTGTGCTTGTAGTGTGACTCCATTCACCTCCACAGATATTTAAGAAGTTATTTCTGTTGACATTTCGTTTATTGAGAAGTCTTTTTTGTAATTTAGTTATTAGTTTTGTTAGTGGTTTCATTCTGTTTAACACTAAAATAAATAACTTTCTTTTGAGAAGAATTGCACTGTCTATCAACGCTTCTAAGATTACTTTTCTACGATAGGTTTGAAGTGTTGAACCTGGTTTCTCTCCTGTTTTCATAAGATTTTGAAGGACTTTGTGACGGAACATTTTGGCTAAAATACTTTTCTTGGTATGCTTACTTTGTACTACATCAAGATTTATAGAAGAAGTTTTATTTGTAGTGATACTTGATTTTCTGTTAATTGTTTTTTGGTTGGTTTTACTTTTTGATAGAGGCGGCAAAGTTTTTGTACTAGAAACTTTTTCTGTTTCACTACATGACTGTATTAGCTATTGTGTTTCAACTTTTTTTACACATTCTGCTATAGATGGATGTTTATGTTGGAGAGTTTTCTTTTCATTTGCTCTACTTCTGCATTCCTTTCTATGGAGTTGCTTTTTGCTAGGCATTCTTTAGGGTCTGTTGAAAAAAATACAGAAGGTATGGGTTGGGGTGTTCTGCAATGCATGTGTGTTGTGTGCATGAGTGTTTGAGTAAGATGATAAAGATGTATGTAATGGTGTGTGATTGTGCATTGGGAAGTACAACTACTATCAATGGGTATTCTTGAATTAATGTGTTACTAAACTGGGGTTCAGATGACAGAAAAAAGTAAGCCAGTGGTTTGGAGAAGTATAAATAGTATATCTAAAGCTATACAATTAAAACAGTTGTTTGTTCTACAACATCTAAATTCTAGCGGCTGAGTTGGGTAATTTGTGTGTCGAAAAATAGGAAGTTTTGGGCCATTCTGCCAGTAAATCATTGTTTAAGACGGGGGGGATTCTTTGTTCAGAATGGTGCACAATCTCTATTTTTAGGCACAGAAATAGCATGAATTAACCTTACAGTGTGTTTGAGTAATAATTCAAATATTATGGTAACATTCTACTTACTTTTTTTCTAAAATGAGCAGTTTGCTTCTTAGTTGTTCTTTGTACTTCAAATTTGGCTGCTTCTTTTCTGGAGAATGGTCTTCACTGCAATTGTAAAAGAAAGAAGTTAGTAATTTGGTTTGTATATAGCACTGTTTTTAATTTAGACATAGATTTTTTAAATTGAAATGCTCAACGCCTTCTTCAAGACCATTAAAACTATCTTATGACTAACTTTAGGAAAGAAAATATCTTTACTATGGCTTGTGAAATTCATAATGTACTACTGTATACCACTATTCCTGTAACTAAGCTTTTCCGCGTAATAGTGAGTCAATGTCATAGCCTGCTTTTCCACGTAATAGTGAGTCAATGTCATTGCCTGCTTGTCCTATATAAATGTAAGTAATTATTTAAATTGAAAAAATGAAAATCAATTATGTGTTTGTACAAATATTAAATGAAGTGGTTGGACTTGCTACCTCTCTGTGCAACTTTGAAGATAGAGGAACAGCCAGACATAATTGTAATTAATTGTGGAGGGAACAGTTTAGGACATGTGTCTGGTATTTCTTTGCAATTTGCAATGAAAGAAGGACTTCAGAAGATCATGGACATGTTTCCAAACTCCAAAGTAATTTTTTCACGGATTGCGCAGAGACAAATGTGTCTTCGTTCTTTCTCATGTGGCGTAATGTCAATAAGGCTGTTTGTGCCTTCCTAAGAGATGTTTCATAGTACATACATTTTTCGCAGAGATGGAGTCCATCTTACTTATGCTGGCAATCAGATTTTTCTGAGAAATGTACAAAATGCATTGCAACCTTTTTTAGAAATACAGCATCCATTTTGAAGTAGGTGTTAAGTATTTATAATTTTTGACATACAAATACCTCCCGAAGGCTCTTTTCAGAGTCACCACTTGCTCCCAGAGAAAAATGCAATGGTTACAATAGGGTAGCACCCCAATTTTTTTTATGTTCGCGAACTGTCCGTGGACTTTTAAGATATACAAAGGGCCCTGCTTTATTTAACTTCACTTCTATTTTTTAACTGTGAAAGGCGGCTCTGAAAAGAGCCTTATTTTTTTTTTTGATTTTTGTTATTTTGTATTTTTTTGTTTTTTTATACACGACACACTAGGAGAGGAGGGGAAAGGAGGGTAAAGGGGGGGACACCAAACATGGGGATAAGAAAGGGCGAGCTGAGAGAGGAAGCTGTAGAGTGGGTTTTATTTGGGTAGTGAGCAGGTCTTCTCGTGCTCTGAGACGATAGTCTCAAAAGCACTCCGAATTCGCTCTCCCCTGCGGAGTACTGTGTCACAGTACATACATACAACTGTGACCCTCGAAAGGTAAGGGTCATCAGAATTCTGTATTGTCTGTGAGGCAGCTTGAGGAAGACGCTGTCCCACAGAGGTGTTCCTTGTGGTGACAGGATCAGAAACGGAGGATGAAGTAGAGGCAATCAACCTACTACGCTCTTCGCAAGGTACAACCTGGTAAATGGCCCCAGTGTGGAATGAGTTCAGGTGTCACTTCATGGTCGTGGTCCCAAAGCTATACGCACCATGCCTCCCGTGACGGATTACCATTTTGCACTCATTGCAGGTGACACGGTTCGCACGAGCCTTAGGACCATTCCCATGAATGGTAAACAACCGCCACACGCAAGAATCACGCCGAGGGCGGGTAGTAGGGATTTCCTCTACCTCATTCTCGTCATCCTCTTCTTCCTTCTCTGTATCCTCACTCCTGTTCCCCTCTTCAGGCCCTTGGGGAGATGGTGGTGGTGGAGGGGGTGGGGGTGGTGCTGAGGCAGATGTAGCACCAGGTGGCAATAGTGGAGCCATGGATGTCATCGGCTTGGAGACTAACCACACTAACCATTAATTTAAATACAATATGTTCTAAAATGGAATATACCAAAAGAAGATAAAGTGGCTTCCAACCTAATTACCTCACAGACACTCCACATCTAAGAGCAAGACCAGATGTACAGACTACTCATCACATACTTTCCTGAAATAGTAAGTGCACTTCATTTTACTCATATATTTATAAACTTTCTGTATTAGATAAAAAAAATATATTACTTTTTTGTTTTCTCACAGAAATATGTAGTACTCTGGAGTGGCTAGAGGAGCATTTCCCACGAGACGAAATGTCAGAAGATAGTGCACCTAATGGTACACACTTTACTATGTAAACCAATTAATAAATATTATTTTGTATACATTTAACATATACATTTTTCTTTTTTACAGACCATACATAAATTGCCACTACCACAGAAAAAGAAGCAGTGGATAACACTCTGGAACACCTTAACCAAATAATGGACCAACTTATGGCAAATTTTAGCGATTTAAAGAACTTTGTGGAAGATCACCTAAAACTACCAACAACATACCATTGTCCCACCTGTACTTGTCCCCCCTCATCATATCCCAGTCAATTATCCCCAAACCCTCTCCATAATCCAAAATGTTTTGATGAGATTTCCATCCCTTCTTCACCTGATCCCAATTATGTTGAAATCCCTAATTCTCCTGTTTTTGTTTCTGTTTCTGCCTCACCTTCTCTGTCATAAATTATTAATATATGTTAAATAAAGTTTAATTTTTATATTGTATTTTGAACAGTTTCCGTTTTTTTTAAAAAAACAATAAAAGTGTCCGCGGACAGTGCAAGTGTTCTGAAATGTTCGTACATAAACGAAAATGGAGGTGTCCTAAAGAACACCACACCTGTTCGTACTGTTCGCTAGCAAGTTGAAACTGTTCTAAGAGCACACGTGGTGTCCTGAAATGTTCGTAAAGAAACAAAAATTAAAGTGTTCTAAAGAACACTATATCTGTCCTTAATGTTCGCTATCAACTTAAAACTGATCTAAGAACACAATTGCTGTCCTGAAATGTTCCTACATAAACTAAATTACACGTGTCCTGAAGAACACTATATCTGTCCTTACTGTTCGCTACCAAGTTTAAACTGTTCTAAGAACACACGCGGTGTCCTGAAATATTCGTTTCACGTGTGATGCACTTTTATTTACTTCAGAACCCGAACAGTGTCCGTAGGACATCAATGCGCATGCGCTAACCAATCTCCGTGCACTTGGTGTCCTGCGGACAAGCGCTTCCTTCGCAGACTAGTTCGCAAACAGATCATATGACCGCACCCACGCTCATCGTGTGTCCTGAAATGCGGACACTGTTCGTGTCCCCGAACAATTTAAAAGTACATTTTCAGTTAATCCATAATATTTTTCAATAAAATCTCACCATGCCACAAGTCCCACATAGCAATCTTGACTTTCTATATACGTTTTGAAACTTTCCGATCCTTTTTTTGTGTTCGATCTGTCCGCGCACAGTGCGCATGTCCGCGGACCGCGCACAAGCACCCCTATAAAAGACCACGCCCAAGAGCTTATTCCCATTGTGTTTCTGGCTATTCTTCAGAACACAGTGATTTTTGCTGCCAGCTGCAGACTACACCATCATCGACATGGCATCCTTGGCTGCTGAACTGCCACTTGGTGCTGCACCTGCTTCAGCACCACCACCACCCCCTCCACCACCTCCCCAAGGGCCTGAAGAGGGGAACAGGAGTGAGGATGTGGAGGAGGAAGAAGAGGATGATGAGAATGAGGTAGAGGAAATCCCTACTACCCGCACTAGGCGTGAGTCTTGGGTGTGGCGGTTATTTACCATTCATGGGAATGGTCCTAAGGCTCGTGCGAACCATGTTACCTGCAATGAGTGCAAAATGATACTCAGTCACGGGAAGCACGGTAACTACAGCTTTGGGACCACTACTATGAAGTGACACCTGAGGTCATTTCACTCTGGGGCTATTCGCAGGGTTGTACCTTGCGAAGAACGTAGCAGGTTGATTTCCTCTACTTCATCCTCTGTTTCTGATCCTGTCACCACAAGGACCACCTCTGTGGGACAGCGTCTTTCTGAAGCTGCCTCACAGGCCATACAGAATGCTGATGACCCTTACCTTTCGAGGGTCACAGTTGTATGTATGTACTGTGACACAGTACTCTGCAGGGGGGAGCGACTTCGGAGTGCTTTTGAGACTATCGTCTCAGAGCACGAGAAGACCTGCTCACTAACCAAATAAAACCCACTCTACATCTTCCTCTCTCAGCTCGCCCTTTCTTATCCCTGTGGTTGGTGTCCCCCCCTTTACCCTCCTTTACCCTCCTCTCCTACTGTGTCGTGTCTGAAAAACCAAAAAAAATACAAAATTACAAAAATCAAAAAACAATAAGGCTCTTTTCAGAGCCGCCTTTCACAGTTAAAAAATAGAAGTGAAAATAAATGAAGCAGGGCCCTTTGTATTTTTTAGAAGTCCGCGAACAGTTCGCGAACATTAAAAAAATTGGGTTACTACTCCATCACAAACATTGTAATTTTCTATGGAAAGAAGTGGTGGCTCTGAAAAGAGCCTTTGGGTGGTGTTTGTAAGTCAAAAATTGTAAATGCTTAACATCTACTTCAAAATCGTTGCTGTAATTCCAAAAAAGGTCGCAATGCATTTTGTACATTTCTCAGAAAAATCTGATTGCCAGCATAAGTAAGATGGACTCCATCTCTGCGAAAAATGTATGTACTACAAAACATAATATTTTCATTGTGAAAAGAAGACATGCCAAAATCTCTTAGAAAGCCACAAACAGCCTTATTAACATTTCGCCTTGCTTTTTCCATTTGTGGACCAAATGAAGAAGAACGAAGCCACATTTGTCTCTGCGCAATCCGTGAAAATATCACTTGCGAATTAGGAAACATGTCCATAACCTTGCTCAGTCCTTCTTTCATAGCAAATTGCAAAAAAATTCCAGTCACTCCACAATGAATTACAATTATGTCTGGATGTTGCTCTGTCTCCAAAGTAGCACAGAGAGGTAGCAAATCCAACCTCTTCATTCCACGTACTCCATGCCAGTGTACTTCCACATGTGGGAATCCAAGATCTACAGCTACTCCACAGCTTTCTGCATGCACCTTCAACCAATGTATCCACGAATCTCCTAAAATCCAAACAATCTGTTTTCTGAAACACACAGCCATAGCTATCTTTTGTTCTCTCAGCAAAAAGAGTATTTCAAAAAATCTCTCCTGGCACAACACACCCACCAAACTTTCCTGACCAATCCCTTTCAGTGCTTATTCTCATTTGCATGACTTCTGAACCCAAAAATCCCCGGATGTAACTCCTGATGTCCTGGAACTAGCGCCATGTCCGCGGACATATCGTAACATGAACAGCCCTTCTACCATTTCCACTACACTCTCTCTGCCATTCCCTCATTGGATGTACCTCAAAAATCACATGACCATGCACCAATCACATTCAAGACCTCTACATCTAACTGCATCATCATAGATCAGCACTGCAAATGTACTCTGAATCTCTCTGAGTACAAGTGTCATATCATTGGCAAGCAGCATCTACCACAAATACTGTACAAGTCTTCAAGATTTCTACTTGCAGCTCCACGCATATCCATATGCATGAACACAAACTTGAGGTATGCATATTTTCTGTATAGTACATGACATAGCTCTCAACCATTTTTGTTTTACAAGCGGGTGAAATCACCCGATTTTGTTTTTAGCGGGTGAGACGCCCATTGGAATGAATAGGCATGCAGGAGGCTTGGCGGGTGAGTCTGCCCTTTACAAGGCGTGTGACACCCGCCAAAAGCGTGTGACTTGAGAGCTATGGTAGATTAACACATTTTCAAACAGTCTTTTACCTTGTAAAATCTGTTAAATGAATTTACTGTACTTTATTCAATTTCCTAAAATCAACTACCACTTATACACCTTTATACTTTTTACTTTCTTTAAACACACACACTCAAATCATGTTAAACTAACATTTTTTAAATAAAATATATAGACTACATATATTCAAACAAAATTGCATGCAAACACAATCTATGTTTAAACCTTTATAAAAATACTTATACAATTTCATATTTTTTGTTTTTATTTATTTATTTACTTAATTACTTTAAATTAGACATGACATTGAGGCGCTATTACCTAGAACAGTTTACTTACAGAAATAGTGGTATTCACTAATATTTTATAAATTTCACAAGACATAGTAAAGATATTTTATTTTTGCTACAGTTAGTCATTCAATACAATTTGTTCATTAAGAACATATCATATACACTGAACTGATGCAATGTATCTTATGTAAATAAATTAGCTTAATAGTTTTACAGAAGGCACTGAGGATTTCAATTAAAAAAATCAATATCTAAATTAAAAACAGTGCTATATACAAACAAAGTTACTAATTTGAAGCTTTCACAGTTGCAGTGAAGACCAGTTTCCTGAAAAGAAGCAGCCGAATTCGAAGAAGAAAGAAAAACTAAGAAGTTACCTGTTAATTTTAAAAAAAAAAGTAAGTAAAATATCACCATATTATTTATATTATTAATCAAATATACTATAACATTAATACCAGCTATTTTGGTTTCTTAAAATAGAGATTTTGTACCATTTTGTCCAAAAATTTCCATGTCGTAAACAGCGATTTACAACCAGAATGGCCGACAAATTTCTATTTTTGGACACACAAATTAGCCAACTGAACCACTACAATTTTCATATTATAGAACAAACAACTGTTTTAATTGTATACATTACATTTACTATTTGTACTTTTCCACACCACTAGCTTACTTTTTTTTTGTCATCTGAACCCCAGTTTAGTGACACATAAATTCAAGAATACCTACCCCTACTAGTTTTAGTTCCCAATGCACAATCACACACCATTACATACATCTTTATCATCTTACTCATACACTCATGCACACAGCACACATACATTCCAGAACACCCCAACCCATTTCTTCTTTATTTTTTTCAACAGACCCTAAAGAATGCCTACCAAAAGACAACTCCGTAGAAAGCAACGCAAAATTAGAGCAAATGAAAATAAAGGTGTCCAACATAAGCATCCATCTCTAGCAGAATTTGTAAAAAAAGTTGAAACAAAACAGCTAATACAATCATTTAGTGAAACACAAAAAGTTTCAAGTACAACAACTTCGCTTCCTCTATCAAAATGTAAAAGAAACCAAAAAACAATTAACAGAAAATCACCTATCAGTACAGATAAAACTACTTCTTCAAATTTTAATATAGTGCAAAGTAAGCATACCAAGAAAAGTATTTTAGCCAAAATATACCGTCACAAAGTCCTTCAAACTCTTATAAAAACAGGAGAGAAATCAGGTTCAAAGCTTAAAACCTATCGTAGGAAATTAATCTTAGAAGCATTGATGGACAGTGCAATTCTTCTCAAAAGAAATTTATTTATTTTACTGTTAAACAAAATGAAACCACTAACAAAACTAATAACTAAATTACAAAAAAGACTTCTCAATAAGCGAAATGTCAACAGAACGAACTTCTTAAGTATCTGCGGAGGTGAATGGAATCACACTACGAGAACAGAACCATATTTTAATGAAGAAGCGTACAAACAAAAGCAAACGAACACAATTGCCATAAATAGCAGTGGTCGAGGTTATGAAAAAGTGAATAATACCATAATGGAACAAGAAGTACTCCTTACAAAAATATGCCCTGAAAACTTAGAATTACCCCTCCATTCAACTGAATCAGAACGTCTAGTGTACAAATGGCCATGCACATCAATGTGTAACATTCCCAAACAATGTTTCAAATCTTTACACCAATTCCTCAATAAATATGTAAAAAGCAAAGACAAAATCAAAATTAAATTACTGCAAAATATAGATACCTGTCCAGTGCGCAAGTACACAGGACTACAAGGACATTCATTGGCCTGCATTACAGGACCTACTTGTAAAACCACTTTCCATGATATCAAAAGGATATCAACACATCATTCAACTATAAGAAATCTAGTCTATAAACTGTACTATGCTTAAAGTCCTGCTTTAGCACTAGCAAAGTTAAATAACATCCTTCTACATGGTACAGCAAAAGACCTAATTGAAGAAATTCACTATATCCAGAAAAAATATTTTGGAAGTGAAAGCCATTTACAGAATGAAATAGCTTTAAACCAATTAAGCAACAATTCTACACATGGCAACCTTTTGCTAAACACATACAAAAAAGAAATACTAAAATTTAAAAGTACATCAGCTGAAGTACCAAACCATGTATGTGTATGTTGCCGTAGAATTTTTTTATAAAAGTAACACAAAAACTGTGGACATATTATACAAAATAGAAGACAATGAAGATTCTAAATGGTTTGAATTAGCTCTCTACCTTCTAGCAGAAAACAAATATGAAATAACTGAGCCCTTAATACTTTGCAGTTATTGCACCACAAAACATGACAACAACCAAACTCCTTCACGTTCTATCACAAATAATTTGGAATTATACCCAGTACCAAAACCTCTACAACAACTTAATTTATATGAGAGCATCATAATTCAAACAGTACACCCATTTCAAGCAATAATACGCCTTCAACCAAAAACAGCAAAATTACCTCCCTCTGAATTGGTAAAAGGCATTCGTGGAAAAGTAGTTTATTTACCATTAAATCTAAAAGAAAATGTGCATACTCTAGGAGTGCAACGTCCAATGCACCAATCTTTAATTATATTAGTAAATGGAGTACCTACAAAAGACAAAACAATATGGCAACAGCGGGTAGATTTATATAAAGTTAGACAAGCCTTCCAATATCTTAAAGAGAATAATGAATATTACAAAGAAATTAATATTGAAGAAAACTTGAAAGATACAACTGAAATAATTCAAGAAACTCAAGAAGCTGGTCAATTTGAGCTACTAGATCCTGCTACAATATCAAATACTTTAGACCAGTATACAATTCATCCTTTGCACTGTAATGACACCGTACAAGATGTACTGGAAACTTACCAAATGCGTCAAACAAAAGGATCGCCAATCAGTATATGGGAAAAAAGTATAGAAGCACGTGCTTTTCCTCTACTCTTTCCAACTGGCAAAGGAGGAAGATATGATGATAGACCTATTCAAATATCAGCTTCAGAATACCGCTCATTACGGATGTATTCTGAAGATCCCAGATTTAGACAAAATGTGGAATACATATTCCACCTACTCTTTGAAAGTGAACTAGCAACTTTATGTTACGGAGTTGCACACATATTAAAATCAGGATCACACTTTCAAAATATGAAAGCTACACAATTATTAGAGAAAGTGCAACAAAAGGATGAGGTTTTACAATCAAATATTACAAATCTATTAGCAAATATGCGTGGTACTAAAGAGTACTGGTTTCGACGTCATGGAGATGTACGTTGTATGATCAGAAACCTTGGCCCACCCACTTGGTTTGTTACATTAAGTTGTGCAGAATATGCATGGGAAGATTTACATGATTTCCTATGCATATCAAATAAAAACAAAACAAACATAGATATTCTAACACCTGGAGAACTGTGTTCTTTGGATCCTGTTAATGTTTCAAGATATTTTCACCATCGCTTCATTGCTATGCTACATTTTATTTGTAATAAATCTGTTCCTCCACTTGGAGAAGTGCAACACTTCTTTTGGAGAAAAGAATACCAAGCCAGAGGAGCACCACATATCCACATGCTTTTATGGATTAAAGATGCTCCTAAATTTGGTCAGGACAGTGATGCCACTGTTTTACAGTTTATTGAAAAATATGTCACTTGTCAAATTCCATCAGAAGCCACAAATAGTGATCTTTGTGCACAAATTTTAAAATTTCAAAGACACAAAAGTGGAAAATATTGTCGTCGCAAATACAAAAACAAAGGCAAATACTACACCAAAAACCGATTTGGTTTCCCTAGACCAGTTACAAATACAGGTCAAGTAAACAACCTCATGTCTTCAGTTAGACATACTGTTAAAGGAAAGTCACCTAAAAATACATATTACATAAAAAGAAAAGAAGAAGAAAAATATATCAATGATTATAATGCAATCATTGCCCACTTATGGATTGCAAACATAGATGTGCAGTACATTGCAGACAATTCTACTGTAGTTGCACGATATGTCACAGCATACTTAACTAAAGCAGAAAAGACAGAGCTCCAAGACCTCTGGAATGACCTGTCATCAGATAAAACAGTATCTCAGAAAGTATACAGCTTGGGCATAAAAACGCTCACCCATAGAGAATGTGGATCTTATGAAGCAGCTGATCGTTTAACTGCTACTTCATTGTATGGTAAATCTGAAAATATAGTATGGCTAAGTCTTGGTCCAGCTAAATCTAGAAAAAGAGTTCTAAAATCATATGAAGATATAGAAACAATAGCCAAACATGAACCCAACAGCCAAGACATTTTAAAAAACAATTTGGAAAACATGTGTCTATACCAAATAGCCCAAAACTACACATACAAAAATAATATGAAACCCGATGAAAAAAAAGGTAAATATAGAGTGACAGACTGTAAAGGCAGCTTAGTTAAACTCACTAAACCAAATTTAATTAATCATATCAAATTGTCATTGAAGACTCCTCAACATAAAGAAGTATATTACATGTCCCTGCTACAACTCTTCAAACCATGGAAAAAAGAAGAACAATTACTAGATAACTATGACTCATATGAGGATGCTTTCAAAGCAAATGAAAGCACTATAACTGATGTAAACTTTACACAGTACAAAACAATGTTGCACAATGAACAGCAACATGAAGAAGAACTCCAAGCTCAACTAGATAAGGATACTCCTGACAGTAGTCAACCTTCTGTAACAGGAAGCCAAGAACCACTGGGAGAACCACTAATAACAAATGAGGCAGAATTAGCTATGATAGAAGTAGAAAACACCATGTGTGAGTATGAAGATAAGGAAGACTTAACTATACTACAATCAAAACTAAACAATGAGCAAAGTAGTATTTTTCAAGAAGTAACAAAACAAATTGCACATGGTGTAAAACATGAAAATAAAGAATGTTCCTGCCATAATTATAAACCTATACTACTGTACGTCAGTGGTGAAGCTGGTTCCGGCAAAACATTCCTAATCAAAATCATTAGTAAGTTCCTTCAACAATTGACAAACAACAAACTGTCAGCTGTTGTCACTGCCCCCACAGGTTTAGCTGCCTACAACATCGGTGGTGTTACATTACACCGATTACTACTATTACCAGTAGAACACCAGAACAAATTAGACTATTACAAACTTTCTGCAGAAGCTGCAATGGAATTACGCAGAGTATTGAAACAAATGAAAATGCTACTAATAGATGAAGTGAGCATGGTCTCCAACCTGATGTTAGCTTTGATTCACCTCAGATTACAAGAAGTACTCAACACAGACTATGAAGAGCACTTTGCAGGAAAACACATTATTGTTTTTGGAGATCTGCTTCAATTAACACCAGTAAAAGTTGAGCCTATTTCTAAAACATTAGGGCACAAACACTGCCATAAAACTGTTGGCAGCATTGGAAATGTCAACCTTTGGCAACATTTCCAATACAGAGAATTAACAGAAAACATGCGCCAATCTGCAGATCTCACTTATGCCAACATTTTAAAAAGTTTGAGAGTTGGTATACTTTCTAAAGAAGCAGAAGCAACATTGAAAACCCAGCACATTAATGCACTTTATGGCGATAATGCATGTGCTACAGATGTTATGGAACAATTAGCCCACAAAAATGTCAAATGTATGACCTTAATGCCAACTCTTGCAAGCTGTTTCAAATTCAATGAAATCATGCTAAGTAAAGAAATGCAACCAATAATGGAAATTAGCGCCACAGACAAACTAGATGTACATGGTATGACACTACCCATGTGTGACCAAGCCACAATAAGACTAAATAATTTAGAAAAATCAATCTCAAACACAGCAGGCTTAGAAAAGATGTTAAAATTATCCTTAATTTGCAGAGTAATGCTTAAACGTAACCTTGACGTGGACCAAGGACTAGTTAATGGAGCACTGGGTACAGTTGTTGGCTTTCAAACATACCCACGTGACAACAAAATTCAGTTTGTCAATATACTCTTTGACAAACTTTCAGAAGTAAAACGGATAGGACGCTCAACAGCTAGATTCCTTATCTTCAAAGATATGTATGTACGCAGAGAACAATTTTCTCTAACTCTTGCATACGCAGTCACAATTCATAAATCACAAGGTCTTACCCTAGACAAAGCAATGATAGATATTGGTAACACAGTCTTTAAAGAAGGCATGAGCTACGTAGCACTATCACGCTTATGTACACTTGACGGTCTATTTCTAATGAACTTTGATGCAAGTAAAGTAAACGCTGATATTCCTTGCATTTTACAATATAATAGACTTCGCTCACTATACACTCCCCATCTAAACACATATTCTGTTCCACAAAAACTAAAACAGAAAACTAAATCAAACTGAAATGCAACAGGACGTCACTGGAAATCCTCCAAAGAGAGTAAAAGAAACTAATACTCCATCAAGTACCACAAACAAAAAAGAATCAATTAGAGAAAGTAAACCAGGTACTTCTTTAAAGAAGGAAGACAAACGCCAAAAAAAGCAGTTAGATACAGAACTACCTGGACCATTTAAATTCTCAAATATAGTTGGTGTAAGTTGCTATGCAAATGTAGCAATGAATATTCTATTTGAATTACCACCAATTGTTGACAACATTTACTCACACAGTACAAACCCATTGTGTTTGCAAATGTTAGTACTTCACAGAAATGCAGCAAACAATCCTGACAACACATATAGTGTTTTTGGAATAAGACGACAATTGGACTACTGTGCTGGAATGGTGAAATTCACTATAAACTCACAGGAAGATCCACAAGAATTTCTAATGTACTTACTACAAGTACTGGAAAACAAAAACATACCTATAAATGAAATCTTTCAGATTTCATACATGTGGAAACATACATGCACTCTCTGCAACAATGTGACACAAGAAGAAATCCCCAATGAACGCTTCATATATATATCAATACCAAATTGTGAATCCATTCCATTTCAGCAACTTGTACAAAATGCAAACCATGGTAGATTATGCTCTACCTGCAATTCAGATAATCGCTCCACGTTAGTAATACAAACACATAGTAAATACGTAATACTAATGCTTCTACGTTACAATGCAGATGGTACCAAAAACAACTGCAAGCTGACTGGATTCACACATGGTCAAATATCACTTGGTAAGAAAACCTTCACAACAATAGGTATAATCTACCACACAGGAGCCACAACCAATTCAGGGCACTACACTGCATACATAAAAAAGAAATGTGGATGGTTTGAATGTAATGATAGTACCATTACTCTAAAGCAGAGATTACCAGCAAATCTTACAAACGCTTATTTGATGTTCTTAAAACCAAAATTTGATAAATAAACTGTATTTAAACCTTAAAGTAAATTTGTGTTACAAAAATATAAACTGTTAGAATACTCCAAAAGCTATCTAACTGCTCAAAGATTCTACAACAACTAATCAGATAAATGAATACCACTAAATTAAACCAAAAAAATACACAGTTAGAATACGCCAATTGGTATCTAACTGTCCCAAAATTATAAATGTGTGTTAAAGTAATATAAACTGTTAGAATACTCCAAAAGCTATCTAACAGCTCAAAGATTCTACAACAACTAATAAGATAAATGAATACCACTAAATTAGGCCAAAAAATACACAGTTAGAATACGTCAATTGGTATCTAACTGCTCCAAAATTTTATAATATCAAAACAAATGAAGAATCTGTTACTGTACCAAAAGAAATACAACAAAGCAAAGTATAAAGCATTAGCCAGAAACAACAAGTGAACATTGAAAACAAACAAACAAATAAACTGTAGCATAACAGAAAAAGGGTTTTTTTTAAATCCAACATGGATTTTCTTTTCCCCCACAGACCCAATGATTTTAGCAACAAATACAGAAACTGAGCAAATTGCACAGTACTCTGATTTGTACTCTACTAAATATGAGGGTCGAAAAAAAATAAAAGTATATTGCTTATACAATGTAATAAGTCATTACAAAATACTAATACTAACATGCTATTTTCTTTTATCACAGAAATGAAGAAAAAAAACATGGACTCCCATTACTAAACCAAACATTAAGTATACAATAATAAGGACAACCATAGCAGCACATCACATCCATAGTATCTAATACCTTTGTTCCTTATACATTTGTTTTTCACCCAAAGTTATGAACAAATATGTATGTGATCTGCTGCGGTGGTTGTTGCCAGGGCATAGAGTCTTGGGTGCATGGCCAAATAGAGTCAAACATTTCAACTATGATCTATGGGAAACTTTTAATGTCCGCGAACAATGTGAGTGTTCTTAGAACACTTTGAGCTTGCCAGCGAACAATACGGACACCGTTTTCAGGACACCCCCTACGAACATTTCAGAACAACGCGATAGTTCTTAGAACACTTTCAACTTAACAACGAACAATACGGACACCGTCCTAAGGACACCCCCTACGAACATTCCAGGACACCGGGAGTGTTCTCAAAAACGTCTTCAGAACACCCCCATCTTGTTTATTTGCGAACAATTCAGGACACCGCGAGTGTTCTTAGGACACATTCAACTTGACAGAGAACAATACGGACAGCGTCCTCAGGACACCCCCTACGAACATTCCTGGACACCGGGAGTGTTCTCAAAAACGTCTTCAGAACACCCCCATCTTGTTTATTTGCGAACATTTCAGGACACCGCGAGTGTTCTTAGGACACCTTCAACTTGACAAAGAACAATACGGACAGCGTCCTCAGGACACCCCCTACGAACACTCCCCGCCACCGGGAGTGTTCTTAGAAGCGTCTTCAGAACACCACCATCTTGTTTATTTGCGAACATTTCAGGACACCGCGAGTGTTCTTAGGACACATTCAACTTGACAAAGAACAATACGGACAGCGTCCTAAGGACACCCCCTACGAACACTCCCCGGACACCGCGAGTGTTCTTAGAAGCGTCTTCAGAACACCCCCATTTTGTTTATTTGCGAACATTTCAGGACACCGCGAGTGTTCTTAGGACAGACTCAACTTGACAGAGAACAATACGCACAGCCTCCTCGGGACACCCCCTACGAACACTCCCCGAACACCGCGAGTGTTCTTAGAACACATTCAACTTGACAGAGAACAATACGGACAGCGTCCTCAGGACACCACCTACGAACACTCCCCGGACACCGCAAGTGTTCTTAGAACAGTTTCACTTTGCTTGCGAACAAAACGGACACATTTTGACTCCTTAGAACACCCCCTAGTCAGTTTATTTAGAAAATTTCAGAACACCTGTGATGTCCGCAAACAAATCGAACACAAAAAGAACGTCTAACACATAAAAAACACAACTTTCATCCTACCTCACACACCAACACACTCTACAAAATACACATTTTGAACAAAGTTTCACCGCGCTGTCCGGGGACGTCCGCGAATCCAATATGGCGGGCGCTACCGAAAAATCTGACGCGCTTCACGCTCCACGCCGTCCAATCAGCGAACACTTTGCATGTCCGCGAACATCACGCAAGACGATTGGCCAATCAGGACACTTTCCGCGGAGCAAACAGGGAAGTGTATCCGCAAACCGAACACAGATATCACTAATTTTTTTTACCTACTTTTTGGTCATTTTAAAAAAAAACTACTGGACGAATTTTCACCAAATTTGCAAAAGCATGCTTTCGGGACCAAGCCGCTGCTCCTGGTCCAAATTTGGTGGAAATCCGTCCAGCGGTTTGGGCTGTAGACGCTAGCAAAAATGTTTTCCCATTCACTCTATGGAGAGTGACTATAATGTATACAAATATGAGCATATAGAGGGAAGGTAGAGTAATAAAAATAAAACTATGACAAAGTGCTGATACCATAATGATTATCTTCATGCACAGAAAGGATTCCTCTCTTTCAAGCCTGTATCTTCCGCTACGTACATGTTTCATATATGATGTGACAGGAACCCAAGTCTACAAATATAGTAGCTTTTCAATTTTTACTTCCTGACTGTCACTGTAGAAAACTATGTGGCTTCGATATGTCAGTAAAGGATAAAAAGGGAGAGCCAGCCATGTGATGTCATCAGTTATGTCATCAATGACATTTGTGATGTCATCTTTGATGTCCTGGGTGTTAGTGCACGGTGGCGCGAGTTATGGTTGCTTATGTTACCATGACTGGCGAATTTCAAGGGTTTTTCGGTTTTACTTGGAACCATAACGTCCCTTTAACAAAGTTTTTTCACTGAATTTCATAGGTTTTTAGTAACACAACTTAACCATAATATCCCTGACATGTAACATAGAACATACTAACCCCCTCGTAGTGATTTTCATGTCCACGGACTACCGCCATGTCCGCGGACACATCGAAAATCTGAGCGTGGTGAATGTAAATTTAAATAGTGTGCCCCATTTCCCCTTTGAAGTTGGCTCTAAAAAGAGCCGTTTTTTTTTTTACAGATGCTTGACAGACACCTGTTATTTTATATTTGTTTTTTCTTGTTTTTTTTTCTTACTTTACTCCTAAAATCTTCACATAACCTTCTCCAAAGCAACCCTTACATTCCAAAATAAAAAGGCATTTCCGGTAAAAGATAAAGAAATGCCATCTTCTTTAAAATTAACAGCATTACTGGCATCAATATTCTCATTGTTACAGAAGAACATACCAGCTCTAAGCAGGAAGGCACACATGCATCGGTTGATGACACACCTAGCAATGTTTTGCTGAGGACAAAAAACTGAACTATTGTCCCATATTGCCCTAGGTAGTAATCCAGAAAAAATTACTTTCGCATTTGGAAGGATCTTCACTACGGCTTGAACCAAGCGTTCCAAATCAGCCAACAAAGTAGGGGCACTGACGTTGCCCAAATGGAAAGCACCATAGTGCAAAACTACCACATGCGGACTGTTCATCGTGGCCATATCCGCACAAACTTGTACAATTCCCTGTACATTGCAATCAGCCACAGTGCTCCACACCACCTCCACTCCTTTGACATCAAAGTTCTTTGCAACATGCCTGCATTCAGCGTACTGCTGTAAACCATGCACAAACATATCTCCGAGCACCAACACCCTGACTTTCTCCACTTCTGCCATCTTCACCATGCACAGTCTCTTTCAACACAAATCCACAACATCGACATCTGATTGGCTGATCCGTACAGTCTTCTTTCCATGTTGGATTTCCTGGAAAAACCCGGATTTACCACGCCCTGTCCACGAACAGCCGTGGTGTCTGCGGACGGCGTCCACTTTACTCTCTGTACCATTCCCTCATTGCATACAGCTAAGCAATCACACAATACGAATAACGTCCTCAGAACACCCCCATTTTGTGAATTTTCCAACATTTCAGGACAATTATCATTTCATTATTCTACATATTAACATTACAAATATTATACTTTCATCTTGTACTCTGCACACAATGCTATCTTTCTCCATTAGCAGCTCAGTATACTACATAGAATCCCATAATACAATGCTATTTATTGATATAAATGCATCGTTCAAAGCACTAATAACGGTATGATATTTATTGCAATATCCTTGACACTTTTTTCGGAACATTATAATGAAAATCCCTAGTACACAAATTCCATGAAAAGTACATACACATGTGATGTCATCAGTGATTTCATCAATGACATTTGCGATGTCATCTTTGATGTCCTGGGTGTTAGTCTTAGCAGTGCATGGTGTTGGCGCGAGTTATTTTTCATAGCTTACCATAACTTGCTATTTTCAGGGGTCTTTCAGCTGTACTTAGAACCATAACGTCCTTTAAACAAACTTTTTTTAATATCACGCAAACAATATACAAACATGGCGTGCAAAAACCAACTTCTACAGATGGCTTTACACAGAATGTTGCAAAGTAAGAATTTATGCTCGTTCACAGTGAAGGTCAGCTGCTTCATTTTTTTCTCTGGCCCTGGAGAGGCTCACGAAGCAGACTATAAGGTTGTATTGTGTTTTGACCTTGACAGACAGAGATTGTGATGAAAGACTTTTCTTGAAGGAGTGTTGCTAAAACGTAAGAGAAGATAAAGATGAAATTTCTGAAACAAAACCACTTTTACATATTATATCACTATGCGAAAGATCGTTGGCACACGCGGAGTCGTATTTTCAGACTGCACCACTCGTAGACAATGGAAATTGCAATTGTACTGTAAGTAACCCTTTACATTACTTTATACCAAATATAATCACAATAGCGTAGCATTAAAGACCGCTGAAGTTGAACTTGTTTGTTGAAAGTGGCATAATTTTTTCTACCGCGTACTATCACCGCCGAATTGATCCCCTGTCGTTTAGAGGGCTCTGAAAAAGGCAGACGACACAGAGTGGGTTAATAGAAATAATTTAACCAGTCTATAGGCGGTCAAGCGCTCTACTCGCTGTGCCACTTTACTGTAGCCTGTCAAGTGGCACAGCGAGTACAGCGCTAGCTTTGACATCCGTGCACAGCTTGCTAACGCAAGTTCGAATCCCGGCAAGCCAAAACTCAGCCTTTCATCCATCTGTGGTCGATAAATGAGCACCACACACCGTGGTTAATAATAAGCACCGCTTAGATACCTCACAGTTCTTAGCGCTATATGAATGGGAAAATATTATTATTTTATTATTAACATACTCTGTTGCACTATCTTCGATAGCAAATAGTTTCATGCCCTAATAAATAAAATGATGATTTTTAATGAAGATCGGCTGGTGAGACTAATTTATGTTTTTTAAAACATGTACGTGGCCCCGTTTTGTCTATGTCATGATTTACAGACTCCAGCGGATGGGGTCTTCAACTGCCAGGTGCAAGTCCAAATATGCAACTTCATGACCCTCACCATTTTATGGGACAATCACCAAGGACCAATATGCCCTTACGCAGTACTAGCGGCTACAAACAACATACCAACCAATACGGTGGTCTAATGGCTCGTTGTTGGAGCAACCTTCCGATTATCAGAGAGACCATTTACTGCTTTTATCATACACCAACAGCCTATCTACCGCAAAGGAACAACGCGCGGCTCCAAATAAACTTTTGCTGATCGACAGCAGAGACAATAGCAAATCGCTGAATATTCACTAAACATTTCATGTGAAATAAATGTACTTTACCAAATGTACAATCCTGCTGTTTACTTTTAAACCACAGTTTCATATTCCGAATTGTGGCGCACTGAGTTGTAACCTGATCTAACACTCTCTGTACCGCAAAGGAACATCGCGTGTCTCAACATGAACTTTTGCGGATTGACAACAAAGACAAATGCAAATTGCTGAATATTCTCTAAACATTTGATGTCAAATAAATGTACTTTACAACATTTACAATCTTGCTCTTTGCTTTTAAATCACAGTTTCATATTCTGAATTGTGGCACGCTGTGTTGTGACATAATGTGTGTTGTCTTCCGGGTTCTGTGTAAAGTCGCGTAGTACTGGAGACGACTGGGCGCGTTTCATTATGCACCCTGTAACGTCACGGAGGCGGGGAATATGAATGCTTTGATAATATCAGGCTTAGTGGCGGGAGATATGATTTAGTGTCGCAAAAGCGAGTCAGCCAGGTCAAAAGCGCCAGTCATAGGATTATCACATAATGTCGATGCACACCAGCCGGATTTATCGTTTCTTTAGTGGACAAAAAGTCGGTTGACGCCCCTAGGAAATTGTACTATTAACGGACAAAAGGAGTGCTCTTAAAACACTTTCACCCTGACAACGAACAATACAAACAACGTTCTCAGAACACCCCGATTTTGTGTAATTGCAACCATTTCGGGACACTGCGATTGTTCTTAGAACACATTCAACTAGACAGATTACAATACGGACAGCGTCCTGAGGACACCCCCAGTTTGTGTATTTACGAACAACTAAGTACACCGCGAGTGTTCATAGCTCATTTTTACCTTCCTTGCAAACAAAAAAGACACATACTCCGTCCTCTAAACACCCCACCATTTAGTTTATTTACAAAATGTCAGAACAGCCGTGTTCTCCGCGGACAAATCGAATGCAACAAAAACGTCTGGCACATAAAAAAACAAAGCATTGAACCTATCTCATACTCCCCCCCTCCCCAAACACTCTTACACACCAACACACGGCACTAAATACAATTTTTTATCCACGTTTCACTGCGCTGTACGCGGTCGACTGCGAATACAAGATGGCGGGCGCCACAGAAAATCTGACGCGCTCCACGCCCCTCGCCGTCCAATCAGCGAACACGTCGCATGTCTGCGGACATGACGCAAGCCCATGGGCCAATCGGGGTGCTGTCCGCGGAGCGAACAGGGAAGTCCGTCCGCGAAGCGAACGCAGATATCACTAATTTTTTTGCCTTGCATTTTAGTCATTTTTTAAAAAACTACGGGACAGATTTACACCAAATTTACAAAAGCACGCTTTTGGGACCAGGCCGCCGCTCCTGCCGCAAATGTGGTGTAAATCCGTCCAGCGGTTCGGGCTGTAGCCGTGCGCAAAGTTTTTTCCCATTCAGTCTATGGGAAAGAAAAAGGTTTTGGGACCCCCCCTATAACTTTGCAAAGTTTGGTGAGGATCCGTCCAGGGAGAGCGAAGTTATAAGCCGCCCAAAAAGTGCTCTTCCTATGGAAACAGCAACTTAACCATAACTACATGGCCACTAGCGTGGCCATGTAATATATATATATATATATATATATATATATATATATATATATATATATATATATATATATATATATATATATATATATATATATATATATACTTTATTTAAACACACTATGTCCAATAATAACTAAATTGCAAACTCTTCAAAAACCATCTGTGAATAAAGAACACACAATATGCAAGCTAGAAAGATGGACTACTCTTTGGACTTTGCCTTCTTACGTCACACCCAACGTGCTTTGTACTACAGGAAGTGGAAGAGACAGGAAGGAAAGATAAAGTCAGAGAGAAACAAGATGGTGAAGCATTAATCAATTTTTACAGAGCTCCCTCTGACTACACTAACCCCTTCCCTTCTTAATAGAATCAAAGGACTTTGGCTATGTGGCACCCACGTGTGAGCCTATGCCTATTGAGAATGAATAGTTAGCTCACTGTAGCTGTCAAATGGGCACATGTGACCTCTGAACCTGTGCTGTTCCCCTGGAGCGCAGGTGCTGCAGATCAGGCTATTGATGCAGCAGGGCACAATTGTAAACAATGCTTTTGACATGGAGATTATGAAAGGGAAATATGTTAAGCAGGGTTCTTTTCCTGAAATGGAATGGCATGCATCATTTTATTTACAAATTTTTAAAAAAGCCAGAGTTTCTACACACTTGCCAGATGGAAACTCCTCACACCTACATACTAATTGGTTGTGGGAGTCCAATAGCTCTGAGGATTTCCCTTGTACATGGTGCACTGCTCAATTTGGGTGTAGATTGTAAGAGTGTCACCCACACACTGAAATAGTATGATTAGCGGCAAGAATGGCAGCAGGGGCAGCAGGGGCCCAGCACATAATCATGGCCTGGGTAAACAAACTTCAGCAAATGCAGCCTCTGGGAATTCAAGGTCCCAAACTCGGTTGTTGCTCTCTGACATTTGGGACTGTCGTTTTGTGGCAGTCAGGCTTTCAAACATTACTTGAGTACATGTTTATGTATGGGCAGCACATTCTCTTGTGATTTACAACCTGCAGTGTTTTTCTCATCCTCAAACACACGCTGTTTTCAAGTCACCATCTTGAACTTTAAGCATGGGTCAAGGAAAGATTCCAATGGAAATGACCCACATTTCCCTTCAAACCAAAAATGTGTGGTTCCTTTCAGAATCATGAGAGCAGATTCGTAGGCAGTAAACCCTTCTTCTGCACAACAAAACAGTTCATGTTTTCTGTTGGATCATTCTAGGTCTATCAGAGGTAGCGGCACCTCTCTGTTGTAGCATAGAGGATACCCTGCTTTGTGGGTTCCACGAGATAATGTTGCCTGGAAAAAAGTCGCAATATAGGCGACTTCTTTTCCTGACCCTTAAAACACTTTCCACAAATATTTTAGGAGGGGTGTAATTTTATATTATAAACTCCCATTGTAGAATGTTTGGGGAAAGTGTTTGATTTTAATGAGGGTCCATTTCTGGGGAAATGTCGCCCCCTGGCAGGTATTTCCCAAGTGACTTTATCACTAGACACCGTTTTGTGGCCTCATTAAATGGCTGAAGCAAAGAGCAAACAGTGTCCAACATTTGCCACAATGTCAATGTTAAGTTGACTATTTAGTTGCCAACTCTGATTATTACAATATCCGGTCACTGCAATGCACTCTTCACATAAATGTTCCATCTTATGGAGGGTTGGGAAGGCATTGCAGTTGTTAGCCTGTTGGAAGGGTGCTGGTTGCATGCCTGCAGTTTTCTTAACTTGTTTCTTGTACTGTAGGAGTTGCTAAAGTGGTTGCAAATCTTCTGGACCACACTTGCCATCTCATCTAGTGATGGGAAATGAATTATGAAGAAAGTGATTACAGGGAGGACATTGGTAAAGCAGGGGATGGGAATAGTTTTGCCTTGCCTGTGGGCAGCTACAATATTAGAGTCATTGTTAGCTGCCACAAAACCCACTTATAAACCATGAGAAGTGAACTAATGTACCATAACCTTCTTTACTTTCCTCCAGAGGTAAACTCTGATTTGGGGGCTGCTGTCATTCCCTTGCTTAGGCAAGGTGGCCTGCTGGTGAAATGCATTTGGTGGCAGTTTTCCTAGGCTTTGCTGATGAGCGGTATGGGGGAACGTGACCTAGTACTCGGTGATGGCCACGAAATCTGTGCCTTGCACAGTGGTGCATATATCCATTTTAAGGTGAATGTATTACCCTCACAGTGGTCCAATGCCATTCCCACTGCACCCATGACATGGTTGTAAAGGTATGGTGTTTGTGTGAAGCAGTACCAACGTTTGTGCGTGTTCTGATATTTTGAGGACCGCTGAAATACCTTACCCATGGTGACCTGGCACATTCTGGCGGAAATAAGTTGCCTGCACTCCGTGGGATCTGTAGGCAAAGATGATGTCCCAAAAGGGCTTGCAGAAATCTGTGAATATGCAAGATTCTCTGATGCAGTGGTGCATGATGGTGGACCAAATATGCATAATTTCTGCAGTACGGGTATTGATCCTTGTCCCCATTTTGTTTTGCCACACAGACAGATGATACCATCTCACGTGGGCCTTCAGGGAAGAGGTGCCCTACATCATACCCCATGTACCTCACAAGGCACTGTTCTTGCATATTTGGCAGGTGGAAAGATGAGCACATTGATTTTCTGATGTTAAGTTTCAGGCCCTTACCTCTCCCACAAAGGCCTTTCAAACTCTGAACCCAAATACCTGCCAGATAAAGTCAACAAACACCAACCAACTAGACCGACGAGAACTGTGTACTCACACTGCCTTACCATCCCCAGATTCCACCTAAAAAGAGCGGGGGGAGCTAGCTTCACTGTGTTAGTCACTCAACAGTGGAATGCCTTAACCCTGAGCCTCAGAATGGAACCCTCATTCTGGACCTTTGGAGCTAAAGTAAAGAGCTGGCTCCTCGGTAAGAAACAATGTTGATCAGACTATCTCACCTGTCAAAATACCTTGCATGCTCAATCTCTTTATAGCTATCAGTATCACTAGCAGCCTGCTATTGTAACTGACTCTCTTAACTCTGCACCCCTATGTAACCATGGTCAACCTACACTTACTGTTATACTTGGTCTTGTTTTTGTATTATTGTTGTTGTAAACTATCTGTAACATTTGCTTAAGCTTTTGGGGCCCAGTTACCTGAGGGTTTGGTACGCGGTACAAATAAAGAAACTAAACTAAACTAAGCAGATGCTGTGTGGGTGCTCTTGACTGAGGTGCCATGGTGCTGTTGACCTGAATGACTGCAAAGTTGTGCAACCACCCTAGCCCAAACAAGCCTTGGTGCTCTTAAACCACTATATAAGTGGCTGGTGTATAATAAAATGAATACTTTTTTTTTTTTATTTTTGTTTTATTTTTTTTTATTGTTATTTAATCAAAAAATAGATTTTTACAATATTTTTGTTAACTGTTCTTCCAGCTGCTAAAAGTCCATTCATACTTCACATTTTTACATTTTACATTTTGTCCATATTCATGTCGAATAGTTTATCATTAATGTGTTCCAAGATCTTTGCGGCCGCAATTTGCCAGCACATTCGATCTCCTCCGATTAGCCTAGACCACCAGCTCTCTTCTTCTTGTAGATAATCTATCCCCGCTAGATCTGACAAATATCAGCTTCTTACTTTGTTAAATGCGGGACATGCCATAAGTAAGTGCCGTATGGTTTCTTTTGTTGGCGATGAGTTATTGTTACAGAATCGACATTTGTCCGTTTGCG